>NC_137795.1:56196188-57396188 GCF_963383645.1 Muscardinus avellanarius | reverse complement strand
AAAAGGAATTACAAAATTTTTTGGATTGACTACATATTTGAAAAATAGAAGATGTTTTTTAAATGGCTGATGATGAGTTAGAATGCCAGGAAACTATCTTATTCTTAGGTAGGCATTAAGAAATCAGTTAGGACTTTGAGAACATTTATGGTCAGACTAATAAGTGGGACATTATTGAATGAGGCTACATAGTTCTTGAGCGCAAAGGTAGGATTCTGAGCTGGATGAAGTCACACATGTCTGCATTCTAAGCTACCTGGGAGGGTGAAGAAATATCATGAATTCAAGGCCAGTTTGGCCAATTTAGGGAGACATAATCTCAAAGTTAAAAAAACAAACAAACCAAAGAACCACAAATGTTGCTTAGTGGTAGAGTGCTTGCCTAGCTTGCCTGTGAAATCTTGAGTACAATCTTCAGTATAACAAAAATTAGAATTTTGTCCTAATCTTTGATGAATTTAAGTTTAATCTTATAACAATTTCATAGAACAGTGCATGAATTTGAACTAGTTAGAAATTTTGATTTCTATTTTATTTTTAATGTATTCATCAATATAATGAAAGCAGGTAGCATTGTTGCATTACTATTCTCTCTAGCATAACATTCTACATTTTTTTTTTTATTTACAGTACTGAAGATGGAACCCAGGGGCATTCTACCTCCAAGCTACACTCCCAGCCCTATTTTGAAACAAGATCTCATCGAGTTGCAAAGGGCCTCACTGAGTAGCTGAGGCGTTCAATGAACCCATATCCTCCTGTCTCAATCTCCCAACTGCTGGGATTACAAGTGTGCATCAACCATGCCTGGCTATTCTTACATACCTTAAAAGTTGATGGTAGTTTTTGTAAAATGAGATGAAATTTGTTGTCAGGTGTCTCAATACTTTTTTTTCCCTTGATATCATATTTATGTCTTTTGGTTGGAATTTTTCTTCTATCATGGAATTCAGTTTAAAACTTCTATATTTAAAAGGGAATTTGTTTCATAATAGTATCTTAATGCTAATATCATAAGAATGATTCAGTTCATCCATTCATTAAGAATTACTTACTTATTTACATTAATCTCATCATACTGAGAGGATTTCGACTTCCTAATTATACTGCAAATTGTTCGCTTTAAGACTTTAGTTTTTGTGTACTTTTGGTTAATAGCCAATTTTGCTCACCCTGTGTGTCTGTTCCCTCTGTGGAAAGAATAGATGCATCTGTGTTGGCTTTGCTTCACTAACTGAAATGTAGGCTCAGAAGGACAATACCTCAGGTGATGTACTTAGAATTTAGTTCATTTCCATTGAGAATTGCATCTTGTAATTGTAGTAAAAGCATATTAACTAAACAGAGTATAACTAATGTCTTACTTTTGTTCAAGAGAGAAGAAAATGTGTCTCTGTGATGTATTCTTTATTTTGGTAACTATTAATAGGCATATGGAAATAGCTTTAGTTCTCCAAGTGGAAATAACTATTCTTACTATAAAGCTTGTTAATTATGTAATTTTTAAATATAATTTGCAATCATAAAATACCAATATTTCTTCAATATACTATTCAAATGCTATTTTTCTTATTGGTTGACTTATAACTTTAAGGACCAACTTTTCCTTAGTACTCTTAGAAATCTAGACCTAAAGAAAACATTGTAACTAACTTTAACAAAATACATTTTGCTTTAATGTTTATTTGTAAATAAGTAAATCCCAAAGGGCAGCATAAAAAGATTACAAATAACCCAAGGGATTAAAAAGAGAGTGAATTTTAGTTTTAAACATGAATTTTTATATTTTATTTTTCATATTTTGTTCATATGAATTTCCATCTGTAGGCTGAAACAGCTAAATTTATGTAAAGAAAATGTATATAACTTGAAGGAAAAAAATTATATTTAAGATTATGTTGCCAAAAGATATGTGCTCTTACCTTAAGTGCCCAAAATTATTTTGACTGTATATCAACTATGAAATAGCTTCTATCTTTGGCAATAGCCACTTCTTAGAAGAAAATAAAATAATTTCTTTAATTTTCCCTAACATACACACAGCAGTGGATCCAACCTGGTGAGTTTCTAAATTATTAGTGGAAGATATAATATAATGTAAACTGATTTGTAATTTTATAGAAGAAAAGGTGACTTGCCACCAGGAAAAATAAAATTTATTTTTGAATTAATGTCAGAAATAATTATTTAATCAAAATTCTCAATTTTCACATTCTGGAAAAGCAAAGAACCCCAAAATTCATCTATTCCAAACCATTATCTTTGTATTGCTTTAGACAAAATATCATCAATTTGAGTATACATGTGGTTTTGTCATTTTAAAAAGTATTTGAACTAATTATTAACTTTAAGTTGATTTAATACCACTGATCAGTAAGCTGTTTATCCAATAAAACCTGACGACATAATACTCAAACTTAATACTATGGAAAATGAAAATAAGTTTAATGGAAGGGATGATTATACATACAAATTAGTTATAAACAAAATAATTTGTTTTTCTTCTGGAATATACTTATTGTAACTTATTCAATAAAAATTAATGTACAACATCTGCCTTTATATCACCTTTTACCATATACATTAATGCAAAACTGATTAGAACTTTATATACTTTAACTCTCCTATATATCATATATATTATAAAATTTTGATTTGGTCACAGATCTATAAATAGGGAAAGGATTTATAGTTGGGGTGTGTGTAAATGACTGTGTGTGTGTGTGTGTGTGTGTGTGTGTGTGTGTGTGCGCGCATATCTGAAGTAATTAGTCTGTATAAAGAAATTCACTGAAGTACCAACATTTATGACTAGTATTTAACATCTGCTTTAAGAGCCTAAAACATCTTTCTCCTGAGACTGGAAAAAACAAAGAAATTATGAAATAATCTAGTTTTATTTGGCAAGCATATTATTTGCAGTTATGCCATTTCACTGATATTTTGTTTCTTTGTCTCTGTCTTAGAACCTCTAGCATAACTGTTTATACTTTTTTCTATTTTAAGTCAAGGTTTCAGGTGTGAAATAGATAATCTAGTTACTAAATTTCCTTTTATAATATTTCATTTATTTACAATAGCATAGTTCCTTTTATTTTATGGACTTTATATATCTATAATCTTATTTTATTCTTAATAAACCTGTTATATAGGTTGCACAGTCCTAATATCATAATTTGAAACATAATTAAGTCATAGTTTTCTTATAAGGGAAGATAAAAATGTCCAAGGGTAGTTCATGAATGATGTGACTTGGTGTGTATGGATGTAGTAAAAAATGCATCACAATGCCGGGCGTGGTGGCTTGGGAGGCAGAGACAGGAGGATCACGCAGGTTCGAAGCCAGCCTTTCTGGCTTAAGACACCCTGTTTTCAAATAAAAATATAAAAAATAGGTCTAGGAGTGTAGCCCGGAGTTAGAAGGGTTTCTAGAAACCAAAATGTATCACAATAAAATTGTATTTCATTTTAATAAGTTTAAATTTAAAACTTGAAAAAATGTACTGGTGCTTATTTACACAGTCAATTGGAGGTGTCTCTGAAAAGTGATGCTGAGCTGAAATATTCCCATTATGCTGACTTGTAGGTGCTGAACTTAGCTGTTACTGTTGTTAAGTAGAATTTGCTTGCACTAAGTATATACATTAAGTAAGAGGGAAAGGGAACTGACTTCCCTAGATGGATCCACACCTTGAAGGATAACCACAGAATGGTTGAGGATAAAGAGGTTTGAAAAAGAGGTGTTATAGATGGTCATATGTGAGTGGACACAAAATCTAATGATCATTGGTTCAAGTGTTAACACCTCAAAGAACATCTCACATTGAAGAAGCACTACAGATTGATAGAAACACAGTAATCCTTCCAGTAGACTTCAATCTACCCTCTTCATCACCTATCAGATCAAAAGACTCATGGATGAAATCGTGACAATTGTCAGAAGTTGAGTCTGTGAATGTACTAATATATTATACTTTTTTTTCAAAGTATATTTAGTGCCATTATTGCCAACTGTCAAAACTTTCAAGACCAAAACCCAATGCTGAGCCCCTAATTGAACATCATTCTTTGTGGAGGTCAATTAGTTATTTTGTGGGTAATTGATTATATCAGGTGTTTTTACACCCTGAAAAGGCAGTGATTATTACTGACTAGGGCAAACATTACACATATTTCAGGTATGGGTTATATTTTCCAACTGATGATGTTATGGCAAAACTTTTATCTAAAGTCTTTTAAGATGTTTGATCCAGAAAGATATCATATCACATAATATTTCTGGTCAAAGAAGCTACAGTAAAACAAAGAGATATAACAGTTGGCACATGGCCATAGGATGTAGAAATTGTATCACATTCAACAACAGTTAGAAGCTTCTGAATTAATGAGGTAATCCATATATGGCTTTCTAACATCTGTACTACTGACATTTCAATCCAGATGATTCTTTGGTGTGTGTGGGCTCTATAATAAATTAGAGTATGCTTATTAAGATCACTGGGTCACTGCACTATTCCCACTAGATACCAGTGGAATTTCCACCCAGATTTGAAACTAAAAATGTTTCCAGAGATTAATAAATGGCTATTAGTAGAAGAAAGGCAAAGCCACCCTGTATAATATCTCAGAAATAATTTAACAGCCTTTTAAAAGAAAATTTGTGGTGCCAGCTTGGAGATAATAATGCTATAATGATAGGATATTATTATTTATAGTATTATATTATGTATCCCCAATAGGTAGAATATTAGAGTATATAGATACAGGAACCAAGGGGTTGATGTATAAATCACTCCACTTACTGTCAAACCTGCTGTCCTACTTGGGTAATTTTCAGCTCTACATTTGGGTTAATCCTGTCTTCAAGAGTAAAAAGACTTCTACTAAAAAACACAGTAAAAGTTCCCTTAAACTTTACAATAGAGCTGTCTCTAGTTGACTGAGTCTCAATGATCATCAAGAAAGAAAAGTAGTTAAAAGTAGTTACCATAGTCAAAGGCATGGTTAACTCTGATCACTAGAAGATAAGAATACTTGTACAATAGACACAGGAAATAATGAGTTTTATATTCATATTATATATCTCAGTATCCTTTGATAATTTTGGCCCAATTTTAATGGTAAAAAGATAAATGCTGTAGAGCATGGTGACTAGTCTCAGACCCCTTGAGAATGAGAGTCTAGGCCATTCTATACATTAATCCACCTACACCAGCAGATGTGCTAACCAAGAGTGAGGGAATTTTAATGTGAGTCATAGAGGAATTGATTGATGAATATTGTCTGTAACATTGAGAGCAGTTATGGTTTTGGGCTTGAAATTCACCCGATTAGTTTTCCTATTACATGTTACTTATGATAAGAGATTAAAGAGAATTCAGCATGAGCTGTTCTCAGATCCTATGAGATTTTTGATGACGTGAGTAGATGTGAACAGCACACTGGGTGAACTACAGGACGGTGGTGAAAGAAAACTCAATCCTGAATTCTACTTCAAGATAGAGGTACTCAGACTTGGGGAGTGTAGACTACTAAGACTACAGAGGAGAATCTCATGGGAAATTGCACTTAGCTAAAGGCAGGTGCCACACCCAAGGTTTCACTTTCTCTCCAGGGACAGAACAAATCTTAGGCACTGGTCAAAGTATATGTCAAGATTATCTCCGACAGGCGTGGTGGCGCATGCTTGTAATCCCAGCATTCGGGAGGCTGAGACCAGAGGATCGCGGTTCACGGACAGCCTCAGCTACTTAGTGAGGCTCTCCGCCCCTGTTTCAAAATAAAGAATAAAAAATTGGGCAGGGGGTATAGCTCGGAGGTCCAATGCCTCTGGGTTCTATCCCCAGACCCGCAAAAAAAAAAAAAAATTAATCTCTCTCATCTGTACTTGGCACAAGTTCTAAGGACCATCTCAGTTCCAGGGCTTCTTCAAAGATTGACAGTGACCTCTTTTCCAAATGCAGTGAACTTCAACATTTGCTCAATTCTGGTTCCTTCCCTTCCTTATAGAAAAATTTCCCCAAAATGTTTTCCAATAAACTTTATGCATGGCATTTCCTCTCCCAGGACTTTTCATAGAGAATCTGACTTGAGACAATGTCATACATCAGAGTATGGCACACATACTCTAATGTCATGCAACATATACATTTCAAGGTACACTAAATAGTTTATGTGGATAAAAAAGAAGTTGGAAAGGGATCTAATGTTTCAAATTACCTTAATATATTTTAGTCATTGTAATAAGTTCCTCTATAAAAATAGAAAAATTATCTTTATAATTTTTCATGAAATATGTGAATGTTTGAAGTTTAAAGAGTACAAATTAAGATTATTTTCCTCTGATATCTAACTGAAATGAGGTATAAATTAAGAATTAGTAGTTTGTACTAAAATTTTATTTATTGCTTCATGCTTAGTGGATACTAACTCAATTTCTAATCTATATTGAGTTCCTGGAAACAGAGAGACTAGATGGAAACATATTGAGAATTGGCTTGTGTCAATAACAGAGTATCTTTATTAGACATTTACTTGCTATTTTAATTATATTAAATATTTATTTATGTAATGAGAAATTATATTTCAATATGTATGTATATGTATGTAAAGAGAGTTTCATTATACCAATTTTAGGTTAGATTTTGAAATGCATTTCTCCCTTTTTTTTTTTCTGTACTGGGGATTGGAACCCAGAAGCATTCTACTTCTGAGCTACACTTCCAGCTCTATTTTTTCTTTCTTTTTTTCTTCCTTTCTTTTCTTTTCTTTTCTTTCTTTCTTTCTTCTTTCTTTCTTTCTTTCTTTCTTTCTTTCTTTCTTTCTTTCTTTCTTTCTTTCTTTCTTTCTTTCTTTCTTCTTTCTTTCTTATTACTGGAGATTGAACCCAGGGGGATTCTACCTCTGAGTTACATGCCCAGCCTGCTTTTTTATTCTTTATTTTGAAACATGGTCTCATTTAGTTGCAAAAGGGCTCACTAAGTAGCTAAGGCTGTTCACAAACTGTGATCCTGTCTCAGCCTCCCAAATGCTGGGATTACAAGCACAGACCACCACACCCAGCTGCATCTCTCCCTTTAAAACCTCTCAAGTTTAAAATATTTTATGCTTGGAAAATGAATTTTGAAACCTGTTGATAATATCAAACTCAACATTAACCTTAAATGAAGGTGACTGAACTCTTTGCAAGAATGTTCAGAAATGGTTAATGACAAAAAATTCTTTGAATAAATTTACTTTCCTCATCAAGGAATCGAGATGAATAGCTTTTGGAAGCCATTGTAACCTTCACAAATTTCCACCCCTAAATAATACTTGAAATACAATTAAATGTCACCATGAAATTTTCCAAGTTAATCTCAATAATTATTTATTAAGTCTGAATTGTAATTCTAATATCTTACTTTCTTTTGAAGCAGGTTTTAAAAATACAGTTGTAGTCCAAAAATAAAGGTAATTTAAATAGGACTGAACATGCACACATTCAAAGAAGTAACTGAGCATAGCAGAACGCAGCCCATTATCTGAAGTTGGCAAGAATATTTCATTTCATACATCATTTAGAGGCTAATTCACCACAGTGATTCTATAAATGTAGCTGCTCTTAAAATGTTAATGGGAAAAGGGAAAAAAAACATTTGATTTCAACGAATTTCAGTGCCAAGGTGCACAGAGCTGGTGAATCCTCCAGGCCTATCAGGGATACACTCACATGTGACAGAGCTATTATCTCTGACTATTTGGAAGCTCAAAAATGGGATCACACAAACAACAAAAGAAGACTCATTAAATTTTAAAATGAACTTTCATTTCATTTGAATTTTTTTCATATGTATATCAACAACACATAAATTATATGCTAAAGTTTAAATGATCAATAGTATAGTTTATAATTACATTATCTCTAGATCCTATTTAGAGATGAGATGAATAAAAAATAATAAATATAAGTATTGTGAGAAGAAATTTCAATGTCAAATTATGGTTACAAATGATAACATGAAAGCTACAGTAAAGAAATAAGAAAGAAATTATGAAGTATACTACTGGCTTCTAGCAATATTCAACAAACTACATACATTCCCATATTCTTCAAATGTATCAAGGTTTATATAATAAAAAAGTCAATCAAAGACTTCTTAAAAATGTCTCCACTGTCTTGTATTCCATTAAGATGTATGACTTCAATCCACCAGTGAAAAAACTAAAAGAAAACTAAAAAAAACCCCACAAGGTACTCTGAATACTAGTGTGGCATAAAACAAGAAAACATCAAAATTCTTGTTTTAAAATATTCCTATTTCAAGTGGGACATGTTGGCACAGGCCTGTAATTCCAGTCCATAGGATGCTGATAGGAGGACTACAGCTTCAAGGCCAGCCTTAGCAATTTAGCCAAACCCTAATTAATTTAGCAAGACCCTGTTTCAAAATATATAAAAAAATAAACAAACAAAAGGGATGACGGTGTAGCTCATAGTTAGAATGCCCCTGGGTTCAATCACCAGTACCAAAAGAAGGTATGAAAATTTATATTTTAAAATAGCATGTATAACATAAGAAATATTAAAAATATGAATAGATGGGTAAACAAGTAGGTAGTATGATGGTTTTCAGGCAACTTTCTAAGCAATTTAAAATTTTAACATATTGGATATTTACCAAATCATAAATTATAATAGTAAATATTTAATAAATGAAAAAGTAAAAATTAAATAAAGTTAACACACTTGATACAATTCTAATGATTAAGAATAACTTCCATTGAAGCTATATACATATGTAAGAATAGCAGTGTCAAGCTCAATGTCCTGTGTGAGGAAGGGCAAAGTGGGGAGGGAGTTGGGGGAAAGCCAACCATGTGCTCTGTACAGGTAGGTCAATACCACTATGCTGTGAGACTGTGAATTCACAAAGAAAAGTATAAATAGGAAGTAATGGAAAAGTAAATCTAACACAGGCCTGCCTGACTTCAAAGTAGAATCTAAAATGCATGCTACTTTTTCCTTTATAAATAGGACTTTATATTTAGCACTAAAATCCTAGAATCCTCTAGAATCCTCAAGTGAATTTTTTTAAAATCATGGCTGGATATTCAGATTCTGAGTAGAACAAGGCACAGTGTTGGAGTCTGCATTGCCTCCTAGGCATACCAGGTAATTTTGTTGCAGGTGATATACCATCCTCAGTAAGATAGCACTTATAGAACTCAACAGTATGGCTAAAATTTAAGGCAAAGATAAAATGTCACTAAAAGACAATAGATAAACATCATATGAAATTAATTTCTTTTTAAATTTTCATCCCACACAGTTACAATCTAAGTGCACAGAGAAGAGCAATTCAAATGATAAAATTTTTTAAAAGTCAGACTAGATCCTATGGATTTTCTCACTGACATAATTCACACTGGTGCTCTTTGTTCTGTGCTCACCTTTTCTTCAGGATGCCAGCAGTTAATTTTAAAATCAAAATGTTCATTTTGAGATAATTTTAGATTTGCATTCTACTGCACGAAATAATATAAATTCTCTATATATTTTGCATAATTGTAGCATAATATTACAACATAAAACTTATATCCATATAACCTACTGACCTCATTCAATTTTCATCAATTTTATATGCATTCATTTGTCTCTGTGTGTATTTAGTTGTATCAAATTTTATTTCATGTATAGATTTTTTGAACCACTAATACAGTTGCAAAACAGGTCTACCACAATTGTATAATTATACTCATACAATTGTATAATGATGCATATAATGATACCACATTAAACCCTTTTATAGCCACAGATACTTCCTTTCCTATCCTCTTCCATTATCTCTAGCAATCATTACTCTGCTCTTGTCTCTATAATTTTTCTATTTTTATAATGCAAAATAGATGGAATCATAGAGCTTATAACCTTTTGATATTGGCTTTTTTCACTCAGCATAACATCCTGAAAATTCATTCAAGTTGTTGTTTGTATCAATGAATATTTTTGTCATTTTAAGCTTTTTAATTTACAGATAAACTTATATAAAGTTATCATATGTTGAATGATACTTTGAAGTACATATACATTTTGGAATGACTAAATCTAGCTAATTATTAAATGCATTATCTAATAATGCATATATACCAATTTTATAGTTACAAAAATTCAATTAGAGAGGATGAGTAAGTTCAAGAGATCTACTGTACAACATGGTGACTATAGTTAATAAAAATATCTCATATTATTTATATTATTGATTAGCATACACTTGTATGTATAGTATCTTATTTCGATTAAGCAGTCATCTTATTCAGTTGTTTCAAATTTAGAGCTCCTACAAATAACTCTGCTATGAACATAAATATGTGAATTTTTATGTGGGCATAAATTCTCATTTCTTTATAATAAATGCACAGGAATGTAATTACAGTGGGCCTTATAGTATATTTAGGAAATTTTATTTTGTCTTTAAGAAATTGCTGAGCCAGGCATGGTGGTGCACAGCTGTGATACCAGTAATTGGGAGGCTCAGACAGAAGTATCACAGTCAAAGTACAGCCTTGGCATCAGAACGAATCTCTTAGCAACTTAGTATGACTCAGTCTCAAAATAAATAAAAATAAAAAGGTCTAGGGGTGTATTTCAGAGATAGACTGTCCCAAGATTCAATCCCCAGTTCCACACACCAAAAAAGAAAATGAAATTGCTAAATTTTACTTTTTTTCCAAGAGACTGAAACATTTCACATACCACCAGCAATTGACCATTCTCAAGCGTTTGACATCATTTCTGTTTTGTTCTTAGCCTTTCTTATTACGCATGTAGTGATGCATTGCCTTGAGGTTTAAAGTTGCATTTCCTTACTGGGTACGGATGTGGAACTCATTTTCATGCACTTACTTGCCAGTGATTTAGTGAAATGTCTTTTTATGTATTTTATCCATCGTTTGAATTATTGATGTTGTCACTCTTGAGTTTTATATATTCCAGATAAAAATCAATCAGTAAATATTTTGTTTGCAAATATACTTTCCCAATCTGTTGATTGTTGTCCTCTTCATGAGGTCATTCAGAGAGTAAATGTTAAGTAATTTTTATGAGGTCCAGTTTTTTTCTCTTTAATAGATTTCCAGCAGCTTATTTATTTTTTAGGTCAGTGTCTTCAAGGTGAGGGATGACTGCGCCAAATATTTTTAATGTTGATATGAAAAACAAGTTATGCTAACATATTATATCAAGAATGGTTTTCCTCTAATCATACATCTTTAACACAAAACTTTTAAAAATACCCTCTATCCGGGCGTGGTGCCCAACGCTTATAATCCCCGCGCTGGGGAGGCGGAGACAGGAGGGAGGATGGCGCAGGATCGAAGCCAGCCATGCTGGCGTAAGAGATCCTGTTTCTAAATAAAAAATATAAAATAGGTCTGGGAGTGTAGCCCAGAGGTAGAAGGGTTTCCAGGAACCCCAGTACCACCAAAAATAAAAATAAAATAAATAAAAATACCCTCTAAAGTTTTCCCTAGTGATCTGTTCCACAGTGATTTATAATTTATTCTAGTATGAATTACATAATAAACTTTACTTGTTTACTCATCTGACCATACTCACTATAATGGCTACATTCACTGTGAATGTCCACCTTTCATACTACTTTATATTTTTTTAGCTGAGAAAATTAAAGAACCTACTAAGACAAAGAAGTGATTCATTTAAAGTAGCCCTGAATCAGCTGAGTCTCTTATTTTCGGTGTTAAATTCATGCTAGTTATTTCCAAATCATTTGCTAAAGCTCTCTATATATGATACTCCCACATCTTCCTTTAAAAAAAACAGAAAACTAGACGCCACATAGGAGCTTTTTATGCTGTCTGGAAATATTTTAGCATCATGTCCCAAGTCATCTTTAATTATGGTTTTCCCTCATATTCTCTTAAATTTTTTTCAATATTGTGCTCATAAGAATTCAGTCTAGCCTAAGAGTGATGGTACACACCTATAATCCCACCTACTTGGTAGGTGAAACAAGAGGATTATAATTTTTAGATCAGCCTGGAAAATTCAGTGAAATTCACCTGTCTCAAAATTTTAAAAAGGGCTGGGCATGCAGCTTAGTGGTTGATCACTTGTCTAACATGTAGAAGGCCCTGGGTCCAATCGCCAGTAGTTAAAAATAAAGCTGGATCTGTTCATGATGTTTCTCTACTTAGCCATTTCTGTTGATATGTCTTTTCTGAATAAAATAAATTATGCCAAATGGCAAATAAGTCCTCTATATCTCAGGGGAAGGACTACATTTACTCAGTGACTCTCATCAGAAGCCAAAAGGCATCCTTGATATGTTTTTATTTTTTTTAATCTCTTAATGACAATAATTGAAAATTTTTATTAATACCACTTGCAAATATATCTTAAATCTATTCAGTCCTCTTTATCTTCATTGAATTTTCTCTTTTCTGTACTACTGACATGAATTCTTTTATTGACACCCTTTGTCTTCCCCTGATCCAGAGAAGTCAATTGATCTTCTTTAAACACAGATCAAGTCAAACTATCCCACCACTGAATATTTTTTGGAATTTTTAAAATTTTGTATACTTTTATTTGTGCATTGTAGTTATACATAATAATGATGTTCAAAGTGATAGAAACATATGTGTACTTAGCACTTGGTGTCTATCTCCATCCCTGTCCCATCTTTCTCTTTTCTCCTTCCCACACATGTTATTGAGATTGGTGCTGATAACTTGGTATATTAGCACACAGCACTATTTGCATTGTTTCCTTCATTGGGTCTCCTGCATTGTAATTATACATCTAGTAACTTTTTGTTATACAAAAGATTAAAGCCAGTCTTCTCATTACCCTTAGAAATTATCCATGACCTCATTTCTGCTTCTTTGTTCCTTCTCTCAACAATTTCATTCTCATTACTTTTCAGCAAGATTTAGCAACATGGTCATTTTTTCTTTCCTAAACTTATTGTTAATTTCAGAGTCTAAGTGCTGTTCCTTTACTTAGACAACTTCCAGTGTGACTTATACATGGTGAACTTAAATATCACCTTCTCAAATCTTTCTTAACTCCCTCCTATCCAGGAAGTTTCCCACATCCATTCCACTTCCTCGCTATCCTGGGTGTTTGTTTCCATTTCACTTGAGGATGTAATACTACAAGCAATAACATGTGTTCATTGTGAATCTTTCACACAAGAATAATAGGAAAAAATTCTCTCTCTTATTCACTGCTATTTTTTCCAGAATCTGAATGGTACTTGAAATATAATATGCAATTTATTTTTTCCAGTCTGGAGATGGAACCCAGTGGTATTCAACCTCTGAGATACACCCCTGCCCTATTTTGTTTTCTTTATTTTGAAACAAGTTCTCACTAAGTTGCAGAGAACCTCTCTAAGTAGCTGAGGCTGTCCGCAAACCACGATCCTTCCGTCTCAGCCTTCCAAATGCTGGGATTACAAGTGTGCACCACCATGCCCAGCTCAGTATGCACTTTCTCAACATGTGTTTAATCAATAAATGAATGCATTTTTCTATCTCTCTCTTTTTAAAAATATAAGCCAATGCTAATTTGACATTCTTTTCCTGTAATAAAAGTCATGTATTATATACCTTAAACACAGAATTTGTCATTATTACCTATTCTTTATCATGTATAATGTCTTTGTCTTTACTTTTCAAATAACTTTTTACTACTCCCAATCCTCACCACTATGTTTTGTTTGAGGATCTCGTAATACTTTGGGCTGAAATAGAAAAAATATTTCCTGACCTTAAAATAAAATTTTTAATGCTAAACAAAGAAAATTTGACTTTTAGGCTTATTAACAATCAGTATTTCAGCTGTTTTACTGTATGGGAGTAAAAAAGTACATTATTATATTTCAATGTACTCATGTTCATCAGGATAAGATGAATTATTCAGATTGTAAAATGTCTTTAAAATTCATATTTGATGAAATTTAACATCAGGAATTAGTTGAGAAATTGGTGAAAACATTTAAGAAGAGGATGCAAGCTCTGAAGTTCTTCTTAGTCAGAGTTCATTGCTTACAACCTTATATCTCACTCTGCCTACATTCCCTTTATCCTCCCTTTTTTAAATTTTAGTGCCAGCATACTGGGCCAGCTGTCCAACCATCATTTGAAACAGGGTACCACTATCTAAAATAAAACAACTTTAACATAGAATATTCATTGCTAATGTTAAATTTTACAAATAGAAAGAGTGAGATACTATACAAAGGAAAAAGAGCCAAAGAAATTGAGTTAAAAATCCCTCTGCGTATAAATATGTTTATGATAGTAGAGCACCTTATGTCAGCAGCTTGCTAAGGTTTCACTTAGAGGAAACCTTTGACAGTCTCATGCTTTGGTTGTCTAATAGTATTCTGTCAGGAGTAAATTGGGTTTCTGGTAACACATTTGCTCTAAAACTGCATAAAACTAATGACCGTGTCAAACTATGTACACTGCTGGAAGCTACAGTATGCCAGAATAATTGCTTAAATTTGGAATTCTGTTACCCTTGCTCAGTCAAAGGCCCTGTGTTGACTGTTGGCAGACCAGGCAATGAATTCACTGTGCATTTTACAGCTAGATATGAACTCAGAAATAGGTTCTTCTCCCCTTGAAACCCTAATTATTTCAGTAGTGATAATGACCTGGAATTCCATTACAAAGCATATAATCTTTCAAACTATGGGGTAACAAATGTTGAGAAAAGACCAATACGAAATTGGCTTTCTTGAGAAAAAATACATATTTTTATGTTAGATTTTTTATTTTTATTTCTGAGTAAAACTATTATGTTCTGGAGAAAATGATTCACTTGGATGCTATTTGAGGACAACATGTGGAACTACTGACCCTACTTCCAAAAAAGTTTCCTTTCTCATTTGTGCTGATTCTAAAGCTAGTCCATTAATATTTCCCTTGCACATTCTCTTATGTCTTTTCCTATTCTTCCTATTTTTATTCTGTGTCACTCTGTAGTATACTTTATATTTGGCATTGGGATATACATTCACAAAGTGTAGTATTCAATCACGAGTTCTATTTTAAGAGAGCATTACTTGAGTAGACCCTAAAGATTTTAAGGTGATCTTCAATTTTAGTTCTGTCACAGTGCCTCTGTGTTATTTTCTTCTATACTTACTGTTCCCGAACTTATTTCATTTTCTGGGTTTGAAGCATGGAATCACCCCATTTGCTTACAAATATATACATGCAAAGTCATATCTCTAAAATTCCTCTTCATCACAGACAATGATAGTCACTCTTTCTATAGTTCATCACTTGCCATTTTTTAAATTTACTTCAACCAAAACAGTATTATGTGTTTTTAGCTGTAATATATCATTTCCCATTTATATTTTTATCTTTTAATTTTTTTTACCTTGCTTTTATTTTTAGAAGTTTTACTATAGCAATTAGAAGTGAAAGTTTGAGTTCTTTTCCTATTTGTACTTCTTTAATTTCATTTTCTTGAATTATTGCTCTGGCTAGAGGCTCAAATATATATTGAAAAGAAGTGGTGATAATGGACATCTTTGTCTTGTTCCTATTTCTAGGGGAAAATTCTTGCAGTTTTTCCCCATCTAATATGATGTTGGCTGTGGGTCTATTGTAGATTGCCTTTATGATGTTGAGGTAGGTTCCTTCTATTTTGATTCTCTGCAGTGCTTTTTGCATAAATGAATGTTGGATTTTGTCAAATGCTTTTTCAGTGTCCATTGAAATGATCATGTGATTTTTGTCTTTGCTTCTGTTTATGTGATGAATTACATGGATTGATTTTTGTATGCTGAACCAGCCTTGCATCCCTGGGATGAACCCTACTTAGTCATGGTGTATGATTTTCTTGATTTGGTTTTGAATGTGTGTTGCTGGTATTTTGTTTAGCAGTTTGCATTCAAATTCATCAATGAGATAAGCCTGTAGTTTTCCTTCGTTTAGCCGTCTTTATTTGGTTTTGATATTAATGTGATGTTGGCTTCATAGAATGTATTTGGGAGAGTCCTGTTTCTTTCTATTTCATGAAATAGATTGAGTAGTATTGGGATTAGCTCTTTAATAAAGGTTTTATAAAATTCACTTGCAAAATCATTGGTCCTGGGCTTTTCTTTGATGGTTGGCTTTTTATTACTATTTCAATCTCTTTGATTGCTATAGGTTGGTTTAAATTTTCTATATATTCTTGACTCAGTTTAAGGAGGTTGTTTTTATCTAGAAAGTTGTTAAATTCTTCCATATTTTTCATTTTTGGAGTTTACTTTTTCAAAGTAGTTTCTGATAATCCTCTGGATTTCTATAGTTGGTGATAATATTTTCTTTTTCATCTATTATCTTCATAATTTGGATTGATTTTCTCTTTTTTTGTTAAGTTGCCTAGTGTTTTATATATCTTGTTAATTTTTCCAAGACACCAGCTTTTGGTTTTGTTGATTTTCTGTATTTTTTATTCTTTACTTTGTTGATTTTTGCTTTCATTTTAATAATTTTCTGTCTTTTACTGGCTTTGGAGTTAGATTGTTCCGACTTTTCAAGGGCTTTGAGGTGTGCCATTAGGTTATTTTTTGGGTGATTCCCTGTTCTTCTTATGTGGGTACTTAGTGCTATAAATTTCACAATTTGCAGATGGCATGATACTGTACTTAGAAGATCCAACAAACTCAACCCAAAGGCTTATAGAACTGATCAGGAAATTCAGCATGGTGTCTGGAAGCAAAATTAATCTGAAGATTAGCATATTTAGTTCCTGATTTTGTAGAATATTTACATGTCTTAGCATATTACCCTATCTCTTTATTTCTCTTTACACATGTATCAGGAACACTAAGATGTGATCACATCATGAGTATATACTCTTAACCTTTTGATATTTTCCAAGTCTCTTTTTATTTACACAATTACAGATCTTTTGTGATTAGATGACTTACAGAAATATCAACATTCTTCCGTATGTATTATAACAAAATTAAGTGTCACCAGAAAATTTATTGGCAAGCTCTGGAGCACATCTTAAAAATTCTTTCTGTGCTGACCACACCATAGACTCTCCAACCATTATTTTAAACATTTATCCCCATAAACATATCCTGTAGGGGATCTTCATTGCTTTTTACATCAAATCATAGTAACATGAATTCACAGTGATAACACATAAAATATATCCCAAAATATTTTCACAAAATATATAACATCCTGGATGTGGTGGCACATGATTGTAATTCCAGCATTTGGGAGCCTGAGACAGGATTGTGATTCATGACAACCTCATATACTTAGGCCCTTTGCTACTCAGTGAGATTCTGTTTCAAAAATAAAGACTAAAAAATAGGGCTGTGAGTGTAGTTCAGACAAAGAATGCCTCTTGCTTCCATCCTCAGTACCGTCAAAAAAAAAAAAAAAAGGAAAGAAAATATATAGCAAATATGCCTCTAATGCTATATGGAATCATGTGAAAATATTGTTGTCACATAATTAAATTGCTATTGGACATACATGGTTATGTACTATGTACAAATGTATTCAAATAATTATAGCCTATTTTACTCTTCCTGAGGTATATTTAAATGTTCCATTGAAAATCAACTTAATTACATTGTTTTTTGACCTTCAGCTCAGGGAAGCAAGGTGACAAAGGCCTGTATTATAAATTTGAGTGATTATTTTTAGACTACTGCTACATATCAGAAAAGAGTAACCCGGGTGTGGTGGTGCACACTTGTAATCCCAGCAATGGGAGACTGAGACCGGAGGATCATGGTTCGCAGACAGCCTCAACTACTACTTAGTGAGGCCCTCTGCAACTTAATGAGACTCTGTTTCAAAATAAAAAATAGGGCAAGGGATGTAGCTCAGAGGTGGAATGCACCTGGGTTCCATCCCCAGACCCGAAAAAAAAAAAAAGAGTAGCAGTCTAATTCTCATTTTCGAATCTTTCTTTGGATCTCTGCTAGGTACATAAAGCCTCCTTTGAAATGGTTGTAAAGGATATAAAGGTTGAGAGGAAACAGAAAACCTAATGCCTTTAAAGTTCACTGATTATTTTTCCAACATAAATTCTGAAAGTAAGACAGTTCACTGAATGGTTATCAGTCCTATTGTTTGATATCTTGACACGTAATTAACTGGGACTTCAAGGGTTTATGTCCACTTCAAAATGAAGAAAAAACAAAATTGTTTTATTATTATTTTTACTGTCCCTGAAAGACTATAAAGTTCTATTTTATAAGATCACATTTATATATTTTAAACTTTCAATTCTATTAGGTTTTTGAAAATTAAATGTCTGAGCTAATGTTATCTAGTAATGGTCAAAGTAGCCTTAAGTTAAATATGAAATGTTTGCAATAGAGGCCTCTCTGGGCAACACAGTTAGTGTGAGAAGGTGTAATTACTAAAACCTCCAGTGCCATAAGCCTCAAGGTCTAATTAATGTCTGTGAGAAATGAATATTTCCTGGAGATTCACTCTCTTGAAATAATTTAAATTTCCAAAGCTATTAAGTATGGGTATTTCAGATGAGGTAATGGATCATGCTGCTACAATGTCAGCTTTTTATGTCAAATGCAATTAATTTTGGAGTTACATACTTGTTGGATGAAACTACTGGGTGAAGTGTAATTAGTTGCAAGACTTATTATGCTTATATATTTTATTTACTTTGGGATTTTCTATACATGAGTGCTAAAGTTTTTTCCTTATACATGAGTACTAGAGTTTTTTGTTGTTTGTTTTGTCTTTTGTTCTCTCTCTGTCTCTCTCTCTGTCTCTCTCTCTGTCTCTCTCTCTCTCTCTCTCTCTCTCTCTGTCTTTGTCTCTCTGTCTCTGTCCATCTGTCTGTCTGTCTCTCTCTCTCTCTCTCTTGTTCTCTATCTCTCTGAGTCTGAAAAGTCCTTAAAAGGACACATCTTTTTAAGTAGTCTTATAACCAGATTTTAAAGGAGAATGCAAGGTGCATGATACATATCAATGACAAATTTATTTACAAGTAGCTCTTATTTTTAGTTTTTAATAACTTTTTCTTTTACTGTAATATTTTTTGTGTCAGTAAATAATACTGATAGCCATTAGACTTAATTCTCTGTGCTAGGCTTTAACATTACTACATTCTGCGATGAAATATGTCAACTCAAATTCTTCACAATTTTGTGACTTGTAATTTTGTGACTTATAATTCTCATTCTTGTGTCTTGTAATTCCCCTGGATAAAAAAAAATATAACAGTAATTCCAGTGTGCATGCTAATTTATGAACTGAACCCAATTGTGATTTGATTATCACAGACTACATACAACTAACAACATTTTTTCTATTTTTCCCACTAGCTGCTAAGAAAGTCAAAGCAAAATGAAGTCTATTATCACAATTATATTAATGTCATAGATAAAATTTTGAGCAGAGTTTCAAGCTTGAATGTTAACCTTAATAAGGATATCAAAATAAAACATTAACATCTGACATGGCCCAAATACTGGTAATAGGTATATTAAATTTATATTATGTCAGGCATGGTGGCACATGCCTATAAACTCAATAATTGGGAAACTGAGACAGAAAGATTTTAGGCTTGAGACCAGCCTCAACAACTGAGGCTTTCAGATAATTAGTGAGACTATTTCACAATAGAAAAGTGAGGGGAGGAAGCTGGGAGTATAGCTCAGAGAGAGAATGTCCTAGGCCTTAGGTTCAATTACAGTATCAAGAAAAAAAAAAGAAAAGATAAAAATTATGGTACAATGTTAGAAAAATAAAATTTAGATGTTAGAAATATTAAAAGGATTTTAACAAATGAAAAGCATTTCCTTATGAAGCAATTTCTTCAGTTACATATATAGTTCTGAGATTGGCACATGAGGTATTTCCTTACAAGTAAGATTTTCAAAATTTATGTGTCTTTTATATTTTAATTTCCCTCAGTTGTGTAGGTTGATTGATTGTTTTATAACTAAATGTCTTATCTAAGCCTACATAATATCTAAACTTGAGACTGAGTATAAAGTAACAATTTTATACTGAAGTTAGGTGCTAGAATGTAGAGCAAAGTAATTAGCAAAAAATTAGACAAAATAATAAAAATTTACAGCATTGGATATTAAGATATATTGAAGACATTAAAACTGTGTTCTTCCAGGCATGGTGGTGCATGCTTGTAATCCCAGCACTTGGGAGACTGAGACAGGAGGATCATACAGTTTCGAAGCCAGCCTCAGCTACTTAGTGATGCTCTCAGCAACTTAGTGAGATGGTTTCCAAATAAAGTATAAAATAGGTCTGGGAGTATAGCCCAGCTGGAGAAAAGCGCCTGGGTTCCACTCCCAGAACCACCAAAAAATAAAAATAAAATAAAATGTAACTTTTTGTTCTATATTTTGATAGTTATACTTCTTTGTCAAAATTCAAAGTAAACAAAAGCAATTTAAGTACAGTAAGAATGGAGCACAGTAGGGGAGGAGGATTATTCAATAATTGCTTTTCTAGAGAAACATCAATTTGAATAACTGCACATAAAATAACTTTAAAAAAGCTAAGAAATGTGGGCAAGAGATCACATTACCTGATTATAGTATAAAAATAAGTAAGCATTCATTAAAAATGGTAGGAAAAATAGTTTTACATTAAGCCAGGTGTGGTGGCCCACGCTTGTAATCCCAGCATTTGGGAAGCTGAGATCAAAGGATTGCAATTTGTGGACAGCCTCAGCTACTTAGTGAGGCCCATCGCAACTCAGTGAAACTCTGTTTCAAAATAAAGAATAAAACATAGGGCAGGGAGTGTAGCTTGGAGGTCCAATGCTCTTGGGTTCCATCCCTAGACCCGAAAAAAAAAAACAAAAAAAAAACAATAGTTTTACATTACTCATGTCATCTCTCCCCATCTCTATACAACATAGAAATATTGTTTAGTTGAAGGAAAGAAAAAAGTGAGCACTAGAATTTTACTTGAACTCCAACACTAGAACTGTCACAGTAACACCTAGCAATAAGCAGGTCTACACAGCACTGTGTTTTGGGCCATTATCTGCAAACTGAACCTCTAGAACCCCCTCAGTGGCTGGTGGTACCACATAGCCCAGGCTTCAGAGTTGCATGGTGGACTTGATCTCTGGTCCAACTCATCATCAGGTCCACTTCACAGATCCCCGATTCTAGATAGCTCTCAATGCAGGCACCTTCAGCAGCCATGACTTTTGTAATGCTTGTGTGCCATGCTGGCCACATCTGCCCCAGGGCTCTGGTACACTCCAGCACAATATGTGACAGAGTGGGGTCTAGCCTTCTGCACCTCAGTGTCAAGCCAGCAGGGCTTTCCCAGACAAAGCTAGGTTTTGATATGTGGGAGTAAGTTTCTACTTTTTCAAATGTGCAGTCAGTGGCACATTGCCACAAGGTTCAGGAGGAACCAAAAAAAAAAAAAAAACCAATACATCACCAAATGAACAAAATATGATGCCAATAACTAATACATAGGAGTGGAAATGTATGAAATGTCAAAGAACTCAAAACTGTTCTAAGACACCTCATTGAACTTCATGAAAATTTAGAAAAAATAACTCAACAAAATGAGAGAAAACAATAAATGACCAGAATGATAAAATTGAGACAGAATTTATAATTTAAACTATACAATAAAGAAAATTAAAAAAACAGAGAACATCAATAGCGGAAATGATTAGGCATTGGAAACAATCTGTTAATTTAAATATAGGTTATTTGAACATAAAATAAGGAAATAAAAACAAGAAAGAATGAAAAGAAGTGATAAAAGATTACAGAATTTTTGGGACAGCATAAAAGAGAACAAAAATCCAAGTCATAAAAGTAAAGGAATAGAAGAAAAAGATAAATGGGGTACAAAGTTTATTTAAAGAGATAATAGCAGGACATTTTTAAAACCGGGAGAAAGTTGTAAATATCAAGGAGAGCCAGAAGCTCCAAATATTTTCAATTAAAATAAGACTACCCCAAGGAATATTATAATAAAACTGTCAGAAATCAAATATGAAGATAAAAATATAAGATCAGCAAGGGAATAGAAACAAGTATCACAAAAAAGAATTTCTATATGGCAAGTAAGATAATTCTGAGAAGAAAGCTTTGCAGGTCAGGAGAACATAGAATGATTTATTCAAAGTGCATATGCATGTATGTATGTATGCGATGAATCAATAAAGGTAGATTAATTTGAAAAAATACTACTGAAGTCACTTTTAAAAAGCAAGTCAAGCACCAGGTGTGGTGGAACACACTCTTAATCCCAGCATAGAGAAAAATCTACACAACAAATAGAGAGTATATATTTTTCTTAGGTGTGTATCTAACTTTCTCTAAGATGATCAAATATTAGACCACTAAACAAGTATTATCATATATATATAAAGATTAAAATCATATCAAAATATTTTTGACTATAAATAATAATAAAACATGAAATGAATAGTGGGAAGATAATCAGAAAATTTAGCAATTCCTGATTTTGAACAACCAATGGGTTGATGAAAAAGTTATTAAAACATTTATTGAAACAAAAAAGAAAAAACACACCATTCCAAAACCTATAGAATACAGTAAAAAGTAATACTGAGAAGGATGTTTATAAGCACTGATATCAAACAGAAGGAAAATCTCAAATAAAATTTATTTTACACTTCAAAGAATAAGAAAAGTAACTAATCCCATAGTTGTTAGAACAAAGGAAATAATAGATCATAGAAGAACTGAGTACAGTGGTGTATGCTTGTAATCCCATGGACTGAGGAAGCTGAGTCAGTTGCATTGAAAGTTCAAGGCCAGCCTGAAAACTCTGTTATAAAAACTTTTTTAAAAAGTCAAATATTTGGGGATGTAGCTCAGCAGTAGATTTCCCTTGGGTCCAAATTCCTGTATCTTCAACCCTCCCCAATCATAATAGAAATAAATAAAAGACAAATTAATAAAAAATAATAAAAACAATAGAAAAGGTCAACAGAATTAAGAGTTGTATTTTTGTTTAGTTTTGAGATAAACCAGAGCTGGTTATGGTGATGCATGCCTGTAATCCTAGTTCTTGGGAAACTGAGACAGGAGACTCACAGGTTCAAGGTCGTCCTCAGTAATGAAGACACTCGGCAATCTAGTAAGACCCTGTTTCATTTGCTGGGGGCATAGCTCAGAGATAGAATGACCCTGGCTTGATTCTCCAGGAACACACACACACACACACACACACACACACACACACACACACACACTAAACAAAATGGGGAAAGCTTTAGTGAAACTGATTAAGAAAAAAATAGATGGCTCAAATACCTAAAATAATTTTCTCTAGCAAAACCCATTCTAGCTAAATGAAATAAAAGAAATTTAAAATAAAAAAGAGACATGACAATTGATCCTAGGGAAATACAAAAGATTATGAGACTATTGTGAACAATAATACAGCAAAAAAAAAAATAATGGATAACCTAGAATAACCTACCAGGACTAAATCAAGAATAAATAGAAAATTTGAAAATTTTGAGGAAAACAGTAACAAACAAGAAGACGAATCAGTAACAAATAATCTCCCATAGGGGAAAAAGACCCAGGAGCTAAAAGGTCGACATCACTAATCATCAGGAAAATATAAATCAAATTCATTACATTTTTTCACATCTGTGCCTCACAAGAATGGTTATTTCAAAAAGACAAAATATAAGTGAGCGTGAATGTGAAAAAATAAACTCTGTACACTACTAATGGGAATATAAAATAATACAGTTGTTATGAAAAACCCTATAGATATTGTTCAAAATATTTAAAACACAGCTAACATAGGATTCAGTGGAATCATATGGAATCAACCTAAGTCTCCATAAGTAGATGAATGGATAAAGAAAAGTTTTCTCTATGCACAGTGGGATCCTCTTCAGCCATAAAATAATGGGAAATTTATCATTAGGGAAAATATGGCAGGTCCAGAAAGACAAATACCACATGATCACCCTTATATGTGGTATCTAAAAAGTTGAACTTAGAGATATAGAAAGTAGAATGGTGGTTACCAGGGGTGAAGTGGCTGGGGGCAGGCATTTTGTGGATATATAAGTCAAAGGACACAGGATTTCAGTTTTAGAGGAGGAAGGAATGCAATAGGCCTATTGTACAGCATGGTGACTGTACTTAACAATGTATCATGTTCTTAAAAATTGCTTTAAAAATGTGGATGTAAAGTGATTTCACCAGAACATTGATAACTATGTGAGATACTTCTCATGTTAATTGGCTATTTTGGTTATTCTAATACATATATAAATATGTACATTTATATGCTTCTAATATATATGTCACATTTATATACTTCAAAACTATGTACTGTATTTGTAAATACATATATTTTATCTGCAAAGTCAAAAAATTGAATAATAAAAATAGATTAAAATATAATGATTACCAAAGGGATACATTTGTTAAGAAAATCATTTCAAAAATTTAAGAGACATACATATCCATTTGAGAATTGGGAATGTCTCTCACCCATCTTAGAAAATGATATTTTACTTTTTGGTTCTCCCTACTTTTTAAGGAGATTTTTCTATTTAGAGATTATGCTTTCATTTTGACTTAAAGAGTCAAATGAAAAAGTCAAATAAATTTAGTGTATTGCAATTATGCGTCCTAGTAAGATGCAAAGCAGCGCAAACACACACACAAAGCGCTTAGTGTTTTCTTCCCTGCGCCACCTGCTCCCCCTCCTTCCCCCATACTCGTTAATGAGATTGGGAGCAATCTCTTCTTATATTGCCTTAGCACTCTTTGAACTGTTCCCTTCTTCAGTTGGAGTACCCTTCTTGGAGGGCCACAAGTGGCCAGAGTCTTTTAAATTACTAAAACAAGTGTGCAGCTTTCTTTTATTCTGTTTCCATCCCAAGTTTCCTTTAGAGATACTTAAAGCTAAGACCAGCTAGTTGTTGACTTTCTTATAATCATGTATAACTGGCTTATCTCTGAGGATACTGAAACTAGTCCCACACCTTCAGTATTCAGAACTGTTGACTGATGAGAAGCTTCTCCACAGGGAATTTATAAATTGATTGCATGACCACCCCCAAACATCTATTTTATTAAAATACAAGCACTCGAAAACTAAAAAAAAAAAAAACACTGTGAAAAATAATCTTATAGAACCAAGTAAGTCCCAACCTTTAAAATTGACTATTATAGAATGAAAACATCCAATGATAATCTGAAAACAAGGCTTATTTTAATAGAAAATTTGATAAAAGAAGAGAAAAATGAGACTGAACCATGTAGAATAAAATCTTACATTTTAAACAAAGATGATTCTAGTTTTAAGAAGTACTGGAAAGAATTTAAGTATTATATGTGGGAAATGTCACACTGAGAGGTTTGGTGAAATTAAGCTTTTGGTCCAGGGAGAATTGAAATCAGCTCCAAGAGAGATTTTTCCTTATATTCAAGTGCCCCCTTGAGGAAATAAGTCTTATTACATGACAAAAAGAATTACTAAAAGGTTCTAATTGAATTATCAAAAGAAACTTTTTCCAATGGTCAGATATTTATCAGAACTATGAAGATACTGTTTTTTGAATAAAGAAAGGGATAATTTTATAAACTTTTCAGCTATTTTCTGTTACTGAGGAAGAATTCTGCAAGAGCAAATATTTTTTTCTGATTTTTTGTTTAAATCTTGTTTAAAATATATAACATAATACTGTGGAATAAGTACTATTTTATTTATAAAATGAAAAAGATGACTCAGTGTTTTATGCCATGTCCAGACCTGCTGGGTCCCAGAGGCTGAAGAGCTCCTGCCCTTCAGCTCACACAGGTTATTCTGCATCTCTGGATGTTTAGCCTCCACATCTCCATCATCTGCATCTCTGGATGTTTAGTAGTGACCATCTCCTGTTGAACAACTAATTGTGGCTGTGATTCAGGCTTGGGACATGGGATCCCAGTGGACACTAGAAATGCTATTTTCTAAGATGTTTCATGAAGTTCTTCTGCTTAATAAGATTTTGCTATCTTAGGGACTTTGCAGTCAAAAAATAAGGTCAGGTCTCTTTAATTGTTTTTCCTAAGGTTAAGGATCTGCCTTTTGTATTCTGTAAAAATAATTCAGCTTTTTTGTGTGTGTCTTCAAGATACTCATATGTGCCTGAAAATTATCTTATTTTCTAAGGATGTAATATCTTACACTAGGGAGTATTAGGGATTCCAGAGGTATTCTAGATACCAGAGGGAAACCACAGCAAAACCAGAAAGGAAGGGTGGGGGAGAAAGAAGGCTGAGGTTAATTAATGGAAAAGCTACATTTGAATATGTGTATATAGTGAATATAACATTTTTAACCTGGACACTCAGTATTATGAGGGAGGGAAAAGGAGAAGGGGGAGGCACCAAGTACTGTGTAAATATATGCCATTGTCAACATGATCCACATTAAGATGTGAGATTATAGTGAATCAATAAAATAAAAAAAAATCAGTAAGTAAGCTGGGTATGGTAGTGTACCTGAATCCCAGTATGTGGGAGGCTGAGTCAGGAGAATTGGAGATTGTGAGCCAGCCTCAGCAACTCAGTGAAAACCTCAGCAACTTAACAAGATACTCATTTAAAATTTTAAAAAATTGGGAGTATTGCTTTTTTTCACTTCTGTTCACATTTCTCCATTGTGTAAATGTATGATGTAAAACTTCCCAATAGCATAAAGAGAAGGAACCAGTAAAATTGCAAAGAAGTAACACATTTTCTCAAAATATACCATTCTCTCATTTTAAATACAGATTAGGATCCTTAGATCCTAATGCAAAATATTGATATAGTAATCTATGAATACACAGACAACTAGATGACATAGATAAAAAATTACAAAATTCAAATTAAATATTACATTTTTTATATTTAAATGAACTTTATACCTTTGATATTCTGTTGAGACTAAAATTCTAATTTTATGCTAATTTTCCTAAAATGCTAATCACCAAATTGGTTCTAGATAGTAAAAATGTTGTGTTCTTTTTCCTGGTTTTAAACTTGGGATTTATAAAGTTTACACATTAGCAAATGTAAATTTGTTAAGAATAGAAAACTGGCTATGAAGATGCAGTGTGTCTTAGAGGTGAAAACAGTGACTAAAAGTTTAAAATTGAAAAAGTTGGCAAGAAAAATACTTGTGAGCTATATGAGGAAAGAAGAAACAATAAATAAAGCGAGTGGGAAGGAATGTCAGATTTGAAAGTCTTAACACCAGAACCAGAAAATATCATTTGAAAAGTTAAATGCAACTTAAAGAGAATAATGCTCCAGGGTAGTATGACAGCTTCTACATAAAAGCACTGGAAAATCCATGAAAAATACTGATGTTATTAGTTTGAAAGCAGTATTACTAGACTGAGATTAAAGGCCTAGCTTCACATACATTGGGGAAATATATATGGTGCTTACACAGAATGAGCAATTGATCAGAACCAAGACAGTTGAGGCCAAACAGCCTTAGAGGTATAAAATTTCATATTAGCACTTATTTAAGACTCTACCATCTAGCTAATGCAGAAAAGCATATTAACACTTATTTAAGACTCTACCATCTAGCTAAGGCAGAAAAGCTCCATCTGAGGAATAAGAATTACATTTGGGTTGCCCTTCTGAGGACCCACTTCAACTCTTCCCAAATATATGAAGAGCTTCCATAACATACCACATCACTTGGGGACCATTTTATCTACCAATCAAAAGCCTACCTCCAGACTAGTCAATTCATTACGTAATGCTCCAGAATCAGTAGAAGTCATATCATATACATATTGTTGTTATCTAGTTAATTTGATGATACAAGCAATGATAATAATGATAATGATAATAATAATAATCACACCCATTCAGCAGTTTTTTCTTCATTTTCCTCTAGTAGTAAAATTACAATTAACATATTATAATGTTGAGGTTGAGTGTCTTCCTCCATTCATAATGACCTACTATCTGTAAACACTGATTTGTTTGGCACCATCAGATGACTGATGGTAGGCGCATTCAGAAACATAGTCAAGACACTCCTTTGGTTATTAAAAGTGGGGTTTATGGAATGGCACTTACCTGTTTATGTATATGATGGGAACTTTCAGTGGTTCACCTATTATATTTCTTTAATGGATCATTTAATCTGACAAGGAATCTCTTATGTTCATATCCTTTCCTGTTGGAATGATGATCTCACATAAACCAAGAAGCAATTTGGTCAGGCCTGAATATCAATTTTTTTTTACTTCTTCAACATAAACGGTTGCAACAAATGCCCAATAAAATACCAAAAATTGCATTCAAAGAAGTTGTATCATCTCAGGTAACTTTCTAGTTCAAAAATCCCCTTAGTTTCTATTGAGTGATTGATTCAAGGTTTTCTCTGAGGGTATTTATCAGTCACTACAGATATAGTATAGTGGACAATTCCAAGATTTTTAATTATTATTATAATCATAACAAACATTAATTGTATAGATTGTTGGGTTTCACTGCAACATTTATATACATATTTATATTGTGCCTTCACAAACCTCAGCCCTCTCTTGCCCCCCCCACCCCAATCTCCTTACTAATAGTCCTTGTACTTTGAGGTCATCTTGTTTATTTTTTTTATAAGTAACAGAAAACATGTGATACTTTTCTTTATGTATATGGCTTATTTTGATTAACATGATTCCTTCTAATTTCATTTTCCTGCAAGTGATGTAACACTGAAGAAGTCCTTAAAAGTTGGAAGGATGGCCCATATTATTGCATATGCAAAATAAGTATTGTGAAAATGATCATACTACCAAAATAAATCTACATATTTAATGCAATCCCTATCAAAACACTATTATCATTCTTCACAAACCTAGAAAAATTCTCTTAAAATTAATATGAATGTACAAAAGACTCAGAATTATCAAAGGCATTCTGAGCAATAAGAGCCAGGATGGATACATCACAATATCTGAGTTTCAATTGTGTTATATAACTATAATAAAAACCCATGATATTTACATAAAAACAAATTTATAGGCCAATGAAATATAAAAATAAATAGAAAACTCAGAGATGGATCCTCACAGTTAAAACCAGTTGATACTTGAGAAAAGTGCCAAAAACATATGCTTGAGAAAAGACAGCCTTTTCAACAAATGGTATTGGAAAAACTGGATATTCATATATAGAATGAAATTAGATCTCAACAAATGGTGTTAGAAAAACTGAATATCCATATATATAGAAAAATAAAATTAGATCTCTATCCCTCACCCTATGCAGAAGTCAACTCAAAATGAATCAAAGACCTAGAAACTACCACTAATCTTTTAATTAAAAGAAGAAAACATAGGACTAACTCTGCAACATATAGGAACTTATAGATGCTTCGTCAAAGAGAACCCTAATCTCAGAAAATAAAACAGAGACAATAAAGGGCATGGAATTAAATTAAATAGCTTTTGTGCAGCAAGAAAACAATCAAGAGTTTGAATAGCACGGTTATAGATTGGAAGATCTTTGCCAGCTACTTCTCTGGTAGAGGACTAATATTTAGACTATAGAAAGAACTAAAAAAGTTAACATTGGCAAATGTTTTTTATTATTGTGTAGGTTGCACCTTTACTCTGATTATTTTCTATGCAGCAATTTTTTATTTTGTAGCAATCCCATTTGCTAATTCTCATTTTTGTTTCCTGAGCTATTGCTGTTCTATCCAGGAAATCATTGCCTGTGCCAATATTTTGATGTGTTTTCTCTGTTTTATTCTGGTTTATTCTAGTAATTTCTCTATTTCACACAGTATATTAATTTTTTGATCCATCTTCAGTGTTTTTTGTACAGAATGAGAGAAAAGTGGTCTAGTTTTAGGCATTTATATGTTAATATTCAAATTTCCCAGAACGATTTGTTGAAAAGGCTGTCTTTTTGCCAATATATATATTTAGCATCTTTGTTAAAAATCAGTATACATTCATGTCTTGGTTCTCTATTCTATTTAATTCATCTATATGTCTATTTTTATGCATTCTTGTTTTTGTTATTGTGGAATCTGTAGTGTATTTTTCCCCCCAGGTAATGCAGATTGAACCTAGGAGCATTCTACCTCAAAACAATACCTTCAACACCTTTTATTTTCAAACAGGATCTTGCTAAATTGCAGAAGGTCTTGCTGTGTTGTTGAGGCTGGCCTTGAATTTGTGATCCTCCTGTTTCAGCTTCTCAAGTACTGAGACTATGGGCATATCCCATCATGTCCAGAATGTAGTTTATTATTGAATGTGAGAAACATAAGAAGTCAGTGGACTTCATTAATTTAGGAATATGATTTCTGCTAGGCTTGTTCAGTAAAAAGATGAGAGAGACCAGGTGCATGGAAAGAATTTTAATGTGATTCTCTCTCTGGGATAGAAGATGGACCGTGCCTAGAAACCTGCAAGCCCCTCTGCCACTGGAGAGGAAATGCCTCTCTTTTTAAGGCTTACATCTTAAGGGTGGGGCTACGCGTGGGAACACCGCCCCTCTCCCGACATCGCCTGCCTGCCTGCCTCCCGATATCACCTGTGATATCACCCAGCAGAGTCTCCTCCTCCTTTTCTAGGGTTCTGCCCCTGCAGGGCGGAACCCAACTTGTCATCCTGGCCTTTTGGTGATAATGGGTGGAGATTCGAATCCAGAACTACTTCCTGCTGTCAAGGGGCATCATAAAGGGGCCCCTCGGCCAGGAGAGTTTGGGTCCTCCAGAGGTAGGCAGGTGGGAGTATGGCTGCGGTGTGAGTCGGAGGTTACCCAGGACAGCCTGGTAATGTGTGCTCAAGGAGACATTAGCAGACGAGGATTTATGACAGTATGGCATTCGAAGACGGAGAGCACTGTAGTATGTGAACAAGTGGATCTGCTAAAATAAAACATCAAAGAGAATTATGCTGAGAAAAATGAAGCTTAGTAGGCCTCAACTCTGTGCAAGAGAACCTGTCATGGGACTGCTATAATGGAGCCCTTTTTAGCCAGGTAAGATGATGCCATTTAGGGTCCCTCAGCAGTTTGGCTGCAGTAGGTGTGGTGAGGATCACTGTGAAGGGCCCAGTCCACCGTGGTTGGAGATGTTTTGGTTGAAGTGAGTTGAGGAGGACTTGATCTCCTGGCTTAAGGCCTTGACTGCAGGGTGTGGAGCTGCTTTTTCAGTCCCAGGTTGGGGAAGATACCAGTCAGCATGTTCCCTAAGAAGGTGCCTGAGAAAAGACAATTAAGGAAGATAGGAAGACAAAGGAGGGGGATCCAAAGTAAATAATATTTAGAGTGTGAATAAGCAGGAAAAGGTGACCATACGGCAATTCAAAGGGCCTCGTAAGGGTGGTGCTTCAAGGGGTGGCCCTCACATGGCCCAGAACTAGTGGCAGAAGTTCAGGCCATGATACTTGCAGCTCTAGAGAGAGTTTTGTTAGGGGATTTTTAAGGATCCCATTCATTTTTTCTACCTTTCCTGTGACTGCGGTTGATATGGGATGTGGAGCTTCCATGAAATGCCAAGAGCTTGTGCCACCTGTTGAGTAACCTTAGAAATAAAAGCTGGTCTGTTATCAGACTATAAAGAATTAAGAAGTCCAAACCGAGGGATGATGTTCGAGCATAGAACATCAGCCACCATGCTAGCTGTCTCGTCCTTTGAGGGAAAAGCCTCTACCCAACCTGTTAGGGTGTCAACCATGGTAAGAAGATATTTAAGTTTTTTGTGAGGCGGCATATGGGTGAAGTCGATTTACCAGTCCTGTCCTGGCAAGTGTTCTCTCATTTTGTGGGTAGGAAAGGAGGGGCGGAGACCTCCTTGGGGAGTCACAGCAGTGCAAGTGGAACAGGAAGCACTGACTTTACTCATCAGCTGCTGCAGGAGAGGAGAATAAAACAAGGGGCTTAGGAAATGCTTTAGTGCCATAGTCTCACGTGAAGGGAATTGTGTATTAGGCTAATGATTTTTTCAGCCTGAGCCTCAGGCAGAGCAATCTTATCCTGTATCATGAGTCAACCATCCCCTGTGCCGGACGCCCCAAGTTTGATCAGGTGTTTTCGTTCAGCCAGGCTGTAATTAGGCACCATTGAGGGGAGGGTTAAAAATAGTACAGAGACTGGTGGGCTTGGTTGAGCTAGTTGTGTCAGCTGTCTTTACTGTTTCCTTTAGCCAGTAGGGAAGATTCTGTCTGGTGGCCCCAACAGTGGGTGATGGCCAGCTCAGATGGTAAAGAAAGGGAATCTAGGCATTTCTTAATCAAGGTGGGTGAATCCTTGGTGGAGAGAAATCATCTCTCCCCAAATTGAGGCATGACAATGTGCTATTAAAAAGGTATATTTAGAATTGGTATATATGTTTACCCGCTTGTTTTTTTGCCAGGTGTAGAGCTGGAGTTAGGGCAATCAGTTCAGCCTTTTGAGAGGTAGTACCATCCGGTAACCTGGCACCCTCAATGACTTGAGTTAGTGTGACCACTGCATAGGCTACCCTTTTCTTACCTCTGGCATCAGAAACAGAGCTGCCATCAACAAAATAAGTGACATCTGTATTAAGAAGGGGGGTGTTCTGGAGGTCCGTCCGAGGTTTAGCTAAAGCTTCAATTACATAAACACATGAGTGAACATCGTTAGGTGAACACGAATCAGGGCCTAAACCCTGGTTTACTGGTAAAAGAGTGCCAGGTTAAGGGCCAGGGAATGAGATAGTTTAATATCTGGATTTTCCATGAGCAACAAATAAAGTTCCTGAATGCGAGAAGGTAACAGAAGAGTGAGTGCTCAAGGAGAGAGCAAATCCTTCTGTCTAAGCCTCCCACATACTGGGATAAAAGATGTGAACCACCATGCCCCACTTCTGTGCAATTTTACTTGAAGAATCTATACGTTTTTACCCAGTGTAATTTTTTTTACATATTTAATGCTCAATATCTTTTTATCTCAACATAATTCAAAAATTTCCCCAACACTCAACTTCTTTAAAACAGCTTGTTTTTAATTTTGTCAGCCCCCCACACACAAATACAATATAATATAAGGTACAGATGCCAATTTTAACATAGCATCAACTCTAACTTCAGAAAATATAATTTAGAAGAAAATTTCCTTTCATATAACCAGTTCTAATTTGGCTGCATTCTAGTCTGAGAATACATAAGATGTCTTATAAGGAATATAATTCAGTTAACATCGAAAGATGAATTTGGAACATTTCTTTTCAGAATATGTGTAATATACTTGCACATTTTTCTTGATTAACAAATTAGAAATTTTTTTTGCTTATCTGCACTCCTGAAAAGCTGAAACAAAGTGGGAGTCCTAAAAAGGACTGAATATACTCTTTTGTCAATATCTAATGAAGAAAAAGATTATTTCTTACATACATTCTTGGATGTTTCTATTACTTTAATTTTATTTAAAAATACAAATAAGCTAAGACTTTTTTTCCATTAGAATTTTTATTGCAAGTGGCACTGATATATATCCTCCTATCAATGCTTGTGGTGTTTATAACTTCACCTCACAGACGGTGGGGAAGTCAACCTGACTACACTGGCTTCTCTCTCCTAATTTCCTCATTTTTTTCTTTTTCTTTGAGTCTTATCCATTTCTTAAATACCAAGTTATGAATAATGAGAACTGCAAAAATTACTAAGGTAAGATCATTGAAAATGTCCACTAGCCTCCTTTCAGCATACCTATAAAAGCCTTCAGAATATGGTACAAAATAGAAAACATAGGCCGGGTGTGGTGGCACACGCTTGTAATCCCCGCGCTTGGGAGGCAGAGAGAGGAGGATCACACAGGTTCAAAGCCAGTCTCAGCTCGCTTAAGAGACTCTGTTTCCAAATAAAATATAAAAAAAAAAAATAGGTGTGGGAGTGTAGCCTGGAGGTAGAAGGTCCCTGGGCTCCACCCAAAAAAACCAAAAAAAAACACACAAAAAAACAAACAAAAAAAAACATAGGCAAGTAATAGGGTACACCTGATGTCCAGGTTCAGTTCCTGTGTGAAAGAATACACATTTTCTTCAGATCTTGAACCACAAAGATGTGCATAAGGAACTGCATTAGTTTCTTTTGGTTGCTGTAACAAATTACCATTAACTTGGTTGCTTCGGACAACAGATTCTTATTCTTAGTTCTAGAGGCAAAAGTTACAGATTCACTGGCTGAAAATCAAGTTCCTAGCAGTGCTGTGTTCTCCCAAAAAGCTCTGGCAGATAATCCCTTCCTTGTTCTGTTAGCTTCTGAGGACTGCTGCTGTTCCTTGATCTGCAGCTGTATTTTGCCTTCATAGTGATGTTGCCTTCTCTTCTTTGGGTTAAACCCATTTTTTTCTCATTCTATCTGGACATATGTGGTTGTATTTAAGGACTATCTGGATAATGCAGGATAATGTTCCCATCTCAAGATCTTTAACATATTCATGTCTGCAAAATATTTTTCCACATAAAGTAACATTACCAGATTCTATGTATTAGAGTGTGGATATATATTTGGAGGGGGCATTTTTTTGGTGCACAATAAGATTGTGGTTTTAGGAGAGCTCAGGGATTTGTTTCCATTTTAGTGTTTCTTGTCTATTGGTAATGCAAACAAGATAAGACATTTATATTTTTGTACTGGAAATGAGATATCAATAAAAAACAGTCTATCATCCAGTAAATGGTTGTTTCAAACAATAAGCAGCATATTTTAAGTCACTAGTCACACTATTCAGTTAATACTAGGATTCCAGGTACAAATTACTGGTAAGCATAAAATTGTCCCAATTTGTTTGTAAGATAATGCTTTCATAATCAAGAGAGAAAGAATGATTTAAATTCTCTTCTTTGATTCAGGAAGTAGAAACTTAGAATGAGCTTTCTACTTGTCCAGCATTTGTTTACTTTCCCAGGAGACTCTTCTGATGTGGTTTACAATTTGGGGGAGAATTAGAGAAAGGATACTAACATTTTAGGATTAAGGACCACATAGAGTCTTAGGACAGAGAACAGTAGAGCAACAGAAAGGGATTAGGGGAGAGAGGATGGAAGGGATAGGGGAAGTAGGGAGAAGGAAACACACCAAATAATATATGCATACAAGAATGTATGACTATGAACCTCACTGTTATGTCTGACGAGGGGAGAGGAGAGAAGGGTGAGGTGTGGAGAGAAAAACAGACCAAATGGTATTTTGTATATATATATGAATGTACTGGTATCAATTTGACAATCATGTATAATTCTAATATACCAATAAAAATAATTTAAAAATAAAATTAGATTCAAGAACATTCCCTTTTCTCAATCATATTTGTTTGAATTTTGTCTTCATAATGTCTTTTTAATTATTCTGCTTACTTTGGAGAAGTCTTAAGGACTACATAAGAACTTAAAAGTAAGCTTTAATTTTTCTCTTATAAGATTTTATATGGTTAGGTTTATGCTTAGTTATTTGAACTGCTCATAACAGCAGTTTTGTTTTTACCTCATTTATTTTTTTAAGAAACAAAGGACATATAAAAGAAAATTATTTCTCTAAACATGAGAATTTCAACAAAATAGAATTTAAACACATTAAAGTTATGTGTATTTTTAGAATTAATTGTTCTTTTAAAGCTATTTAATTATTATAATAAAGAACATAAAGGTAGAGAAAATGTCATTAATCATCAAATTATATCTGTTGCTTACAGTGCATGGTCACTATATTTTTTCTCTTAGGAAGGCTTTAGATACTTTTTTTTTTTTTTTTTTTTGGTGGTACTGGGGTTCCTGGAAATCTTTCTACCTCCGGCCTACACTCCCAGACCTATTTTATATATATATTTTTTATTTGGAAACAGCGAGGGTCTCTTAAGCCAGCGAGGCTGACTTCGAACCTGAGAAATCCTCCTTTCTCCACCTCCCCATGGAGGGGATTACAAGTGTGCTCCACCAAGCCCGGCGGCTTTCGATAACTTTTGAAAATTTGACTTTATATAATATCACCATTGTATATCTATGGTTTCTCCTCTTTTGTCTAGAGTTCCTCCTATGACCCTTTTCCTCTCTAGCTTCCACATATTAAGAAGAGCATTTTTAAATTTTTGTTTGTTTTTTGTGATTGGCTAATCTCATTTAGCATAGTGTTCTCCAATTACATCCATTTCCCTACAAATAATATAATCTTGTTTTTTTATGGCTAGGTAGAATTTTATTGTGTGTGGGGGGGACGTTAATCAGTAAGCCAAACATTATAAGGAGGGAGGAAACGGGATGGGAATTGGGAAAGGGCTAAATGAGTGATGCTTGTACATGTGCTTCTACCATCTTGTATCCCATTAAGATGTATGACCACAATGAACCAATAAAATAGAATAAAACCATCATTATAATATGTCTATGCATACTCTACTAACATCCTATCCTACTACTCCTAATCCAGGAGTAGCATGTACCACTAAAAATAATAAAATAGTTTGTAAAATTTGTACAATTTTTTTTCATTTTTATGACACATTGTAGAAAAAAGGATTGTTGTAATCCATAAAAAGTAACCTATATCAGAAATAAACTATCCTTATAGTAGAAAGTCAAAAAACTTCATTTAAAATAAGAACTTAGATTTTAAGTCAAAGAAGAATTCATTGACATCAATGAATTCGTTGAATAATTATTAAAACAGAAATAAACTGTGATTATATGTGATAATATAGAAATAAAAAGCTTAATACAGTTGCCATACTAAGCAGACCTGCCTTCAAATCTGTTTACTAGACAAAATTGCTTACCAAATTGGAATCTGTTAAATAACTATTGAATAAACTATATGGAAAACACAAGTTCTATTTAATACTCCTCTTTTCATATCCATTCCCTCCAATTTCCTGATGCAAAGTGCCTATGATAATAATACCTTTGCTAGAACTATGAGGGCAAAATGTATCAATGTATGTAGAAGCATTTTAGAAAGCACAACATAAAATCTACTTTTAATTTTCCTTCACATTTTTAGTTTCAAATTAGATTAGTGACCAGAGAATACTTAAATAGATAAATGCATACATATGCTACATAGATTTGACCTGTTTTTCACTATCATAACAATAAGATTAAAAACAGCTTATGTAAAATGGCCAAATAGTTAAATTTATAATTTTAATGACTTCAAAGGTGCCAATATGGCTACCATATGCATGAGTTATCATTAAATTTACTGGATGAATCTTAAGAATTTTCATAATTAAAAATATGATACATTCTTGTTTATTTGTCTTCTATGATGCTATTATGGAAATCATAGAAGTATAGTATCACATATACAAGCATGCCTATTATCTATGTTTCATACTTTTTGATTTTCTAAAATAACTTGAAATTTTAATTAAGATCTGAACAAACACCATCAGAGAATATGAGACAATTTTCTAGCTAGTTTAAGTATAATTTTAAGAGCTTATCTTTATTTTTAAGAATAGTATTCAGAGATTTCTAAGTTTAATGTGCTTCCCTTAGCTAAGTAGAATTCAGTAGTGGATAGATATGTCATTCTTATCTTAATGAGGTGAGAGATTATTTAAGCACCTATTTTTAAAATGCAAAGCAGGACAGGTATGGTGGTGCAGGCCTGTAATCCTAATATGTAGGGGGCTGAGACAGAAGGATTGCAGGTTTGAAACCAGCCTCAGCAATTTAGTAAGACTTTCAACAACTTAGCAAGACCCTGTTTCCAAATAGAAATAAATAAAATTGCTCTGGGGGTATATCCCTAGAGATAGAAGACCCCTGGACTTCATCCCCAGAACCCACACATAAAAAATAATACAAAATAAAATGCACAGAAATTGAGTAAAGGCCTCAAGAGTAAGTAAACTCTTTGAAATATGTGATATAGTCTTTTTTTGCCTTTCCACAGAATGATCTGTGTGTGTGTGTGTATGTGTGTGTGTGTGTGTGTGTGTGTGTGTGTGTGTGTGTGTGTGTGTGTTGGTGGTACTGGGGTTCCTGGAAGCCCTTCTACCTCCGGGCTACACTCCCAGACCTATTTTTTTTTATATTTTGAAACAGGGTCTCTCATAAGCCAGGGCTGCTGGCTTCGAATCTGTGCGATCCTCCTGTCTCCGCCTCCCAAGCGCGGGGATTACAAGCATGCGCCACCACGCCCGGATCTTTGTGTGTTTTGAACTTTATAATTATTATTTTTTCATTCACGGACTATCATTATGTGAGTAGTGAGATTCTAAAGAGCACTGATAATCTCCTTAATAATCCTAGATTGCCCCCATCCTATGCATGGGCCTGTTCTTGAACTATGTGCCTGCTACCAGTCTTTCTGGCCCCAGCTTTCTTACTATTATTAAACTTTAAGCTGAAAAACCATCTTATCAAATTTTCAATAATTTTCTCAAAATTAGATGGAGCTCTGAGACAGTGCCTGAGACATTTTTCTTAGAACATAGACTTTCTGTCCTTGAAACTGACTTCCACATTTCTAGAAACATTTTGGATGGCTGAATTTCCCCAATTACTGAATGTATTTGCATTTGTATTTAATGCCTTTTAGATTGGTTGCAAACATGGTTGTAGGAGAGTTTAGAAGCTATAGAAAGTTTGTCTCTAAATTAAATGATATGTAATTGTTATCTAAATTTTGAAATTTTATCTTTGAAAACTAATTTAAACAGCAATTAATGATTTAGATAGGACTAGTGCTTTCTCTTATAATAACAACATTTTATATCATCATTTTTCAAATATTTATAAGACTACTTAGTTTTTTTTTTGTGTGTGTGATACTAGGGGTTGGAATCTAGGGGGTTTATACCTTGGGGATATACTCCCAGACCTATTTTATACCTTATATGGAAACTGGGTCTCACTAAGTTGCTGAGTGCCTCAATAAGTAGCTGAGGCTGGCTTCCAACCTGTGCGATCCTCCTGTCTCAGCCTCCCAAGCACCGGGATTACAAGCGTGCGCCACCACACCTGGCGACTACTTAGTTTATTAAGCATATGTATCCTCAATGCTTCCTTAAAGCTAAACTGGAATAAAAAATATTTAAAGTGCATTTTTTATAAAAAATAAAACCATGAGTTCTGTATTTTTTTACTAGTACCAAAAGCCTTTGTTATCTACAATACATAAAAAATAAAAGCCTTTATTATCTACAATACAGAAGAAACCACAGGTATGAGGGGATGTTGAGGTAAGAGCAAGTGTAAGGTAAGGCTGCCCCTGTTTTAAAAATGCTCACATTTATTCTAGAATTTACTCAAGATCCACAGACTATATTTTTGGTTACTTCCTAATTATGTACTTATTAGAGTTTATTTTTTTTTAATTTGGAAGAGCAAGGAGTTATTACCACAATATAGTGAATGACATGGAGAGAGAAGACCACTAGAAATGTAAACCAAGAAAGGAACAACATTAGAAAGGGCTTGGTGTAACTATTTTGTTTTTAATCTATGTTTGTAGATTAAATTATAGAGTAATTATAGTAGCACAGATTTGACATAATAAGAGTCCCTTTAATTTTCTGTATAGAAAAGTAATTTCTCCATTTTGAAAGAGACTATTAGATTGTCTAGAAAAACAGAATCCATCAGATTTGTATATTATAAATGGGAATTTATTAGGAAATTTCTCTCTTTCATTCTCCTCAGTTAGGTTACATTATTTGCTAATCTGTAGTTTCTCTTTATTTGTCTAAAGTTCCCCCATCACCCTTTTTCTCCCTAGCTTCCACATATTAGGGAGAGCATATAATTTTTTATTTTTTTGACTGGCTAACCTCACTTAGCATAATGTTCTCCAGTTTCATCCATTTCTGGAAAAATAACATATTTTTGTTCTTCTTTATGGCTGAGTAAAATTTTATTGTGTGCATATCCCATAGTTTTGTAATCCACTCATCTGTTGATAGATATCTTGGCTGATTCCCTAGTCTGGGAATGGTGAATTGTGTAGTTATAAATATAGATATGCATGCATTAGTTTGGTAGTTTGTTTTCCGTTCTTTTGGGTAGATATCCAGAAGTGGTGTTGCTGGATCTTATCAAAGTCAGTCACTAAGCCAAACATGGGAAAAAGAAAGCAATGAGGAATGGGATGGGAAGTGGGAAAGGGCTAAATGAGTGATATGTGCATTTATGCCTCTCCCATCTTATACCCCATTAAGATGTATGATTACAATGCACCAGTAAAAAATAAATAAATGAGAATTAATCAGATAATCAAAAGATGTAGTTCAAAGTAGATGTCTGCACATTTGAGATCCTGGGAACCAGCAGCTGGCCAGTAGGAGAAGCTGCAGCCTCAATGATGTAGATCCAGTCCAGGATGGAAACTCCCTGGAGAATCACTAAGGAGAGTCCGTTTTGAAAGAAGACAGTTGGAGCACTACACTCTCGGGAAAGCAGTAGCAAATGTACCCATCAGGAAGGGCCAAGCTTATCTTCGTATCTTCATGTTTCTTGCTATTATTTATTTATTTATTTATTTATTTATTTATTTATTTATTTATTTATTATTTTTAATTTATTGGTGCATTGTAATCATATACCAGTATGAGGTACAGGATGGTGGAGGCATACACACACACAGCACTCATTTAGCCCTTCCCCATTTCTATCCCAATCCTCTTTCCTCTCTCCTCTCCTGTTTGTGACTGACTTTGATGTTTGTGTATGTACATCATACACATTGAGGTGTTTTCTTCTTTCTTTCCTTTCTTTCCCCATCTTCCTTAATTAGGTCACCTTCTTCAGTCATCTACGGTTCCCCCTCCTTTGTAAGAGTCCCTCCTATGTGTCCCATTTTCTCCCTAGCTTCTGCATATTAGGAAGAGCACCCAACTTTTCATTTTCTGTGACTGGCTTATCTCAGCACAATTCTTTTCAGTTCTGTGTTGCTTTCTCTTCCTTCTGCCTGTTATAAGTTTGTTGGTTTATTTTTTGTTTGTTTCTTTGGTTTTGGTTTTGGCACTGGAGATTAAACCCAGGAACATTCTACCTCTGAACTATACTCCTAATCTTTCCTTTTTCTTTTTCTTTTCATTTTTCTTTTTTTTTTCCCTTTTCCTCCTCTCTTCCTCCTTCTCCTCTTGCTTCTCCTCCTTCTCCTCCTCTTCTTCCGAGCACTGGTAATGTTTGGATGCTTTCTGGACAACCTTTAACAGATACCCAAGCACTCTAGTAGCAAATAAACAGAGGCAGCAGCGAAAAGGAGAAAGCTAAAGCCACCACGATCTAAAAGAGGTTGCTGTAGGAGAAAGATGTAACAGATGATATGACCGAAAAAGTACTTCTAAAACAATGGGAGGAGGGAGGGAGGACACAATTGCCAATATATTTATCACATATTGGGATTAATGGGTGGAGACACTGAATTTGGTTTTGCTGAATTATGTGTGTGACAAGGAAGAGCAGCAGCAAGTATTAATGACCCAATTCTAAGAAAAAGAGAATTCAGTAACAAGAGATCAATTCAAAGACTGCAACAAACAAAGACAAGACACCAAGAAATACTAAACAAATCTGCAAGGTAGGAGTCCTAGTTTTTTTATTTTACATTTTATCTGCATTTTTAAAATATTTTGTAGGCATCAGAATATAAGTAAATGAATGGGGAAAAAAAAGGAGAATGAGCAGAAAGCAATTTTTTTTTTCAGGTGTGTAGATAGAACCCAGGGGCATTCAAATGACCTCCGAGCTGCAGCTCCTGCCCTATTTTTTTTTAATTTTTTTATTTTGAAACAGAGCCTCACTGAGTTATGAAGGGCCTCACTAAGTAGCTGAGGCTGTCCACGAACCGCGATCCTCTGGTCTCAGCCTCCCAAATGCTGGGATTACAAGCATGCGCCAGCATGCCCGGCTAGAAAGCAATTTTAACAGACTCAAGTGTTCATTATTTTAATCATGTTTTTCTCCCCTTGACTAATAAAAGCTGAAAAATACTTAATCTATGTCAAAATAATATATTACAATCAATGATTAATTATAAGTAAATATGAACCACTTAAAACAAAGTTTGGAAAAATTAATGGATTTAGTAAATATGGAAGCAAAAAAATTGTGAGCTCACTGACAGTATAGGTGCCAATAACTAAGTCATAAATCTTGGTTCATGACATAGTATACCTATGACAGTATAACCATTGATTTATGAATACCTGAGTGTGATTCTGTGTACACCATGTATGTGCCTAGATTTTCAGTAACATTTTTTCTTACATGAATCTTTTCCTCTTTAACTGTTGACCCTTATCTAAAGGCAGCCACTTAATTTACTCTCCACAATTGTGTGGCATGAACATGAGACACAAATTTTTTATATATTATTTTATAGATGTCATACACTGTGCAATCACTTGTGCATGTCTTTTCCCTTAACATTTTGTTAACACAGGTTTACCCATGTTGCTGATGTATAACAGTAAGATGTATCCCATTTGTTTTACTGTTGTATTATAATTACTACATAAATATACAAAATCAATTTTTAAATTGTTCTTCTTGATGGACATCTAGCATGTTTTTACTTTTTTGTATTATGAAGCTTCAAAAAAGTTTTTAAAATATCTTTTCTGGTATTAATGTGAAAAGGTTACTTTTATACATAAACCTTCCTGCTTTTGTGGAATCATAGGATGTATGATCATAGGATGGTGAACTATGTAAGATTATTTTAAGTTATTTTAATGTGTTTGTAGTAATTTACAGTCAGCAATATTTTAACATATTGTAAAAGTTTATTATATAAATATATTATGTATTATAGTTAATATTACAATTAATAGTATGCTTCTTTTAGTCACTGAAATACCAAGAGGTCTAATGTTGGTAAGATTATAAAATATTTAAACTTAAAATAACTAAATCCAATAATCTACATATTCTTCTAAGCCAAACACAAAATATTTTAACAAAATACAAAGATGACAATCAAGCTTCAACAATGTGCCCAAAACAAAGCACATATTCTGACAATAAATATATACTAATAAATAAATATACATATGTATGTGTACCATACATATATACACAAATACACACATTTGTATATATATATATATATATATATATATATATATATATATATATATATATGTGTGTGTGTGTGTGGGTGTGGGTGTTTTTTTTTTTTTTGTGTGTGTGTGTTACTGTAGATTGAACTCAGGGGTATTCTATCTTCAAGCACTATTTTTATTCTTTATTCTGAAACTGGATCTCGCTAAGTTGTGGAGGGCTTCAGTAAGTAGCTGAGGCTGGCTGCCAACATACGATCCTCCTGTCTCAGCCTCCCAAATACTGGGATTACAAGCATGTGCCATCATGCCCAGCTAGAAGGTATTTTTTTTAATAAAAAATTATCACCATGTATTGTGACACATCCCTATCATCTCAGTAACTGGGGGCTTAGATAAGAGGATGGCAGGTTCAAGACCAGCCTGAGCAACCTGAACTCTCAGTAACCTCCCAGTGAGAAACTGTCTCAAAACAAAACAAAAACAAAACAAAACAAAATAAAACAAAACAAAATTTAAAAAGCATAAAGAAGTGCCCGGCGTGGTGTTGCACGCTTATAATCCCCACACTTGGGAGGCAGAGACAGAAGCCAGCATTGTTGGCTTTAAGAGACCCTGTTTCCAAATAAAATATAAAAAATAGGTCTGGGAGGGTAGCCTGGAGGTAGAAGGGTTTCCAGGAACCCCAGTACCACACATACACAAAAAAGCATAAAGGAATAGGGGTGTAACACAGAGGTAGAATGCCCCTGGGTTCAATCTAAAATACCACAAAATATACTCTGGATTTGCAATTTTGTTTAAAAACTCTTCTGAATAACTATGACTTGAAGAACAACACATTTTCTTTTTAATACCTTTATTAATGCCTTGTAATTATGTATTATAATGAGGTTCAAAATGACACAAACGTACATGCACTCAGCACTTGGTGTATTTTTCTCCACATCTCACCAGCCCTCCTCCTGTACATGTTAGTGATATTGGTAGTAATACCTCCATAGGTGAACATAATACTATCTGAACTGTTTTCTTTCTCAACATTTCTCTTTCTTCTTCCTACCTCCTCTCCCTAAATGTCTTCCACTATCTACTGGCCTTTCTTCTTATTTATCTGAAATCCCTTTTGTTTTATCTTTTTCTTTCACTTCCACATATTACAGAACATGGGGCCTTCCACCTTCAGAGACTGGCTGATCTTGCTTAGCATAATTTTTACAATTATTTCAGCCATTTTTTTATGAATTGGAAAATCAATAACTGAAATGGTGACAGTTTTATTTTCTAACACTAGGTGGTAGCAAAACACTTTTTAGAAAGTTAGGCATCATCCAAATCAGTAAGGATGTAAGCTAATCAACAAAAATAAATGGAAACAAAATGCCCAGTGAGTAAATCCAGTGAGTAATACAATTTTGGAAGCGATTCTTGATATTTTGATTATTAGTAGCTGACACAAATGGCTCATTGAGCTTCAAGAAAATTTCAATAAGAAGCACAGTTCCTGATACTTAGTTAATAACGCCTTAACATTTTTGCTTCTCCTATCAGTCATTTAACAGAACACTTTTATAAAAGCTTATTATTAAGTCAAGGTAGAGTAACCTCTGATAATGATGGCTTTAATTTTTCTTTATTATATTGTGTTCACAAAAGGAAACTAAGAGTAAACTATATATTTACAACATAGAATGACTCGTCTTTACTGTGAAAAGCATATCAGTGCATTTTACTAAATGTATGATAATAAAATAAAAATTATCATCTAATCAGTCTTAGTACTTGGCCACACATGGGAAGGATACTAATTTAACTTTTCAAGTTAGTTGCTCAAAGATTATAGTAAACTTTTGAACTGTAGGTATCTTAGTGAAAATCTCTTACCACTTTCTTATTATGCAATTCTATAGAGATTAAATGGCCAGACCCACACCACTGGAATTAGAGCTTCTTTTCAAGTATTCTTCCAAATAAACTATTTCTGACACATTTCCAATTCACTTGTCCACACTTATGAATTATCTTTTGACTTCTAGCCATATCCACAGAAACAAACAACATAGCCAACATCTGGATCTGGACATTGTAATTAATATTAGAACATTTTAAGTATGCATCCAACATAAACTTTGTAATTGTCTCCAAGGTCCTGTCAATATTCTGTGTTCCACATCTGCACACGTCTGAACTGAATTTCCAATATTTGCAAAATTGCACCGACATATATGATACTTGAATTATTGCTCACAGTAGTTTAAACAAAAGAATATGTTAATAAAATGAATGTAATAATACTGTGGACAGAAGAAAAAAATGAAGATTGGTGAATTAATATATGTAGAGCATTATTAGAAATGTACTTGGTGTAGCAGATACATTCACTGAAAAACCAGGAAGGTTTTCTAAAGGGATATGTTAAATTTGATTATCACTATTGGTCCTAGCGTCTCATGAAATTTCCTTTAATTGATACTTGTATTTGCAAAGTCACTCATTTCTCTAAGTGTGTTACTTGGAAATTTAGAGCTAAAAAAGACTACCTTAACAAGAGTTTTGTTGCCAAAGCTATGAAAATTCTGGATAGCACACTCAACCACAAACTTTCTGTCAATCACAGTATACGTTAACACATTAAAGGGTACCTTTAAGCAAATCTGTTGAAAGATGTTTTTAGCACAGTGCATACTTTAACTTTACAACTTGCACATATTTGTGAAAGTAATTCTTTAATTTGTCTCTCAATATTTTGGATATTATGTTTTTCTCAATCTAAATCATAAAACTCATGTGTCCCGAGAACTGATTTGCAAAATTTTAATTTATTAAATACTTAATTTCTGAGTGTTTTCATTACTTTGAACTCCCTGGATTTTAGCCACCATTCATATGAACTTGGCATCCCATTTTGTCACATGTGACTATCATAAGATACAAATTCCCAAGACATAAATTAAAATAAAATCTAAGTCATAAATACTCCAGTCCATATGTAATATAATATTAACATTATATGATTAATCACAAAGAAAAAAGCATACTCCAAGTATCAAAATAGATCAAATTGTCTAAGGTTCATTTCTCAATAATTCGCCAAACAAAATATAAAATAAAATCTTCATTTCTCTATCAATTGATTTTCTAATAGGCTACTCTTTGTTCTATCAACAAATGTCTACACACATACACACACACACAAACACACACACACACACACACACACACAAACACACAGTGCCCATTTCATGTATATGACCTAAACAAAATATCTAGAGTTATGAAGAATTAGAGTCTGAAATAAATCCTCACAGAAAATTTTAATTTACCTATTATTTATATTATTTGCTTCCATAACTTTGTTCAGACACATTTCAAAGAGATTGATATATATTTAGTGCAATTTTTAAAGCATTAAGGACCATGAAAATAAATGAGTTAATTATTTAGGCCAATATAGGTAAGCACTTGATAATTTAATTCAACAGTATACTTTTGGAATTCCAGAGCAAAAACATTTTAAAAATTACTTATTTTTGCAAGGGTGGACTTCTGAAATAAATTTATAACACAACTTTTTCACTTGCTAGGTCTAGAGCATCTTAATAAAATGCATGATAATGTTATTAGAAAAATATTTCTATCCTGACGAAAAGAGGCACAAATATAAATCATATATATATATATATATATATATATATATATATATATATATATATATATATTTGTGTGTGTGTGTGTGTGTGGTGGTACTGGGGTTCCTGGAAACCCTTCTACCTCCGGGCTACACTCCTAGACCTATTTTATATTTTTTATTTGGAAACAGGGTCTCTTAAGCCAGCGCCGCTGGTTTCGAACCTGCACGATCCTCCTGTCTCCGCCTCCCAAGCGTGGGGATTACAAGCATGCGCCACCACACCCGGCTAAATCAAATATATTTTTTTAAGTACAAGATTAAAATATTTGAAAAAGTATTTAACTTACTGTTTGAAACAACTTAAAAGTGATAAAATATATACAATCTATAAAAATTGCACAAATGATAGAATTAGCAAAGTTGTTTAAAACGCAATGTTTAAGAAGAGATCAAAACAAAAAAACTATCAAACATTTATTAAGAAGAGATTAAAACAAAAAACTATCAAACATTTAGAGATTAAACTATATAATCTAAGATAAAATATATTGGAGATTAAAAGCATGAGATATTGGAGATTAAAACGATTAGTAAATGAGAATGCATAGTAATAGAAATTATCCAAAATCAAACACAGAGAAAATAATTTAAAAATTAATACAGTGTTAGTGATTTGTAAACAACATAATGCAGCATAATAAATATAAAATTAGATTTTCCAAGACAGGGGTGAAACTGAGAAGATATTTGAGAAACAATAGATTAAAAATTTCTAATTAGGATAAAATGTAAACACAGAGATCCAAGGTCAATTAACTTCAAGCACATATATTTACTCACACAAACTCACAAAACTACACACACACATACACACAAACACAAATATTCACAGAGATAGCTACACAAAGAAACAATCATGATGAAAAAATCTTAAAAGTGACTAGTGAACAAAGGCATTTACTTTTGTTCAGAAAAACAAAAGTGATAGCAAAGGTAATGGCAGAGTCAGCATTTTATCAGAATTAATGCAATGCATTAGATACTGAGATAATTTTTATAGTATTGAATTAATAATGCAATCAAAATTCTTTAAAAATGACCAAAACATATGCATTTGAATACTTAATGTGTTCAAAACACATCACCATATGTATTTAAAGCATATACTATATATGCATATATTTCCCCCTTAGCACCACTTATGGATTTTCATATTATAAATAACTTCTTTTGAAGTTTAATGACTATATTTCAAGAGAATGTGTAGATTAGCACACTTAATATACCATTAATCCTTCCCTAAATATGGTAACTTGATCTTAAAACTTTAATGTCTGAATGGATTTGATGAATTGATGTCTTCCAATTTAAAGATTATAGAAAGCTTATAAAGTAAGGGCACCTTTGTTATTAAATAGATTTTTGAAAACCTAATCTTCTGATGGTTTAATTGTAAATGGATTTATTTCATTGGCTAGCTGCCAAACTCAGAATTTGATGAGGGAAATGACTGACAAATGAGCTTTATCTTTTGTAAAAAACCAAAAATTAACCACACAGTTAGTGAGAATCAGCCAGCTAAAATCACATTTTGTTTTCTTTATTCTTTGAGATTTATTTTTCATCTTTACAGCTGAATTGAATTTCTGTGTTTGATGTGGCAATCCCAAGTGAGGCAGTTCCTTCTGGGGAGAAGTTTGTGGATTTAATATATCTTTTAAACTACCTCTGGTTACCTCTCTCCATTAAGTTCAACATCAACAACACCATAAAAAGACCTCTCTCCACAAAGTTTCAAAATAAAATGTGAGAAACTATCTCATATAATAAAAAGCAAAGAGTTTTCAGTTAACTCTAGAATTAATATTGAAAAATAGCCACATATAAATGTTTGTTTGAGCTATTTACTTAAGGACAACTACTCTTTTTGTAGCCATAAGAACTTGGTCCAGTGAGAATTTATTATACCATATTGCATTATAACTAAGATACCTTGTCATTGCAATAATTTATCTTATTCTGGAAGTCTCCTTCAAATCAAGAAATACTACATGGGAGAGAGTGTATACCATTTCTTTTTGTCCTATGCCCTCAGTGCCCACCCAGCAGTTTAGGGACTGATGAGAAAAGATAGGATCAGTTATAGAAAATACAGCAACTATATTTCTCCTCTAAATTGGAAGGTAAAGGTAGTTAACTATTTTTGGAAAACAGGAGAGCCATGGTGTTTTATACATTTGCCTCCTACCAAGTCATCTTTCTTTTTAATTCTTGAAACTTTCACATTATATTGGATTTTATATTTATATGATTATACCAATTCAAATAAATTTATTTTCCAAAAAATTCTAATCAGGTCCTTCTTGATCATATTCCCTTTCACGTTGAGAAGTGTTAAATGTTAATGTAGCCATTGGCTCTTTCACTACAATGAGATGCTTCGAAGTTTCATCTTATATTTCAGTATTGTTTGCTATTTTGTGAGTGATATCTTTTATCAAGTTTAAAATAAGTAATATTTTAAATTTTGCTAAGTTTCTTGTTTGTTGATTTTTTTTTGTTTTAGAAATGTATGTTGTATTATTGTTTTTAACATAAATATATATTTTTAAAATGTTGTCTGATGAGTTTTTATATGGTCTGCATTAATAGATATGTATTGTTAGTATCAAACCTATTTAGTGCTGAATAATTCTTTTAATATATCATTTTATTTTATGTATTTATTTAGATATTTCCATCTTTTTTGTTTAGATTGAGCTAAGTTTTCTTTTTCATCTTAAATAATTCAGATATTAGTGTCAAGATTCATGAATTTTTACAAAGTTATGAATGATTCACCTTCTTAGGTGCTCGAGAAGAGTTTAAATGTGGAAAATATCTGTTAGTGAAATCTGAAAAGAAGCCATAGTTGAATATTTTAACCTTACTTTGTTCTGCGCTAACACAAAACCCCAGGTTTGAAGGAAGAGTAGAAGGAACAGATACAAGATAACTCGCATATCAAGCCAATGACTAATTTCTTTTTTTTTTTTTTTTTTTTTTGGTGGTACTGGGGGTGGAACCCAGAGGCTTCCTACCTCCAGGCTATACTCTCAGACCTTTTTTTTTTATATTTTATTTGGAAACAAGGTCTCACTAAGTTGCTGAGAGCCTCACTAAGTAGCTGAGGCTGGTTTCGAACCTGCGCGATCCCCGTCTCCGCCTCCCAAGCGCAGGGATTACAAGCATGCGCCAACACGCCCGGCTAATTTCTTCTTTCTTTTTTTTTTGCGGGTTTGGGAATGGAACCCAGGGGCTACACCCCCTGCCCTATTTTTTATTCTTTATTTTGAAACTGGGTCTCACTGAGTTACAAAGAGCCTCACTAAGTAGCTGAGGCTGTCCACGAACCGCAATCCTCCATTCTCAGACTCCCATATGCTGTCATTACAAGCCTGTGCCACCATGGTGGGCTTGTCAATGACTAATTTCTAATTCTTTATTTGACCCCAACACCCAGTACTCACTGTGGATGGTCTCTGGTATATTCAACATTGGCCCATAAAACTGCCAACCAATATAACCATGTTGGGATTGCATATCTATATATTTTAAATATTTTAACTTATTCTTATAACACATCAATGGATTAGTGATTCCAGGTTATTATACTTGATATCTCTGCATTCTTTATATGGTGACAACCCTAAAGTTAATGTAAGTTTCCTTCAAGTTATGTACACATTGTATTAACTTTCTGTGATTAAACTATATAAAGAACTAGATGTTGATTTTCCATTACTTATTATAGTAAACCAGCAAGTGGTAAAATGACCTTCTCTTTTTCATCATTAGTCTAGTTTTGCAGAGTTTTTTTCTTTTTCATTCTTTTATTTTGTTATCTTTTTTTTTTCCTGTGAGGTAGAGTGTAAGCCCAATTTTACTCAGATTGAATTCCATTCTTTGCTATTATACAAGATAAAATTAATTGTGAACACATTTATGTCAATTTAATTCTAGAGATTCATCTGTAAACTCACCTACCATTAGCAATTTTAGTAGAGGTAACTCCATACTTATAGAACTGAAACTGCTAGACTATGTGAGGTGTTGGGACACATAATGAAAAAAGAAAATATAACACTTCTCTAGCATTTTTTTGTGCCCTAAACACTTTCCATATATTAACGCTATTCATCCTCCACAGCCTTTTGGATTTTGTACTATTCTATTTTATCCATTTTACAGTAGAAGAAACAGACACAATCAAGTTGAATATCTTGCGCTGCACATACAGTCATCAGGGGAGTCTGGGGGCAGAGTTTGGGGGCGTCTCTACTGAACTTCTTCTCTAGACTAGCCTGATTAAAGGTCCATTAATCCTGGTGTGCCCAGCTCACTTTAGGGAACTGAATATTTTATCTCTGCTCCAGGAAACACATTTAAATTATCTGACAGAGAATGAGGGCAATGATTTTTGCAAGGGGGTTTTGAGTTGAAATAATACAAATCCTCAGCATAAAATGCAAGTGGAACATCCTGCCAGGATAAGGCAGAAGTGTTTACATTTCAAATCACTAATGGGTGGTGGGAGAACCAGAGGAATAGACAAGGTAAATTGCATCGCATAACGTGCCAGCATATAACTGAGACAGATGAGTATGAAGACATGGATAACACATTTCTGGCAGTGGGTAGAGGACTGGAGAATCAAATTTGAACTCTTAATTTTCAACTTGATTTACTCAACAATTATGTGTACAGTCATATCCTGTGCCATTCACGGACACAAAATAAAGATCCTGGGCCTCTTTTAAGACTCTGCTCAAGCAAGCTTACTTTACTTACCTGTCTTTAAAGTCACTAAATTTGATGATCATTTTGTTGAAAAGACAAGACAAAGTTTTCTGAAGCAGAACAGTGAATGCTGAATACAAGAAATGATTTTGAGCTGCAGGAAATGTAATTAGGTGCATAGAAGCAACTACTTAGAAATTATAGTATTTATATTTTAGTGCATGATATATGTGTAACATTTAGCAGTACCTATCAAGAAGTAACCTTTCAAAAATGTTAATTTTATTTCATGGTATTCTTTCCCCAAAATAAAAAAAATTTGGATTTTTGTTTTGTAATTTCATATTCTTTTTGTGTCTTATAATTTACTACTTCTTTTTGTTTATGCTTTCAGCCCTGATTTCTTATTTTTTTAATTGTTTATATTTATTTATTAGGACCTTATTATTTTTATTAATCATCAATAATTAAAGCTAATAATTTCTTCTAGTGAGAGTTTCATTTGTATATTATACTCTTTGCACAATTATACTATTATATATTATAATAGATATTATACTCTTTACAGAATTCTAAAATAATCAGGAATTACAGCTTTTTTTAAGCTTAAGCATTTTTTTCTTGTTCTTAGCTACCTTAGAAAAAAATAACCCAAACTCTACTGATGTAAGCTTAAGCAATTTTTAGTATTACAAAGGCAGAAAGAAGGGACAGGATATTATACAGCAATACATCAGAGGGATGTAGTGGAGTGACTTGAAAATAAGATACTCAGAATTACAGTTTTATTCTTATTTTACCCATCATTTAGTTAGAAGAGTTTTAAAACATGTTATTTATGTGAAAATAAATTTTATTCAAAGAATTTAATTAAAAGTTACTTCTATTCATTTGGTTTTCCTTTCCAATTTATTAATATTTTTCTTATATGTGAATTTTCATTTTACATTTAGATTTATTCTATGGATATGTGGAAGTAAATATTTCCACAGTTATCTTTATTGATTTACTATTTTAATTTTCCATCATCTGCCTTGAGTATTATTTATGAAACCGATGAGAAATTTGATTTTGTTTTACACTATACTCTAGATAATTTATGACAATAAAGAGAGAAAATAAATATTGTAAAATAATAAACAAAAAAGGTGAAAAGGGATATAACTACATATATAGAGAAGATTTGTGGACAAAAGAGATAAGTATGTAAGTTTAAACTTCACTGATACATCAATACATATAATAAATGTACTCACTTTAAGTTTATAGTATGATGCATTATTGCTATGGTTATAACATATAGTCATTAGTAATTATAGTTATGAGAATTAATTTCATTAATGCTATAAAAATTGTGGTAGCAGAATCATATTTAATATTGTATTTAAATAGGTATTATACAACATTATACCCAGCTGAAGATTCCACATGCAAGTTGTATTCATTATGTCATAAAACATTTTTGAAAGAAATGGCTATGCTATATATAATTTTAAAACTTAATTAGGAAAAGAACATTTATTTTTAACAAATATAACAAGAATTGAACTTTTTAAATTTAATTCCAAACAACAGATGTGAGAATAATGAATCTAGTATATATATATATTTATATATATTTATATATTATATATTTATATATTTATATATATATAATATATTTATATATTATATATTTATATATATATTTATATATATATATTATATATATATATAATTATTGTGGGGGGTACTGGAGATAAAACTCAGGTGCCTTCTAACTCTGGGCTACACTCCCAGACCAGACCTATTTTATATTTTATTTGGAAACAGGGTCTCACTAAGTTGCTGAGGTTGACTTCGAACCTGAGAGATCCTTCCATCTCAGCCTCCAAGTACTGGGATTACAAGTGTGCGCCAACACACCTGGCTGAATCTAGTATTTTAAATATCAGGCTTTACTATGGGAATGGGTGTTTCTGGGAAGTGGTGTGCTTTATGCCCCGAGTACTGTTCAGACTGTGGATGGAGTGTTTGTATGAAATCAGCAGCCTTACTACTGGGCCGGTTGAGTGAGATGCTTCTTAAGGCTCTTGCCAGCTCTTGGGTTTTATAGTTCTGTGAAAAGAACAAAAAGGAGACAAAATAGGAAATACTTCTCTCTGCAGTCATTTGTTTCTCTAATAAAAATGTGATACTGTGTTATGGTGACACAGGAACTTATTTAATAATAAACTTTTTAAGTAGAAACATTAGGAACTTATTTAGCAATAAAATATTATTTAAGTTAATATAATTTGCCAGGCGTGGTGGCGCATGCTTGTAATCCCAGTGCTTGGGAGGCTGAGACAGGAGGATCGCACAGGTTTGAATCCAGCTTCAGCTACTTAGTGAGACCCTGTTTCCAAATAAAATATAAAAAAAGGTCTGGGAGTATAGCTCAGAAGTAGAAAAGCCCCTGGGTTCCACCCCCAGTTCTACACACAAACACACAAAATACATAAATGAAATATGATTTGCTTCATTTAATGCCACATTAGAGTTGTGCTTCTTGGTTGGTCTTCCATGAGGGGGCAATGTTGATCAGTTAGCCTATGATGCTCTTCAGTGAATGATGACGTATATTGGATAATTTGAAAAATCTTCTTAAATTAAAAGAGTTGGGAAATGAAGTAAATATTATTTAGTTCTGCCCTTTGACTATTCATTTTTTTGTTTAAGTTATACATTTTTATTGGTAAACAATATAACAAAAGACAAACCATAGGATGAAATAAAATTGTAAAATAAATTTTGAACTCAGTTTTTGCTTAAGTTGTCAATTTTTAAATTATATATATTAGATTAACCATTTTACCTTGGAGATTTTTTTTCTAATTTAGTTGGAGTTAGATGCACTTAAAAGAACTCTTGCCCAAAAAGTAGATTCTTTTTCCCTATTTTGTATAGTTACATTTTCATTTATAATGGGTTCCAAATGGCTTTTTAAATATATAATTATTTTAAAAATTATGACATGAATAAATGAACACTGGAACTTTTATCTTTTGTAATCCTAGCTCTAGTACTCTTGTAAATGAGGGAGATGGATGTAAAGTACTGAATCATTCTGGATTTAGGTATTTTAAATTGTTAGCAATAAATAATTAGAAATGAGAATCCACCCCAGAAAGACATCTCATTGAACCCATTTATTAAACACTAACTTTTTCTGGCTCAAATGTTTTTGAAGTTATTCTATCAAAGTGTCATAATAAACCAATCCATGTCCATAAATTAGATTTGTCTGTTAATATTACTGATGAGAAAAAGCAGTCACATGAAAATTACAGTCATTTGCTTGTACCCAACTAAGATGTGTGACTATAATAAACCAATAAAAAATTTAAAAACAATATTCAGAGTAAATTATAAAGTACAAATATCTATGCAAATTATTAAAATTGTTTTAAATTTAGAAACACCAATTTGCAGTTTTCTTATATTATCTTGAACCCCTGAATGCTATTATAATAAAACATAGATACTTCAGGTATCTAGAAGTCTTTAAGTCTTCCAAATGCTTTAAAAATTGAAAATTTCCAAATATGTACATAAAAGAGAAGAAAGTAGAAAGGGAAAAGCCTGTAACTAATCTGCCTTTAAACATATGAGATAAATCAAATAAGAAACGAATAAAAGTCTCAGTTATATCCATCATACTGGTGGGTACACTGATAAAGTTACTGGCGGTTACACTGATTTAAAAAAAAAATTATTAGCTGGGCGTGGTGGCACATGCTTGTAATCCCAGCATTTGGGAGGCTGAACCCAGAGGATCACAGTTCGCAGACAGCCTCAGCTACTTAGTGAGTGAAGGTAAAATAATTATAGGAAGAAAATTTTGTTTAACTTCACTACTGAGAAAATTGGTCTTAGCATTTTCATAGTTGCTCATAGAATGCAGCACAGTTTACCCAATATATTCTTCCAGGCTCCTACCTTTACTTTAAAGGACTCTGATTCTCATGAATTTGCACCTGAGAAAGTTCATAGTGAATACACAAGTATTCTTGCAAGAGTTTTTTTTTTTTTTTTCTGAACACACAATACTAATACTTGCCACTTTATAGTGAAATAAAACTTTTATTTGTCTCTGGAAGAGATTGATGCTTTGAAACTTTTAGTAATGATCTAATTTACCTAAATCTAAACATTTTAAATTCCTTTAAAAAGTAATAGTGTTTAAATTATAGCAATATTGTGTGTGTGTGTGTGTGTGTGTGTGTGTGTGTTTGTTAATACAATTTTCTTTCTATGGAAAGTCTATAACATATTTTCTTTTATTTCTCAAGAACCTAGTAATTATTCTTTTGACAGAGTTTCTGTTGATATATCCGGCTTACCCTACCTTTTCCAAAGTTTGCTATATTATCATGACATATTAAATTATAGTTTTCCTTTAATTATCACACAGCTTATTTTTGAAAATAAAATATTCACATGACTATAAACTATTTTATTATTTCAACATTTATTCTTTGAACTTGTTTTGTCAAGTGAACACAAAACTCACAAGTGCTTATTAGCAAAATAAAAAAACACATAACAGTTTAACAAAAATGCAATTTAACAGTTAACTATAATTTCTTAAAACTTCTTAGATATTTTTCAAAATGTTCTGAACATATTTTAAAAGAGATTATGTGATGCAAACATGACTATTTTAATCATGAAATTTTTTCATTAGTATTTCTAAAAATCTAGTTTGAAAACAATGGATAATACCAGTATAAATTCTATAATGTGGAAGAAATAGGTATACAGAAAGCACAACTTCTTGTGCCCTTTTCATAGTTATTGAAGAAAAAGCTAAGTAAGGTAACTTTATATCAGAGCTCCAGGTATACAAGGATAACTAATAAAACAATCACTGGGGTAGAATGTTTGAGATAGTTCACAACTTTAATGCACATCAGAATCACGTGAATGATTTGATATCACTTGGGATTTGGGGTTCCATTAACAAGAGTTTTTGGTTTTGAAGTGCTGAGATAAGGCTGGATAATTTTATTTCTAAAACACTTCAAAATGATGCTGATGCATTTGTTCCAGGCAGGGACCATGTTTTGAGAACAACTGATACAGGTTCTAGTCATAAAAATCTATCGAGTACTTTTTAGTGTTTTATGTACATCACTTTGAAAATAATACTCAAGGATATCCTGGTTCACATGACAAGAAATTGATGATTAACATCATATGCAAGGTAACTTTTAATCATTCAGAGGTTTTGTGGCTTTAAGCATTTATGGGGAGTCTGAGAGAGTAGGAATGGCCAGAGGAGCTCCCAAACCAGAAGCTGGCTGTTCCAACTCAAGGAGAGAAAGGAAAAAGTCCACCTTTCTCTGTATTCCACCTGGGCCCTCAACAGATAAGACTATGCCTACACATATTGGTGTGGCTCTATCTTATTAACTACAACTTGATTCAAATGCTAATCTTTTCCAGAAACACCTGTACAGACAAACCCAGAAATAAAGTTTATAGCTATCTGAATATCCTTTGACCCATTTCAGTTGACACACAGAATTGACCAGTAGAACAGTTCTTTTCCTCTTGTATTCTGTTACCATTTGATTATTTTTTCAATTTTATTTGTACATATATGTTATTGTGAGGTTCAGAGTGATAAAAAACATACATGAACACGGCACTGGTTGTATGTTTCCATCTGGGTCCAACCCCATCCACTCACACACCTCCCAATACTAATATTTACACTGATTCGGATAACTTTATCTATGAAAATAATATTATTAAACTATTTTCATCATCATAGCCCCTCTTTTACCTCCCCTTCGCCCTCCCTGGATCCCCTCGCAGCATTCTACAGGTGGATCCCCTCATTTATCGAAAGTTCCTTTTGTTCCCCAGTTCTTTCTCGCTTCCACATATGAGTGAAAACATATGGCCTTTCACTTTCTGTGACTGGGTAAACTGAGCATAAGGTTTTTGAGTTCCAGAAAATCACATAAGCGTGTTATTTCTTATGGTGGAGTAGAATTCCATTGTGTGTATAATTTCACAATCTATTTCATAATTTCATAATCTATTTATCTGTTGATGAACACCTAGGCTACTTCCATAGTTTGGCTATTATTAATTGTGTTACTATAAATGTATGCATCTATAGCAATAGTTCTCTGACTTTAATTCCTTCAGGAAGATCCCCAGGAGTGGTGATAGCTGGGTCTAAGGGTGGCTCCACTCCCAGTATTTCAAGGAACCTCCACACTGATTTCCATAGTTGTAATAATTTTCAATCCCATCAAGAGTGTATAAGGATGCCTACTTATTCATATCCTTCCTAACATTTATTATTGTTTTATTTCTTGATGATTCCCATCTAACTGGAATTAGATGAAACCTCAATGTCCTTTTGATTTTTTGATTTGCATTTCTGTAACTGCTAATGATGTTGAACATTTTTTTCATATATGTGTTGACCATTTGTAATTCTTATTTGAGAAATGTCTATTTGAATTCATTGTCTATTTTATTGTTCTTTTGTTTTTCATTTTAGTATTAAGTTTTTAAATTCTATATATATTCTAGATACCAGTCTTCTACGAGAAAAGTAGATGGTGAAGATTTTCTCCCGTTCCACAGGATCTTTATTTAGTCAGTGTTATTTCATTTATTAATTTTTGTTTTTAACTTCTGAGCTTTGGGAGTCTTATTGAGAAAGTCTGTGCTGGTGCCTATATGTTAGAGAGCTGGCCTTAATTCCCTCTTCCATAAGTTGCAAGTTTTCTGGTCTAATGTCGAGATCTTTCATCCATTTTAAGTTGACTCTTATGCAGAGTGAGAGGTTGTGCTTTAATTTCATTATTTTATATATAAACAACCAATTTTCCCAGCACAATATGTTAAAAGTTATTTTTTCTCCAATATGGTTTTTTTTTTTTGTCCCTTTGTCAAAGATAAAGATCAACTAGCGATAGGTATAAGGGTTTGCTTCTGTTTCTTTTATTCTTTTTCTTTTTTTTTTTTTTTGGTGGTACTGGGGTTCCTGGAAGCCCTTCTACTTCCGGGCTACACTCCCAGACCTATTTTTACATTTTTATTTGGAAACAGGGTCTCCTAAAGCCAGCGCACGGGGCTGGCTTTGAACCTGCGCAATCCTCCTGTCTCTGCCTCCCAAGCGCAGGGATTACAAGCATGTGCCACCACGCCCGGCCTGTTTCTTTTATTCTATTCCATTGATCTTTAATTTTTTTTTTATCAGTTCTACTAGAAGAGAGCAGTTGTGCAAATTTTCATGTAAGAAGTCTATTACATAAGAAGATTATTTTGCAAGTAAGAAGAAATATTTCTTCTGGAAGTAAGTCTGTCTACATTAACTTATTGCAAGATATATCTATATATGCATATATACGTACAAATGCATATATGTGTATGTATAACTATATGTAATTACTTTTAATAAATGAACAAAAAATCTATATGCTTAGGATATTTTAAAGTCATATATTTTTAAATAGGAAGGAAAGAAATTCAATCCAAAATTATCTGAAATTTTTGAAGTTAATATTGTACATTGCTACATTGTATTAAGTTAATATTTTAAAACAATGTAAACTTTTAGTATAAGACTTTAATTTTGTATCCTCAGTGATACCACGGCTTTCCAATTAAAGAAACTATTCCACTCATAAAAAGTATTTTAAATATTTAGTTTTACTCCAAACATTTTAGCATGTTCTCTTGAGCTCTTTTTGGCATGAGAATTGTACTCTGATTTGGCCCATTGCATTTTTGTGGGCTGATGAATACTGAGTAATTCTATGTGGACTTCACTAGTATTGAGGTATTCTGTACTGGAAGCAAGCAGATCCAAGTATGTGTCTTTTTGGCGTTTATGATCTGTGAGTAATATATAGCTTAACTGAATCCAATATACAAATATAAAAAGTGAACGACAGAAAAATACTAATACCATTTTTGAGTGGTGAATTATTTGGGCACATGTGAAGTCTTAGCTGATTTCTACCCATTTGCAGAACACATAAGTTAGTCTATTTGAGAAAAACAATATAACAAATCTTTGATTATTTTCCTCTTAAATAATGTTATTTATTGGCAGTAATTATGTACTGAATGTTAATAGAACTTTTTAGGAAGTGGTTTATCTGTTAATTTTCCAAATCAGTAATACAGATATTAACCAACAGAAATATTAAAGCAACTATCCCATATCTTTTATGATAAAAATGCCAGATGATGCAGTTAACTTAGAATAAAAAAAATCTGAAAATATATATTTATGTTTTTATTCATTTATTTATTTTTACTGGTGCATTTTAATCAAAAATCTTGATTCACCTCAGGATCGCAGAGGCATACATGCACACAACACTGGTTGAGCCCTCTCCCAGCTCCCACCCCATGCCCTCTACCTCCACATCTTCCCATGCTCAGCACAGTGATTGACTTTTCTAAGTTTGTGTGTGCACATCATGTCCGTTGAGGTGTTTCCCTTTTCAGGTCTTCCTCCCCTCTCCCATCTCCCTCAGGTCCCTTCCTTAACTTCACTAAGGCTTATCTTTTGTCTGGAGTCTCTCCTGTATTTAAATTTCTTCCTAGCTTCTGCATATGAGAAAGGATATCTGGCACTTCAAGTTTTGTGACTAATCTCAGCATAATATTTTCTAACCCAAGTTAGAATGGCAGTCATTAAAAACAAAAGCAATAATAAAGGTTAGAGAAGATGTGGAGAAATAGGAACTCTGATACACTCTTTGTGGAGTTTTAAATTAGTTCAAACACTTTGGAAAACAGTATGAAGTGTCCTCAGAAAAATAGCAATGAACCTACCAGGTGAACCAGATATACCACTCCTGCATATCTACCCAAAAGAATGAAATGTGATGTACACATATCAATGTTTTTAGTTATATAATTTATAATCACCAAAACTATGGGACCAACCAAGATGTCCATCAACAGAAGAAAGCATTACAAAATTATGGGATATATGCACAATTCTACACAGCCAAAAGAAGAACAAAAGTACATCATTTGCAGAAAATTTGATGAAAATTTTCTTTTTATACAATATTTAGAGAAGGCTAATACATGCCAATACACTTATTTCTTGATAAGACTTTCTTTTAAGTAAAGTTATAATTGTTCTAGAAGAGTTTTATGAATAATGGCAATGTGCTTTTTTAAATCATTAATTTATTTCCTTTATATCTATGGCTGAAGAACAAAAAAGAGCAATATATTTTAAACTTTAATGTCTTTTCTTTCTGTGAAAAGGCAAGAAAAGTTCTTAATTTTGTTTTATATCTGATTCAATAATAATGGTAAATAATTTGAAATCACTGATAAATAATAATAAATAAAATATTAAGTAAAATTAAAATAATATGTGAATTACTAATATTTGTTAATCATATAATTTTAAAAGCTTTAAGTTTTAGGAACTGATTTCTGTAATGTAAAGTGGCCCAACATTACTCAAAGACTTAGTGAACTAGACTATTATGAGACTCCACATGGTAAGCAGGAAAAAGGGAAAGTATGAAATGGAGACACTGAGATCAAAGAAAAGTGGCAGGGAGAAAAAAAATACCCAGAAAACTAAGGTCACAATAGTGTTCCTGCCAAAGAGAAAGTGCTCAGATATACAACTGTTAAAAATGATGCCTTGATCTAATTCCATCCTTCATTCAGGAATGGTATGAAGGAAATCTTACTAATCTCATGAAACACCCAACCATACGTCCACATTTTATGACATCCTGGCGTCAGTCAGCGTACTGGATACCTTAGTAATGCTCTGCAGCTATTTTCTTTCATGGACCAAATGTATAAACTCCCCTTTGTTTCCACACAGTCATTCCACTGTGTGGAACTTTTGGTAACACTAAAGTTCATTCCCTTGTGGAAATTGATACATCAGTCACACAAGCCATTTTCTCCCATGTATTCTTCAAATATCACTGTAGATCAAACATTTAGTAAGTAAAAGGATAAAAGTGACTGGTGTTTGGAAATGGAAAGTTTACTCTCCCTTAACCTCCAACTTTCCAATTTCCTCCCAAGGCAGATTTTGAAGGGTCATTTTGAGACAACTTTTTCTTTTCTATTTCCTCCAGAAGGACTTAAGTTGTTTTCTCTTTTGAAAGGAAAACAACTTTTCCTTTCAATATAAAGATATTTGTTACAGGAAAAAAAAGAGAAGAGAAAGGAAGGAGTAAAAGGTGGAGGCAGAAAGAAAGAGAGAAAGAGAACATTTCTCAACCACAATGTATAGTTGGAAAACTGTTGTTTAATAATACATTACTACCCAAATACTGATAATAAATTATTTTGCAATAGAAATAGATGAACAAAACAGTATTTTTATACACTCTACTGTTGCATATATACTAGAGGACTCTGAAAATCCACTTCTGGCTTTTCCCTGGATAACCATGTAACCACCATAGACAAAGCACATAGCTTTCATCGTCCTTCCTTTGTTATGAAATACTGACAATGGTAATTGTTCTGCTTACCATTCAGATCTTATTTGAGAAGAAGATTATGCATGTATATTTACAGTCTTCAAATATTATTTAAATATGGAGTGTTTTTTATTTTGACATTGGTTTTCCTAACCTTGGCTTATCTTGGTTTCATCTGGTTTTATACTGGTTTATCTCAGTAATATGGTATACCTTCATTCACACAATCATAACTTATCCAATGAGTTCACTCCACATAAGTTATTCACTACTCACTCGTGATAAGTTTGAATGGATGTCTCCATTTCTGTAGTATTTCAGAAAGAGAGATGGAGGACAAAACTATATTCATTATTTAAAGGTTCTCAGAAGTGAAAGAAGAAGCAGACACTTTACACATTATAAAAATTTTCAAATTGATAATTAAGATAGTAGGGAATGTTTAACAAATACATTTGTAAAATAAAATTCAGCAAAAGCAAATAGGGAATGGAGAAGGGGAGGACCCAGGGGGAAAAAATAGACAAAGTACAAAAGACCTGATCCTTCTGGAGGAATTTACTTATCCTTAGTTTTATTACTTGCAGTGTTTTATTACTTATCCTTACAATGTTTTATTACTTCTTTAACCCTTAAAATAATCTACTTAATACTGACTAATTATTCAAAACACAAATTACACCAGGAGGCAAAACATATTAATTGAAAAACATTAGTGCATGATTATCTGTGTTTAAATCCTTTCTCCCTTAATCAGAGCTAAGGGATTCGAAAAAGTTACTCAGATTCTCTATGCTTCCTTTTCCTCATCTGAAAAACCATGATGATAATGGTACAACCTTGTAGATTTGTTGTTAGAATGAAATAAATTTCTGCCTCGGAAATGCTTGAAAGAGTGATGGTACATTGTAGACACCATATAGCTATCAAGTATTATTATTATTTCTATATTTTCCTACAGAGTCTAAGTAAAAAATATCACACACTGATTGACAATGAGATAAGTCATTTGTAATCAGAACCATCCAAGATAATTTGGGGCACATAGAATAACAACGATAATAATTACTATACATATAGGAACTAGCTTTTATAGCACTGTCCTAGATTGGTGACATGCCATATTTATTATCTCAAACCTGTGCAATTAATATTATTACCATCTTCATCTCACATATAATAAAAGAAAAGCATCCTTAGAAAAGCTAAGTTACCCAAGATTATACAGTGTTCAAGCTGCACTGTAAATAGAGGCATTTTGTCTCCATATTAAACTGTTAACTTGTAAGACTTGAAAGTACTACATAAATATAAATATTTATATCTATGGTATTTCAAAGCTACTTAAAAAGTTAATAAGAACATCCCACTTCTCAAATATTTTATATAAAGAGTTTTATCATATATGTTTTAATGAACCACTTATATTTAAAATAAACTGAATCCTGAGCTGCATTAATAACCTTGCATTGTGTTGATAGTTTTGCCACAAGATGGCAAACTTGACTAAGAAATGCTCACTGTTGTCAGGTGCAAAGAAATATAATAAGGTGCTTGCTCTCCAACCAAGATAGAGAAAACAGACCAAAAAAAAAAAAAAGGGGGGGATGTATGGTTTTCTATCAACATTTTATATGAACAGGTATTCAACCTGAATTCATCCATGCTAATTCAGGGCAGACAACCTTTAACAATATTATTCAGCTCATGAATTCAAAGCTATGCCTTTTGTTTCTGTTTATTAAAAGCATTATATTCTGTTTTATATATTCAACACTCTACTCTCAAGATCAAAGCTCTTGGACTGACTTTGTGGTTCTTTCACATAAAATATTTTGATTATATAGAGATTATGTATTCTCTGGGAAAAAGAAACTCACTCTTTCAATGCACCTTTCCATATGGGTGCTTTGGATGGAAATAAACATTTGCATTTGAACTGTTCTGTGGCCTGTCAGCATCACTATGGCCCATCAACACTGTCATAGCATTAGCAGGAGACTAAACACTGGAGCAGAAGCCTTGATAATTGAGACAGACAAACTCTGAACCTATGAGAATGGTCCTTTATTGGCAGATGTCTAGGGTTAATCCCTGTGCAGAAAATACCCAAAGCTTTCAGTTATTTTACATTTCTGGGAACAATAGTATTTAAAAAGTAGAATGAATACACTATGTGAAGCATTACAAAGGACATATGCAAAATATCAAAATGTACCTTATGTTTCTCAAACTACATTTCTAGTAGAATTCCAAGACCTCGCTCACAGCTGAAAAGGTTGGGCATGGTTCTGCAAGATTTTCATGTGTAAGTAACGACTTCCTGTGAGTGAGAGGATCTGCTCAGAGAGCTGTCAGTTCTCTTTAAACCGTGTAGTACAATTCCCAGACAACTATAGGACAGTCCTCTATGAGTGTTGGGGTCAGTGAAAAGTCATGTGTGGCTCAAACTTTCTCACCCAGAATCTGTGAGACTGAATCTGTAGAGCTCTCTGCTCTGGCCAGCTCGGGAAAGGAAAATGGATTTGAGAGATTAAACCTAAATCTCTTGTGTATGATGTCAAAGAACTAAATTCAGAACTACTGTGCTGGCTGAGTGAGGATGGAATGCTCAAACCAAACACTGCAGGCCATTATCTGTATGCTGAAGTCTAAACCTTAAGGAACTTTTTCTCCCTTGGGAGGAAAAAGGAAGTTATAAGAAGCAAAGCTTATGTATGCGCGTGTGCATGCGTGTCATTTCATTTTGTTTTTCACTTTTCATCTATTTACTTGTCTATACAAGAGGACTGAGTTGGACCTTTATGGGTACGTTCTTTTTTTTTCCCCTGTGGATCAGTAGAGCCCCACTTATACACATTTCTTATAAAATTAGTGCATCAAAGGGTTTACCAGAATTTATAGACAGAATCAGGGTTCTATCTGTGTTTTATCTATATTAAAATAATTTTCTTAGGTTATGGAAGTGGCTGCCCACAGTAGACCTTTGGATGTTTGTTAAGACAGGAAGTCAAGATTTCAGTTTCAGAGAGCTACTGTAACTTGTGAAACAATAAAACACAATAGGGAGGCTGAGACAGGAGGATTGCAGATTCAAGACCAGCCTCAACAGCCTATCAAGACTCTCAACAACCTCTTGAGACCCTGTTTCAGAAACAAAAAATGAAAAAGTGGGTTGAGGTATAGAGTGAAGGTAGGATGCCCTTGGGTTTAATATCCAGTAACACACACACATACACAAACTCACACACACACACACACACACACACACACACACACACCTTTGGAAATATGTAATAATACTGTTGAGAGTGTGTCTAGATAAAGATTCAGATAAAGCCTGTCCATTGGCCCTGTGGTAAAGTCTCCCTAAGTAGTGTTGGTGTGGCTCTTTCTTGAAATTTAAAAACATTCCAGAATTAACAAAAAAAAGATGATCTGGGACATTTGCACCAAGAATGGCTTGTGAAATGTATTCATTGAAGAAAGCAAAAATCTGGGGGAGGGGGATTTGCCTCAGAATTTATAAGTATTTATTGCTACTTTAACAGTCATTTGTACTAAAATTGTTTTTATTGTATACCTTACAATTTCAAAGTTATAGTAATACATTTATCCTGACAATTATAAAGACAAAGACTGACAGTATCATTAAAATATCCCTTTCTTTGTAAATGAGCAAAGAGGTTTTAATCCCAGATTTTGTTTTCTATGTCTCTTCTAAGCACCATTCTGCCCAATGCTACAGAACTACTGTTAGTAAATGTATTAGATTTCCATTTCTCCTGTGACAAATTACCACAAACTTGGCAATTTAAGATTTCACAAATTTATTGTCTAATAGTTCTATCAGTCAGGAGTACTTTGAGATTGTCTGGTTTGTCTGCTCTGAGTTTCACAAGGCTAAAATCAAGTTGTATGCAGTCAGGGTCCCATTCCTTTCTGGAAGTTTCAGGGGGCCCTATTTCCAAGGAAATGTGGGTCATGGCCAGAATTCAGTTATGTGTAGCTGCGACACTAATATCCCTGGCTGGCATTCAGCTAGGGTTTTTTCTTCGTTCCTAGAGGGCTTTTCTACAGCCCTTACAGGCACCCTGAATCCTGCACTCAACAAGGGCAAGTGGATCCCTAATTAAGCCTCTTCTATTTTCTATATCTCACTGACTCTTCATTTTTTCTTCTATTTTTATAGACTCATGAGATTACATTGAGCACACCTGATTATTTCTCTGCTTCATTTCAGCTAATCAGCTGAATTAATTAATCAATTCTATGTGCAAATTCTCTTTTGTTGTAAAAGAGAGTTATAGATTCCAGAGACCAGGCAGGAACATGTTTGGGGTACAATTATTTTGCTTATCACACTAAGTACTATGTGCGAATGATTCCAACATTACAAAAAATTATTGCATTGTTAGATTTTTGTTTTCATGCATATCCCTATTGTTCTCACAGACATTTCTTTGGAAGTCTTAATTTAGAAGAACCATTTGGGAAATGCTTGCATTTAAGAATTTTCTGAAGACATTTCCTCCACTCGTCTTGATTTAGGGTAAATTAGCAGGAGATTAAGTGATAGAAAGATATATTTGTTTAAAAAATACTTGGAAACATTGAAAGTACAATCAGAGCACAATAAGTTTCCTGGGAAACCATGTTTCCCATCACTTCTGTCCAATCTACACTTTCATAAAAATTACAGCCAGTTCTATTAGAACTGTTTTGAAACTGAGGTTCTCACCTCTATCTATAGGAAAATGAAAGTTTATAACAAAATGTATTTTGCCATTTGGTGAAAGTATATGAGATGTTAGCAGACAGTGTAAAATTAGAAAGAAGCAGGTTTTAAGGGAAAGTAGAAAGTTCAAATTAAATAATGATAAAAAATAATGGTTTCAATAGCAGCAAATAATTATTAAAAAGTATAAACTTGCTCTAAGTCACCTAGAATTTCAGGAATGGAAGGTCTGATTGAGGGACATCTTGTGATAAACCCATGTTACTCCTCCCCAGACAACAGCAACATTCTTATCATAGAAAAGGTCCTACCTGGCCAATCCTGAGATCATGATGAGCCAGACCACACCTGATCCCGAGGGATGTCACTGCTTTGAAACTGGGAAAAGCCTTTGCTAATGCAAATCCATACTCCTTTCTTTCATTCACTAGTGTGTGTGTGTGTGTGTGTGTGTGTGTGTGTGTGTGTGTACAAATGTGTGCATGTGCACACACAAATGCACACATAAACAACTACACTGATTAATGGTCAATTCATGTATTTCACCATTACCTTTTCTGTTATGTTTTGTTTTTTGAACAAGTGGCAGAACTTGACAGAGTTAGGTCTCTGGCCTAGGATTCTGATATCAAAAAAGCATGCTCTATACTTTGAGTTTATGCAAAAACAAGGAATATAAATAAATAAAATGTGATTCTAAGACTGCTATGGGGGCGGAATGTAGATTTGAATGCATGAGATACTATGGTGGAGATGAGAGATCAGCAGGCTGAGAAGGTATGGACATGGACAGTATCTTCCAATATCCAATTGCTCTAACAGTTTTTTTTAAACTAATATTGAAGAACTAAAAAGTCATTTGAATGTACTGAAGTATAAGCTTTTTAGATAATATGTTCTGAGCAGACTTAAATCATGCAAAACAACCAAAACATGGTATCAGTCCTTTCAAGAACATTTATTGCAATTGTGACCATGACAGGTTCTTAATTTATTAACACTCCATGTAAACATAATACAATTTATTCTTAGCTTTATACAATTTATGCTTTCTTAGGGCAGAGGGGAGAGAGAGAGAGAGAGAGAGAGAGAGAGAGAGAGAGAGAGAGAGAGAGAAAGGTACAACCTGGATAGCAGGTTGGGTGTTAGTCCATTTACTGCAGCATTGACTGCCCCACATTAGAAGAACAGAGAGTCGCCAAGAACCTAATAACACATCTCAAGGACCTAGAAAAACTGCAACAGTTTAATTCCAAGCCAGCAAATCACAGGAAATAATTAAAATCACAGTAGAAATAAATTAAGTAGAAAATAAAAGATTTCAAGAAATCAACAAAACACAAAGGTGGTTCTTTGGAAAGAGTAATATGATTGATAAACTCTGGCCAACTTAACCAGAAGGAAGAGAGAATCATCTCAAATAATTAAATTCAGAAATAAAAAAAGGAGACATCACCACAGACAGTGGGTAAATTCAAAGGATTATCAGGAACTATTTTGAAAATTTATACTCCAATAGATTGGAAAACATGTCAAAATGTGATTGGACAAAAGGGGATGATCTAATGATAACAGATATAAGAAATCCAGCAAGGCCTGACCACTTAGATTCTTCTTGGCTTTCTGTCCAGTGTTTCTTCCCCTATATATGGGGTAGGATGCTCTGAGATGAAGGTTTTCAAGGAGAATTAATAAGGGAATGAGTGATTTATCAAGGTTTCAGGGGTTTTTCTGTGGAAGGAGAAGAAAGAGAAGTATATGGGAGACAGGATAAAGTCAGAGAGACTCTGGCTCTAAGGCTTCTAATCTTTAGCTCCAAGCACTCAGCAAAGAAAAGTATAGTATTTTGTGGTACTTTTTTTGTCTTTGGCATCCCAAGTCACCCAAATATTCTCCTATATTGTCTTCTAGAAAGTATATAGTCATAACTTACAATTACATTATGTATGTCTTAATATAATATCTGTATATGGTATGAAGCTTGAGTCACTATCGTTTTTGAATGAATGTACAGTTACTCCATCACTACTTAATAAAGTATGGTTTTCATATTGAATTGTTTTACCATCACTGTCAAAAATTAGCTGGATGTGTTTGAATTTGATGTATTTGGCCTTTCAGCTTTATCCCATTGATCTATGCATCTATCATCTTCTACTACTACACTGTATTAATTACTGTAGCTTAATAGTAAGTCTTCAATCTGTGAAAGTTCTACAGTATTTTTAAAATTACTATCTATTCTAGTTACCCTGATTTTCTGTATAAATTTTAAATCACTTTTTAATATTAAAAAAAACTTTCACAAATATTGACTTATGTGTGTAGTGGAGAAAAGACATGATAACTTTCCTCACTCATCATAGAAATCACATCTGCACTTCTATAACAAGAGGCAGGTTAACAAGAGAAAGGCATAAGGAATTTATTTAATCAAGGATTTGGATGATATAGGAGGTCTCAGAAATGAAGACCTGAAAACTTCTGAAAACATTTTTTTTATATTTAGGCTTGATGAAGAATAGATAGCTATGTCAAAATGTGATTAGACAAAAGGGGATCATCTAATGCTAATAGAAGAAATCCAGCAAGGAAAATAGGAAACATTTCCTCTAAATAAAAAAAACTACATAAAATTGAAAGTGTAACAATATTAAAGCTTGCAGCTCATGACTGTGCTTAATCTCTCCAAGGTTCTCTAATATATATTTCATCATCATCATTTTCTGGTGTCAAACATCTGTTTTTTTTATTTTTTTTTTTAGTTATGTCTAGGTATTTCTTTGGTTGGTACTATTATGATTTTTATTTTGTTTGCTTGCATAGTTGCTGTAATTTTACATTCTAAATGGTCATTGCTAGCACATATAAGTATGTGATTGATTTTTCTCTGACATTTTAATCTTATGACATTACTGAACATACTATTTAGTTCTAGCAGCTTCTTGGTAGATTCTTTGACAGTTTGTAGTTAAGCATGCTACCTAGAAATAGAAAATAGGTTTTATTTTTCTTATTCAATATGCCTTTTGTGTATCTTGCCTTACTACTCAAAGAGAATTTAAAAAACATAGTTGGCTCTGAGTAATGAGAATGGACATTTTTTTGTTTCAGTAATAAAAATTCACTTTCTAAAAACTGAGCACATTTTAAGGTACTGATTTTTGTTATTTTGTTATTTTATAAATGTCCTGTGTTAGGTTGAACATTTCTATTCTATTTTTCTTAATTCTGTCAATGTAGTGAGATACAACGTTTGCTTTTCAAATGTTGAATAAAACTCCAATTCTTGGAATCAAACCCAGTTTTGTTGTGATGTTTATCCTTTGTGCATATTGCTGGATTAAGTTTGTTTAGGATTTTTGTGCATATGTTTATGATGATGGATTTCTTATAATATCTTTGCTTAATTTTGTTATTAGAGTACTGATGGCCTAAGACAAGAAGTTTAGAATTATTTTTTCTCCTTTATTTTTGCAAGAAATGAGGTATATTCACTCCTGAATTAAATTTATTTTTAATTTAAAAAATAAAAAACAAAAGCACACAGAACAGAAGTTACTGTTTAAGATGTGGCCATGTAGGGGGATAAGACTCCTCACAAGTACATTTTCTCTGTGCATAAACATTTAAATAATATCTTCTTGTAGAACTGATCCCATTATCATTAATTAGCATAAAGAGATTTACTCACAATTGCCTCATAATAAAAACATAAAAATTAGAAATAAATATGACAAAGTAGGTAAAAGACCTCTACAATAAAAATTATAGAACACTGAAGTAAGAAATTAAAAGACCTTATAACATAAAAAGAACTCCATGTTCTTGATAGGCAGAATAAATTTATAAAAATGATCATACTATCAAAAGTGATATATAGATTCAAAGTAATCCCTATCAAATACCAAAGGTATTTTTTATAGAGCTAGAAAAAATAATTCTAAAACTCATATGGAGCAATTTTGACCAATAAAAACTATTCTGACAACATCCCAATACTTGATTTCAAATTATACTACAGAGGTATATTAACAAAAACAGCATGTTTTGGCACAAAAACAGACACATATACCAATGGAATCAAATAAAAAAATTCAGAGACATATCCTCTCACTTACAGCCAGTTGATATTTTACAAAGGAGCCAAAAATATACACTTGAGAAGAGATAGCCTTGTCAACAAATGATGGTGGGAAAACAAGATATCTATATGTAGAAGACTGAAATTAGATCCCTCCCTCTCATCCCACACAAAACCCAACTCAGATGAATCAAAGACATAAAAATAGACCATAAACTTTGCAATTACTAAAAAAAAACATAGGATGAACTTTGCAACATAAAGACACTGGTAGGCCAGGTGTGTTGGCGCACACTTGTAATCCCAGCATTCGATAGACAGAGACTGAAGGATCAGGGTTCACAGACAGCCTCAGCTACTTATCGAGGCCCTTTGCAACTAGAGGAGACCCTGTTTCAAAAATTTTTAAAAAGACTAAAAATAAGGGCTGGGAGTGTAGCTCGGAGGTACAATGCCCCTGGGTTCCATCCTCATTACTACAAAAAGAAAGAAAAAAAAAAAAGACACTGGTAGTGAATTTCTCAATAAGACTCCCAAAGCTCATGAATTAAAACTAAGAATCAACAAATAAGAGGCCATCAAGTTAAAAACCTTCTTCAAAGCAAAGGAAACATCAAAAGTCTGTAGAGAAAGAACACATAATGGAAGATCTTTGCCAGCTACTCTTCTCATAAAAGACTAATATCTAGAATATATTGAGAACTTCCAAAAACATAACCCAACATAAAATGAGCAATTAAAATGAAAAGACACTTATCAAAAGAAGAAATACAATTGGTTAATAAATATATGGAAAAACTGTTCAACATCATTAACAATTAGGGAATTACAAATCAAAATTACACTGAGATTCTATCTAACTCCAGTTAAAATGACAACCATCAAGAATACCAGTGATAATAAATGCTGGCAAGGATGTTGTTAGTGAATTTTAAAATTATTACAACCACTCTATCGGTCAATAAAGAAGTTTCTCAAAACACAAGAAATGAAATCACCCTAAGACCCCACTGTAGCACTTCTCAGTATTTTTTCAAAAGATTTAAATTTAGAATACTATACTGATTGATGTTTATAGTAGTGCAATTCACAATATCCAAATTATGGAACCAACTAAGGTGTCCATTAATAGTTGAATGGATAATCTGGGTGTAGTGGTGCATGCTTGTAATCACAGCATTTGGGAGGCTGAGAGGAGGACGGAGGTTTGTGGTCAGCCTCAGCTACTTAGTGAGGCCCTTTGCAACTAAGACCCTGTTTCAAACATAAAAAGTAAAAAATTAAAAATAGGGTTGGGGGTGTACATCGGAGGTAGAATTCTCTTGGGTTCCATCCCCAGTACCACACAAAAAAATAGTTGAATGGATAAAGATAATATAATATATGCATATAGTGTAATTCTACACAGCCATAAAATAGAATTAAATTATGTAATTGCAGGAAAATGGATGGAATAAGAGAATATCATGCTATGTGAGATCTGCCTATCTCAGAAAGTTGGGGTTGTATAAGTTTTTATTTCATATGTGACAGCTAGAGAGAAAATAGGAAGCATAATGGACGTTAGATAATTGTGGAGAGACACTTGTAGAATATTGGAAGTGACTTGGGGAAGAGACCTAAAAAGGAGGGAAAAGATTTAAGAAAGAAAGTGTTCAAATAATACTAGAGTAATATGTAAAGACATTACTACTATTTTCACTAAGATGTATGGGGAGGAAAGAGAGTGTAAAGGGGTGAGACGTATATGTGCACATGTATGTTTGAATCACATTGAAATACACTGTGGCATGTAAATGCAATGAATTAATAAACTTTACAAATAATGCGATATAAACTTCATTTTAAAATAGACTTATTATGCCGGGCGTGATGGCGCACGCTTGTAATCCCCGCGCTTGGGAGGCAGAGACAGGAGGATCACGCAGGTTTGAAGCCAGCTGCGCTGGCTTAAGAGACCCTGTTTCCAAATAAAAATATAAAAATAGGTCTGAGAGTGTAGCCCGGTGGTAGAAGGGCTTCCAGGAACCCCAGTACCACCACAAAAAAAATATATATATATAGACTTATTAGGAAACAATAGATTATGTCTTGGGTCAATGATTATTCAGATTTTTTCCTTCATTTTGGAAATTATTTACCCAACATCGTTGAAGAATATTTTGGCTAGGTTTAGAATTCTGGGTTGGTTTCTTTTTTCAGTACATAAAATGCATTTTGTTGTGTTGTTCTTGCCAGTTTTTAGTATGTAAATGATTTCTAATTCATTTTTTTCCCTATATAATTATTGTCATTATTCTTTCTGGCCTACTTAAGATTTTTATGTAATCTTATTTTCAGGAATAACTATAATGTGATATATGCATTCCTGTGTGTGTGTGTGTATTTCTGTATGTATATTCTCTCAGTTTTCTTGTTCTGTGTTTTGGTGCTTCATTAATTTTGAAAAAATCCTTTTAAATTATTTCTTTAAATATTTTACCTGTCTCATTTTTTCTCTTTTCCTTTTTAATATCCAGTATTGAATTTGTAAAACTACTATTTTCCCACTGCTCCTACAGGGTTTCTATGATTCTTTTTATTATTCTTTTGTGTTTTATTTATTTTCTCTTATGCTCTTTTTTTTTCTGTGTGTTTAATTTTGGGTGATTTTTGCCAATTCTTTCCTCAGCAACACCAAGCTTACCAATGAACCTACGAAAGGCCTAATTCTTCCTTTGTATTTATTTATTTTATATTACCGTGCTTCTAATTTTTAGTATTTCTTTTTTGTGTGTGTGGTACTGGGGATGGAACCCAGAAGCATTCTACCTCTGAGCTACACCCACAGCCTTATTTTTTATTCTTTATTTTGAATTGCAAAGGGCCTCACTAAGTAGTAGCTGAGGTTCTCTTTGAACTGCGATCCTCCTGTCTCAGCCTCGCAAATGCTGGGATTACAAGCATCTGCCACCACGCCTGGCTTAATTTTCAGTATTTCTATTGGAACTTTTTCATATATTTTAGTGCCTGTACTCTTCTGAAAATATCTATTGAGTATTACATGCTTTCTATCTTTTCAATTAGACCCTTTAACATACTAATTGTAGTTTTAAAAAATTGTATCTAATAATTCTAATTGCTTTGTCAAAATTCAGTTGCTTTGTGCTTTCAAAACAGGCTATTATCGGTGCGTTGTGAGTATACATCATAGTGAGGTTCAAAGTGAGAGAGACATACATCCACACAGCACCTGATGTGTTTCCCTTGCGATATTGCCCTGCTACACATCCTTCCCATACATATTCGTGAGATTGGCAGTATTTTTATATAGGGACACAGAATAATTTTAACTGTTTTCTTCTTTGGTATTCTATTTTCCCCACCTTATTTCCTTCTCCCAAACCCTTCCATTATTCTACTGGTCTCTCCTTTTATTTATCTAAACTCCTTTTTGTTTCTTATTTTCTTTCTAGCTTCTGCAGATGGAGAAAACAAACTTTTTTATTAAAACCTTACCTCTTATAAAGGAGAGTAGTTACTGAGATAAAAAAGTTTTATTCTTAAAGAATATTCTGCTAAGACTCTAATGTGTGCGTTTATGTGCTCCTAATAGGGAACTGAGCTGCATCTGAAATTTGTTGGACTCAGTCATACATATAAGGCTGTCACACAACTGGCTTCAAAGCCCTGGAGTGATACCTGTTTTTTGTCAAGCAGAAGGCAGAATATTTTGTATAATGACTTTCCCCATGTTGGCTTTGAGCCTTTCCTTGGCATTGTGCCCCAGATGAACAGTTCTTGCAGGCCTCCTAGTTGTATCCCACTCTTGTTTTCTTGACACTTGTAATCATGAAGATGAGATGCAATTAAGCCATGTAGATTTAGGATGATGCTATATTCATGAACTCAGTAGTGCATCCTTCACAGCTTCTCTTCTGACTTTAGAGAGGGTTACAGCATGTATCTTTGGCCTTTCTTAGACATGATGCTATTTTTATTTTTGTTTCATCTCTCAGTTTCAATGGCTTGCTTAAGTCCTCCTAAGGTGACACTTTCTACTGTCCCTCTCCTGCAATTTTTTTTTTCTGTAGTTAAGATGGAAGTTTGTTTGGCTGAGTTTTAAACAGTGATATTTATAAACCACCATAGCAGAGCCAGCACCTCAAAGTTTCCTTAGTTTTCTCTCTGATCTTCCCTATGATGATGTGATTGTACTTGTGGAGGCATTATGCAAATCCCTTTATAATTGTCCTCAGAGGCTTTCTATTCTGATTTAGTGTCACTTGATCTTAACCAATTAGTTGCAGCAATTTAGCTGCACTTCATAATAGACTTACCTGGAATCTGGTAGGATGTGAGGTCCGGGTAAGCAAGTATTCACTCAGGTCCTATTCCTTTCTACAAGTACATGTCTCTTCCCAAACGTTCATTTATCTGGTTGCTCTTCGACTCTTTGTAGCTTAGAATAGTAAGTAGTTAACTTTCAGATATTTTATTCTTTTTCTACTTGTAAAGAATGTAGCGATGCAATTTTTGCTCTGAATTTTGATCCTTTGCTTTTTTTTCATAAATCCTCAAGGCCAGGGCATCAAAATATTTTCTTACAACTAGGTTCTTGATCACCAGATGACCTTCAGACGACTGTCCAACACTGGAATTTTGAAATATAAGGAATTTCCAACAATGACTTTAGATTGTTTGAGAAGCCTTATAAGATTTCATTGAAAAAAATAAAACAGACTTCCATACTCTTTAGTTCTTTGTTTTTAATAATTAGTCAATTTTTCTCAGCATTAAACAAGAAAGAATGCTGTGGATGACTGCGCGGCATTTTGACATACATATACATCTGCATGCAAGCACATACATGCATGCTCATTGGAATCAGGAATTTAGGTCAAATGCCAGAATAGAACACATGCTAAGCCATATGTCATTTGTAAAATATAATATAAAAATGTATGCAGTCATATTTACTGAATAAAAAGTGTGCTGGTACATAATCAGATGCAAAATGTAAACAGCACATTTTTTGGAACATTAAATTAAGTTTCTCCTTATGCACTTATCTGAAATTTCCAAAAGAAATTATACTTTGTTAATTTCTTAGTCAATCCTAAGTGCAGAACAGACAAATTTACATTTATTTTGTAATTACATTAAGCCTGTGTGCCTCTATGGAATATTTTAAAATGCAGAAAACATATTGAGCAACTGAATTTTGCAAATGATTTATTATTCAGTCAGCCTTCAAATATATATGTCACATTCAGCAACCTGTCTTATCCCCTTATGTTCATAAACTGTTACACCATTTACAGTCCAAATGATAATATGTATAGGGAATTGAGAAATACATTAGAAAATTTCTGGGGTAAAACAATTGAAGAGCATGTTTTCTGCTATTTTGTTATGCATCAATATGTTAGATTTGTCATTTCACTTTTGAAAAAAAATATGGCCAGGTGTGGTGGCACATGCTTGTAATCCCTGCACTTGGGAGGTGGAGACAGGAGGATCATGCAAGTTCGAAGCCAGCCTGGCTGGCTTAAGAGACCCTGTTTCCAAATAAAAATAAATGTAAAAAATAGGTGTCTGGGAGTGTAGCCAGGAGGTAGAAGGCTTTCCAGGAACCCCAGTACCACACACACAAAAAAAGAAAAAAATATGAAAGAGCAAATTGGAGATTGTTTTATGACTAGAAAGTTTGAGTTCCATATAAACTTCGTTATACTATTACTGATTTGATTCTCAATATATTTTCTGGAATGAATTTTTAAATTTGTGGCTGGATATCCATTTCTCTAAAAGCTAATTAGTAACATAAGAGTAAGTGTAAGGAGTGTTAAAATTCTTTGATGAAAACTGGAAACTGATGCTTATAATCATTTGGTTTAACTGGCTAAGTGAATTTCCATTTTTGTTCTTTATAATGTGTTTTAATGGACTGATGGAAAATACCAACTTTTAAATCTTAGAATTCCTGTCTAGTAATTAAACTCACACTATATCACCAGCCTATAATTTAACAATAAACACATCGTTTTAGTTATAGAATTATTTTCACTGTATCAGTTGTATAAAAAGTTTCACAAGGGCACAGTGACAGAAATTCCTGTTTGTCTCTCCCACACGAATTTCCATCTTTGTCATTAGCAATAAAGTTCTTTTATGTGGCCGACTGATTAACTTTTCAGTGTAAAACTCCATGCCTCCGCCTCTTTAGAGATGAGAGAACCAATGAAATAGAAGCAGGAACCTGTGAATAAAGTTTGAAAGGAAGCACTCTGAAGCCTAACTGACTTTGGAAGCATCAGCAATTGCTCCTGTCTCATTCTAATACCTGCTGCCCAAACAGGATGGATGCAGATGGAGTTTCCATCTGAGGACCTTGATGAGAAGGCTGAGAGAAGCAAAGAGCCTTGGCCTTGATATTGCAAACCACTGAAACAGTGCCAGCCACTGCCTACTCTACACTTCTGATTGGATGAGGAAAATCAACCCTTTTATGTGCAGGCCACTGTAATCCAGTTTATAATAACAATGTTCATATAAATGTTTATGAAAATGTATGATATTATTTTATGAGTACAAAGAACATAATTCCATTATACTGTATCTGACATCAGATTATGTAATTCCTATCACCTGGGTCCAATCGTTCCCTAGCACCTCAGTTAAATCTTGAAAGCTCTTTGTAGTATTTTTCAGTTTTAGTTTTGATTGCCTACATGTCATGGGCAAAACCTTCATGAAATATCTTTGTTGTTTATATGTTCTCTACATTTTCTTTCATGTAAAACTCATAGAGAAAATGTTCTCTGAATTTAGCCATATAAACCTATACTTTATATGATTCAAAACAAATACAACTCTTCCTAGATCCCTTTTCTACCATTGGCTTCTTATATTACACACTGATTTGTTAGTTGGAAGGGAATAGGAGTATATTGTGTCAGGTTATAGTTAGTGTATGAATCTCTCCATCAAATGATAACTTGGGTGAAAAGATTTGGAGAATAATTTTACCTTTTTGAATCAGTCAAGTAGGTCTGTATTTAATGGCAATTTTAGGAGCAAAAATAAATTGTAAAACCAGATAATATTGCTTATGATGATACTTGATGAATATAAAATTATACACACATGACATTAATAAAGAAATTCAAGATATTATGTCAACCTCTAATTTAACATAATACTTCACAAAGAAAGATGCCTGTGGACATATTTTGCCATTTGATAAATAAATTTTCTTTTAAAAGTTAAGCTCACACTACTGCAAGGTAAAAAAAAAATATTCATAGGCATATATCCTTCACACTATCCCACTGCATGGATCGTCTGTTTTCTATTAAAATGGTTATAATATTAAAGGATATGCTTTAATATTAAATCCCAAAAAGGTTTTTGAGAGTTTACATGTTTGAGATACTCTATTTTTAGTGTAAAATAAAAGTTACATAGAAATGTTTTTAGGCTTCAAATATTTTCTCATTTTACAGAAAAATTATAATGACAATTTTGATCAAATTAAACCAGAAACATGGAAACTTATAGACTGAAGTTGAATTATAACTACTACCACTAATAATATTTTGAACATTATTTTGAAAAGCAAAATAAATAATACATTGCTCAAATAAACAGGTTAGGGTGTCATTAGTCTTGGGTTTTAATTCAAACTCTTCCTCTACCTTTCCTCCTCCTCCTCCTCCTCCTCCTCCTCCTCCTCCTCCTCCTCCTCCTCCTCCTCCTCCTCCTCCTCCTCCTCCTTCCTCTTCTTCTTTTTGTACTGAGGAGTATTCTACCTCTGAGCTACACCCCCAGCCCTGTTTTATTGTTTTATTTTGAAACAGGGCCTTACCATGTTGTTGAATGTTGTTGAAGGGCTCACTAAGAGTCTGCAACCATCTTGTTGCAGACTCCTAAGTACTGAAATTACAGATGTGTAGCACCATACCAGCTGTCTCTCCTTCTTGATAATCTGCAGAACATAGACACGATGTTTTCTTATTAGTTAAATGAAGTTAAAAAGAGGACAGCCAATATTTTATAGTTATTGATAATTTTAGATTAAGTAACATGTTTACGGATTTAGTAATATAGCTGGCTCTTGTTAAATGTTTAATCCATGTTATTTTTATTTAATTATCAATGATATTATTGTATAATTTAAAAATTCAGTGTTTTTATTTTTAATTTTTTTTGTACTACTTGGTACTGAATTTTCTACCACTGAACCATATCACCATCCCTCCAGCCCTACTTAATTTTTTTTAATTATTTCAAAAGAGGGTCTTGCCATACTACTGTGCACTGCTGGCTTTGAACTTAGGATCCTCCTCTTTTAGATGCCCAAGTACTGGAATTGAGGTCTGCACCAACGTGCCTGGCTTTTGGTTGACATTTTTAAAAAGAGATTTAAAATATACTTTTATTTGACCCTTTATTTAAACAGGGAACAAATTAACTACATCATCAGGATAACAATGCAGTGGAAGGTGATCTTATTCTAGAATTAAGGCCTCTTGATCCTTTTAACATGGCCTTCACAACATTGCCTACTATTTCAAGGAGCTAAAATGCCAGAGTGTTATACTTTATAGGGTATCTATGTCAAATCTTGTATTTTATGTCAAATATTTCTATTATCTTATCCCTGGCCCTAGTGTAATTACAAATCACCGCTCTGGTTCTAACATAACTTCCACATGATCTGTGAGAAAAATAACTTTTGGGATCATCCATAAAATTTGAGTTTACAAAACAACAGAAACAACGATAAACAAAACTTTTTCTTACAATGACATATTTGAAATCAAATACTTTTTTCACTTGTGAAAACCTTGTCACTAGAAAAAATATAAAGGAGAAATTAGCTGTTTACACATTTTATTACATAAGTTATAGAGGAATTATTAATTATTTATAAAGAATGTAATAAATAGATTTACATTAGACATGGATGACATTACTTCAAATATCTATGTAGTCATCTAATGCTTATATTATGCATTACTGTATCTCCTAATTACATTAGATAGAAAGCTACATAAGGCAAAATGTTTGTGCTTAAAAATTAAAAATTAATCTAAAAGGTCTAGTAAAAATGACTAGAATGGCTTTTATATGCTTTCTTTTCTTCTTAATTTTTAAAAGTGAAATTGTGTGGACACCTATGTGGAATTTTTTAGCTGCATTTTAATATAAAGATGTTCATTGGTCTCACTGTTAAAAAGGAACTGAGTGAAATCAGCATAGATGATACTAACTGAATGCAATATGAAATTTTATTCAATTTTATTTTAAAATATTTTAATGTCTATAAATTTAAAATTTATAAAATTTTAATAAAATTTAATTTTATTAAAATAAATTTAAATGAAATTTAAATAAAATTTAAATATTTTAAAATATTTTAATGTCTCTCTCTATATATATATAGTCAAAATTAATTTAGTTTTAGTGTGTCTGAGACTATAGCAATGTGTGGCAAGTAAAGAAAAATTCACAGAACCAACCCTTATCATAAAATACCCAAACATACCTCATTAATTGCTTCCATAGCAATTCAGAATATTTCAAGGCTGAAAATATCTTCAGTGGTAATATTCTTTATTCTGTAATTTAGGATCCTGAAACCCAGAAATAGGTGATAACCCAGAAATGTATTTGCTTTCTTCATATCCCATTTTCTTGATAATTAGGATTTGCAAATATGGGGACATAAGAAAGGCCCCACCTCCTTCAGTCAATTCCTTAGGGTTACAGAAAATGAATAATATGGCAAGCAATATCTATTTATTTTATAGCTCACTAAATTTAGTAGACTTCACATCAACTTAATCTAACCTAATAGCCACCACCACCAATGTCAATATCTTTTAGTAAAACATTATATAAACTTTGGTGCAAACTTTTATAAGACTACATAATTTGTTTATCTTGGAAAAATTTCTTCATTTTTCATTTAAAAATTATTTGTAATTAATTTAATATTTGTTTTATATCATTTAATGACACCCTTAAACAAAATAAATTTAAACAAATACAAAGTAAAGTAAAACTTTCAAATGAAAGTAAAACAGTTTTAACACAGTAAGTCCAAATTCAAATAATTATGTGTTATTCATTACAGAAGTCCTGAAAATCCCTCTTTAAAAAGCACTGATTATAGCCACACCTATAGGCTCAGTTTTCAAAAGGAAAATATCACAGTCAGCATTTTCAGAAAAAGTCTCATAAGGAGGTTCATCCACCTACCCTAAAAACAGGTCTTAGAAAACAAAATTAGAGGGTGTGGAAATTTTTTTTGAATATTATTCCTTCCACAAAAATGCCAAATAGTGGTACTAAGTTTGGAAAAAGTACACCAAGTATATTTAATATCTTTTATATAAAAATTGGCATGAAAAGAAAGCAATTGCAGATTCTTGTAACTTTCCAAAATTTCCTCTCTCTTTTCTAGAATTTCTTGCAGAAATTAATTTAGAGGCTACAGTTTATTCATGAACCCACTTATAAGTTGAGGTTTAAATTAGATATTTGAAGTAAAGTATTATCATCTCTTTATAATTTTTTTAAAAAATACAAACACATTTTATTTGAGCATCTCTCAGATTTGCTGTTCTATTTTGTCTGTTTTTCTTTACAAGTAGAAACATCGAAAACTTTGACTTCTTTGATTTTTTTTTCTGCATGAATCGTGTCACATATAGCAACTTTTTATATCCATGCATGATTATATAAACTGCAAATTTTATCCTGAGTCATCACTTCATGTTTTTTACATCTTTAGAATTTATTTTAATTACTGTTTATGTACTAGGTTAAAAGAATGACTTTATTTGTTAAATCAAGGAGATATTATAGAGAGATTTAACAGGGAAATATTCTTCCAATTTTCCACTTTATTGTGACAGCAATGTAGTGGGTGGCTTATAGCAAAATGAGGGTTAAGGAAGAACGATCAGTTAGAAAGCTCTTTGGATAGTTTAGAGTAGATCAAATGTACACTTCCACTAAAACAAGCTTGGGGAGACAGGAAGTGGTCTGAAACAGGAACTCTATAAACTTCAGTGGACATCAGAGTCAGAAAGTCTGATTCTGGAAAAAGCCCTGAGAAATGATCCAAGATCACAGTTTAAAAATAACTAGCCTCAAACCTTTCTATGCAATTGTGGCCTCAGACCAACAACATTAGCACTACCTGAATACTATGGTTACCAAGACTTTGATATATAAATAGAAAAAAAAGTATGATTTGAGATTTATATCTAAATACAATCTTATCATCTCTTCCAGTAGAAGACCAAGTCCTTGGCCAGACAAATGAACTATTTCCTTCCTCCCAAGGGCAAAGAATCTTCTACTGTTTATATTTTTAAAAATGGAAAGTAAGTGTATCTATTTGATTTGATAAAACATGGCTTTGAATTTACTAGAGGAGGGCATAGGACCAACACTCTAATATGTAAGCATAGGTAGAAATGTTCTCACTAAGACCCCCAAAGATCAGAAAATTACAAAAAGAATTAATAAATGGGATATCATTAAGCTAAAAAGTTTCTGCTCATCTAAGCAAATTAAAACACAAACAATAAAGGCCGGCGAGGATGTGGAGAAGTGGGAACTCTATTAAATTATTGGTGGGATTGCAAATTAGTGCAACCACTTTGGAAAACAGTACGGAGGATCCTCAGAACTTACCATATGATCCAGCAATACCACTCCTGGGTATCTACCCAAAAGAAAGGAAACCAAACTACCAAACTAATACATATATATCTATGTTCATAGCTGCACAATTCTGTATTGCCAAACTATGGAGCCAGCCAAGATGTCCATCAACAGATGAATGGATTACAAAACTGTGGGATATGTACACAATGAAATTTTATTCAGCCATAAAGAAGAACACAATTACATCATTTACAGTAAAATGGATGGAACTGGAGAACATTATGCTAAGAGATTAGTCAGTCACATAAAATAAGAAATCAGATGCTCTCCCTAATATGTGAAAGCTAGGGAGAAAATGGATCATAGGAGAAACTCTAGAAAAAAAAGGAGATTCTAGAGATGAGCAAATAAGGCAACCTAACTGAGGAAATGAGAGGGGTTAAACGGCAATTCTCTAATGCACATGATGTATTTTAACAAACATATCAATGCACTAAGCCAAACATGAGGAGAGAGGAGGAAGAAATGGGGTGAGAACTGGGTAGGGTTAATTGGTGATGTGTGCATGTATGTCTCCACCATCTTGCATCCCATTAAGATGTATGAATACAATGCACCAATAAAACAATTTAAAAAATAGTCTAAAGAGAAAGAATACAAAATGGGAGAAGATATTTCGCAGTATCCCTCTGATGAGAACTAACATCTAGAATATACAAAATACTTAAAAGATTCAACACTAAAAGAAATAACCCAATCAGGAAATGGGCAAATGAACTAAATAGACACTTTGCAAAGAAGAGGAACAAATGGTCAATAAATCCTTGAAAAAGATTTTAACATCATTAGCAATCAAGAAGATACAAATCAATACTATACTGTGATTCCATCTAACCCTAATCAGAATGGCAATCATCAAGAAATCACACATCAATAAATACTGGTGATAATTTGGGGAAATAGGAACTCTTCTACACTATTGGTGGGATTGCAAACTTGTGCAGCTGCTGTGGAGATCAGGGTGGAGATTCCTCAGAAAATTGGGAATGGATTACCATATGATCCAGATATGCCACTTCTGGATATCTTTCCAAAATGATTGAAACTAGAAACCGTAATAATATATGCATATACCTCTTTATAGCATCATAATTCACAATAGCCAAATTATAAAACCACTGGCCCCAGCACCGGCCTAACCCCTCGGCAGGCTCTTATCCTGGCCTCGGAGGCCCCAGTACTGGCCTTGCCTCAAGGCAGGCTCCGATGCTGGCCTCGCTGGCCCCAACACCGGCCTAACCCCTCAGCAGGCTCCGATCCCGGCCTCGGAGGTCCCAGCACCGGTCATGCCTCGCGGCAGGCTCTGATGCCAGCCTCGCTGGCCCCAGCACCGGCCTAACCCCTCGGCAGGCTCTTATCCTGGCCTTGGAGGCCCCAGCACCGGCCATGAGGACCAAGGCCGGGACCAAAGCTAACTTAGGGGTTAGACCGGTGCAGGGGCCAGCGAGACCAGAACTGGGGCCTCCCATGAAGCAAGGCCGCTGCTTGAGCCAGCGAGGTCTGGATCAGTCCACTGAGTAGCCAGGCCACTACTGGGACTATCAAGATTGGGATCGGTACTTGCAACGCAGCATGCACAGAGAAATATCACAGAAAATATAAATCAGACGCTTCTCTTAATCAGCAATAACTAGGAGGAAAAGGGCAACAGGAAGAGGTTGAGCTATAGAAAGGGCCCTATAGTGAAGCAACTAATGTGACCAATCAGAGGGTATGTAATACTGGAGTACGGAGCCTCTTTAAAACGCAGGAGGTACATAAACAAATGTATCAAAGTAAATCACCAAAGAAGCATGGGATGGAGGGAGGGGGAGGGAATGGGATGGGGGCTGGATAGGGGTAATTGGATGATGTGTGCTTGTATATCCTCTCAAGTCTTGTACTCCAGTGTGATTGATATATGACTACAATGCACCAAATTAAAAAATAAATTAATTTAAAAAAAACAAATTATAAAACCAATCTAAGTGTCCATCAACAGATAAATGGTATACAAAATTATGGAAAATATACACAATAAAATTATACTTACCAATAAAAAAATAATGTTATTTGAAGGAAAGTGGATAGACTCAGAACATTATTCAAAGTAAAATTAGCCAGTCACCAAAAGTGAAAGAAAATTTGTTTTATCTCATATGCAGAAGCTAGGGAGTAATCAGGATACCAGAGAAAAGTTAGATAATAGAGGAGAAACTTCAGTGGAACAAGAGAGGTAGACTAGGAGACAGGAATGGGGGAGAAAGAATCAATGAAGAAAACACTTTCATAGATATTATGTACATATATGAGCTTATGTGAGAATACCAATGTCAATCTCAACATCCTGTATAGGGAAGGGGAGAACGGAAGGGAGTCGGGGAAAGCCCACCAAGTGCTGTGTGTATGTAAGTCACTTTCACTGTGAACAACATCATGATGTACGATTATAATGCAACAATAAAAGTATAAAAAAGATTGTAAGATTGGTTTAGCATATTATAGAGTCTTATCAAGTGGAGCTACTCTTTTTCATTACAAATAGGTTGCACTTTAGATCTTTCTGTCTTGGGAAGAGATGAACCATCTGATGATTCTTATGTCTCCTAGAATAGAATTCAGGAATAGGTGTCAGAAATCAGCACTGTAGTCAGGCCAGTTTTTAAATGAGTGACAAGACACAAATTAAACTCAGTGGAGCAACATGGTAGAATCCTCCAAATCTAGGCTCTTTACTAAGTAAATTTCAATTTTTCTTTCTCTCTCTAAGTCCAAGGCTCTGCATAATAGTTGATATGAGAGTTAAAAGATAATACAAAATAAACATTTGTCCCAGTATTTGAAAATTTTAATTTCTCTAGGTTGGTATTTTTTCCTTTTTTTGTATACCCCTGATATTTTAGTGTATACCTATTGCATATTTTCTTGGCTATTGTAGTAAAGTTAGACTAGATTAGAAGGCACAAGTCAAATTTTTAAATAGTAAGTAAAAAGCAAGAATTTCTACTCATTGGGCAATATATGGTTTGTCAAGAGCTTAGATTTTAAAGAAGTATCACTGTATTGCAAAACACAAGTCAAATCACAAAATACAAAACCCTACGTGACATAGAGCAGATTTATCAAAAGTTAATGTTTGTGCTTTTATGGTAGCAATCATCTCACAGAATGCTGCAATAAGCAGGCCATGAGATGAGATAGCACACTGTGCTGTTTGTAAGAGAAAAATGACTTTTCAGGATATCCAAGTATAAAAAAGACACATTCGGTGCATCAGTGTTTTTTTTTTACAACATATCAAATGTATTATTTATGAATATTCAATAAATAACTGTAAGGAGAGAAACAATGGCATAACATAAAATTGACTCACAAATATTTAAATATACAGAAATACTTAATCAAATTCTAAAATAATTTTACTGTAATAGAAATAGCATATCAAGCTGGGCGTGGTGGCACACGCTTGTAATCCCCGCGTTTGGGAGGCGGAGACAGAAGGATCGCTCTGGTTCAAAGCCAGCCTCGCTGGCTTAAGAGACCCTGTTTCCAAAAAGTATATAAAATAGGTCTGGGAGTGTAGTCCAGAAGTACAAGGGCTTCCAGGAACCCCAGTACCACCACCCCCCAAAAAAAAGAAGAAGAAAGAGAGAAAGAAAGAAAGAAAGAAAGAGCATATCAATGTTTGAGGAGGTGTCCTGAATCCTTTAATTATTGACCAAAAATTAAATATTTGAAAGATTTTAAGAGAAAATTGAGAAAAAGGGGTGAAGGAGAGAAAGAGAGAGAGGAAGAGGGAGAGGGAGAAGGAGAGGGGGAGAGAGAGAGGGAGAGGGAAAGGGAGAGGGAGAGAGAGAGAGAGAGAGAGAGAGAGAGAGAGAGAGAGAGAGAGAGAGAGAGAGAGAACGAGAACTATAGTTTCATCTCTTCATATATGAAGAGTCTCTTCATTTAGAGACAGTACAAAAGAGACAGATTCCAAAGTTGCAGTGAAGCCAATTACAGACAGACTTGAGATGCAGAAATTGAGAGATTTGGGGGTTTTCTCAAACACATATTGAGTTTAATAGATTCTAGCATATGCAACATAAATTGCTCTGTTCCCCTTGATTAACTAATTTAAAGTGATGTTTGATTTTGCCTTCTTCTCTCAATATTAAGGGGACCTTTTTACAGCAAGTGTAGAAAGAACAAAGATAATGAAAGAGGCAAGATTACATACACTCTCATTTTCTCATTTTCTTTGAGAAAATGAAGGAGGCATGAAGTAAATATTCACAGACAAGACATGCTTTCTAACTCACACAGGGAGTTAAGTGAAGCAATTAGGAAATATTCCATTAAAAGACATGGTGTTTCCCGTTTTGCCACTGCATTTCTGAAAATAATTTCCGATAAATTGTTCCCCAAAATATGTTGCTTATATGCTGTCAGAGGAAGATACAGGTAAAGAGAGTGTACATGAGAATATAAATGAGGCAAGGAGTATGTCATAGTATCTGGTTGCCCATAGATACTTACACGTCATCCCACCCCATAAAAATAAATGACCTCTCTAGACGGGTGAGCAAGACTCTGAAGTTCCCTCTCTTGGTCCATGAAAGTAAGACTACGAGAAAACAAAACAAAACAAAGAAGTGTATTGACTTAAGGTGTGAAGAATTCTCTTGTGTGTCTGACCAGGACCCACCCATATGCATGCAAATGTTGTCACAATCTATGCCACTAAGACTGAAAAACACCTGCATTTGTCACAGGTTAGGGGATTAATAACTGCAATAGAACTATTGAAAATTTAATAGATTCTGATACATGGAAACTAAAATATAGGTATAACAAAACTTTACACTTAATTCAACTGGCTTTTCATTCTCTTTTTGAGAGAGAAAATACTCAAGAAAGTTAGGTATTAGATACACAAGGTTTTAGGAGCTTGCTTCTAGAATCCTCAAGAATTTTAAATATTTTCAGTTATTTAAGGTGTAATTTTTTTATTTAAATTTCTGAACATCACTGATTTTTCCCTACTATATTAAGAGGTTAACATGCAATTATATAAACATCTGTGAAGTCCATTTTTGAGCCACAAATATATGTATTGGTTAAAAGAGTTTCATTTTCTCTGACCTGCCTTGGTAAAGGAAAAACCAAGTAACTTTTTCTTCTCATCTTCAGATAATTTCCATAAATAATCACAAGTGGGGATGAATTTTTGTATATTTGTAGCTTTTTATAACCACATACTCTTTTGCTCCTCAAAGGTCAGACAGGCAAAACCTTTTTCTGGTTTGTGATAATGATTCCTAGGGATTATGTATAAAATAGACATTCCTATATGGAATGTGAAAATTTCACATCCGATAAATAACAAGTAGCTTAGGTACATTTATTTTATTGTTTAAACAAATATTCTCTGCACACCTTTTAAAAATGAGGCTGCTTTGTCAAAAATGCAATTTTCATTTGTACTCTTTAAATTTTTTTCTAAGAAAACTTTATGAAATTCTTATACAACTTTATGCAAATACTTGTTGTTTTCATTGGGTTTTGAGATAAATGAGCCATGAATTCAGGGAGTATATGGACCCAGTGGAATGGTGCATTTTGTTTTAATCATTGCCAGTGCCAGGACACATTTATTTGTACAACACCAAAACATGGCACCATGCCTCACAACAAATTGGGCCATAGAAAATTCAGTGCTGCCTGGTAATATGGAAAATATAGTTCTATACCAGATTTTCTTTCAAATATAGCTGTGTGGAAAATAGGTTCATAAAACCATCACAGGATGTGAAGGAGTCTGTTGAAGTGATTTGAAGTCAGGAGATGGATCCTTGGCAACCAGGAAACAGTAAAGTGTTTCTGCTTGGACAGAGTAGAAGGCAAAAATTGAGGAATGGAACAAATAATAAAACTATAGAGGGACTTTAAAGAAAAACTCATGTGTTTCATATTGAACATCTCTACCGTCAATTACAAAATCTGTTTAAAATTTGCTTCAAGACTGAAAAGAAATATGTAAACTGGTATAGGAAGTTTAAAGAGTAAATAAATGTGATTTAAGATTATGTATTGTGACTGTATGACAAGGTACTAAAGGATATGAGGGTTTTTAATTTTTTGGCATAGTGAGTGAATTTGATGGTCAATATGAAATGAAAGGATGTGCATAGAATGTCTGTCTACTGGGTTTCATGGTCCCAAGAAGAAAAAATATAATTATAGCACAGAAGAAAATACAGAGAAAAATTAAAGGAAGTTCTTAAATGTACATTGGTAATGCTGTCTTCTAAGATAAAGCGAACTTCATTTCAGATATTTAATACCAGTTTCTATATAAAATTTATATTGTTAATCGTATTCATTATAGGAATTTTTTTGTAAATATAGGAAGGTTCATGGCAGAGGAATGTCAACAATAAAAACTGATTTCCAGCTGGGCGTGGTGGCACATGCTGGTAATCCCCGTACTTGGGAGGTGGAGACAGGAGGATGGTGCAGGTTTGAAGCCAGCTGTGCTGGCTTAAGAGACCCTGTTTCCAAATAAAACATAAAATATGTCTGGGAGTGTAGCCTGGAGGTAGAAGGGTTCCATCTCCAGTACCACCAAAAAAAAAAAAAAAACTGATTTCCAATGATATATTTAGTTCTTACAAAAATAAAGTATATGGATTAGCAAAATAAGTAATACTGAGCAACACAATCAGATAGGCAGATACAGTTGTAACCACAATTCTCTCTCTCCCTCTCTCTCTCTCTCTCTCTCTCTCTCTCTCTCTCTCTCTCTCTCTCACACACACACACACACACACACACACACACACACACACACACACACCAGAATTACTTAAGTAAACTATCCAAGTTACAAATCTAGCAAATGCAGAGCTGCTCAACTATTCTCATAGCTACTAACTACTAACTAATCCTTCCCTGGCCTCAACTTGTCATATTACATAGAATCAACTTACCATTTTTAAAGTTGAAACCATCACCTTCTTTCAGCAGCGTTTTAAAATTTTTAGATATTCATGGTAATGACGATAAAGCAAAGAATAAGTGCTAGAAATATATCACTTTGAGCAACTTATAAGAGAATTATTTTCTTTAGTTGTCATTATCTGTATATTAAAAGGAATGATTGTTTAGTCTGGTCTTGTAATGATATCTGTGATATTTTTTCCTAGAGAACCTATGGAAGGCTGTATTTTCTCAACTTGATGTAAAATGACAAGAGAACTTTTATCACTTTTCACTAATTATTTGTAAGCAGATAAAGTTATTGTTTAAATGAGAGATGATAAGACTCTGACTTGTAAAGAAAGGGAATAAAGAAAGAAAATTTAATAGGTCATAAAGACAATTTGGGAGAAAAATCAATACACCTTTGGAATCACTTGGTTGTAGAAATATAAAAACATGAGGAACAATAAGAGGCAGCTGATAACCTTGTCTTTTCTTGCTTACAGTCTACATGTGAGGACTGTGATTTAGTGAACACAGAAGCCCAGGAGCAATCTGTAATTTTAACTTTATTTGCCCTCAGTAGTCTAAATAAATACTATTATGTCTATTTACTTACTTTATGTGACTTCTCTGAAACACATGAATTTCTTTGTTTGATACCAGGGATTGAACCCAGGGACATTCTATCTCTGAGCTATACTACAAACTTTTTTTTTTTTAATTTTGAAACAGAGTCATTGAATTGCTGAATCTGGCTTTCAACCTGCCATCTTCCTGCCCCAGGTTCCTAAGTACTGGGATCATCAGCATGTGTCACCATCATTACATTCTGCTCCTGTTTCACCATTTCAAGTGTTTCCCTCCCTGCTCAGCTTACAGAGCACTTCATCTTTCTCCTGCCCATGGAGAGCTACTTCTATTCTAGTTTCTCTTCCTTTACACTTCCTATAAATATAACTTTACTCTGAAATTCAAGCCTATATATGACAAAGAACACAGACTTTAAAATCAGACCTATAAGTAATTAAATCTCTTCTATTCTACTCAAAATGCTTGCAAACATGGAGATGCAGGCTCTTTATAGCCTCAAGGTTTTTCTTAAACTGGTTTACATGGTGCCTTGGTATGGCTCTGGCTTACTGATCCAACTTTATCCAGTAAAACTCCCCTCTTCCTCCATTGCACATTCTCTATATTCCGGGATCCAGTCATTTTGATTTTTCTCCTAATTATTCAGTCTAATACTCTCCCTTTTATTTTTCCCCTGAATATTGACATCTATTGCAGTTTATCATTTCCAACATTTCTATTCTAGCTTATCTTAGCTCAATCCATAGACTTTACTTTCAAAGGGATGTCTTTCTTGAAACCTCCAAATTAGTTAGTGCCCCACCTCTATATGCCAATTCTTCCAGAGCTATGATGACCATATAATTTAACTTCCAAACTTGGACATAATTAAGAGTGAAAGGATGCGATTACAATTATGACATAACAACAGAGGTAAATCAGGACTATTCTGACAACTTCTGCTTTCTCTATCACAACATTGCCAATTGTTTTTCATCCAACTTCTGTTTCTAACACAAAACACAAAACACTCTATGAAGAGGGATACAATAGTCTTCCTGTTTATATTGAACCTCTAATATGTGTCCTAAATAAAATCAATCAATAATTCAATCAACAAATAAAAAAAATCCTGCATAGTATACGCTCCTTAAAGGATATGAGTAGATTTTGTTGTATTTCTTACAGGGTGAGATGGGCTTTTGTAATGTAAGAGTATTTAATAAAATTAAATTTGTTCATTTTTGTGGTTTGCCAACATGTTTTTCTTAATGAAAATACACTGATAGTACTGAATTTCAAGTATAATCAATTGGTAGTGTTTCTTTATATAAATATGAAATTAATTTACAGAAAATAATGCATTTTATGAATAATGAGATTTTTGTTATCTTTTCCAATCCCAATGCCTTATATTTTCTTGACAACAAATTACACTTTCTACTTAAAATTAATAGTATTTATAGTTTTTAGCTTAGTAATATAAGCTTACATATATTATATACACACACATATATAATAGTAATATATATGTATATATGTTTATGTATTCATCTATATGCATATATGAATTTTTCTATAGTTTCTACTATATATGAGAAACAGCATATATTGAAAATACTTAATATGTGCCTAGACACTGTGTTGTATGATTATATATATATATATATATATATATATATATATATATATATATATATCTTGGCTTACTGTTATTAAACTATTTAAAAAAATTTATTGATATGTTTTGTCATACATTTTAATGAGGTATATGATGGTAGAGGCATACATCATACATTCACATATCAGCCATTTAGCCCTTACCCAATTTCTACCCCATTACCTCCCCCTCCCTCTTTCTCATGTCTATCTTAGTGATTGACTTTGATATGTTCAGTTCTACCATGTCTACAGATAATCTGTATTTTTGGAATATTGGTTTTCTTATTGCTTTTCTTTTAATTGTAAAAATGGAAAAATATGCAGATCAGGTACAATGTAGTTAGTGATTATAAAGTGTAACTCAATAAACCATTCATATGTAAAATGTATATGGACATTACTCTCATCAGAAAATTAATAATGCTTCAGAATTTTTCACATTCCTCTCAGTGGTTTTAACTCTTTCTCCCTGTAATTACCATTGATTTTATGAGCCGTACTTAACCACATAAAGTTTATCAGTTTACTCCCTGTATACAATTAATCAGTTGTGTGGGAAACATATGATCAAGGAAGACATTTTTCAAACTATGTGTTGTCATTATTATTATTATTTTTTGGTGGTACTGGGGTTCCTGGAAGCCCTTCTACCTCCGGGCTACACTCCCAGACCCATTTTTACATTTTTATTTGGAAACAGGGTCTCCTAAGCCAGCGCGCGTGGCTGGCTTTGAACCTGCGTGATCCTCCTGTCTCTGCCTCCCAAGCGGGGGGATTACAAGCATGCGCCACCACGCCCAGCTTGTCATTAGTTTTTTATTTTATTTTTTATTTATTATTGGTGCTTAGAATTGAACCCAATACCTTACTCATATTAGGCAAGTTCTCTACCACTGAGAAATGTAACCAGCTTTTAATTTTATTTTCAGTTATTTCTTGCTAAATTGACCAAGTATCTGATTATAGGCTATTTGGGATCACACACCTATACCACTACTCTTAGCAAAATTGTTTTATATTTTTGTTTTAATACCTTTATAAAAATCTCCATTGAACAAAATAGTTATCATTGTTATATGTTGTTTATGTTTATTTGCATCTACTGACATAATTAGAGAATTATCACTGTTCACTCTTTCCACCTTCTACTATCTCAGACATTCCTTAGGGGATTATCGCCTCTGGCCTCAACCACAGACTTTGGAATTTCCTTTAGAAAACACCCACTTATTCTCAATTCTATCAGTTGTTTTTTCAAAATTCTTTTATTTCATCTTCATTAGTGAACGATATTTTTCTGAGTACATTGGAGATATGCTACCAATACTTTCTGATTCCTGGTGAGAAATAAATTTCCTGGTGAGAAATCAGTTGTAATTTTAGTTAATTTCTTGTAATATATACTTCTGAGATATTCTCTTTGTTTTGTTAATTAATAGTTTCACTGACCAGATCAGGTTAGCTCATTATGCTTAGATTATTTTAATATATAGAGTAATGAGTTTAATTCATCTCTAAATTATTGTTAAATAATCATTTTCTCTCTCATATTTTTCATATTTTTAAGCATAAGTAAATCTTTCATGCATCCTAATTTCTTTTTCATATTTTGTAACTTTGGCACCTTTGGACTCATCGATTCTGTTTATGTGATGAATTACATAGATTGATCTTTATACATTGAACCAGCCTTGCATTCCTGGGATGAACTCTATCTGATCAAGGTGTATGATTTTCTTTATGTGATTTTGAATGCATGTTGCTAGTATTTTGTTTAGGAGTTTTACATCCAAGTTCATCAAATTTATTGGTCTGTAGTTTTCCTTTTTGAGTTGTCTTTATTTGGTTTGGTGTTAATGTGAGGTTGGCTTCATAAGATGTATTTGGGAAAGTCTTGTTTTTTTCTATTTCACAAATAAATCAAGGAGTATCAGGATTAGCTTTTCTATTAAGTTTTATAATATTCACTTGGGAAACTATCTGGTCCTGTGCTTTTCTTTGAAGGTAGGCTCTGTATTGCTGTTTCAATCTTTTGATTGCTATTGTTTTATTTAAATTTTCTCTATGTTCTTGACTCAGTTCAGGAAGGTTGTATTTGTTTAGAGAGTTGTCAATTTCTTTCAGATTTTCCATTTAATTTAAGTAAAGTTTTTCAAAGTAGTTTCTGATAATCCTCTAAATTTCTAAACTGTCAGTAGTCCTTTTTCATCTCTATCTACTTATGATTGGGTTGATTCTTTTTTTGTTGTTGTTAAGTTGGCTAGTGGTTTATCTATCTTGATAAATTATATTTTGAGAGCCGGGTGTGGTGGTGCACACTTGTAGTCCCCACACTTGGGAGGCAGAGACAGGAGGGTCTTGCAGGTTCGAAGCCAGCTGTGCTGGCTTAAGAGACCCTGTTTCCAAATAAATTTTTTTTTATTTCCTATATTTTTTATTGGTGCACTGTATTCATACATCATAGTGGGATACAAACTTTTGTAGACATACATGCACACATCACCCAGTCAGCCCCCACCCAATCCCCACCCCATTCTCTCCCCATTCCTCCCTCCCATGCTTGGCTTAGTGGTTGACATCTAGTATTATAGCAATTTATCCAATATTAAAAATGATAATCTCAAATAACAGTTTCATTTGTCTGATATCAAGCTTTTGATGACTTAAAGATAAAATTTCAATATTTCTTTTTACTTCCTTTCTTACCAGAGAATATTTTTTTTCTATTTTTTTAGGTGAAACTATCATATATTTATATATTTATTTTTAAGAAAAAAACTCTATCCTAATATGAAATATGGACTCTAGATACCCAAAACGATCTTGAAAAAGAACAAAGCTAGAAGATATATATTTTCTGATTTCAAATCATATAAAGCTACAGTAACTGAAACAGTGTAGTACTATTCTAAAGGCAGATATATAAACCATTGGAGTTAAATAAAAGCCTAGAGCTAAATTCTTCCCTATATTGTCAAGTTATTTTTGACAAGGTTTCCACGAACATTTGGTGGTAGTAATAATAATATTTTAACTAAATATTGTTGAAACATAATAATTACATGGAAAAGAATAAAGTTGGACCCTTACCTAATCCCATATATAAATATTAACTCAAAATAGATAGAAGACCTAAATATAAATCTTAAGACTATAAACTTTTAGGAGAAAATCTGGGTCATAAAACCTCACAACACTGAAATTGGCAGTGATTTCTTGGATATGATTTCAATGGCACAGGCAACAGAAGAGTATACAAACTCCCTAAAAAATAAAAAAAAATATATTGTATATCCAAAGACAATGTAAACAGAGTTAACAGTTACTAATAGAATGGGATAAAATATTTCCAAATGCTATATCTGAAGGTATATTAATATTCCAACTAGAAATCCTAAAAATTAACAACAATAAAGGCAAACAATACCATCTAGAGAAAGGTAAAAGACTAACATAAATAATGAATCTCCATAGATAACCAGTCTTAGTTGACTGTTGGATGGAAACTCTTGTTTCTCTGGTTCTGGTGTGTGTTACCTATTTCTTCTTTGTAGTTAATCTCTTTGAGTATTTTCTCTAGTGCTGGTTTTGAAGACATAAATTCCTTCAGTTTCTGTTTGTCGTGGAAGCTTCTTATTTCCCCATTTAATTTGATAGAAAGTTTTGCTGGGTAGGAAATTTTTGGCTGGAAGTTGTCTTCTTTCAGAGTTTGGAATATGTTACTCCAAGCCCTTCTGGCTCTCATAACTTGGTTTGGGAAGTCTGGAGTGATTCTAATTGGTTTGCCTCTGAATGTCACTAGGCCCTTTGTTTTTGTTGCCTTTAAGATTCTTTGCTTGGCTTCCACATTGGTCATTTTGACAATTATGTGGCATGGGGATCCTCTTCTCCGATCCTGTCTAAAGGGAGTTCTATAAGTTTCCTGGACCTGTGTATCAACCTCTTGCTCTATGTTTGGAAAATTTTCTGCTATTACTTCCTTGAAGAGATTGTTGATCCCTTTGGTTTCACTTTCTTTTCCCTCCTCTATTCCAATTATTCTTAGGTTAGCTCTCTTAAAATGGGCCCATATTTCTTCAATATCAGATTCCAGCTGTCGGATATTTTTTTCTAGATTAGAAACTATGCGTTCATTTTTGGAATGATCATCTAAGAGCGAAGCTAGTTTCTCAAATAAAAATTTTTTAAAAAATTATTTTTTGAGAAACTAGCTTTTGGTTTTGTTGATTTTTATATTTTTCATTCTGTAATTCATTAATTTCTCCTCTGATTTTTAACAACTTCATGTCTTCTATACTGGCTTTGGGGTGATATTATTCCTGTTTATCAAGGGCTTTGAGGTGTGTCATTAGGTTAGGTTATTAATGATTTTCCTTTCCTATGTGGGCACTCAGTGCTATGAATTTTTATCTTAATAATGCTCTCAAAATATCCCAGAGGTTGTGATATGTTGTATCTCTAATTTTGTTTGTTTTGTAGAAATTTCTTGATTTTACCCCTTACTTCTTCTATGACCCATTATTCATTTAGCAGTTTGATATTCAGTCTCCACCTGTTTATGTAGTTTCTCTGGGAAATCAATCTTATAGTTGATTTCTAGTTTCATTCCATATCATCTAAAAAGACACAGGGAAGTATGTCACATTTTTTTAATTTGTTAGTGTTCATTCTGTGGCCCAGGATATGATCTATTTTGGAGAAGGTTATGTGAGCAGCTGAGAAAAATATGAACTCTGCTGTAGTTGGGTAGAATATTTTATACGTGTCTAATAGGTCCAGTTGGCTGATGGTTTTCTTTAGATCTGAGGCATCTTTACTGATCTTGTGGCACCTGTGGCAGCAATATGGGTGGATTTCTTTTCTGATATTGTTGAACTCTGCTCTGGAACTCTGGAGGGTGTGGTGAGCTCGACCGCCACTGCCGGAAGTTGTACCCAGTGTTTGCACCTACCAGAGGAACTGATGGATTAAAATTCTGATAATCTGGAGCTGCTTACTTAAGGTCCTTGTTTGTTTTCTTGAACCCAGGGGCATTCTACCTCTGATACAGATCCCAGCCCTATTTTACTATTTTTATTTATTTATTTATTTATTTATTTATTTATTTATTTATTTATTTATTTATTGTGGTACTGGGGTTCCTGGAAGCCCTTCTACCTCTGGGCTACATTCCCAGACCTATTTTTATATTTTTACTTGGAAACAGGACCTCTCAAGCCAGCACAGCTTTCTTCAAACCTGCGCAATCCTCCTGTCTCCACCTCCCAAGCATGAGGATTACAAGCCTGTGCCACCACTCCTGGCCTTAGTTTTTATTTTGAAACAGTTTCTTGCTAAATTGCTGAGGCCCTTTCTAAATTGCTGAGGGTAACCTTGAATCTTGGATCCCCCTCTCTTTTAGCCTTTCAAGTACTGATTACAGGTGTGCACCAGCACATTCTCATCACCTATTCTTAATGTAAAAGACACTGTAGGTTTATTGTGATGTAAAAGGAATAGGTACCAGAGTACCACCAGAACAAAAGTTGCAGTGGCTTACAAAGAGGTTATATTTTAAATGTTTATGTAACATATTCCTATTGTAAGATTTTCCTATTACCTTTTTCTTTTCTACATTTCACTTAGATACACCATTGACATATGAGGCTGACTTCACTAAAACTCCCCTAGGAAGATGTTGATAGATCCAGTATGCTGTTGCTTCCTCTTAGCCAAAACTCTCTGACTTTTCACTGAAAACATGTTTGCATGAAGTTTAGAATAGATGACATACGGAGGCTGCTTCATATCACTTTTAATGATTTTTTGAGATTTCAAAGCCTTTTTTTATGTGTGTGAGTGGTTTAATAAAATGGTATGAATATACATATGTAGAAAGAGTGATTTTATGACTACAGATTATATTGTCTAATTGGCACTCATCCCATTCCATTAGAAAGTCTTCCTACTAAAATACCAAAATAATTACATGAACTCTGAGAGAATAAAAAGATTAGACAGTTTTTATTTGATTAGTTGCTCTACTCTCCCCTGTATTATATTGAAATCACATATTTGAAACTGTCAATAGCATGAAGAATTTTTCTTGGGATGGTACTTTATAATTTACAACATCCTTTCTTTTCTGCTTCTCAGCCATTTAATTCCCATGCTAACATGGTTGATAACTACCTTAGAGGAGATCAATGGACACCATAGATATTGAAATCAGAATTGTATTTTTCTTGCATTAAGATTATTTGCTAAACATTAAACTATCAAATTTTGTGTTTTTTAAAGATGTCTTTACTCCTAGGAAATGAATACTAAAGTGCTTAAGAATAAAAAGTGTGATTTTTACACTTTGAATGTCACAAAATGGTAAAAGTGAGATACTGTCTGGGTGCTATAAAACACTTCTGTCATCCCAGCATTTGGGAAGTTGAGATTGGAGAATGGTAGGTTCAAGGCCATCATGTGGTAACTTAGTGAGACCTTGTTTCAAAATAAAAAATAAAAAGGGCTGAAGGTATAGCTCAAGGTACAATGGCCCTGGGTTCAATTCATAGTATGAGAAAAAGAAAGAGAAAGAGGAAGATAATGAGAGAGAGAGAGAGAGAGAGAGAGAGAGAGAGAGAGAGAGAGAAGAGGAAAAAGAAGGGGAAGAAGACGAAGACGAAGACAAAGAAGAAGAAGAAGAAGAAGAAGAAGAAGAAGAAGAAGAAGAAGAAGAAGAAGAAGAAGAAGAAGAAGAAGAAGAAAGTGGAGGAGGAGGAGGAGGAGGGAGAAAAGAAGAAGGAGGAGAAGGGGAGAAAAGGGGGAGGGAGGAGAGAAGTGTTATGATAGAGTTCTTTGAACTATACTTGAAATGTTTCTACAAGTTAGTAATTATGTAAAAATAAATAATTTAAAATTCAACAATCATTTTCTTCTTTGATTATTTTAATCAATTGGATGAAATTTTCCTTTCATTTATAATTGCTGTGGCATCTCACAACAGCATCCGCAGCCTAACCCACTCACTAAACCACCCTAAATTTGGGCTAAGTCTTATTCTCTTCCTTGGTCCCCATTCTTATTCACCATGCAAAGGATACAGCTTAGACAAGGGATAGAATATTCCCACTGTTCTATGATTCTTAAAATTATAATTTGACTAATCACTCATTGATATTTTAAGATGCAAAAAAATGTGTAACAAATACCTACCTTGCTCTGAATGTACTTCTAGATCAGGTGATTGGCCTGTCATGGAATCTCTTTGGTTAGTGTTGTCCTATTAACTGTCTGTTTACTTTTTGTCTCTTATCAACTGAAGGATGGTGGCAGGCAGGGAATCCATCAAGGTCATTATGAGGTACACCTGTTATCCTTTGTCTTCTTGCATCTAATAGATAGATAAATAATTGTGAGGCATAATCTTTTAAGCAGATATTTGAAGTTGAATTTAAAATTTTAACTAAATATCTGTGCTAGTCATAACAGAACAGTGTTCAGTAGGATCACCATTTTACTAAAATAATTTTTAACTTTTTTAGAAAATAATAATAAGGCTGGTCAATTCAATCTCTCATTTAAGTGATAAGTAGACTATTTTGGGTAGAACCCTATTCTTTCAACTACAATGATTAAATGGCCCAGAAGCTGGCATAAAATGTATTTTTAAGTATATAAAAGCACTGAGAACTTATTAGTTTTATCCAGTTTATAATTCCTCATGGGATTTCTTCAAACTTAAAGGTTTGGCAAGACTTTAATGCTTTCATGAAATGCAAATAATCTAGAAAGCCTTTGCACTGAGCCCTGCAACACATTAAATAATGAGGACTGAAATGAGATATGTATGCAATTACTTCATTTGTAATTAGAAGTGGCAGTAATGAAGATTTGGAACAATAAAGAATAATGTTATAATTGATTCAGAATTTTTTTCGTTTGTAAGTGGACTAGACCTATTATGAATATAGAGTTTTGGGGTGAGTTGACTAGTAACTTGTCATATGATAGTCATAAGAAGAGGAAATGGTACATGTCTTTGGGTGAATTTATATGTGTCAACACACTTTTTTACGTAGTTTTACTCAATAAAGCTCAAGAGGATGCTATGTATAGTTCAATGACTTGGATGAAAAATCCTGTAGAAACTTTAAAATCCCTCAGTTTCAGAAAAATTATAGCACTCTAAGTCTAAATGCATTCTTTAAAATAAACTGAGAAACAGAAACTAAGCACTTTAGGTTACAAAATAAACAGAAAATATGTAGGTGTGACTTTTCTATTAAGAAAATTATTCTTAATAAAGTATTAAACATTTAATAATTAGTTTTATTAAAAAGGATGAGACAAGATTTGTCAGTTTCTAAGGCCATTAATTATTATGTTAATGAATTAATAATTCTCATACTTTGCATCAATAATTTAATAATCTGACAGATTTTTCTTACATTGTCTTTGAAGTAACTATTTACTCTTTAAAACAAATAAAAACACATTTTAATTAACTGATTAATTAATTTTTTTGGTACTGGGAACTGAAACAAGGGGCCTTCTACCTCCTAGTTACACCCCAGCCCTATTCTATTTTTTATTTGAAACAGGGGCACACAAAGTTGTGAAAAACTTTGCTAAGTTGTTGAAGCTGACCAAGAATCTATGATCCTTCTATCTCAGCCTCTCAAGTATTAGAATTACAGGTGTGCACTAACATGACTGGCTCCAAGAGCACAATTAAAAAAATAAAATTTGTATATCTTCTTGAGATCTTTTCTCTCTGCAAACACCTCCTTTGCCTTCAAATCCTTCTGTAGCAAGTGCTATAGGTATATGTGTTCAATTTCTTTGCTGTCATTTTCCCTTGAACCAGTACTACTGGGGTGCTGTCTTACTATATCATTGAAGTGCTTTTCTACAAGATCAACAGCAACTCTTTCTTACTAGATCCTATGAGCAGTTATTAGTCCTCCACTAGACCAGTCTCTAGCATTTGGAACAGCTTTCATCTTTTCTCCTGTGAGATAGCCCTCATCTTTGGGTGCACAAAGTCTCCTCCATTTTACTAGCCACTCCATTCCAATTCCCTTGCTTACTTCCTTCTCATCCCTCTAATCCCTGAACACTAGAGTGACCTAAGTTCAGTCTGTCAAACCCTTCTCTTTCTTATCTCTGCAGTCTCCTGCTGCTGAGGCTTACCCATTAACAATGAGATCCAAGATGAAGAAACAGGCAATGTGTAGACCCTTTTGAAAGATACTGCGCTTTAATAAGACATCTAACTACTATTCAGATTTAGAATCACAGTACTTTTTATACATTCTCTTTGCTTTCATACCCACATATTTCTTTTATGCCGAGATCTAAAATCTTTAGGGCATAGGAAGCAACAAAATTTATATATCCTATAATCTTTATTTTATATTTCACATTACACATACAGCATTCTCAGAAAAGCAGTAGTAATAATTCTGTCACATATATCACTTCTAAAAAAAGTTTAAAATTTTGCATATGCTTTCTCAATATCCTCCAATTTTATTTGGTATACTATATCTACAATAACTAAGCATGTTGTTACAGCACACTGTTCTCCATAAGGATTATCATTTTTTCCATTTTACTTGTATAGCTAATATTGCATTTAATGATTTTTGCCTTTCTCACATTAGAGACTTTACAGCCATTTTGGTTATTTGAATATTGATCTCTGGTAGATTTCTCTAGGGTTAAGGAAACAAAATTCTATGATTTTTTCTGAACTTCCTAGTTCAGTAGACAATTCTAAAAATTTATAATTTAAAAATATGACAGATTACTTATAAAAATTATAAGTGGATATTTAAGATTGGCTGAAAACTCCTTCATTTTCAACAAAAGTTTCCAAAGATAACCCTGGTAATTACTTTCTAGTAGAAAGGTGGTGGAGAAGTTTTCCAAATCCCCTTGGGTCACTTCTTATTTGTATAAATAAATCTCCTGATCAGAAGTGTATATAAGAAAAAATATGTTCCCTTTTTAGTGTTGAGTTTCTTGAGTTCTCTATATATTCTAGATATTAGTCCTCTTTCAGAGGGGTAGGTGGCAAAAATCTTCTCCCATTCTGTTGGCTCTCAATTGAGGTTCTTGACAGTTTCCTTTGCTGAACAGAAGCTCTTCAATTTCATGCAATCCCACACATTGATTCACCTTTTGGTTTGTTGTGCGTTTGGGGTCTTGTTGAGAAAGTTTTATCTGTGCCTTTGTGTTGCAGTTGGACCTATGCCCTCTTCAAGGATCCTTAAGCTCTCTGATCTAATTTCCAAGAAGCCATTCTACCTCCGGGCTACACTCTCAGGCCTATTTAATATTTTTTAAATTTGGAAACAGGGTCTCTTAAGCCAGTGAGGCTGGCTCAGAACCAGCGTGATCCTCCTGTCTCCGCCTCCCAAGTGCGGGGATTACAAGCGTGTGCCACCACGCCCAGCCTTTGATCCATCTTGAACAGACTCTTGTGCAGGGTGAGAAAGTGGGATTATTTTCCAATTTTCTGTATATGGTTAACCAGTTTTTACCAAGACCATTTGTTGAAGAGGCTATCTTTCTTCCAGTGTATGTTTTTGGCCGCTTTGTCAAAAATCACTTGGCTGAAGGTGTGTGTACTTGTTTCTGGGTCTTCTATTCTGCTCCATTGGTCTATGTATCATGTACCATGCTGTTTCAAAAAATGGGCAAGTGAACTAAATAGACACTTCATGGAAGAAGAAATTCAAATGGCTAATAAATGCATGAAAAAGTGCTCAACATCATTGGTAATCAGAGAGATGCAAATCAAAACTACCCTGAGATTTCACCTAACTCCAACTAGAATGGCAATCATTCAAAACACAAACAATAACAAAGGCTTGTCAGGATGTGGAGAAGTGGGAACTCTGAAACATTGTTGGTGGGATTGCAAATTAGTGCAACCACTTTGGAAAACAGTATGGAGGATCCTCAGAAGAATGGGAACAAATCTACCATTTGATCCAGCAATACCACTTCTGGGTATCTACCCAAAAGAAAGGAAAACAAACTACCAAACTAATGCTTGTGTATGTATGTTCATAGATGCACAAATCACCATAACCAAACTGTGGAACCAGCCAAGATGTCCAACAAAAGATGAATGGATTACAACACTGCAGGATATGTACACAATGGAATTTTACTCAGCCATAAAAAGTACAATTGCAGTATTTTCAGGGAAATGGATGGATCTTGAGCACATTATGCTAAGCGAGATTAGTCAGTCCCCAAAAGTAAGGAATCAGATGCTTTACCTAATATGTGAAAGCTAGGGTGAATGGGGTCATAGGAGTAACTCCAGGTGAAAAAGGAGATTCTATAGAGGACCAAATAAGGCAACCTAACTGTTGAGTTGGGAGGTGGGGAGAGGGAAACTCTTTAAAGCGCATGATGTAGTTATTCATATTGAAGTCTACCACTAAACCAAGCATTAGAGGGAGGGATGAGGAGGGAGTGAGGTGGGGACTGGGTGGGGACTGGCTGGGTGATGTGTGCATTTATGTCTACACAAGTTTTTTACTCCATTATGATGTATGAGTACAATGCACTAATAAAAAAAAAAAAAAAGAAAAAAAAAGAAAAAATATGTTCCCTGACTCTTCAGGTACTTTTCCACCACACTGTACTCCAGAAGGGCACAGCCTTGGTTTCGCATCAGGACACATTCACAGACCAAGCGTGATTGAAATGACCATTACTAGAAAATAACATATCATTACTTTATTTCCACTCAGCTCAAGGTCTCTGAAGTTTCTTTTACTTTTTTTAATTTTGTTTTGTTTTGTTTTTGGTGGTACTGGGGTTCCTGGAAGCCCTTCTACCTCCGGGCTACACTCCCAGACCTATTTTTACATTTTTTTATTTGGAAACAGGGTCTCCTAAGCCAGCGGTCGCAGCTGGCTTCAAATCTGCATGATCCTCCTGTCTCTGCCTCCCAAGCACGGGGATTACAAGCGTGTACCACCACACCCAGCAAGTTTCTTTTACTTTTTAATCTTAGAGGTTTTATCTAAAGAAGCCCAGAAATGTATGCACATGCGCGTGTGCATACACACACACACACAAAATCTCTTAACACCTATAATTTTATTAACACCAATAATTTTTAATAGAACTGAATGACTAGCCTAGTTAGTCTGTGACATTAGCAGAATGCCCGACTCTGCCACTTTCTAGCTTTGTTAATCTCGCTTTGCTTTATTTTCTTCAGGTGTAAAACAGAAGTAGAAATGTTACATAATTCAGAGTGCCAGTGAGGCTTAAATTAGTGTTTGTGAATAATAGAAAGCATATTGATTGTTTTTATTTTATTATTTATATTATTGTTTCACATGTCCTCATTACTTACAAAAATGTTTGTGAAGTATTAAATAATAAAATACTTTAAATTATTTTGAAGATAATAATTGCATATGAAAATGTGAGTTCCTCCCCCCCCCCTTTCTTCTAACAAACAGTGCTATTTAGCTTTGGCAAACAGAGCTTGAATTTTCCCTTTAATCACTCTTTTCACTCTGATTCTTTTAATTTGTAGCTAGTGGATGCATTTGTCCCAGTAAACTAATTTTAGACAAAGATTTTTCCCCTAGGGGTATAAAATAGTGTGAGCCTGTTTCTTCTTACAGATCTCTCTAAACACATGGATCTGGTTAAGTCCTGGGGTGAAACAGTGACGGAAAGCACTAATATAAAACGTACACATTTCCTCTGTGGACTATCTATTGCAAGAATGATATCAGCCATCCTTTGAAATAGCCCATGTGGTGCATAATAACCCTGTGGTATTTCAAAATAGGATTTCTTTGGTCATTTGCATGATAATTTTGAAAGACATATATCTGGAGAAGCCAGAGTACAATTTTGTGTCTTCAGAGATAACCACTACTGAGGGGGAGGCATAGCTAATAGAGTTTAACCAAAACTGTATAACCCCGAAGGAATAAATCCACCCAGTGTTTGTCATAATTTACACCCAATCTTGACAAAGTGTTTAAAAATTCAAAGAAGATACAACAAAATAACTGCCAAATGGAATAGTCTGTGTGGTGTGGTAAGTGGTTTACACATGGAATATCTGTGGAAAACAAAAAATCATTTTTATATTTTTCTAGGAAATCTAGACAGCCAGTGTTTTTGTCTCATCTTACATTACAAAAAATAAAATAAAATTTTCCAGGAATTGTAGATATGTGGGAAGGATGAGTTTCCATATTCCATAAGAAATTCTGTAAAACTTCTAAAATATAGTTCTTAGTAAAAAGAGAAGAGATTATCTTCAGAATTCCATTAATATCATTTGCTTATTTTCAGTGACTTTTAAGTATGTTTCCTATGAAGTTGGCTCTGTTTTAAGTATATGTTTCCCAATTGCCTATTGTCAGCTGATTTAGAACTTAGTAGATAACACACTTCCAGAACAAAGTTGCCTTCTCTCATATGTTGAAGAAGAAACTGGGCTTAGAGAAGTTAATATCCAAGTGTCTAACCTAATGTCTTAATGCATTGTGCTCATAAGCTATCTTGTTACCTGCATGAATGAATTAACACCACTCAATCCATTTAAAAAATTGGCATGGCACACATTTTTCCTCTTCATCACTATTCTCTTAAAGACTTAATACTGAGGTTCCAGTGTTTGGTCATGATGTAATATGTTTTAAATAGCTGTGTAAAACCATTCTAAGATATGATTTGCATATCTTGGTTCTTACTTGTCAGCATTAAATGTAGAGATATGATTTCAGTGGTATAAGTTTTCTATACTTTCCCTTTTTTGTGAGCAATGGCATTTCATTTGTTATTTTATTTAAATGTCAAAATAATTTTGTGAGAGGTAGGCAGAGCTGCTCTGATGAGAAAATAATTTTTATAATTTGGCATTATAAAACTTAGTAAAATTTGGGGATATATTTTTGTATATTCCCTCAAACTTTCTGTTTTGTTTTTAGAAAGGTATTATATGTAGAAGTATATTATATTTGAATGTATTGCATGAAATGGGGACAATTGGAATGTATAATGGGAATGTTAGTGGCTACTTTCCACTAAGTTGCAGTATGTCTAGACATGCTTGTAGACTATCTATGGATAGTCTACGGACTCTATCAGGATTTAACACATTGCAAGGAATAGAGAAATGCTATTGATGATGGAAGTTTTAGAAGAGTCACTTTGCTAAAGTATGAGGACAAAAACTGATCTGTCCTGCTCTTCATCAGTGATTTGCATCTCAGTAATTTGGAGAAATTTTTTTTTGAAAAACAAAGCTAAAACAAAAAACAAGTAAAACATTACAATAGTTATTTTATCTTATCCAAAATTTTTTTTTTGGAAGGTATTCTTTCTCTTTCAGAAGGGACCATCTCTGGTGGCATCAGGGGGCCTGATTGCAACAGAACCCATCTTAGTGAATTCCTCAAGAATGATTGGAAGCATGCAAGGTTCCTGGTGAGTTTGTTGCCTGTGCTGGGGCATAGAAAGGCTGGAGGTGACTTGACAGTAAAAATAAGGTACTTTCCTGGATTCATCATCATAGGATACCTTGCTGTTTAGTGCAAGCCAAGATTGAGGAAACTTGTCTGTGGAGCACAAGAAACATGTAAAAATAAAGTGGAATTGAGTTTGAAGATAGTTTCTGGTCTTTCTCTAGAAGATAGAGCCAAAGTCTGATAGTTATTGAATTAATGATAAAACATAGACATATTTTTTTTGTCTCATGAGTGAGCTCAGTATGTTCTAAAGAGTGGAAAATAATACAACAGTTGCTTATTATTGATTGTAGTACATAGGATTGAATCTAGGGGTGTTCTACATTTGACCTAAACTAACAGCTCAATTTTCTTTTTTCTTTTTATTTTTGTAGTACTGGGTATGGAACCCAGGGTTATTCTACCTCCAAGCTATACCCCAGTCCTATTTTTTATTCTTTATTTAGAAACAGTGTCTCACTGAGTCACAAAGGATCTCACCAAATAGTAGAAGCTAGCCTGGAACCATGATCATCTTGTCTCAGCCTCCCAAATTCCAGGATTAAAAGCGTGCACCACTATGCCCTGTCTTCTTTTTTATTTTGAAACAGGATTTTGCTAGGTTTCTGGGTGTGGCCTCAAACTTGTAATGCTCCTGTCTCAGTTTCTCAAGTATTGGGATTACAGGGGTTCTTCACCATGTCTAGCAAGAATACTTGAGAGGCTGAAACAGAAAGATCACAGTTTTGAAGTCATCCTCAACCATCATCAACAGCTGAGTTAGACACTGTTTCAAATTAAAAAATAAAAAATAGGGCTGGAGATACAGCACAGAGGTAGTATGTTCCTGAATTCAATTTTCAATACCATCACCACCACCAAAAAAATATTCCTCAAATATAAATTAAAATTTTCTTTTACATGCTTTCTTATACTTAATTCTGCAAAAAATTCAATATTAGGTAAACTATCTTAAAAACTTAACAGATAAAATTTGAATATCAGACATTATAACTGGCACAATGGACATCAATTTATTTATTTATTTATTTTTGGTGGTACTGGGGTTCCTGGAAACCCTTCTACCTTTGGGCTACACTCCCAGACCTAATATATATGTATTTGAAATATATATATTTATATATATTTATATACATACAAATATATATAAATATACAAATATAAGATTCGAAGCAAGAAGGCTGGCTTTGAATCTGCGTGATCCTCCTGTCTCCACCTCCCAAGTGCTGGGATTACAAGCATGCACCACCAAGCCCAGCCAATGGACACCTATTTTAAGTGCTAACGTATGGATTAAAAAACATAGCTAAGAATCCTTTTTTTCTGAATTTATTTTTAATTTTCCTTTTGTGGAACTGAAAATGAACCCAGGGACATTCTATCTCTGAGCTATACTCCTAGCCTTATTTTATTTATTTACCTTTTTCTTTCAAATAGGGTATCACTAAAGTTTAGTAGTGCTTCACTAAATTGCTGAACCTGCAATCATCCTATCTCAGTCTTCCAAGTACTGGGATTGCAAACATGCACAGCCATGCCTAGTTCACTTTCTGATTTTTCTGATTTTTCATTCCATTTTTGCAAACTCCAGTCCATCAAAAATCATGAGCTTAGCTTTAGAACTTTCAAAATTTTAAGCAGGGTATTATAATTGGTATATAACTCAGTTATAAAAACAGTAAGGTTACTATACTCTTTTAGAAAAATTCAAGTATTGAATTTATAAAGATCACAGGCCATTTTTTCTATAAAATAATATATACTTATATAAAAATTCCAGTTGGAAAACTGTAGAATGAAAATACATAAGTTATCACAACTTCAAAATAACTTCATTAATGATTCCTTGTGGATTCATCCAAAAATGCTTCATTAGAATTTCACTTTAACCTAACCTAGCATTAATAAAATAAACTTACTGTTTTGTAATTTTATTTTTCCATGTAACATTATATCAAGTAGGCTTTGGCTTATTAATAATTATAAAGTCTACTCTAAAAATATATTCTGCAGTAGCTTCTGAGTCCAAAGCCATCCTTAGTTACTCAAGTGTTATAAAAACGGTCATTGTCTATGTCTATTGTCTACTAATATTTGGGGATATATGTTCAAATCTGATTTTTCTGAGATTTTGATTATCAGTAAAGCAAATAATGTAGAAGATGCAACTTATCGTCCCCTAATGGTCCTTCATTACAAAACATTTCATTAATTCATTTAACCCCATTGATTAAAATTATTACAATTTAATATATCAAATCACATTTTTGAATCTTTTCTCATAATTATTTGTCAACATTCTTTAACTTCTAGAATTTGTTTGAACTTCAAGTGAAATTTTAAATGTATTCATGATATTTGATTGCTTAATAGTTTATTGTCATCAAATTACACTTGTAATCACAGTACTTTAGAAGCTGAGACAAGAGAATTTCAGGTTCACAGCCAGCCTTAGCTACTTAGTGGGGCCCTCTGCAACTTAATGAGACTCTGCTTCAAAATAAAGAATAATAAAAATAGGTCTGGGGGGTGTAGCTCGGAGGTAGAATGCCCCTGAGTTCAATCCCCAGTTCTGCAAAAAAAATAAAAATTAAAAAAAAGTCCAGCCAAAGTTTTATTTATTCAAAAAAGAGAAATCATTAGTAAATGTAAAAATTATGCTCATCTTAGTTAGTTATTAAGTTTAAACAATAACTAAATTGTAATGGAGAACATTATGCTAAGTGAGATTAGTTAGTCTCTAAAAGTAAAACATTAGATGTTCCACATAATATACAGAAGCTAAGGAGAAAATAGGTCATAGGAGAAACTCTAGATGAAGAAGGAAAAACCTTAGATGAGCAAATAAGGTGACCTGAGTGGGATGAGAGGTGGGATGAGAGAAACTCCCTAATGTACATGATGTACATTCACAAACATAGCAAAGTCAACCTCTAAGCCAAACATGAGAAGAAGAAAGGAGAAAGGGATGAGGTGGGAAATGCGGAAAGGCTAAATGACTGATATGTACATGTATGCCTCTACCATCTTGTACTCCATTAAGATGTATGACAACAATGCACCAATAAAAAAAGGAAAGTTTGTATATTTTAGCGAAGCATCTAGAAACACATTATTTCATTAATTTTTTATTTTAGAATATCTTCAAATTAATTTCAGATAAAGTTTTAAATACTACTTTTTATTAATCTCTAAGAACAACTTGCTAATTAATCTAAAGCCATTTAAAAAAATCAGAATTGTTCTCTTCAGAAATATCAGTATTCCAACATATTAAATATATGTAAATTTATATTTTTAAATCAATAAAATAGCCGGGTGCGGTGGCACACGCTTGTAATCCCAGGATTCGGGAGGCTGAGACTGGAGGTTTGTGGTTCGCGGACAGCCTCAGCTACTTAGTGAGGCCCTCTGTAACTTAGTGAGACCCTGTTTCAAAATAAAGAATAAAAATAGGGCAGGGGGTGTGGCTCGGAGGTCAAATGCCCCTGGGTTCCATCCCCAGACCCGCCAAAAATAAATAAATAAATACATAAATACATAAATACATAAATACATAAATACATAAATACATAAATACATAAATACATAAATACATAAATACATAAATAAAATAAATGATTATGAAAAAGATGTACGATTACAATGCACCAATAAAAATTTGTATACCTAAAATTAAGTAATATTTACTTTTTTGCTTCCATAGCCATATGTAAATTCAATACCATTATTGTATAATCATATATCTTAAAATATCATGTGGAAGTGCACATAACATGTTTGTAGTTTCTTATACATGACTATAATGTCGTCACTTAGTAATATTACTGTAGATAAATCATCTTTGTCCTGTGCTGGGTAGACATTTTCAACAGTGTGCCATAAAATGTTTTTCCGTTTATTATAACAAAATAATATCGCATTTGAAAATGTGCTGACATACAATATACCTTATTAACTTAAAAAATATAAATTGCACACCAATAAGAAAGGATAACAAAGTGAAGAAACCATATGCTAAAAAGGATATGGAGAAACTGGAACTCTCCCACACTGCTTGCAGGAGTATATATTTTACATCCTTCTTGAGAAACTACTTGTAAATATCTATAAAAGATGATTATACATAATCATTATTACTCAGATATCCCCTTTAAATATATATGATCAAGCCGGGTGTGGTGGCACACGCTTGTAATCCCCAAGCTTGGGAGGCAGAGACAGAAGGATTGCGCGGGTTCGAAGCCAGCCACGCTGGTTTAAGAGACCCTGTTTCCAAATAAAAAGTATAAAATAGGTCTGGGAGTGTATCCCGGAGATAGAAGGGTTTCCAGGAACCCCAGTACCACTAAATAAATAAATAAATAAATAAATAAATAAATAAATAAGATCAAGTAAATTATCAAAATTTGTTTACCAGAATATCCATACCATCATTGCTTGTACTTAAAAGTAACTCAATCTTCAAAAATAGTACAATTAGATAAGAAAGCTCAGGAATACACATACAGTGGAGTAGTAGCTAATAATAAACATTTAAAAACTACTATTAATACATAAATATAAATTATTTTAGTCATAAAGTATGGCACAATAGAAGCCAGAATTTCACAAAAATTCACATATTATCACACTATTTATATAAAATGGAAGAAACTAATCTATAGTTCTGGAAATGAACACAGTATTTGGTGAAATAATATTGGAGATTTACTGAAATTATGAAAAATACTTATAAATGCTACTAATATTTTATTTCTATTTTCATTGATGCATTGTAATCATGCGTCTTGAAGCTCAGGTTGATAGAGGCATACATGCACACAATATTTTTGACCCTCCTCAAGTTTCCACACCAGTCCTTCTCCCTCCCCACCTCCCTGAGCTTAACATATGGGTCAGTTTTGATAAGTTTGTGCATATACACCGTGACCATTGAAATATTTCTATCTTTAAGTCTTCCTCCTTCCTTTCATCTCCCTCAGTTCGGTCCCCTCCTTCCCTCCACTAAGGTTTCTCATTTGATTTCTTGACCTTTACTTTTAGAGCATTTTTTAAATTAATTTTTGGTTATTGAGGATTGAATCTAGGGGCTATTGTAACTCTTAGCTATACCTTCAACCCTTCTTTTCATTTTTGTTTTCAAAACAGAGTCTTAATATGTTGTTAAGAGCCTCTTTGTTTTTGTTGTTGTTGTTGTTTTTGGTGGTACTGGGGTTCCTGGAAACCCTTCTACCTTCAGGCTACACTCCCTATCTTATATATATTTTTTAAAATTTGAAAACAGGGTCTCTTAAACCATCATGGCTGGCTTCAAACCTGCGCAATCCTCCTCTATCCACCTCCCTAGCATAGGAATTACAAGCCTGCGCCACCACGCCGGCTAAGAGACTCTTTAAATTGCTGAGGTTGACCTCAAACCTGCAATCCCTCTGTCTCTGCCTCCAATACTGGGCTTACAGGCATATGCCACCATGTCAGTTTATGTTTTTTTAATTTTTTTTTATTGATGCATTATATTTATACATCATAATGGGGTAAAAAAAAAGCTTGTGTATACATAAATGCACACATCACCCAGCCAGCCCCTATCTAGGCCCCACCCCACTCCTTTGAGTTAGCTTTAGCTCAGTGGTTACTTCCTCGACTGGTTACTAAAATCCTTGCCCACTTTAGATATGTGTATTTATAAGCAAGCTTTAGTATAAACATAAAGGTTGAATTTGTGCAGCTACTTCTATATATTTTCTTAGCCAGACTCCACAATTTTTTAATGAAGTAGAACTGCATGAAAGTTATGTTCAATCATAGTTTCAAAAAACAATTAATAATAATTAATTATTGCTGTGAGTATGCTAAAAATGAGTTTATTAATATGCTGCCTTAAACTCATTAATATGCTGCCTTAAAAATCTGTTCACAGGCCGGGCATGGTGACACACACTGTAATCTCCACGTTTGGGAGGCGGAGACAGGAGGATCATGCAGGTTCCAAGCCAGCCTTGCTGGCTTAAGAGACCCTGTTTCCAAATAAAATATAAAATAAAATATAAAATAGGTCTGGGAGTGTAACCTGGAGGTAGAAGGGTTCCATCCCCAGTTATATATATATATATATATATATATATATATATATATATATATATATATATATATATTATTATTATTATTATTTTTTCCACAGCTTTAGATAGCCAGGTAGAATTTTTGCATTGGCTGGTTAATTCCCTTTTTCTTTTTGCTTTTCCGAAAGTAAACTCACCATCAGTATCATTAATCTCATCTGACAATTCTGTAGGTTAAGCCATTATTGTAATGAGAAGAAAAGTGTTTAAGTTCCTGTATTTCTACAACTTCTATAACACAAGTGAGACCAGTTAATGATCTGTGTCCTTCCAGATGTAATAGTCAGTATGGGGATGCTGTAACTTCAAGTTTTGTTATGTAACTTACTAACAGATAATTACCCTAACACTTTTAATATGTAAAAATCTATTTGTTCATAGGCTTCTCTCCAAAATTATCATCATTTTATATCTTTCTTCTCTGACATCAGTACATCAATAAAAATACATTCTTGTTTAATTTCCTTCTCTAATTCTTTTTCTAACTAAAAATATATATTTCTATGTGGTTCATTTCTTGTAATTTTTTTAATTCTAAGACACTTCACCTCCATAATACTAAAAAAAGTATACATTTAGAGGAAGGAAGTGATTTATAGCTACATATGTACAAGCACATACCAGCATTCATTAAGGAAATGAATTAAGGAAATGAATGCTGGTATGTGCTTGTACATATGTAGGTACATAGCATTTCATCATGGTTCTTAACAGTTATTAAGCCATAACAGTTATTAAGGCAGAGGTAAAGATGTAGGCACAAAATTCATGACTCTAGACTATCCTGGAACAACCCTACCTTGTGGGAATGTGCGGTAGAAATACCCACTGAAAGCTCAGGCAATTTAACTTACTTCAATTCTCCTTTTCTCACTCATTGTTGTAGCATGAATGAAGTACTAGGCTTCCAGGAGGACTTCCTCTCAGGAAATTGGGGGTCATAAATCATAAAAGCACCTCTATCATTTCCTGTGAGTCTTTCCCACATTCTAGAGAACAGAGTACCTTCTTCTTGTCCTTTTCAGAAATACAATAAGTAAGTGTACCACCAGAAGGGCCATAAAGACCTGACTCTCAAAGCACTCACACTCATTTAGAAATGGCTCATGCAGGAAGTCTAAAAGCAAGCACCACATCCCGATCTGTGGTTCTCCTCTCTCTTTTGAAAATTCAAACTGCGGTGCCTATTTCAATGCTGGGCAACTGGAACTGACCTTGGAGTTCATGGGTACTTTTTAGCACAATGAGGTGGTTTCTTCTTACATAAAAGATGGGTGGAAAGAGCATTCATTATATCCAGATAAGAAGTATTCCTTTGGCTGCGATTCAGATGAATTTGAAAAGTATGATTTTCTTGGAAGGAAAACGAATCCCTTAACTCTTTTCTCCTGCCACCACCACAGCACGAACAGTGATTTACAGCAGCACATTGCCTAATTTTCCATCTGTATATTATTTGGAAAGGGCGAAACTTATGGAAATGCAGTGTATAAATGAGTAAAAGTAGAATGTGTTTGCTTTCTTTTTTGTCTACACACAGTCAGGCTTTTCTTCTGTGTAAGACTATTTTCTAAGCTGCGTGTCAATGTGAGTTTCAGTGCATTTCAGAACCAAGACTGCTTAGAAAACTAGAATATCAAGAAACTGCATTTAACTGAGACAAAGTGAATGCCTTTTTATTATTCTATCAGAACAACCAAAGGCCCATTTTAGATGAGCAAATGGGAGAAAATTCCTCTAAATCTATTCCTTTATGTTATAGAAACAAAAGCAGATAATTTTCTGTTTGTAATTTCCAACTCCTCAAGAACTTGGAGGGAATACAGGTTGAGAAGAGAGGGTAGCATTCTTTTTCCATTAGTACTGTTTAGACTTGTGCCACTGTTCTCCCTTTCACATACTGAAGATATACATTTCATATACATAAGTGATTATCATTTTTTTTGAGAAGTGGTAAAACCATTACTTAAGTTGCAATAACTACAACCGTAATCCAAGAATAGGAGTGGTATCAACTTGCTTTAGGCTTTTTAAAGAAATACTGGCATCTGAATGTGAAGAATTTATTTATACTGTATCCCATTTGACTAAGTTAATGCCATAAATGAAGGGAAAATACCAATTAGCATAATACAATCTCCAAGCTTAGCTGTAGATATAATTATGATTCATTTAGAATTCAGTCTTGTCTTCAAAGTGGCAGTTTTCCTGTTATAACAATGGAAGAAAACTAGATGAAGAGAGAAATTGAGTTCTATTCATGTATCTCATTGTTTATGATACAAACAATACAGTTGGCAGGTTGGATAATAACCAATGTTTTGTGCCTGATACATTTACTAAAATCTAGAAATGGTTATTTTCTTAATGTCTCCTATTGAGATTAGTCAATCATACAAAAAAGAGGTATTGGATATTACATGTTTGAAAAATAGAATTCCACTGAGTAAGGAGATATCTGTTAACCTCACTCTGCTGTGCACCCTTAATCAGCATCAAATTTCAGTATTATTTTTACATTTGCTCTGGATACAGCCTGTTATAATCAGACAATTTTCGTGCCAAGTGTTCTGGTGCTTGCTTGGAGACTTCACATGTAAAAAATCCCTTCTATCTTGCTGGAAACAGGGCATGGCATTTTTCAGTATTTCTGAAAAGTGTTTAGTAATTGATATGCAGTGTATGCATGTGCTGTGTACATGGCCTTCATTAGTATAGGGCAAAAGGTAATTACTGTACAAAAACTAGAATTACTGTCATAGATTTACAGTTATGTCTCTAATTTGAGGGAAGGTAATTTTTCCTTGAGAAATAATTGGAGATTAGAAAGTGTTGAGATTTTGTGTATTTTAGAAGGAATACTATGTTGGATACTTCCGCTTAGCCATGACTAAGCAATCTCAAAAACATAAGATGGCGATGGCGGCTCTCAGGAGAGGAGGTCCTGCGGTCAAGTCGTTTGGCCACGATCTAACCCCTGATAGGGCCAAGAGACTTCCGCGCTTCTGCTTGGCGCATGACTCGGCCGGATAGGAGGAAAAGGCACGTGAACAGGTTGACCCTTAAAATCATTGGCCCATAGGTTGGCGCCCTGGAAATCCTTGCTGCTTTCGCTTTAAAAGAGCTTGCTGTGTCCGCAATAAACAAGATCCTGCTTGACAGGACTCCCTGCTGGTGTGTTTCTGTTCCTGCAGTGGGCACTGGCACTCCTTTTCCTGCCTAGCCTCACAGCTGACGGGGCTGGACCCCGTCAATACTATATAGTTTATCCACTCTTAATTTGCTCAGATACTGCTGATTTTTACTTTATTCTTTCTAAAAAATAGGCCATTTGATTCCTCCTCCCCAATTTGGATCCAATCAGTTCTATACTTGTACATACTAAGTAATGACAGCAGAAGGGAATAGCGATCTTTTCATCCCAGCTTCCTAGTGTCGTCCTCTACTTGCCTTTTTAGAGGCATGCCTAGGCTTTGGGGAAACATGGTGATCTCTCAGGAAGCATTCTAGAGCCAGGGAGATATCATGGAGTGATCTCAGGCTTCTGAGTCCAGGCTCTAGCCTGATGCATTCATGAGTAAAGGTAATTTCTTCTACGTGCATTCAGGGAATTCAAATAAATTCTAGTAGATTTTTTTCTTTCATTTTTGTTTGTTTAACATTAAAGCAAAAGATACTACATTCAGACATGCTGGAACATGTAATCCTAGTGCTTGGGAGGCGGAGAGAGGAGGATCAAGGGTTGGAGACCAGCCTTGGCAGCTTTGAGAGACATTGTTTCAATTAATAATATGATGTTTTACTTAGAGAATTTCCCTATCATTTGTAATTTCATAATTTTCCATCTTTTTATTTTTTAATTGGTGCATTATAATCATATTTCTTGATGAAGTTCAGGGTAATAGAGGCTTGCATGCACATAGCACTCATGAGTGCTGCTCAAGTCCCACCCTATAATCTCTGTCCCCTCCTTCCTTTGCTCAGCACAGTGATTGATGAGTTTGTGTATGTACATTATGTCCATTGAGGTGCTTCCCTCTTCACCCCTCCCATCTCCTTCAGTTAGTTCCCCTTCTTACTCAACTAAGGTTTCTCCTCCTTTGTCTGAAGTCTCTCCTATATCCTATTTTCTCCTTTGCTTCTTCATATTACTTTCGTGACTGACTAATCTCACTTGGGAAAATATTCTCCAATTCCATCCATTTCCCTGAAAATGATTTCTTCTTCTTCTTCTTCTTCTTCTTCTTCTTCTTCTTCTTCTTCTTCTTCTTCTTCTTCTTCTTCTTCTTCTTCTTCTTCTTCTTCTTCTTCTTCTTCTTCTTCTTCTTCTCCTTCTCCTCCTCCTCCTCCTCCTCCTCCTCCTCCTCCTCCTCCTCCTCCTCCTCCTCCTCCTCCTCCTTTTTTGCAGTACTGGTAATGTAACCCAGGGACATTCTACCTCCAAGATACACACTCCCAGACTGACTTTTTATTCTTTATTTTGAAACAGGGTCTCACTGAGTTGCAAAGGGCCTCACTAAATAGCTGAGGCTGGCTGCAAACCATGATCCTTTTGTCTCAGCCTTCCAAATGCTGGGTTTATAAGTGTAAACCACCACATCCAGCCAATGTTTTTTTACTTTATGTCTGAGTAAAATTCCATCGTGTACATATCCCATAATTTTGTAATCCATTTATCATTTGATGGACATAGCTGTTGGTTCCATAGTGTGACAATTATGAATTGTGAAGCTATAAACATAGATATGAATATTTTACTCTGTTAGTTTGGTTTCCATTTTGGGAAGTAGACACGCAGCAGTGGTAATGCTGGGTCACTTGATGGGTTCATTGTGATTCTGCTGCGATCCTCTACACCGTCTCCAAAGTAGTTGCACTAATTTGAAATCCCACTAATACTGTATTAGTGTTTTTACTTAGTCACATCCTTGCCCTCATTTGTTTTTGTTTGTGTTTTGAATAATTGCCATTTTGATGAGGTTAGGTAAAATCTCAGTGTAGTTTTTATTTATAGTTATATGATTGTAAATGTTGTTGAACATTTTTTCATGCATTTATTTGTCAATTGTATTTCTTCCACATTTGTGAAGTGTCTATTTAGTTCACTTGCCCATTTTTGACTGGCTTATTTGTTATTTTAAAAATTTTTTTTTATCAGAGCACTGTAGTCATGTGTCTTAGTGAAGTACATCTTAATGGAGTACAAGATGGTAGAGGAATCATGCACACATCTCTCATTTAGCCCTTCCTCAAGTCCCATCCCATTCCTCTCCCTCCTTCTCATGTGTGATTTAGTGATTCACTTTAATATATTTTTAATGTACATCATGTACATTAGAGAATTCCTTTCTTCCTCCTCCCATCCCCCTCAGATAGGTCATCTTATTTGCTCATCTATGGTTTCTCCTTTTTTAGCTAGAGTTCCTCCTATGACACTTTTTCTCCCTGGCTTATTAATATTAGAGAAAACATATGATATTTTACTTTTTGTGACTGACTAGCCTCTCTCTCTTGGCACCTAAGTCCAACTAGAATGGCAGTCATTAAAAACACAAACAAAAATGCTGGTAAGAATGTGGAGAAGTGGGAACTCTAAATACATTGTTGATAAGATTGTAAATTAGTGCAACCACTTTGGAAAACAGTATGGATGATCCTCAGAAGAATGGAAACTAACCTACCATATAATTCAGCAATACCACTTCTGGGTATCTACCCAAAAGAATGGGAATCAAACTACCAAACAAATACACGGGTATTTATGTTCATAGCCACACAATACAAATTTCCTTATAGAAGTATTTTACCTTTGGGGTTAGGTTTATTTCTAAGTATTTTGTTATTTGGGGAGATATCATAAGTAAAAAAGTTTTCTGATTTTGTTTTTCAGTGGATTTATGGTCTGCATACAGAAATGCTTCTGAATTTTTTAAGATTGATTTTATATGCAGACACTTCACTAAATTTGATGATCAGTTTTAAATGTCTTTTGATTGAGTCCACTGGATCTTCTAAGTATAATAGTATATCACCTGCAAATAGAGATAGTTTTAGTTCTTCTTTTCTTACTTTTATACCTTTAATTTTTCCTCTTGCCTTATTGCTCTGGCTAGAGTCTCAAAATGTTTTATATTTAATTGACATATTTGTACACAGTTATGCTATTAGTAAGTCATTCCAATTTCTTAAAAATAGAATACAGTTAAAACAGTTTCAGGAAAATGGATAGAATTATTGAATATTATACTGAATGAATTTAGCCAATTTCTATGCATCATGGGTCATATGTTTACTCTCTTCTGTGGAATCTAGAGACAAAATAGGAAAAAAAAGGGATTTCAGATGAATAAGGAAATCAATCAGTAGAACCGTAATTGAGGGAGAAAAGTGGAGAAGGAAAAAAGAAGAATTGATGAAGGATACACTTCAAATAATGCTATTTCAATACATTGCTACCAATCTAACATTTATGAGGAGAGGACGAGAGGGTTGGTATTGAGAGAAAAACACACCATGTGCTCTGTGCATGTATGTCTGTATCACTTTGATCCTATGGTTTATAATTATAATGCATCAACAAACATATATACTAATAAACTGTACTCAGATTACAATTCATTATAAAAATTCTGAAAAATACAAAAATATTTTATTAAAATCAAATATAAAGAATTTTATATATGTATCAAACATCCAGAAAAATATTTTCTTAATTAAATGTTCTTAGTCTCAGGGATACAGGTTCAATTCAAGAAGTTCATAATACTTCTAAAATAAGAAATTTAGGTATAAGATTTTTACATTTCACTTTTTTTCCTGAAGAGATATTCTTCTAATTTAGAGTTTTATTTCTAAATGATTAAGAACAATTTGTAATGTTTCTTTATGATGGTGATTGGTAGTGCTTTTGGCACCATTTGTAACGTTTTGCTGATTAACCAAAATAGTAATTTGTTTTAATTAATTAATTAATTAATTTATTTATTTATTTATTTATGGTGGTACTGGGGTCCCTGGAAACCTTTCTACCTCCAGGCTACACTCGCATACCTATTTATATACATTTTTATTTGCAAACAGGGTCTATTTAAGCCAGAGAGACTGGCTTCAAACTTGCGCGATCCTCCTCACTGTGCCTCCCAAGCGCGGGGGGATTACAAGCGTGTGTCACCATGTCTGGCCATGTTTTAAAAAAAGGAAATAACTACATATATTTCAATTTTTTTTTATATCCTAAAGATTTCTAACATGTTATCCTCTGTCTGATATTTCAAGATTACAACAAAGATTCCCAAACATTTGAAGTCAATTAAAAATGATCCCCAATGCTTTGTTTTCTCTTGTTTATTTGCTTGTTTATTTGTTTATCATCAGACCAGCATATCTGTTAGGATGTAGAGAGGATACTATCTCAAAGATGTGAGTAATGGCAATGACAATACTGCATAGTGATTCCTAACTTCCTGGAAATATTTCCACATTTATTTCTCCAAATAACCTTAAACATTGGCTACTACTATTTTAATTCGAGTTTTACCAAAAAAAATGATAAAGTCACGAACTATACCCTTGGTCAAAAGTTGGGGAACAGTCTGACTTTGAGTTTATAAAAAGTTAGGAAGGAGTCTGACTTTTGAATTTATTAATTAACAACTATGGTTATAATGCCTTGTGAATAAAATATAATGTAATGCAAAGGATAATACACATTTCAAACTTTATTTTAACATTTTTTCCTATGCACATGATCAGACTCCCAACTGCCATTTCTGCGGTGGTGCTCAATGTCTCAGTCATGTCAGCAGCATTAGGAATGTGGAGTGAATTTCAATATCTCTGCTCATCTTTGTTCCCTCAATGTTCGCTCCAGGAAGAAAACTATTTTATAGTGGTTATAAATGCGAATGGTAATTGGATGTACTCCTGTAATCAATTCTTGTATGTTTTATGCTATGGCCAACACAACACAAATGTGCCTGTGAAATGCACCCGTGAAAATCTAGTTCACATTCTAGCTTTTTTACGTATAGTTTACTCACTAACTGTCATAATGGCAAAAGTTGTATGCCTATATTGTTCAGTGATGTTATGTGTGGCATCATGGTGTCCCTGTTTCTGATTACTTGAGAAGAGAAAATCAGCTTTCCTACAGTCAAAATAGATATTCTCACCAAGGAGATTGAAAAAAGTTGTCTATCCACAGCTGAATTAATACACACTTATCTGCTTAACAAATAACTTAGGCACCCAGAAATTTAAAAGTCATAATAAAACAAATTAAAACATCTATAAAACTTAGATACAGAGGCTTTTCTTTGTATCTCTGTCTTTCTAACTCTTGTATAAGTGTATGTATCCACCTACACTTTGCAATTGCTTTAGCTGAGTTTGAGCACCACATAAAAATATAAAAAAAGATCCTTGGGACAAGGAGTAAAAATTCCCAGCACATCTGGCATGGTTGAAAAATTGTTCATACATAAAACTAATGGAGAATTGGAACTTGGCAGACAACATTTTTTCTATTCTTAGTGTGTTTTATGTATTTGAGCTTTATTGTATACTTTGGAGAATACAAAATATATCCATAGACATTCATCCAAAGTCAGAATAATCTTTGATTTCTACACAAACTTAAGTAAAGTACCTTTTTAAAATCAATTTCTTTTGAATAATAAAACTGAAGATTTCTTACTAAGAAAAAATAACTGTGTTATACTGAAAATGGTTATAGTTAACATAGTTATAGATTTTACGTTATAACATAGTTATAGCCTTATGTTATAAGCTTCTTCTGATAGCCCAGGTAGTTCAGTTTTCATCAATAATAAAATTTATAAAAAACAATATTTTTAATGATTGATATAACATTTTCACTCAATAAAACTCCTTATAATTATGAAGATATGCTTTAATATACTATGTATGCCACCATCCCAATATTAACTAAAATTTTGCTACAAAATATTAGTTACATAAATAAAAAACTAAACATATAAAGTAATAAGCAGCCTTCATGGTGGTGCATGCAGATAACTTGAAATGTTGAAAAGAAGGATAGCTGATTTGAGGTCGCCCCAGCAACTTAGCAAAATCTTCAGCAAACTAAGAACTAAAAAGTACCTGAGCTATATCTCGGAGGTAGAAAGCTCTCCTAGGTTCTATCCCCAGTATTATACACGTAAAATAAATAAATAAATAAATAAATAAATAAATAAATAAATAAATAGTAAATAATAGTAAAAGAGTAAAGGACATGTAAAGAGTATCAAACATTGCTTTTTAGTTATAAAATGCTCCAACTTTATAATAGAAATGTTGACTGTTAATGACTTTTGGAGGTAAAGGTAAATGTTAAGCTTAAAAAAAGCTATTATTATTTTGTTGTACTTTGAAATCAAGCTAACAGAAAAAGCAAGATTTTTCATGACTGTATTTCATAAATTATCCTTAATACTAAAATCATATTTTAAGAATTTTAATGGAAGTAACAATAGAAGTTGTCTCCTCTGTTTTTCTCAATATTGATAACCATGATAAATCTCGTAGTTTAGTATAGGTAGATCTGATATAATTAATATATCATGGCATAACTTTATTTAATAGTTATAATTATTTTAGAATACCATTACCTTTGATTTATGTGATTTGATTATCATAGCATAAAATGTAATGAATATTATGCATATGGTGATACATATACCTATAAAAGTGAGTAATATATTAAATATTTTGAAAAATATTCAGAATTAAGGGGAAACATAAGCTTCTTTATTCCCTATTTGAGCAAAATATATTGACACAAACCCAGATGAATAGAATTCTGTTAAACAGGTTTTTGATGTCCTATAACTTTTATGTTAGGAACAGCAATTTTTCCACAGATGCATGAGTCTTGAAGTTGGCACACTGATATTTTAAATATATATATTAAAAAGTCTTCTCTCACATGCACTTTCCTCAACACTCCCAGCTCATAAACAGAAGCAGTTCAGTAGTGGATGAAAGCAACCCAATAGAAAGACAAAAGATAAAAATAATTCTAGAGCTTTATGTAAATAATAAAAAATAAGAAAAAAAAGAAGCAGTCCAATAGAGGAAAAAGTCAAAACAGACCAGATTCATAGTATAAAATTTATGAGCCAAGCACAGAAGGAGAAGGTACATATGTTTCCTCTAATATGCCCAAACTAGGAAACACAGAGGATACCAGTGGGACTCCAGATAATGGAGGGGAAATATCAGCAAAGTTTGAATGGAAAGATAGGAGAGGAGGAAGGCTGATCTTGATTGATGAGGGTCTACATTTGAACATGTGTAAAATTATGAATATGACATGGTTAACCTGGACAACCATTGGTGGGAGGGGGGAAGGGAAAACGGGGGTGGGGGGAAGAGGGCACCAAATATAGTTTAAATGTATACTATTTATGTTCAATAAAAAAATTGTTAAAAGAAAAAAAAATTAGCTAAGAGCCGAAAATGTTATTTATAAACAGATGCAAGATTCAGTCTTGAAATTAACAGAAATAGTTACATTGCTATTTACTAAGCACATATACTTGAATGCCACTAGAACTCATCCATATATTAACATTAAAATATGTGTATACATACATATATATACAGATACAGACATATACACATATATGTTTATAAAATTTGAAACTCTCTAAACAAGCATTTCTTTAATAAAACCTATTATCAATTTTACTTTTAATATTTTAGTAAAATCCTCTAAACTCATTGGGAACATGAACAAACTTTTGGGAATGTAATCAGCAATCTCAATCAACTCAAAGTATTTAACTAATTTTAAGTATGTGATTCATTAAGCACATGCATGCATGCACACGCACATACACACATATCATCATCATTATCGTCATCATCATCATCATCAACATCATCATAATTATCATAATCATCATCATCACATGTAGGCACCTACCTTGTAATGCAGCAAATAACTGGCCAAATTCTTCTATAAATTCACTTTTTTGTATCCAATTTAATATAAATATGGCCTTATTATTCCTTAAAATGCATCATTTTAAGTTAAGGATTTTGACTCTCAGAGATTTTCTTTTATAGAGTACAAGCATATGTTATACTTTTCAAAGGAATAGATTTGCCTTTTAAAAAGAAACCAGAGTCCAGAATGCTGTCTACTTACTGTATTGATAAAATTTAGAAAGCAAGATAAAATCCAATGAGAAAAACCCAAATCCTGGATTATCCTACCGAGGAAGAACCAGAGGGTTAAAACAATCACAATCATACATGCCATGTGAATATCTAACTTGATGTTCAGAAAAGACAAAAAGAGGATATGAAATGATGTGACTCAATGGAGTCATAATTAAAAACACTCCAGCGATCATCCATAAAAGGTTTGTGGTAATGTGAAATGTCTCATTTAGAGGACTATCATAATTCAGGGCTGGTATTTGGCTTCCTTTTGGTCACCAAATCTGTTCTACGTTATTGTACTCTCTATGGACTGAGTTGCCACATTGAAGAAAGACAGTTTCTGTAGTAGTGTTAAATGATCATTGGCTTGGGATGCACCTTACATCCCATAGAAAGTGACCTTACATAGAGCATTGTACTTATATTATCAAGGATTTAACTTCCTTTTGTTGACCATATCAGTTCTTGCATACCTGTAAACGCACGAACGCATGTGTGCATATGTACACACACACACACACACACACACACGTAGGCAGCTTGCCAAAATGCTCTAAAGTAATGCCTCATTTTCCAAATTAAAGCAAGCCACTTTAATCATGTAATATACAAGCTGTTCCATTTAAAGGTCAATTCAAAAATATTATATGTTGAGTATCAATGTGGACTTATTTTTCTGGAATTCAAAAATATTTCTATGTTGTTTATTGGCATTATAGATAGTAGAGAATATATGTGCTTGATCATTTTATATATTCACATCCTTGAAAAAGTTACAGGTTTTGGCTGTTGACAGAGAACAAAATAATATGAAAATACTGACTTAGGGCTGAGTTAGTTTGGTTTGATCTTTTCTCTGTAAGTTATTTTTAAATGTATTTTATCATGCCCAATATTGAACATAAACTCATTGAAATCTTGAATTATATTTCTTTAAGGTAATATACAACAAGATCATGTGGGAGTATATTTTTACACGATTTTCCAAAATAAATCACTGCTGCTTTAAGTCAAATGTTTCATGGAATTTGCTTTGCTTTCATATTGTACATATTAAATGAGAACATTTTTTAAATAAGCAGCAATAGCTGCATTGCTATTTATTAAGCACATATACTTTATTGTCACTAGAGTTCATCCTTATCTTATATTAAATATGTTTGTATATTTATAAAATGTGGACTCTGTAATTAGACAGTCCCTTAATAAAATACATTAATATGATTATTAAATATAGTAAAAATGATTCAGACTTAGCTGTATAACTATTTTTTGTGACATGGCACAATGGACCCTCTATTTTGTCTGCATTTGTTATTAAATTATAGATCCTGCATTGTTTTGAAAGAAAAGTTGACTGTGGTGTTATATATTTTTACACTTCATACCTCTTAAGGGGTTAGAAGAATTTTTGTTTTGTTTTAATTAAATAATGTATGAAATAATCAAATACCAGACTATGTAACTAAAAAGAAACTAAAAAATACTGTTCTTAATTATGTAGTTCAAGTAGTTCTCTAGAGTCTATATCAAGAAGTATATTTTATATTGTTAAATATGACATATGAAGACTTAATGAATATTTAAAAGGTATGGCCTAATGGTAGAATTCCTTAAATTATATTCCTCTTTGAATTTTGTTCATATGTATAAATCACATCTGGACAGGACAATTCTGTTTCTCTTCAGATATGTCCAGCAATGGGAGATTGTGTCATATGGTGGTTTTTCAATAAGATGGACATGTAAAAATATCAGAGCCTAAGTCTGTGCTCTTCTCCAATAGGGTGATGCTACAGATTGTTAGGTTGCCAGCCATTATTTACCCTTACCTCGAACTTGGGATGGCTTATTCACCAGAATTTTTCAAAGATATGTTATGATTATATTCAGTGTGATTACCAACAACTGTGTGTCTACACCATATTAGACTAGCCAATTGTCAAGAACTATTTATTTAATAGCATGTCTCAAATGTCATCAATGATGTTCTAGTTCTGTGCTAGATAGCATAAGCCTACAAACCTGTCAGTCTAACTCAATGCAGCTAAAAATCTTAAACAGAATGCCAGGACAGATATATGTGAACTCCAACGAATACATATCAGGCAGTTTAGAGTGATAGATAAGACTTGGAGGTAATACTGAATCCATGTAAAGTCACCTATATACTTTTTCCTCCAGGACTCCTTGGCTTGATATCAGAGGAGTTCCAAGTTTAGGGGGCATTGGCACATGTAGAAAGTGCTTAAAGAATTGCTCTCTACTTTAAGCCTGAGGAGAAAGAAAGGGGTGTTCTGGCAGCAATATTAAGGTAACAACTTCCCATAGACATCTGAAACCCTGAAGGAGGTGGACATTTTTCTCTGATTGGAGAATCTGTAGTCTGATTGGAGAATAGGAAAGTCTCTATTGACCTACTTTTAAAAAACATTTTATTAGTGAATTGCAGTTATACATCATAGTGATATTGGAAATGTTACAAAAATACAGGTTATTTGTTAAAAATTTCCTCCACACCCACTCCCCCTTCCCAAACTGGTTAGTGAAATTGTCCTATTATATTATCATATTTTCATTATATTATTTGAACTGTTTTCTTCTTTAATCCTTCTTCTTTCCCTCTATAAACCCCCCTAAAACAATATTCTACAAGTATCTTTATGCATTATTCAAAGTTCATTGTTTTCTATTTTCTATCTTGCACATATGAGAGAAAATAAAAAGCAATCCTTGGCCTTCTCATAATATTATGGCTTCACTTGGCATAATATTCTCTAGCTCCATCCATTTATTTTAGAAATTCCATAATTTTGTTTTCCTTAATGGCTGAGTAGAGTTCTGTTGTGTGTATATACCACCTTTTCTTTATTCATCTACTGATGCATATGGATTGTTTCTATAACTTGACTATTATTTTTCTATCCACTTTACATTAGTCCTGAATGCAGAGACCATGGATGTATTCTACAGACTAGAGTGTTAATTCCCATCATTCTTGCTGGAAGACTGAAAAGGGGAATTTCAGGTAAAGTTAGGTCCAGAATCCCTTGTTTATCTCCTCACTTCCAAGGTATGCATACATGCATTGGCTGTAAACACCAAATAAAATACCTTGAGAACTTAATTAAAAAATAACCACCTTGTTTTCCGACAAAAATAATAACAAATATAAAATGCAGAAGTATCTGATCAGAATCTGTTGCATAAATCCAGATAAATTTTATTATCTGATAAAGCATTAGATAAATATTCACAGGTTTTAGAAGAGGTGAGTCTCGTAGCACAAAAGTCAAAATTTCTAAGATGCATTAAATGTATTTAGTATACTTATCATATAAAAGATAAATAATGTTAGCGGGTATAGGATATAATGCATATAAATGTTGAGATTATGTGCTATTTATTTAAACTTCAAAGATGATATTAAACAGGGAGTAATTATGATATAAGAGAGACTTCAGATGATGAGAAAAAACTTCACGGGATGCAGGAAGAATCCAGGGTATGGATTGAGGAAAACTTAGGTTTATTAATAGAAATGCTATCATAGACTATGTGTATACATGTGAATATATGCCAATGTCAATCTGGTTACTCTGTTTTGGAAAGAAAGTGCACCAAGAGTTTGTGTATATATGTCATTGTCAACATGACTTATATTAGACTTGTATTATGGTGTGAGAGTATAATGCACCAATAAAAGCACAAACAAAAAGCAAAAGGGCACTAAGAAGAATTATGGAATCAACACTCCTATTAGGTGACATTGGGCTTTAACATTGGTTGGCTGCTATCATGAAGGCAGGTGGATTCTATAATTCAGATTCTTAAGCATTTTTACACAGAAGCCAGAAAAAATGTGGTGAGGCTGAAGTGCAGTGTCAGAGAAGCAGCATGTCCTTATCTAAGCCAGCATGTTTGTTTCCTAGGACTCCAGTAACAGCATGCCACAGATCATGTGGCTTAAAAGAGCAAACACTGATTTTCTCACAACTCTGGAGGCTGAAATTTGGAAATAAGGACTTGGGAGGGTTTTATTCCTTTTTAGAGGCATTAAAGAAAGAGCCATCCCATTCATCTGTTTTTCATACACACACACAGGTACGCACGCACACACACACACACACACACACACACACACAGTTTTGTTGGCCATTGTAGTCTCACATCATAGAGTGTTAGGGACAAACATGCACACAGTACTTGGTTGACTTCCCCCTAGTTCCCTCTCTACTCCCTTCCTTTCCTCATATATGATAATGAAATTGGTAATTTCACATATGTGCATGAAATAAACAGTGATAAAATAAGTGATAGTGAATATTCTTGAAGTAAATGGAAAGGTAGAAAAGCTCAGCATATAATAAGATATATAAAGTAGAATCAAATGAAAATTTTGTAACTAAAAAAAAAAATACAATGATATGTCAAAAGTATTCATTGGATGCACCTTAAAAGCAAATAGAAATGAGAGGGGAGGTGAATTTAAAGGTAGAACACTGGGCCGGGCGTGGTGGCGCACGCTTGTAATCCCCGCGCTTGGGAGGCAGAGACAGGAGGATCGCGCAGGTTCGAAGCCAGCCCTCCTGGCTTAGGAGACCCTGTTTCCAAAAATAAAATAGGTCTGGGAGTGTAGTCCAGAGATAGACGGGCTTCCAGGAACCCCAGTACCACCAAAAAAAAAGGTAGAACACTGAAAATTAGCTAACAGAAACCATAGGGACTCTGTGAGTCAACCTTTTCTTATTGTAACAAAATACAAGAAATAATCGAATTAAAAGAGAAAAGGTTCGCCGGTCGTGGTGGTGCACACTTGTAATCCCCACACTTGGGAGGCGGAGATAGGAGGATCGCGCAGGTTCGAAGCCAGCCTCGATGGTGTAAGAGACCCTGATTCCAAATAAAAAAGTATAAAATAGTTCTGGGAGTGTATCCCGGATGTAGAAGGGTTTCCAGGAACCCCAGTACCACCAAAAAAAAAAAAAAAAAAAGAGAGAGAGAAACAGTTCATTTTTTACTCACAATTTTCAATGTTTCCATCCATGGTCAGTTGATGGTCACATTTCATTTGGGTCTGTGGCAAGGCAGTACCCCATGATGAGATGATGTGGCAGAGGAAGCTTGTCATTTCATATCAGACAAAGATAAGGAAAAGAGAAAGAAAGGAAAAACAAAGGTTTGGTATCTAGATATTCTCTTGTTTCACTCAATAATTAAATGATTAATTTAAATGATTAAATGATTAAATGACACTCTCAATGATTAAATTCTTTTTTACTGTACCCCACCTCTTAAACATTCCACCACCTCAGATAGCATCTCAGACTGATTACCAAGCCTTTAATATGTGGACCTGTGGGGTCATTTTAACCAAACCATAGCAGAAACAAAATATATTGGAAAAAATGCTGAAAGAACTTATGGATCTATACCAAATGATCCCTGAAAAAGGAAAACAATAACAGAAATGATATTTGAAGAATTATTGAATGGATACATCCCAAATTTTCTCAAGTCTTTAAGCTTAATGATTCAAAAATTTATCAAACTATAAAGAATTAATGAAGCAAAAATCTTAAAGTGTTTAATGAAAAATACTTACAGCATACAATTTTATATCTAGTATAATTATTCTTTCAGGAGGAAGTGTACAAAAACACACACTCAGTAAAGTTATGGCTATAACATCATCACTAAAAGAATCACAAAAAGTTTAACCAAAGGACTGTTAATTTTGTGTGTGTGTGTGGTACTGGGGTTCCTGGAAACACTTCTACCTCCAGGCTATACTCCCAGACCTATTATATATTTTATCTGGAAACAGGGTCTCTTAAGCCAGTGCAGCTGGTTTCGAACCTGCATGATCCTCCTGTCTCCACCTCCCAAGTGCGGATTACAAGCGTGCGCCACCACACCTGGTAAGGACTGTTAAGGTTCTTTGCACTTTAACCCCTCTATTTTTTTAGAGATGGATGATCTTTGATTGCGACACTCACACATAGGTGATTACTTTATCAGGAGTATAGCAATAATATAAACAATTGGAGGTCTCACTATGTTCATGTATAAATATAAAAGTAACTTAATGGGAAATAGCTTGGGGGAGGGAAAACTAGATGAGTTTCATAGGGAGTTTCTACAAGAACACCGCAATTTTTCTGCCAGGCAGAACACCAAGTTATTGGGCAAAGCTCCAAGTTGCACTGAGTCCTGTCTTCAGGATATCTCAAACTATTCTCAAGGCCAGCTTTACTTATCAGAGCTTAGCAACATGCCTGTCAAAAAACACATTATGGGTCAGAGGCTCCTCAAATGATACCAAAGATAAACTTAGATCATCAGGAATAAAAAAGCAGCAGCAAAAATGGTAACCAACTGTGTCAATATAAAAGATTATTTATCTTCAGTTGAGTTTTAACAAATAAAATCCAGAAAACACTTTCACTCAGGATTTCCTACAAAAAATAAAATATTTAGCAATAAGCTTAACCAAAGAGGTAAAAGACCTCTACAAATAAAATTATAAATCATTGAAAAAGAGGCCGGGCTTGGTGGCGCACGCTTGTAATCCCCGTGCTTGGGAGGTGGAGACAGGAGTATCGCACAGGTTCGAAGCCAGCTGCACGCGCTGGCTTAGGAGACCCTGTTTCCAAATGAAAAAGTATAAAAAATAGGTCTGGGAGTGTAGCCTGGACGTAGAAGGGCTTCCAGGAACCCCAGTACCACCAAAAAAAATAATAATAATAAAATAAATAAATAAATCATTGAAAAAAGAAATCAAATAAGAACTTAGAAGATGGAAAGATCTTCCATGTTCATAGATAGGCAGAATGAATATCATTAAAGTGACTATTCTTCTGAAAGTGATCTACAGATTCAACACAATACCCTTGAAATTGTATTTCACAGACATAAAAAAATCAGTCCTTAACTTCATTTAGAACAACAACAACAACAAAAACAGAATAGCAAAAGTAGTTCTCAGCAACAAAAATCATACAGGAGAAATCACAATACCTGACTTTATACTACAAAGCCATAGTAATAAAAACAGCATGGTACTGGCATAAAAGCAGATACATAGACCACAGGAGCAGAAAAGAGGACTCAGAAACAAATCTACACACTTGCAGCCAATTGATTTTTGGCAAAGGAGCCAAAAACATACACAGGAAGAAAGATAGCCTGTTCAGCAACTGATGTTGACAAAACTAGTTAACCGTATGAAGAAAAATATAAATTAATCCCACTTTCTTTCCTGCACAAGAGTCATTGTTTAATCTCAAAAGAGATCAAAGTTGGGCATTTTGGCACAGGTTTGTAATCCCTGCATTCGAGAGGCTGAGACTAGAGGATCATGGTTCGCAGATGGCCTCAGCTACTTAGTGAGGCCCTCTGCAACTCTGTGAGACCGGCTTCAAAATAAATAATAAAAATATGGCAAGGGGTGTAGCTCAGAGGTCTAATGCCCCTGGGTTCCATCCCCAGACCTACAAAAAAAATAATAAAAATAAAAATAAAAGAGAACAAAGACATGGAAATTAGATGAGAGACCTTGATGTCCTTGAAGAGGGCATAGGTCCAACACTTCAACATGTGGGCACAGATTAAAAAAAAAAAAACATTCTTAACAAGACCCCAAAGTCACAAGAAACTAAAAGTCAAATTAATATGTGGAGCCAGGCATGGTGGCACAGGCTTGTAATCCCCACGCTTGGGAGGCGGAGACAGGAGGATCGCGCAGGTTCGAAGCCAGCCGCGCTGGTTTGAGACCCTGTTTCCAAATAAAAATATATAAAAGATAGGTCTGGGAGTGTAGCCAGGAGGTAGAAGGGCTTCCAGGAACCCCAGTACCACACACACACAAAAAAAAATCAATATGTGGGATTGCATTAAACTGAAGAGCTTCTGTACAGCAAAAGAAAATAATAAGAACCTCAACCAAGAGCCAACAGAATGGGAATATACATAGAACTCAAGAAACTCAGCACTAAGAAAACAAATAACCCAATCAAAAAATATGGGCAAGTGAATTAAATAGATACTTCACAAAGAAGGAAATTCAAATAGCCAATAAATGCATAAAAATGTTCAACATCATTAAAATCAGAGAGATGTAAATCAAAACTACTCTGAGATTTCACCTAACTCCAACTAGAATGGCAATCATTCAAAACACAAACAACAATAAATGCTGTTGAGGAAGTGGAGAAGTGAAAATTCTAATATATTGTTGATGGTATTGAAAATTAGTGAGACCACTTTGGAAAACAGTATGAAGGATCCTCAGAAAAATGGAAATGAATTTAACATATCATCAAGCAATACCACATCTGGGTATCTACCCAAAAGAATGGAAACCAAACTGCCAAAGTAATGCATGCATATCTTTGTTCATAATTACACAATTCACCATTGCAAAACTATGGAACCAGCCAAGATGTCCATCAACAGATGAATGGGTTACAAAACTATGGGATATGTACACAATGGAATTTTACTCAGCCATAAAGAACACAATTATGTCATTTACAGGTAAGTGGATGAAACTAGAGGACATTATGCTGAGATTAGTCCATCACAAAAATTAAGAAACAGATGCTCTCCCTAATATATAGAAGTTAAGGAGAAAATGGGTCATAGGAGGAACTCTAGACAAAGAAGAAGATGCTATAGATGAGCAAATAAGGCAACCTAACTGAGTGGATGGGAGCAGGAAAGAGGGAAAATCTCTAATGCACATGATGTATTTTAACAAACATATTAAAATATCAATCACCAAGCCAAACATGAGGAGGGTGGGGGAGGGAATGGGGTGAGAACTGGGTAAGTGCTGATTGGGTTATGTGTGCATGTGTATCTCCATTATCTTTATCCCATTAAGATGTATGAATACAATGCACCAATAAAATTAAATAAATAAAACATTTGCTAGCCTGGTGTGGTGGCACATCCATTCTTTTGAAATATCTTAAAAATAATTCAACAATTTTTTAGGTGACTTTTAGAAGGACAATGACACATTTGTTAGTTTCAAATATGGAACTTAGTTCAGCCCTTAATGGATAAGGAACCCCTTTTCTCCCCTTTCATAATTTACTTTATTTTATTTTTATTTTCATGTGGATCATATTGGAAAAGGCATACATCCAGACAGTGCTTCCCATGTTACTCCAAAGAATACTTGGAGTAATTACTTATTTTCTAAAATTGTTGTGTTCTGCTTTTGGTTTCCCCACTCAATTTGTTTTCAGACCCTTTTTCCCAAAACTACCAAGCCCTCAAGTTTTTTTGCAATACTAATATTATCTTGGTGACTCTGATAAACTTTTGCCTGTCTTCTAATGTAGGACAAGTAGAAAATGACAAAAATGTTTATTTATTTATTTATTCATTTATTGTGGTATTGGGGATTGAACCCAGAGGATTTTTACCTCTGAGATACATTCCCATCCAAATTTTATTTCTTATTTGGAAACAGTCTTTCTAGGTTGATGAGAGTTCCACTACTTGCTGAGGCAGACCTCAAAACTGTACTGAGATTACAGGAGTGTTCTACCGTGCCCCGCAGGTCACATGTATATTTCAAATAATGATTAAAAGGAGAGCAATTATAATATCAAATATCATGGTGACTTAAATACAAAAAAATTGTTTTAAAAAGAATAAACTCAGATAGACGTGGTGGGGAAGGATTGCAATTCCAGTACTTAAAAGGCTGACACAGGAGCATTACAGGTTTGAGACCAATCTCAGCAACTTTGCAAGACCCTCAGCAACTTAGACCCTGTTTCAAATTAAAATAAAGCGAAATGAGAATGTAGCTTGGAGATAGAACTACTCTCTGACCTCAATCACCAGTGCTATTACTACTACTACTACTACTACTACTACTACTAATAATAATAATAATAATAACCATTATTATTATTACTATCTCAGTCATGTTTTTAATTTTAAAAAATTATTATGTGACTAGAAGTATTGCTCTGTATTTATTACAAATTTGAGTACATAATCCCTCAAGTAAAAGGCTTTTTTATAGAAAATTATATTTCAGTGATAATTGCAGAATGCAAGTAGTAGAATCATTCAGTCTAATCAGACAGGCCTCAGAAATAAATGAAATTGTCCTTATATGCACACAATGTACTTTATTTGCTTTTGGAGTTTCTTGGCAATATTTTATTTCTGTGGCTTATGGTTCTTTTATGTGGATAAAAATGTATTACAATTTTTACCATTAACCCAATAATGGGTTTCCATAGAGGTCAACATGCCCAAGAATTTCTTCTTCAAGCCCACAATTTAAAAGTCCAATTGATGATTAAGAAGTAAACACTAAAAGCCCCAAAGAAGCTCTAATTCAACAATATATCCTAACATAATTCTCCTTCATTTGCCTTTTGAAGCTTTGCAGTCTTTTAAGTGGATGACATTTTTGGTTAATCATAAATCATATAAAAATACATGAGCTAGATATGATTAATACAGTTTTAATGTATTTGTCATATATTTTTCTTTAGAGTATTAATCATACTATATAAGCAACATCTGTATCAACTGAAAATTAGCTGGTATATAAGATTTTCTTGTCATGATAGAGCCATTGGCCAGAGGAAAATAAAACTTGTTCAATGGTTACTTCTTTCCTGTCTCATAGTTTTTAAATAAACCTGGAGTCTGATTTGCGTCATAGTGGTTTGTGGGTACTGGTTCATGGAATAAATGTTTAGAAGATCAGCCCTTGAAAGGACATTGTCAATATTTTTAAAACTTTTATTTACTTTATTCTTCTTCTGTTACCAGGTAATTAATTCTTTAAGATTGCCACTAGAATTTATAAAAATTGTTTTCAACATCTTCTGCTAAAGTATTTTTATTTGAGTATAATTTTACACTAAAAACCTGAGAATAAAATATAGTAATTAAAGTTTATGTTCATTTAATTCTATTTTGGCAAGTGAAAAAATTCACCTCTTTCGATAATTTTTATATATGTGCATGGTCAATGTTATTATTTTTTGTATCTGACTGTTAAAACATATATTTATGATAATTTCAGAAAACAAAAAATTATTGAAACACTGAAGGTATGTGATTCCATAAATGACTTTAGACTTAAAAAGAAATAATCCATTGATAGCATGATTATCATTAATGCTATTAATGGAAGTTTGAGATTAAATGACTATCTTCATATCTGTACTTCTTGAATCAGGAAGCTCCAGTAGAGAATACCAGCTCTTTACTGAGCTGGGTGTATAGTTAAATGGTAGACCACTTGCCTAGCAGCATGTGTAAAGCTCTGGTTCAATCTCCAGCACACACAAAAAAACAAAACAAAACATAATCTCCATGATCTCTCCTGTTATTGTTGGTGCAACAGCCTCTTGGTACTCAGAATTTTGAAATACAGAAGCTGAAATGAGAAAATCCCACTTCATATTTCTTTGATTAGTCTTCCCAGTGTAGAAATATGACACCTGTTTTATTTTCCTTTCGAAAATATCACATATTCATGTAATTGACAGAATAGAGATTATATTAAAAAGCATAGTGGCAAAATAATCATGGAGGTATAACTTAAGTTCCAATCAGTCAAATTGGGAGGATAGAATGAAATTTAAATCCAATCCACATTATCCTCTGGAGATGATGAAATAACTTTGCTAATTATATTTTCTCAGACACCTGATAAATTGATCTTTAAGTCATATTTGTCCTCAGTAGTGTAATTACTATCAAACAATATATCTCAAATGTAGTGAATAATAAAAAAGAATCTTAAACATAATTTTGTTTTCTTTGCCAAAAATCTATGTAAATGTTTTATATTTTAACAGTTTATATTTCTTCGAGGCTCTGTTACAATAGGTGATAGGGTGGAGTATAAATATTTTTAAGATTTATATCGATAAATATGACATACTGTTCTGTATGAGAACCAGTGTCCCAAACTTAAAAAATATGTAAAATCTAGGGAGAAAATGTGTCATATGAGGAACTCTAGACAAAGAAGTAGAATCTATAGATGAGCAGATAAGACAACCTAACTGAGGGGGATGGGAGCAGGGAAGAAGGAAACTCTCTAATGTACCCAATGTACATCCACAAGCATATTAAGTCAATCAGTAAGCCAAACATAAGAAGGAGGGAAGGGGGAGGGAATTAGAGAAGGGCTAAATGAGTGAAATGTGCATGTATGCCTGCATTAATAAAATTTTAAAAAAATAAATAAAAAATACTTCCTCTAAAAGATGGAAAATATTCATAAGATCTCAAAAATACTCTATGTGTAAGTATCAGGTGTTGATCAGAAGTCAGATGAATAGAATGTGATATCTGAATCTGACTATTTAAATGGCTTATGTTAAAAATAGCAATGTCAGCCAGGCATGGTGGTGCAGATTTGTAATCCCAGTACTTGGGAGGTTGAGACAGAAGGATTACACAGGTTTGAAGCCAGCCAGAGCTATTTAGTGAGGCTCTCAGCAACGTAGTGAGACCCTGTTTCCAAATAAAGTATAAAATAGGTCTGGGAATATAGCCCTGAGGTAGAAAAGCCCTTGGGTTCCATCCCCAGTACCATAAATAAAATTTAAAAAAAGCAATGTCAACATAGATCACTTTCAAATAAGTCTTAAGTATTAGCTAAATGTCAAAAGATTTTGCTAGTATTGATTTAAGATAGGGAACATATGCATGCCACTGCACATGTATAACTCCAAAGGAGACTTTATCAATGAAAAAAAATCTATGAAAATTAACTATTTTTTCTTGTTAGATTAGTAACTATAAAGGAAAACCTTTAGATTAAAATGTTTCTAATAAAGTAAATTCATAAAGTAATTTCAATATGAAAAAACTAAACTCAACTTATTTCTTATTGTTTATGAAAAAATCAGTTCACAGACAATATTAAGGCAATTTTATCCCAAATTTTCTTTTTGACCACCACATACACTAGAAGAACAATAGGTAGAAAACTATGTGAATGTTAGACTCCTGGAGAATAAATGATCTCTTTTCTAAAACCACCCATTTAAATTTTTTCTGATATATAAGCAGGAACCAAGTAATTTCTTGGGAAATGCAGGAGAAACTATAACCTAACAATATCCATTTATTCATTCTCTCTTGTTAACAAAAGAGTATTTTTTTTACCCTGGAGACAGCATGCTCAACTAAATATTGTCTTTCCCTCTTTTTCTCTTAGAGGTAAGTATATGATGAATTTGTAACCAGTGGTATAGAATTTAAAATATTTTTAGAGTTTCCCAAAAGACTTTTGATTTTTTTCCTGGTAAATAAAAGGGATCCAGCTGGCATTACTTTTCTTCCTGTCTTACATGGACATGCAGTAAGAACTGCAATGGATACCCTGTGGTTTTCCCATTTCCATCATCTAGACAGAAAGGTGGTTGAGATCAGGAATATAGCTTCCTTTATCCCTCTCCTTTGAGCCAAGGTAGTTATAAACATTTATTAAACTGAAACAAGACTTTAGGTTTTAAATAAGTGACTGTATTTGTTTAACATTATCTAAATAAATACCTCTACATACTTTTCTCCAAATCTTAGCAGTGTTTTCCAAAGTTACTTATGTAGAACAGAAACAGCAAACAGAATAGATCAAGAAAATATTTGTTTCCAGTTTCTTTTTTTTTTTTTTTGACGGAAACTGATGGACCTCCTCATACAATATTTCTTCCTTTCAAATTTTTACTATTTTATACAACCAGGAATATATATGTCTTCTGTGAAGAAAAGAAGAGTGAAAACAAAAAAAAGTATAAATGTAAAGATAGCTACCTAAACAAGTGTGCGTGCTATTATCGGGATCCTAATACAATTCCGATGAAGATACGGAAAAGAATATTTAGTATGTAATCATCATAAGGTAATTACAATGTTTTAATATGTTACAATTTCTTTCCTGGTGCTATGCCTTTTAATTTTGATTTCTTTGCAAAGGCCCCATTTTGTATTTTCAGAAAATCTCTCTATTTACTCAAACATATCAAAGATAAAATGCTGCTGCTACTATTACTACTACTACTACTACTACTATTACTACTACTCTACTATTATTATTCTATTTTTATAGTTTAGACATTTCTTATCTAGTATTTATTCTAATTAATTAACATACAACAATAATAATAAATATAACTAGAAATTTAACATACTAAAATTATAAATCTTACAATCTTTTTGTAACCTACAAGTTACAAAATTATGAGCAAATAATTATGTATCTATAGACAAGAATTCTGTTATGCCAAGTCAACTGTATAAAAACTTCAAGTAATATTTTATAATAAAACATAATTAGTAATGAAAAATACACTTGAGTAACTTGGATGGTAGGTTCTAATATAACTAGCAACTGAGTAAACAACACTGATAGTCCCAGACCATCAAATGATCTGGATGAAATTATAGCTGACATGGATTTTGGATGAGCACAGAAACAAATGAACCCTTTAAAAGTGTAAGGAGCAATGCCAGTATCTTCAGTGAACAGGCTGGTAGCTGTGCTGAAGAGTGAAAGATGGAAGAGACCTGTTTGAGGATTCAGCATGATGCTGTCCCACTGGAAAACTAGGAACTAAAGAAAGAAGTAGGGACGTAATCTGGACATTTGTGCATGAAACCCTATTTTTTTTAAAAAAATGAAAATTATGCTAAGACATATGTGTCCTCTGATGAGCCAAATTTCAGTGATTTATTGCACATTGCTTATGGCAGGGGTTGGATAATCTATTGACATGGCTGGGAATCACTCCAGGAAGAACTGTATTGAAGTAAACAGCAATAAAAAAAAACCTCTTGATTAAATCATAGTCATCACTGAGATCAAAATATTGGCTTCCAAAAATTAGAACTTGAAGCAATACCATCTTGAAGTACTTAACTGTAGCTCTTAAACATTTTATAACCCGGGGTTGATCTGATTGTCTTTCCAAAAGAGAGAAAAAACATTTCTACACATTCATTTTATTTTTTCCTAAAGGACTGAATTAAGGATGATACCACTTATCTTTATACTGTCTTGTTAACATACGAATTTTAAAAAAAGGCAAATCTTTGAGAGAATATAGGAAAGCTAAAGGTAGGCTTCTTTCCATCATTTTAATAGTCAATATTGCAGAAAAGAAGTAATTTTGAGATAGAAAACTGTTCTGCTTATAAGAGGGTATAATGTTGTTGAACATCTTTTCATGTGTCTTTTGACCATTTGTATCTCTTCTTTTGTGAACTGTCTATTCAGTTCAGTTCCTTATTTTTTTGATTCAGTTATATCTTTTGTCAGTGTAGAGTCTTTTGAGCTCTTTGTATATTTTGAATATTAGCCCTTTATCAGACTGGTGACTGGTAAAGATCTTCTCCCATTCTGTAGGCTTTCTCTTTAGGTTCTTGATGATTTCCTTTGATGAGAAGAAACTTTTCAGTTTGATGCCATCCCAGTTGTTAATTCTTGCTTTAATTTCCTGTGCTTTGGAGGTCTTGTTGAGAAAGTTACTGCCTGTGCCTATATGTTGGAGTGTTGAGCCTATGCCCTCCTCTAATAACTTCACAGTCTCTGGTCTAATTTCTAAGTCTTTGATCCATCTCAAGTTGATTCCTGTGGATGGTGAGAGGTAAGTATTTAGTTCCATCTTACTTTAAATGGATAGCAAGTTCTCCCAACACCATTTGTTAAAAGGATGTCTTTTCCCCAGCATATGAGTTTAGCCATTAGGAAGATGCAAATCAAAACTATGCTGAGATTCCATCTAACCGCACTCAGAGTGGCAAACATAAATAAATCAAATAACAAATGCTGGTGAGGATGTGGGTAAAGAGAAACTCTTTTACATTGTTGGTGGGAGTGCAAACTAGTTCAGCCGATATGAAGATCAGTGTGGAGATTCCTTAGAAAACTGGGAATAGATCCACCACATGATCAGGCTATACCACTCCTGGGTATTCCAAAGCGTTTGAAATCAGAGAACTACAGTAACATATTCATACCCATGTTCATAGCAGCACAATTTGTAATCGTCAAAATATAGAACCAGCCTAGATCTCTAACAAAAGATGAATGAATTGCAAAATTATGGGCAATACACACAATGGAATTCTACTCAGCTATAAAGAAGAACAAAATCAGGCCATTCACAAGAAGATGGAAAGACTCGGGTAACATTATATCAAGTGAGATCAGCCAGGCACACAGATAAGGGACATATGCTTTCTCCAATATGACCAAACTAGGGAGTATTAGGAATACCAGAGGGAGTCCAGATAATGGAGGGGAAACTTCAGCAGAGCTAGAATGGAAGGATAGAAGAAGAAGGGTGAGGTTGATTAATGGAGAAGCTTCATTTGAAAATGTGTAAAAGTATGAATACAGCATGGTTAACCTGGACATTCATTGTTGAGAGGGGGAAGGGGAAATGTGGGGGGAGACAGCATTAAGCAAAGTCTGAATGTATGCCTTTTTCAATGTTTAACATAAAAATAAAAATATTAAAATAAATAAATAATAAGAGGGCATGTAAATTTTTTTGAAGATTTAAAGAAGTTTATTAGAAAGATAGAAATACAGAAAATAGAAATACACCCCCATGCCAAAATGGCATGGAGGGGGTGACTCGAAATGAATACACCCGGGAGGGCATGTAAATTGATGGAAGGATAAACTATACTTTTGTTCCAGGACCATAAATATAACAAAATTTCAGTTTAAAAATATTTATTACAGCTGGGCGTGGTGGTGCATGCTTGTAATCCTCACTCTTGGGAGGTGGAGACAGGAGGATTGTTCTAAGCCAGCCGCGCTGGTTTAAGAGACCCTGTTTCCAAATAAAGATATAAAAAATAGGTGTCTGGGAGTGTCACCCGGAGGTAGAAGGGTTTCCAGGAACCCCAGTACCACCAAATATATATATATATATATATATATATATATAATTTATTACATATCAGCTTCTGTATCAGGCATGTCATATGCATTATGTAATTTATACAACAATGGTATCAAATTTGGTTGTACAATAATACTTAAGTATTATTAAGTGCCAAAGCATTTAGAATAAACCAAAGCACAAAGAACCGTACAATATTAAACCATAAAGAATTTATTAAAGCACTGTTTGTCTTTATTTAAAAGCTTTTTTTAGCTCCCGTCATGAGGTCCTCGTCCCTGTATTCAGTTAATTGGTAACTATGAAAACTCTAATCCCAGCTATCTAACATTACCCTGCCTGTCCAGTGGTGAATATTTCACTAATGAGTCACTTTTTGCAGAAGAGTTTTTAAATGTTAATGGCTTGCAAGAAGAATAACTTGCTACCTAGATTGGTTTTCTATAAGTGCTGTAATGAATTACAATGATGTAAGCAAAGTATACATTTGTTATCTTATAATTCAAGATGTTAGAAACCTAAAACAGATCTCAATTGAGCTAAGATCAAGGTGTCACCCGAGACGTGTTCCTTTCTGGGGACTCTGCGTGAACCTTGTTCTTTTCAGTTTTGAGGGGCTGCCATCATTTCTTGGATTCCAGCTTCCTTCTTTCTTTAAAGTTAAATAATAAATATGTTGTGTTCTTTTTACATTTATTTATTTATTTATTTATTTATTGGGGATGGAACCCAGGGGCATTTGACCTCTAAGCTACACCCTGTGCCCTGTGTTTTTATTATTATTATTATTATTATTATTATTATTATTATTATTATTTATTTTGAAACAGGTTCTCACTAAGTTGCAGAGGGCCTCACTAAGTAGTTGAAGCTGTCCCTTAACTCCGATCTTCTGGTCTCAGCCTCCCAAATGGTAGAATTACAAACGTGCACCGCCATGCCCGGCTTGCTGTGTTCTTTTATCTCATCACTCTGCTGCAAACTTTTCTGCCTCTTTATTCCACATTTAAGTAATTTTGTGATTATATTTGAACTGGCCCCACCTGAGTAATCACTCTATTTTAAAAGTCAAATGATTAGAGGTCTTACTTCTACCTAAACCTTAAATTTCCCCTTCACCACATAAAACAAAGTATTCACAGGTATCCAAGGTTGGGATACAGATACATTTTAGGGATACCACTAAGGAAAGACAGTAGAAAATAAAAAAATTGCAGTATGGATAAATGGTCAATTCTGAACAAAACCTCCAACTGATTATCTCTATGTTCTGAGACATAAAAATCAGTGGATGTCTGGAGGAGCATAAGGACAAACACAAAAAATTTCTAAGAGATTTCTTGAGAATTTTAGAAAAAAGATGGAAGGGTAGTTTCAATTCTGATGCCTGAAAATTGGCTCTAAGCAAGCCTATAAATATATTTGGACCTCAGGTTTCTTATATTCAAAATAATATGTTATATATAGCATGATCTTACTGATATGAGGAAGACAAAAAGGTTGATCTCTTTGAAGTTGAGCATTGAATGGTGGTTACCAGGGGACGGAGAGATTGATGGGAAAAGGCTGACCAATGGGTACTAAGTTACAGTTACATGAAATTCTGGTGTGCGATTGCACATAATAGGTGGCTGTAAATAACAATAGTGTAGTGTATACTTTAAACTTGGGAGGCTGAGACAGGAGAATCACAGGTTCGTGGCCAGTCTCAGCTATTTAGGCCCTCTGCAACTTAGTGAAACCCTGTTTCCAAATGAAAAAATGAAATAGGGTTGGGGATGCCTCTGGATTCAAACTCTGGTACCAAACAAATACACACACAAACACACATACACACAAAAATCTGTAAGTGAAAAATCTTGAATGTTTCTACCTTAAAAAATATTATAAATAGTTGTGTACTGTGGTACATATCTGTAATCTCAGCACCTCCAGAGGCTAAGGCAGTATGATTACAAGTCTGAGGCCAACCCAGATAACTTATCAAGGCCCCATCTCAAAATAAAATATCACAAAGGGCTGAGGTTGTAGCTTAGAGGTAGAGCACTTATTTAGCATGCACAAGATCCTGAGTTTGATCCCAGGACCAAAAAAAAAAAAAAAAAAAAAAAATGAAAGAAAGAAAGAAAGAAAAGGAAAGAAAAGAAAAAAGATAAATATTTGAAGAGATAGGTAAGTTTAGTCTGTTTAAACTTTATACAATAAATATGTGTCCAAACATTACATGGTACTTCATATATATTTGTATTTTCATGTTTTTATATATCTTAAATTTAAATTAAAAATAATAGGCTATAAGCAGGGTGTCATGTCATGTGCCTATAATCTCAGCACTTGGGAAGTTGAGAAAAGAGGATTGCAGTTTTAAAGCCAGTGACCAGAAATTTAGTGAGACCCTGATTCAAAAATAAAAAGTAAAAAAGCCTGACAGTGCAGCCCAGTGGTGATAGACTGCCTCTGGGTTTAATCCTCAATACCAAAATATAATGATTAATAATAAATAATAACAATAGAGTATAACAAAACAAATTTTCTGTCATATCTGAGGTACAGTATTTTTCTATGAAAGGGAAGATTTTAATGAAGATTTTATTTTAATCTTTCTGTGACCTGTGATAGCACAGAAAATGAAAGAAAAAGAAAAGAATAACATTTTAATACTTTAAAAATTATGCAAATCTTTCACTCATAATATATAAAATAGTGCAATTATAAATAGAAACCTTGATTTTTTCTTATAATTTGCAGATGTGCAAGAATAGTTATAGAAGCATTATAGAAGAAAATATAAGGTTGATTATATGGAAGTGATTTTTATTTGTTTCAATAATAGCTATTTTTAGAGCTAAAAACAATTGCACTGAATATATAATTGATAGGATAGAGGAAGCACTGGTATTAGATAATGTCATGAAGAGTAAAGAAATCTCATATTTATGACATTTCATATCCTATTAAATGAGCATTTATTACTTATATTATTTTATTTTTTCTTTTATTTTGTGGTACTAGGGATGGAAACCCAGGGGCTTTTCTACCTCTATGCTATACTCCCAGACTTACTGTATACTTTATTTGGAAACAGAGTCTCACTAAGTTGCTAAGAGCCTCACTAAGTAGCTGAGGCTGGCTTCTAACCTGTGCAATTCTCCTGTCTCAGCCTCCCAAGCACTGGGATTACAAGTATGCGCCTTCACGCCCAGCTATTTTATTTTATTTTTAAAATCAAAATAAAATATTTAATTCAAATTACTTAAGAGAATACATAAATAATAAAAACTGATATAGCAGAAAACCACTTTTTGATATTTTATATTGCCAGTTTTATATTTTATTTATATTTTATTTTATATTGCCAATTTTATATTTTACTTTTTTCATTTATTGGTACGTTACAGTTTCATATATTGTTATTCATAGATAACATGACATTCATGCACACATCCAATCTTACTTTTTAAGCTATAATTCAAATTTATTTTCTAAATGTGTACACCTCTTTCTATGAAATAAAAACATTCATGTGATCCAAATATAATTTTGTAGGTGGTGATTTTATTATATACCAGAAGGTGTTGGAATGCTGAAGAAGACATCTTGTGGTTGGGAATGGCAATGGGCATAGACTCCAAGAGAAAACAGATGGGAATAAGGTGGAAATATAAAACTGGTAAGAAAAAAAATATTTCAAGGTAGGGGAACTTGGACACACCTATAATATCTATAATTCCTACTGTCTTTGTAATATGTAAGTTTTTCCTATTAATTAAATATATGATTCTAAAAGAAACAACCTGGCCGGGCCTGGAAATTTAAATAACAATTGTTCAATATTGAAAGGAACAGTATTCAAAGGCCGATGAAACAGTAGTCTCATAGGAAAAGACAGAACTAAAAATGGGGCGAGAGATGATGCAGGATGGAATTGGTGACAGTTGTAGGTAAAAAGATATTTTGTTCTTCAGGTTTGGGGACAGGACAAATTGACAACAAGCACAAGTGATTAGAGCATGGTTGATAGAAACGAAATTATTTGGAGATGTAGAGAAATATTTTCTTTCATTAAGCCACAGAGAACAATTAGGTTTCAATATTTAAGTAGAACAAGGCTGATATTTAAGTAGGACAAGGCTGAAAAGGAAATTAAAGATGGACTAATTATTACACGTAGCTAGAATAAGAACTAACACATAATTGATAACAAGTAATATGTTGCCTGCCTGCTTTTAAAACATACATGTACATTTTGTACTACCAGAGGACTGCAATTACAAAGATGTGTGTCCAATCTTCCCAAGAACTGTATGAATGTAATGATCTCTTCAGGAAAGCTACAGAGGCAACTAGAAATGATGTGGACTTAGTAAGTAGAACTTCTAAACTAAAAATACTTATTGAATTCTTCCCTTGTTAATGACATTGTACTAAGTATTATAGGAAGGAGACAACAGCATACAGAGTAAAGTTGTACGTAGCTCAATTTCTATCTTATTTAAAATGTTGGAAAACTTAATGTCTAATTAATGTTTAAACTTAAACATTTAAATATTTTGATCATTATTATTTTATAACTGTATATTAATCAGAAAGTTAGCTGCTTGCATTAATTCTACAATTTGCCAATTTGCTTCTTTCTTCAAAGTATTTTACTTTACTTACCGTTTCCACATTTCTGAAGTAGTAAAAAAATACCTATTATAGCCCTACTAGACATATATTTTTCAAATCTCTACTCTTTAATATCATATTAGCTATTTGAAAATCTAACATATATTTTAGCCTAACAGCAAAGAAATTTTTGAAACATTGTAAATAAAGTGAAAAAATATATTATTGGTCCCTATATTAAGAATATAATACTAAGAACTCTGGAAAAGGAAGAGCAACTTACAGTAGTTGGTATAAGGAAAATTAATAATAATAGTAAAATGTATATTTGGTTGAATGTAGAATAATCCACAAAAAAGTAAAAGCATTAAATTTTCAGGAAACCACAGAATGATTAGATTATAACATGCTCTTCTCGAGGAAGTAAAAGAATCCTGTGATTACTGAAGCTAGATGAGGCATAAGGAGACAGGGTGTAATAATAAAGGAATCCTAAGCCTTAAGAAGAGAGAACAGAACTCATGACTTGATTTTTTTTCCTGTAGTATTCTTGGGCACCAAACTGCTCTGAGACTGCAACGTTTTTTAATTAACCATAAATAAATAAAAAATATATGTATTGAAATTTTATCATCTAAAATGACCCTGGGTCAGTACTAATAGATTAAGGACAGTTATTCCCTAAATTCCAGATATTTGTAATTTAGAAAGCCACATAAAAAAATCACATTAAAAAGGAGATGTGTAGCCAGTTTAGAACAAAACTAAACACAACGTGTCTATGCACACAAACATCTGAGGATGTCTCTCTCTACAGACTCCTCATCTTGGCCTTAACTAGTCATTTTCTTTGGGCAAAATATATTCTCGAATGACAGAAAGTAATCTTGACATAAAATGTTCTGTATTGATTTCTGGCATTCTGTTTGTGGCCACTCCTCAGCAGATTCTTGTTGGACATAATGGGAAACCACTTTGATACATAATTCAATAGGAACTTCAATATAATATTTCAAACTCATGACTGACAACTGAGAAGATGAAGAATGACGGCCCATCTATCTTCCTGGAATTTCAAGCACAGTGAATAACAGTTTTCTGGCCAAGTGGCATATTTTGCATGAGTAGCCACATCAATAGGGAGAAACACATAAAAAATGACACACAATTTTAAATAATAAAGGAAGGAGAGGATCAATATAGCCACTATGGGTTTTCTAACTCAGGCCTTCCACCCAAAGAAAAATATTCCTTTCTGGTTGTTAAGCATTCTTGAGGCAGTTTCCAGGGTATTAATTTATGTGGTCTGAATATATACTTTTATCTAAATTATAAGACCAATAAATAAACAAAAATATAAAGCAGACAATGTCAATGTTTTTGAGTACATTTCTTTTCATTACATAATTGTGGAAATTCACCTAAATTTTTTGACAAATTTCCTTTACAAAAGGACTTCAATGCCATTTACTAAAATGTACTCAAGAAATGTTGAAATATGCAGAGATATATTTAAAAAGTTTCAAAATTCCTAACTATACCAAAATAAAATACTGCCTTTTATCATCTTATGGTATTATATTCTCCATTTTACATATTCATTAACATGTATTCAATCTCTTTGTGCCCTTTTGGCTTCTCTGGAAAGTATTGATAACTTTGTAACATAACTTTTTTTTGCCTGAGATAACATAAAACCTGGGCCTGATTTATGTTGATTATATTTTAAATATTTATGAGAAACTTCTTTTTTTTTTGTTTTTGCATTGGGAATTTAACTCAGGGAAAGGCTACCTCTAAGCTACACTCCAGCTCTATTTTTAATTTTATTTGCAAACAGTGTCTCAGTTGCTGAGAGTCCAAGTTGCTGAAACTGGCCTTGAACCTCCTAAGTATTGGGTTTATAGGCATGCAACATTATGTCTAGCAGAGAAATTTCTTAATGCTACAGTAACTAAACTCATTTTAAGATTAAGAGAAATACCAGAATTGATTATGATTTTGTCAATTATTCAATTATTTTATGCTTTGAAAGTAAAATATTTATACACAAAATTATTTTCAAATATGTTGAGAGGTATTATTTGCTAATAATCTCTGTAGCTTAATTTGGTGCTTATGTGGAAATACATGCTGACAGCATATACATATATAATATATAAAATATATTGTAGATACTTCTTTTATAAAACACATATGTTTGCTTTTTATTCATTCATATACTTATGATATTCATAAAATATACAAATGTGTACATTTTTTCCATTTTTAGTTATTTTTCTCTTTTTGCATTGATAATTATAAATTATCAGATATAATTCAAAAGCTGAGTGTAATCTTTCAATAATATTGACCATTAATAATCTTTGACAACTGATTACATTACTAGGCTTCACAGAAATAATATATTAAAAATGCAAGTTAGGACTGCTGCTGTACATGTCAATGTTTTCATTTGTTTTTAACTGTAGCTTCAAAAATATAAAATCAAAGATACAACACACACACAAATTATGAAATTTGCAGTTTTGAGTCTATGGAGAAAAATGCTTCAACTAAGATCATTGTGAAAATGTCTCAAAAAAGAAAAGAGCAAATAAAGGTTTAGAATGTCTGAAAACTTCTTTGAAAGTTTTGTTTGCAGTATTTTATTTTACTTAACATTAGTCCAACATAAACTTAACTGGATTCAGGATAAATCCAGTAATTTTCAGTCAAATAAATTCCAAGTTGCGAAAATTAAGAACTGATAAAAAAGGACAATATTTTTCTATCTCTCCCTCCTATTTAGACACATCAAGAGGAAAGCTATAAAAATAAATAGTGGTCCATCCAAAAGGTAGAAGCACAAACATGGCATGCCTTGTGGTATTATTTTCTGAATGACTGATGGGATTTTTTGGAGAGTGTTTTCATAGACTAAATTACGGAATCATGGAAATTTTTAAGACTGGAAGAAATTATAGTAGTCATTGGGGTGCCACTTAATAAACTTTCCCTTGATGATCAAAATAATGTACCAAAGAGTTAGCTTAGCTTCCTAAGAAAAAAGGCTGCTTTCTATACATGTTGGGATGCTGAGTCCATGGCACTTTATACCTTTGCTATATTGTGGTTCAGTTTTAGGGGATAGTGTTGAATACTATAGTTGTATACCCAAGAACTTTTACTGATGAATATTAAGTGTTTCATTAGCATATTTATTTATATTTTTATATCACATAGTAGAAATCCATGTCACCAGTATTTATTTTCAGTGTATAAGAATGCGTGTCACCACATGCATGGTGGCACAGACTTATAAGACAGGACTTGGGAGGCGGAAACAGGAAGATCTCAGGTTAGAAGCCAGTCACAGAAATTTAGTGAGGCTCTCAGCACATAGAGAGACCCTCCTTTCAAATGAAAAACAAAGTAGGATGGGGCTGTAATTTGGAGCTAGAATGCCCCTGAGTTCAATTCCTACTACCACCAAAAGTAAATAATAAATAAATAAATAAATAATGCATGTCACTAAAATTTGCATTATGTAGCTGAAAGTTTAGCCTCTGTTATCCTCTCTAAAATTTGATTATAATATTTCACATATTCTATTTTATGTAGAGTGTAAGTGTCATTAAGTGTATCTTTATAACTAATAGGAGCTTTGCAATACACATAACAGGAACCTTATATTTATTTTTATTTTTAATGTTTAGGATGATGCCTATCTCACAAAAACAAAACAAAAACTTATAAAGTGTTAGAAGAGCATCTAAAAGTTTAAATTTATTTTTGTAAGAGTTATTAAGAAAAAAATCTACCATGATTAAAGCTGATTATATCATTTTCCTCACAAAAAACTTAAGTCTATAGATGAGAGGACCTCTCAGAAAAAGTAATAATTTACCTTGCTATGCATATACATAGCTGTTAAGGAACAGGAAGGAGCTTCAAACCCAAATATGTCTGCTCTGAAAGCCCTCTGTGAGGACTGACAGAAAGTGAGGAGGATTTTCACATTCAATTACCATTTCAAACGAAGAATAATAATTCTTGCAGGAGTTATTTTTAATAAAAATGTAGAAATTATAACTAGTATCAAGGGGAAATTTTCAAAAAGCAATACACTATGTAATGTTATTAAAGAGTAAGACAAAACAAAATTATATTCCTCAAAAACCTTTCTTTATCCTTACCTAGACTTTAGTCATATTAAGAAAGAAACAGAATTCCTTGGAGTAAAATCAACATCTGGATAACACACTCCTTAGAAAACGATGCACCTAGTCTCCTCAATCTCTGTTACTGTCCATCTCTCTGAACTTCGAGTGCTGGGGATCATGAGGACAAACCATGGAGAGCCACAAGCTGAAATGTCTGTAGACTCATGTGTGCCTATACATGCCCTGGAGAGTTACATCTCTGTACATCTTACTCAACTATTTCAATTACACACAGATTTATATGTTATTTCAATATCTCTAATCTTTATTTACAATTGCTTTCATCAATATGATGAGCATTCCTCTTTGAGAAATACATTTACATTTACAGTTACATTTACTCTCTGGGCTCCATGGCTTTTCCCTTGAGAACTGCAAATAAAATGATTATTTCACAGACTAGCTCCACTTTAAATAGACTTAACAATAGTTGATACTAAAAGTCTATTTTCTTTTCTTTCTCTGTCATTAGTGGTTTTCCTCCAAAATCATGAGTCTCTAGGACTTCTGGATGAGCTTTATTTAGGTATATTGGCTACTTCATCATGACAAAAGAGAGCTTTCCACTGCAAATGAATAAAAATACTGGGTGGGCTTATGAAGTTCCAAAATTACTTTTAAGTCATATTTAGCTGCCCAAACTGATGCATTATCAACATTTTTTAGGCCAAGAAAATTTCCAATTATTTTACTTAACTTTTTAAGTCAGAGGAAGACATTATTGCTCTACATTTAGCCATTTTTAAAGATTGTGTTCCTTTGGGCTATATTTTATCCTGGATGGATAAAAATAACAATCACCATAGTGGATGTTTGGAGATAAATTTATAAGCTAATGTATAAACTTATTCTATCTGAACTTTGTGCTATTATGGTATGTAAATTTTATTTAGTGCTTTAAGATTAATTTGGAATTCATAAGCAGTAGCCAAGAAAATAGTCTCACATTTTAATATGTAATAGCTTTACCTCATTAACAAAGTCTTTAATAAACTATGGTTTACTATGCACATTCATAAGCATTGCTAACCTGCATTCATTAAATAAAATTATCTAATATGCGTTATAAAGGATTCAATTACAGTAGCTGTTATGGTTACATAAAAGGAGGAAAAAAAGGAGATTACAAGAAAAAATGTGTAATTTTGAAGACAGAATCTTGTTTGTTATTTAAATGATCCTTTATCAAAACTGAAAATTAGCATATTTCATACTCTTAATAAGTATTCTATTTTTTTAAGCAAGTTTCCAACTCTGCTTTCAAAATGCAACTAATACAGAACCTATTTTTCAGTGAAATCATGTCTGTCACATGAGGCATTTTCAGCTGGTGATTCTACCCTGTTGTTTTGTCATTGTAAACATATCATATCTTATTTTCTTTTAGAATAATAAACTGGTATGTGAAAGATCACTTTTGGCTCTCTAGATATACTCCACTTGCCACTTTGTCCAGCACACAGAAGATGAGCTAGAATGTGATTAACTAGCCAATACACCCTGTAAGGACAGGACTCTTTGCTCATCCATATATCATGATCACCTAGAAAAGTACCTTCCACATGGAAAATCATCACTAAAGAGATAATTATTGAATTCATGAAGCTTTACTGAGTTAATTTAAATGAGTTTTCTAGAATTTCTAATCATAATTATTGTTTGCCTTTATGCTAGTTATCATGAATTTTGTCATACAGAACATTTTGTGAAGCTTTGGTCTGTCACATGTTGACCATCAAGATAAAAAAGAATAACTTCAAGGTCAGTTTTTTACCCTGCCTGCCCTTCTAATACAATAATTATCTAACACACATGGATTAGAGCTCCCAAGCTTGGAACTCCCATTGGAAGCTTTGAGTAAACTGTGTTTGACTCTGAGCACTGAACATGGGGTGGAAATTTTGCTGTACAATCTCACTCATGATATTCTGGCACGCTATATTTCATTTCATGCCAAATATTGTCCAAGGCCACATTGGATTTCATAAGTGCTATCTCTTGCCAAAAATAAAAAGATAAGTGGACATGATGAAACTCTTACAGGTTAGCAATAATTGCAACGATATATTTTTCAAGTCTGCTCTTTGGCAATGTGCTGTTTCCAGTGCATGATTTTAATGGCTCCACTCACATTGACTTAAACGTGCACTAGTAAAATATAACTTGGTATTTATTTAAAAGAGCACTGATCTATGAAAATTCAAAGGCCCAGGTTCATGCACCAACGGAATCATTAACAACTTGTATCATTGGCAAGTCACTTCTGTTCTCTTATTCTTAGGATCCCAAATCCCACAAAACTGGAGATTGAATTACAGGATATTTAAAATCTCCTCAAGCTCTGAAATTCTAAGATCCTTTTAACTGATACTTAAACACTGACATTTGCAAATTGTCACCATATAATTGTATTTCCCCCTCTTTCTACAGTGTAGAATCCCTTCCTCTTTTTCTAATTGTGACATTTCAAAACCCAACTTACTTCAAGTTTCTAATATGACACCTTTCATTGTTCATCTTCTCAATGATTTTCTTCCTTCTAATCTATTATATCATTCAGTAGAGTGTGCAATATTAATACAACCATGTTAATATATTATCTTGTTGCTTTTTCATATTCAATAACAATGTTATGAATGATATTGACCTAGGTAGGTTACAGTGTTCTTGTAAAAGAGATATGGAGGGCGGCTGAGACAGGAGCATCGCAGTTCATGGACACCCTCAGCTACTTAGTGAGGCCCTTTGTAATTCAGTGAGACCCTGTTTCAAAATAAATAATAAAAAATAGGGCTGGGGGTGTTGCTCTGAAGTAGAATGCTCCTAGGTTTCATCTCCAGTACCACAAAAAAAAGAGGGATAATGGATATGACATTGAGTAAGATTCTGGGTATTTATGAGAGTATTTAATAAGAATTTGACTCACTGTTTACTTGATTGGTTTTAGAAGAAAATACTTAAAATTTATCCAATGATTTATTCAATTAAAATATCACAAGTTGTACTTTTTTGCATAAGACCTTAAGCAAAATATAACTAATTTTTTCAATTTTGTGTTGTTAGTAATGCTGTATTTGTTTATTTGCTTGCTTTGTTTTTGTTTGTTTTAGTACAGAGCTTTAAATCTAGCAGCATTCTTTGAGCTCTACACTCAGCCATCTTTTATTTTTGTTTTAAAACAAGGTCTTGTTAAGTTGCTGAGGACCTCTTCAAGTTACTGAAGTTGCCCTAGAACTTGCAACCCTCCTGTCTTAGCCTCCCAGATACTGGGATTTACAGGAGTGCAACACCACATCCAGTGCCAGGAATGCTGACTTTTAAAGAGTTGTTCGATCTTTGATTCAAATATCTTACTGATTTTGAGATCTAGTTTCATCTATGAAGCAAAAAAAAAATAAAAATAAAAATAAAATTATGGTTAGACTTCTGTGTCAACTAGAAATGTATTACAGATGAGTCATTAAAGTTAAAATATTTCTAAAATATTTATTTGTATTGCCTAAGGAATATTATAGGATTATAATTAAGAAAAAATGATTTTAGTATCAACTTGGTCAAAAAACCTCTCAATGATAACAATAGTAAGTTAATATATCAATAGCCTTCAGTTCTCCTACTAAATATATAATTTAGTGATATTGTCTTGACTTTTTTCTGCTTTATTAGTTATATTTATTAAGGATTAGATTTAATTTAAAAGGTACTTGACTATACCAATTAACATTCATAACTCACTTATCAGGAAGATAACATTATTATAGTTATTTAACTAGAGATAAAATTAAGCTTAAAATGCTTAAGTAATTCACCTATGACTGTATAGACAAAATGACAAAATCAATAACAAAATTTAAGTCTTTCTGAGTCAAAGAAGATGGTCTTATCCCTAATTGAATTCTGCTTCTGTCTCTTTGTCACATGCAGTTTACATGGTCTTTAATTCTTATTTCTTGAAGAAATTCATAAATATTTGACATTAGAAATATTTTTGCATTTGAAATTTCTAATCAAAATAAAAATTTAAACCTTGTCATATATATTTGACTTTATATCAATATTTGAGCTACATAATATAATCATATATTTTAGAAAAATAAAATTATAACATAGAAAAAACATAGATTTTTATCAAATAATTCTATAGCTATAAAATAACTCAAACTGAACTTGATGGTCCATGCCTGTAACCCCGGTCCTTGGGAGACATCACAGGTTCAAGTATAGCATCAGAAATTCAGTGAGACCCTGTTTCAAAACAAAATTAAAAAGGACTAGCTTGAGATTCCAAAAGGACTTCAGGATAATGGAGGAGAAACTCCAGTAAAGCTAGGGAGGTGGTCCAGGGGAAGATGCGGGAAGGAAGAATGAATGAAAGAACCACTTCCACTGACATTATGTATATATGTGAAAATGCCAATGTCATTCTCAATTCTCCGGGAAGGAGCCTGGTGAAAGCCCACCCAGTGCTGTGTGTGTATCTGTCACTACCATAGCACACTACATGATGATGTGAGACTATAATGTACTTATAATTTTTTAAGCACTGGTAGAATGCCCCTGTATTCAATTCCAAGTATCCCTCCATACACACACACACACACACACACACACACACACACACACACACACACACACAATGTAAAAGATAAATCATTGATTTTCCTAATCCAATCATTCATTTATTTGTTTAAGCAAATTTATTTATTTATTTATTTATTTTTTGTGGGTCTGGGGATGGAACCGAGGGTCATCCTACCTCTGAGCTACACCCTCAGTCCTATTTTTTATTCTTTATTTGAAATAGGGTCTCCCTGAGTTGCAAAGGGCATAAGTAGCCGAGGCTATCTTTGAACTGCGACCCTCCTGTCTCAGCCTCTCCAATGCTAGATTACAAGCGTGCGCCACCACGCCCAGCAGCTTCAGGAACTTTTGAAAAATATTGTGTAATTTCTGTTTTCTTACTTCATTAACACAGGTTACTATAACCTTCACTTAATATGCATAGGTGAACTAAACGATACAAGAATGATACCAGAAAGAGCCCCAAAGAAAGTCAGCAGCCTCACGGACCCTTTCATAGTTCTGCACACTCTCCACTGGAGGCCACGGAGTCGAGTCCGGAGCCACTACGTTTTCTCTTGTAATAAAGCTTCGGTTGAGGATCAAACACTTGGGGTTTCCCACAGAGCAACGCTCTAGGATCAGTTAGTAATGGCCATAGGTCTGAGGCAACCTCATGACTAAATGCATTATGGCATCCTGCATAGGATGCTGGAACACAAAGAAATGAATAACAGTAGTGAGAAAGAAAAGGGCACAAAAGGACTTAGTTAATAGTATCACAAAAATTAGTGTCTTAGGAATGACCAGAGTGCCATGCTATAGAGTCTGTTAACATCAGGGAAAGTAGAGTAGGAAATATACAGAAACTCTTAAATATCTATGTAAACTTAAGATACATTTCACACTATTCAAAATTAAAAGTATAAGGTAAAAAAGTATAATTATCCAAAAAAATAAAATAAATAGAATAAATCTATAAAGAATGATTATCTCCAATAAAAAAAGAGCAAGTGTCTAATCTGTGCTGAACTGTGCTGAGGAACACACAGAAGAGACAGTCTCTTGAGAGAAACACAGCTAGTGTCCTCAGTGGGTTCACATCTGATTAGGTGGTAAGTTAGGCTACAAAAATACAAGGATATTCTTTGACATGATATACAGAGAAGGCAGATGAGTCCAAGGAAGAGGAAACTATGTTTGGCTGAGGAAAAAGAGAATTTTTGGAAATTAAGAAAATATAAATTTAATATATTATCTTGATTTTATAGTGTGAGGTAATAGAAATAGTTACTATTTGTATCACATATTTTTTCTTTTTTAAGGATAATCATTAAAAAGTTATATGTAGACAATGCATTTATGAATAGGTGAAGTTTTAGGTAAATAGATTAATTCAATAGATGCATATATTTTTATTTTTGGCTGGTAGTGAGAATTGAATCCAGAAACATTCTATTTCTGAGTTCTACTTCCATCTCTGTATTATTTTAATTTTTAAACAGGTTTCCCCTAAGTTTACAAGAGTCTCACTACTTGCTGAGGCTGTCCTTGAACCTTCAACTGTCCTGTCTCAGCCTCTCAAGTACTGGTTTTACAAGCATATGGCACCACATCTGGCTTTAATTTTTTTCTTAACTGCATTACGTAACTGTTTTTATTAAAGTAGCAGCATGCAATTTGCTTTATTTTCAGGAAACTAGCAATCTCCAGTTAGCAAAACACTAAAGAGAATTGCCAAAATATTTTAAATATTTCATTGAAGTATTCAGTATAGATATTCTCTACTAGAATCTACAGTCTTGTAGTTAAGAATTGTATACGTATTACCAGTTTTCTAGAAAATAGAACTTAACACCTGGATTTTGCTTAGGCCTGTCTAAAATGTTATTTGTCATGTTTTGATGGAAAATTATTATTCTAATATGCTGCTTAATTTTTGAATTACATTTGCTACATTTAAAAAGTTTATAAAAACTAACTTGGTAATTGCATTTGATAAGCCATTCTGTTAATATTTGCAGTATGTTCCTTGGAGAATAATTATAAATCAGTTATGGTATCTGCTTTTGTAATGAATAATTTTGAAACCAATTAACAGAAGATTCTGTGAACAGATGAAATACCATGAATGTCACTGAATGTTTGAGTCCTCTAAATATCGGATTGGAAAGCCTTATGATTGTTAACTACATGTTAACCAACACCCTACAATCCATTTTATATTAGTAAAATACCTAGGAGTTTATACTTGTAGAGTTTCAAGAAATCCAGATGGACCACATTATCACTTGGCTCCTTTGAGTAGTATAAAAACATGACCTTGTTTCTCACATAAGTATACAATTTTATGTTGGTGTTAAATGCTGTGATATCTCTGTACTTTTAACTTAGTTTGACTTATTCAAAACAGAATATCAGAATATTCTACTTTGTTTTCAAGAATTGCTGTTACCCATGATACTGGCCAGTTTACAAGTAAGTAATGGGACATAATACAAATATATAGACACATCAAGATGTCCTTTTTTGCAATACTAGGGATGGAACACAGGGGTAGTCTACCACCAAGCTACACCCCCAGCCCTATTTTTTTTCTCTATTTTGAAACAGGGTCTCACTGAGTTGCAAAGGGCCTCACAAAGTAGCTGAGGCTGTACATGAACCATGAACCTCCTGTCTCAGCCTCCCAAATTTTGGGATTACAAGTATGTACTACCATGCCCAGGTCAAAATATCATTTTATGTATGTGAAGTTAACCTTTTTAACACATCATCAGAATGATATGGACTTTCATTTACATATCTGACTCAATTCATTCACATTTTCTTTCCCAGTCATTAACATTACCTTTGTTTTCTATTTACCTTTTAGTCATTGGAATCCTCAGATAAGGGAAATACAGCTAGAATAACATAATTGAGTTTGTTTTCCATTCACCAGCCATACTTTCTGTACATTTTGCCTCTTACTTAATTATAGATATTTTTTCAATGAATAGTCTCAGGAAAGGATCAAATACCTCTATTTACATGCTAGCATGACAAACAAAAAAAAAAGCATGTCAGATTCTCCAGTGACATTTATTTTTTTCACAGTTGAAATACATATTTGATAAAATGGGACAAAAAGGTACTTCCATAATGTCAGATACAAATGGGACTAAAATGACTCCTGCTTGGAAGGAAAGATGAACTTTTCATTACTTCGGTATAGATATCCAAGTTTGCTGGGAACAGATCTTGCCCATGGCTACTCTCCTTATATAATTAAGAAGAGAGCTCCATTTCATTTTTAAAAAGTGACCCATTTTATTATGAGATTGGGAGGGTAATTAGCCTTATGAAATGTCCAAGAGAAATTAAGCTTTTTCTCAAAATAAGATATGGTGAAGTTCAGATGCATCAAAAGGTAGCTTGATATGCATTTGTTTTGAGTTCTTTTAAATTCTATAATTTAGTAGAATTTGAGTTCTTTTTAATTCTGTAATCATTAATATTTGAATTAGGTTATTTTTTTGTTTAAGTATCATGTTTTACTGCCCTAAATACTAGAAGAGTAGATTCAGTGTGACAGGCCAGAACAGGCAGTCAGTATTTTTTTTTTTTTTGGTAAAAAATCCAATATCTGATATCTGTTTCAAATATTTATAGGTGAGATGTTTATAGAGATGATTGCCAAAGAGTGAACTTGGTCCAAGATCCAAGACTCAATATAAAACTAAATATTGCAGGTGTTTCAACAAGACTGAAAACCTTTATCTCTTCTGAAGAAATTGATATCACATTTGTCGTTATTAAAAACTATGATTTAACAAAGCACAGACAGAAACACTGGTCTCAATTAAAAAAATTTTTGGAAGAGTAGAATGGTTCAGAAATTCTATAATGCAATATACTTTTGAAACAGATGTTATCAGGTCACTAGTTCTAATTACATTCACAACACAAGTCATGTTTTTGTTGAAAATCCATGGTACATCCACCACGCCAAAAGCTGACTATATCCAAAGGCAGCTCAGACACCAGAATGCCAGTAGAAAATCCATCTCATTCACACTTTATCATGTTTGGTCAAATGCCTTGCTACGGTACAGAGAGTCCTTTGTCAGGTTCTTGGTCTGATGTCTTTGAGTTTTCCTCAGTTTTTAGAAGATTACAAATGAATTTTTAAATACAGCTAAGTACAAATATGATACACATTTGTCAAACTTGATAAAACTTCAGGTAGAAAAAAAGGCAAATTAATTGTTGTTTAAACTAAATGACAAGGCCGTACTTATAATAATTTTATAAAAAATAATACACTTTTCAGCCGGGCGTGGTGGCGCACGCTTGTAATCCCCGCGCTTGGGAGGCGGAGACAGGAGGATCGCGCAGGTTCGAAGCCAGTCAAGCTGGCGTAAGAGACCCTGTTTCAAAAATATAAAATAGGTCTGGGAGTGTAGCCCGGAGGTAGAAGGGCTTCCAGAAACCCCAGTACCACCAAAATAAATAAATAAATAAATAAAATAAATAATAATAATAATAATAATAATAATAATAATACACTTTTCGACAGAAGTAGGTGGGGAAACAGGTACTTATTTCTATTTAGAAACATATCCGTAATATACACACTTAAAATATTTTTTGAAAATAGCAACCAGCAATAACTTTTTCTATCTAAGGCAGCTGCAATGAAGTAGAAGGCCTTGGGCCAGATTTAGTAACTTATTTCCAAAATATCATTGAATATATACCGAACAATGGGAGCTTGTATTTAAATTTATAAATTTTTATCTTTATAAAATCTGAATCATTTTTAGATAAAATGTTCTTTAGCTTTAAATAACTTTTTATACTTTCCATTATTCTTATATTGTATTTCTCTATAGTTTATCTGACCATGCTAAATTTACACGGTCATTAAATAGTATAGTGCACTTGTTTCATATATTGGCTAAAATACATTTTTTTTCAAAAGCTGCTCTGTCAAAACTTTTTGACATTATAGAGGCTTAAAAACTTAAATTCTGTCTTGTAATAGTTTCTTAGAATTCACATTCTGGGTATGTCTTTGGTAATGGCTGTTGGTAAACTCGGGGAAGATTTAGAAGAAAGGTGGAATTTCTCTTTCAAGCAACATCCTGGCAATGAGAGTGTTTGTGAGCAATCACACTGGTGGATACCTCGTTCCAGTGACTGGTCACCTGCTGTCAAGAGTCAGGTAAAATTGCCTAGGTGTAAGCAAGGGTAGCTTCCTGACAATGGATTATGACTATGAAGTGACTATTGCAATTGTGGTCTCCTGATCTAGCTTCTCCAGCCACTCCATGACACAGGAGAGAAGAATCTAATTCCCTGATATCAATCTCATTTATTTTTGCTTGAAATAAATAAATGGTTCCTATTTTTTATGAAACTGTCCATTTAATTTATTTATTTGTTTATTTATTTTTTGCAGTACAGAAAACGGAACCAAGGAGCATTCTACCTCCAAGCTACACCTCCAGCTTGATTTTTTTATTTTTTATTTTGAAACAGGGTCTAACCGAGTTGCACGGGGCCTCATTAGGTAGCTGAGGCTGTATGCAATCCGCAATCCTCCTGTCTCACCCTCCCAAATTCTGGGATTACAAGCATGTACCACCACACCCAGCTTGATTTGTCTATTTTATATATCCATGTGTTATACTCAGTAAGTAAGTAACTTTTAGATAATATTTGAAATAACCACTAAAACAATCCCTTCTGGTCACATACATAAAAATTAATCTCAGACTCATCATCCCATCAAAAGATAAATATAATAAAATATTTTAGGTGAGCAAGATCAATATTCTTCCAATATTTATTACTGAGCAAATACAAATGCCTTGGGGTTAGAGGTAAGAAGTATGATTGATCAAGTGCACTCTAGGAAGAAAGAATTATAGGAATGGTACACAAAGTGTGTGTTCAGGCTTCAACTTGGCAGTTGGAAGGCTTTTTCTGAAACAAAGAGGTTGACACTAAATATATGGACCCCTAATTTAGCACAGACACTCTAGTATGTGACATGTGTGGATCAATGACTAAGGATATAGAGGTAAATTACACAGTGCAGAAATTCATTTCAATGTCTAAGGTTATTTGAATACCAACTATTTTATATTGACCAATTATAAGAAAGCAGACAAAGAAAGTGATCCTAGTGCCCTGTTAATTAAACTAGCAGTTATCAGAGCTAGTTTTCATATGACAATATTGAAACGCTAAGAAGTTGGAGTGGTTTCTATTGTCCATTTTTCTTTGCCTTGAGGAATTGGGTGATTGATTTTTCCAAATTTGTTCTTTAGAACTCTTGTTTCTGAAGGATTTAAATGCTTCAGTAATGTTCATATTTTGCTAGCAGTCTAGTTTTAGCTCATGTGACCTATTTCAAGCATACCAGGAGTCTACTAAACTATTATCAGTCTACCTAAACTATTATTCTACTTTCTGTAGTTTCTCCATATCACTCATATCTCATAGACTAATCATCACACTGTTAAAGGATTTTAATGAGTTTTTGTTATCTTCAAACATGAATTCTGTCATTCTTTAGAATGTTAGATGATAGTGTATACAAAAAAATTTTTGCAAGTTAAAATATGTATGTAAAATGCAATTTCCACAATGAATTAAAAGAACCTCCATTCAGTCTTCATGAATTTGTGTAATTTTGGGGTTATTTCTGTTGTTGATGTTTACTTTTATTCCTTTGTGATCTGAGGAGATGCAGGAAAATATATGTATATATATTTTTAATTTTCAGGTACTTTCTTTGTGGTCAAGAGGTGGTCTATTTTGGAGAACGTCTTATGAGCAGCTAAGAAGAATGTGTATTCAGATCTTGTTAATTGATATCTATGCCCATTATAACCATTTTGTTCATAATGTTCTTTATGTCTGAAAAATCTTTACTCATCTTTTGTCTGGAAGATAGATCTAGTGGTGTGATGTTCACCAATATTATTGTATTTGGGCCTATTTGAAACACAATGCCACAGAGAGTCTGTTTTAGAAAAGTGGATGCATCCACATTTGGTGCATACATGTTTACTATCATTATATATTCTTGTTGGATTGTTCTTTCTATTAATAGGAGTGACCTGCTTTGTCTCTTTTGATGTGTTTTGGCTTAAAGTCTGTTTTGTTGGATGTGAGCATTGCTCCCCCTGCTTGTTTCAGTTTCCATTTGCAGGGTATTTCTTTTTCTATCCTTTCACCTTTAGTGTATGGATATCTTTAGCTGTAAGGTGAGTTTTTTGAAAGCAGCATATAGTTGGATTACAAATTAGTTCAGCCACTAGGGAGATCAGTATGGAGATTCCTCAGAAAACTGGAAATGGAATCATCATATCATCCGGCTATACCACTCCTGAGTATCTTTTCAAAGGGACTGAAATCAGAGAATTACAGTAACATATGCATATTCATGTTCAGAGAAACACAATTTGCAATAGCCAAATTACAGAACCAACCTCAGTGTCCATCAACAGTTGAATGGATTACAAAATTATGAGATATACACACAATGAAAATCTACTCAGCAGTTATGAAAAACAAAATGATGTTATTTGTAGGAAAACTGAAGAATCCGGCTGACATTATTTTAAGTGATATTAGACAGTCACAAAAAGTGAAGTGTTACATGCTTTCTCTAATATGCAGAAACTAGAGATTAACTGGAATACTGGAGGGACTTTAGATAATGTAGGGGAAGTCTCAGTGGATCGAGGGAGGTGGTCCAGGGAAAGGGAAGGAGGGAGAGTGAGATTCATTGAAGAAATTACTATCATTAGCTTTGTGTACCATTGTGAAAATAACTGTGTAAGTCCTAGCACTCTGTATGGGGAAGGGGCTGGAGGGCACCATGTACTCTGTGCATGTATGTCATTGTCAACATGATTTACATTATGAAAGACTATAATGCACCAATAAGAGCATATTAATAAAAAAGAACTTCCAGCTACAGCACTCCTGAATATCTTTCCAAATTAATTAAAATCAGAATAGTATAGCAATACATATATACCCATGTTTATACAGCACAATTCACAATAGCCAAATTATGAAAACAACCTAGGTATCCACCAAAAGATGAATGCCTAAAAATGTGGTTATGTTGTATATATATACACATACATATACACAAAATGGAATTTTGTTAGCCATAAAGAAGAACAAAATTATGCCATTTTCAGAAAAAAAGAAAGTATGATACCGGAGAGTATTTGCTAAGTTGAAACAACCAGTCTCAAAAAGTCAAGAGTTAAGCGGGTGTGGTGGTGTACGCTTGTAATCCCAGCATTCGGGAGGCTGAGACCCAGGATCAATCGCGTTTCGCGGACAGCCTCAGCTACTTAGTGAGGTCCTTTGCAACTCAGTGAGACCTGGTTTCAAAATATAGAGTGAAACCTAGGGCAGAGAGTGTAGCTCGAATGTTTAATGCCCCTGTGTTCCACCCCCCGACACGCAAAAGAAAAAAAAAAAAGGCGAGTTGTGTGTTTTCTCTCATATATAGAAGCAAGAGAGAAAATGGGGAACATAAGGGACTTTAAGTAACGGGAAGAAACCTATAGAATAGTGGAAAAGACTGCACAAGTGAGCGAGTCAAGAAAGGGAAAAAGGATTGAGGAAGAAAGCAGAAAACAATTCAAATAATTCTTTGGCAATATATGAAAATATCACTACCAATTTCACTAAAATTTACAAGGAGGGAAATACACCAACAGCTTCATGATACATGTTTGTATCACATTGAAACTCACTATGACAAATAACTGTCATGCATTAATACAATTATTAACATAAATAAATAAACTCATTTCTAGTATACAGGAAACAATAACCAGCAATTCATCTCTGTAGTGATATTAAGAGAAGCATAAGCAAAAACGTTTTACCCCACAAAGAGAAGAAGCTCTTTATGTAGTACAGTCAGAGGATCAAAGGCTGCTTTCTGGTAACTCCATAGAAGAAAAGTCACATAGCCAACCACACTCCTGTTCCACATGCCCCAAGAAAGGAGAGAAACACATTCTGTGTTATGGATTGAATTGTACAGAGAGCAACACCACTTTCTGAGAGAAACAGATTTGGAAGCAAAATAATGAATGCATAACATATTGAGGTTGCAAATTGCCAGTAAACCAGTAGAAATAAAAATATAAAAATTTAGGAATAGAATTTAGAAATAATAAATTATTACACGTTATAATATTTTTACATATTTTGTATATTTACTTTTATTTTTCAAGAAAGAAAATGTTATATTAGGAACATGGAATTTTAAAGTAGGCCAAAATTAGAAAACATATAAATAAGCTAAATAGCAATGTTTTGATAGCATTTCCTTAAGAAAAAGCAGGGGAATGCCATAAAAAGATTTGAGATTTTAAAGAATCATAGAAGAATGATGGCCTGTAATTTGACTGTTAATCAATCGTAGCAATGGACTTCATTTGCTGAAGAACTGTTTCTTTTTTATGAAAATGTATTTGTTTTTGAAAATGGCATACATTCAGACTATACTTGGTACCCCCCCACACACTTTCCTTCCCACCCCCACCCAACAATGAGTGTCCATGTTAACCATGCTATATTTATATTTTTAAATAACAGACATCTGAAAATGAACTAGGAAAGGACAGATCATTATTTCTTCCTGAGAAATAAATAAATTGAGCAAAGTCTGTGAGGGAGAGAGAAAAAATTACAAGATCTTTATAAAATATTAGAAAATCCTGCATTGCAGTATTTGAGATTATTAACAAGAAGAAAAAAAAGTGAGTAAAATCTTGCTGACAGAAATTGGCCTGCTGCAGAGACATGTCCTCAGTCCGTGCATGTGATGCCACACACACGATGTACTTTATGCTTCCTACTAGCCAAGCAGAGTGGATCCTTCCTTGTGGCAGTCTCACTATTTACAAGGCTGTAATCGTCAAAGTGGTTATCCAGTTCTCATTAATGTTACTAAAGGATTTTCCTAAGAGTGTTACTATTGCACATCTGTCAAAAATAGAACCACTAAGTTCAAATAATCAGTATGACATTTTACAAAAGAGTGAAAGCCAAGAGGCTCAAAGTTCAGAAAACCAATACTGAACTAACATTCTTAATTTTTTCAGTTTTATAACAAGAAGAAAGAAAGAAAAAAGAGCCCTCTATGTTATTGGAAAAAAAATCTAAAATTGTTTTTGCATAGTTTTCTGTTACTAATTACCTTTAAAAATGAGTTTTCACAAAACTAATATAAGACATTTATAAGAAGCAGACCCTCAAATCATCCCTGTCAAATGGTCAAAGTCTTGGACTACATTCACCTGGTCATGGTTGTTTTTCTTCATGACCTTATGAAGTTACTTAATTTTGCAATGTTCCCATTGACCAAAGAATAATAAAATACTTAATTTGCCCCTAGGGCATTGGTAGAAATAAGCTAATGAATTAGAAAAGGCTATTCTGAACATTATAAAAGCACTTCATAAAATACAATTATCAGTTATATTTCAGAGGCTTAGTTATTTTTTTCTCAAGGGCGTTTGCACTAAACTGAATGTATGACATGTTTAATTAAACTGTTATGTTTGTTCCTGTGCACAACCAGATGTTTAATCAAATAGTTGAAACTAAACTAGAATTTGGATAGAGGTTTTCCTTTAGTGTATATTCTTCAAGAAAAAAACACACTGTTCCCCAAGAAAGTGACTATAAGAGATTAAGAAAATACCACATAATATCTGTATTTTGAAAATACCTATTTATAATAAAAAGATAATAACTTTACTAATGATTAGACATATTTTGAGAATTAAAAAATAAAAGAATAAAATGTCTTTGGGTTGGGGCTATATTTTATAACCACTAGCACAAATGTTGTATTCCATTAGTAAGGAAAATGACCAGATAGATGAAAATATATACAGCATACTGAATGGTGTTTTCACAATTCACAAATTTTCTTCTTTGTGAACTTAACTGAAATCCTACTCAGTAAAATCAATCTGAATATGAACATTCAGTATCAGAGATAGAGCAAACATGTGTTAGTTCATGTTTTCAAGAAGAGATGTCAAGATGAGATTATACATGGAAAATATTTACTGGGAGAGGATGCAGAAAAAAGCGAGAGAACCCTCAAGCCCTGATGCTGATCTTCAATGGAAGAAGAGAGAAACAACTCAGGTTGTACTGAAAGAGTTGATTTCTGATGTTAAGTTGGTGTGAAGTTATGAGACTACATCTTCTCATCTTTTCAGGATGCTGACTGGGTCCCTTAGCACCTTGCCAGGCTCAGCTACTAGATGAAAGCTCCTAGGGAAAGTATCACCTTGGCAAATCATGGTGGGGAACTGAGAAGGGCAACAAGTGGGGCTGTCAGGTAACTGTGCTTCCCACAGATGGATACATGAGCTGTCATGGTGTAGGTAATACAGCTCAAAAGGAATGAGACTATTTCCCTCCTATTATAAAAGCTATTTTCTCATTAATAAAAATACTACGATCTATTAATGAATTAAAATGTTTTATATTACATATGAGATTTTTATTTCACACATATTCAAATTTTTCCAGCATAGAAAACCTAAAAATTAATTCTTAAGAAAACACAACACCAAGCTGGGGGTGACAGTGCATTCTTGTATTCCCAGCATTTAGGGACATGAGATAAGAGGATCATGGTTGACGGACAACCTCAACTATTTAGTGAGGCCTTTTGCAACTCAGTGAAACCCTGTTTCAAAATAAAGAATAAAAAATAGGGTTAAAAGAGTACAACACCAAAAATGTGCTTGTTTTCAGCAATGGCACTTGGCCATTTATCAATTGTCATAGATCTCTTAACTATTAACAGTGTTGTGAAAGGGAAAGATTATCACCTGAGGATTCAGAAAACCTAGTGTTTGTCATTTTTCTGATTTTGAACATTTCCTTCCATGCCCATCCCATACCCCTGACCTCTGGAACATAATTATGCTTCACCAAACACCATTTCCTTATAAATAAAAAACGCATTTGAAATAGTCATCTTGTGAAAATTTGTTCAGCCAATTGGCTGAAGAATTTAGAGATATTTCTAGTTCAAGATTAGCAATATTAAAGGAATTCTGAATTCTGCAGAAAAAGAGGAAGTTGGGAAAGCTTAGTGGAACAAGCCAGACTGATTTTGTTACTTGCAATCCCATATCTGTGGTTTCTAAAGCAAACTTGAATTCTGCTCATATTCTTAGGACTCATCTACCAGTGGCATTACCTACTAATAATACCGGATTTGCATGAACTCTTATGTTTTTGAAGGGGAAACAAGCCTTTAATCTGTGGTTTTAAAATATATGTATAAAATGTGAAATAATAGAAATAGATCCAAAGAACCTGGTTTCTTATGATTTCAAGATGGATTTTTGTAAAAGCCCATTAATTATTTTAAGGTAACTCCATTGGCTATGGGTAAAAGTACATTGAGTCAAAGAAGAACAGAAAAATAATACAGCCAAAAGAATGAACAGATTGCAGAAAAAGTTCATTATCTCTCTGAATCCAGGCTTTTAAATTTTATTTGTGCATTGTAGTCATACATCTTAATGAAGTACAAATGGTAGAGGCATACATCCAAACATCACTCATTTGGCCCTTTCTCAGTTCCCACGCCATTTTCTCCTCCTCCCACCTTCCTTCCATCCACACTAATGTTGCTCACCTTGTTTGTTCCTCTGTGGTTTTTCCTTCTTCATTTAGAGTTTCTCCTATAATCCTTTTACTCCCTAGCTTCTACATATTAGGAAGAGCATCCAATTGTTTACTTTTTGTGACTGACCAATCTCACTTAACATAATGTTCTCCAGTTCCATTCATTTCTCCACAAATGACATATTTTTTCTTATTAATGGCTGAATACAATTCCATTATGTACATATCCCACAATTTTATAATCCATTCAGCTATTGATGGACATCTTGGCTGATTCCATGGTTTAGCAATTGTTAATTGTAGGGCTATGAACATGGCGATGCATTAGTTTGGTAATCTTGTTTCAATATTTTTTAGGTAGGTTCCCAGAAATGGGATTTCTGGATCATATAGTAGGTTAATTCCCATTCTTGTGAGGACCCTTCATGCCATTTTCCAAAGTTGTTGCACTATTTGCAATCCCACCAACAATGTATTAGAGTTCCCACTTCACATCCTCACCAGCATTTATTGTTGTTTGTGTTTTGAATAATTGCCTTTCTCATTGGAGTTAGGTGAAGTCTCAGGTAGATTTGGTTTGTAAAACTATTCTGATTGCTAATGATGTCGAACATTTTTTCATACATTTATGGGCCATTAGAATTTCTTCTTTTGTGAAGTGTCTATTTAGTTCACTTGCCCATTTTTTAATTGGGTTTATTTGTTTTCTTAGTGCTGAGTTTCTTGAGTTCTCTGTATATTCTAGATATTAGTCCTCTATTGGAATAATAATTTGCAAAAATTTTCTCCTATTCTTTAATTTCTCTGTTGAAGTTCTTGATATTTTCCTTTGTTGGACAGAAGTTCTTCAGTTAAATGCAATCCCATGCAATGATCTGCCTTTTAGTTTCTTGTGCCATTAGAGTTTTATTGAGAAAGTTTTTCCATGTGCCTTTTTGTTGAAGTGTTAGATCTACGTCCTCTTCAAGAAGCTGCAAGGTCTCTGGTCTAATTTCCAAGTCTTTGATCCATCTTGAATTGACTTTTGTGCAGGATGAGAAAATGGGGGTTATTTCCATTTACCTGTAAATTATTAGCCAGTTTTGCCAACACCATTTGTTGAACATGCTATCTTTTTTCCAGTGTATGTTTTTGGTCTCTTTGTCAAAAATCAATTGGATGTAATTGTGTAGATTTGTTTCTTGGTCTTCTATTCTGTTCCATTTGTCTGTGTATCATTCTGTGTGCCCGTATCTTGCTGTTTTTATTACTATGGCTTTGTAGTATAGTTTGAAGTCAGGTGTTGTGATTCCTCATACATGTTTTTTGTTGTTGAGAACTCTTTGGCTATTCTAGGTTTTTTGTTGTTCCAAATGAATTTAAGGACTGATTTTTCAATTTCTGTAAGTGATCTTGGTAACTTAATGAGTATTGCATTTAATCTGTAGATCATTTTTGGAAGAATGGTTATTTTGATGATATTTATTCTGCCTTTGAATTAGACAATATTGTTGTGAGGTTTCAAATAATATAAATTTATATTTCAAAATATTTTAATGTTTTCATTTCTCATTTTTATTTTTATATAATGCAATTACATATATTAGTTTTCTTTTTAAACTTGTTATTTTTATTGTTTTATTGTTGTATTGTAATTATACATCACAATAAAATATAGTGTGATAGTAATATACATGAACATAACAATTCGGTATTTTCCTCAAAATCTCATTTCTTTAATTTCTCTTCCCCATATATATCATTGAAATTGGTATTGATAATTGCACATAAGAACATAGCATTGTTTAAGTTCTAATCTTTATTATGTCTCTATTTCCCATTTCCCTCCTGTTAAATCCCTCTATTACTCTATTGAAGTCTCTATTCCTTTATCTGAGGTCTCCTTTGGTTCCCAATTTCTCTCTATCTTTAACATATTAGAAATGAGTGGAACTTGAAAATATTATGGTAAGTGAAATTAGCCAGTCTCAGAAATAGAATAGTTGTGTATATTCTCTTGAGTTATTTGGTAGAAAGAACTGAGTATAAAACTTCAATATATCTTTCTACCATGAGTTGAGACAATTATAAGATATTTATCTTTTAATCACTAACATGATGAACTATATTAACAAGTTTCTTAAAGAAACATTCTTTTATTACTATAATATTCTAATTAGTTGATTCAAATACTTTTTCATGCTGTGTTCAGTTTTAGGAAAAGTATAGGTAGTGTAAAAAGGCATATGACTTTGTCCTCATAGAACTCATCTGGCAAGAAAGATCAGCCCATAATAGTATAAAAACATATGGCTAGACTATGTAAGTAAAAAATGTGTTATAAAAATAGTGCATTTCGGCTGGGCATGGTGGCACACGCTTGTAATCCCTGCGCTTGGGAGGCAGAGAGGAGGATTGCGCAGGTTCGAAGCCAGCCGCATACTGGCTTAAGAGACCCTGTTTCCAAAAAAAATGTAAAAATAGGTCTTGGAGTGTAGCCCGGAGGTAGAAGGGCTTTCAGGAACCCCAGTAACACCACAAAAAAATAGTGCATTTCATTAAGACCACATGTTAATGAAATATAATTTACTCTGGATTTCATTTGCTAATATTTTCACTGGAATTTTTACTCAACATTTAGTAGTAAAATTAATTCACATTGTTTTATATTCATGCTATCTTGTTCACAATGAGGATTAGGTTTAGCAGACTGTGCAATAAAAATGTTAAAATCACTAAATAAAGAATTTTTATGTTCTCATATAGATTTTTACATTAGAATAATGTATTCCTTAAGATGTGGAAATATTACCTAAGAAACTCTCTAGGACTGGTTCCTTAATTGTGATGTAGCTTTATATCAACTCTTTTATTTTCTTTATAATTTTTTCCTTAAAAATAAGAAATTTAGGAGGAGAATCAATATGGTGACTGCAAGATGCAACATATCTCAGTAGCTGGAACAAATAAAGTTCAACTACTATGAAGGCACCATATTAATAAACAAAATAAATATAGCTTATGACCCAAAATAGATCCAAGAACCAAGGTGAAAGTAATCCAGTAACTCTGACCTGTGAAAATCTGTATTTTCATTTGTGAGTAATTTTGTTTTATGTCTTACATTTAAGTCTCTAATCCATATTCAATTATTTTAAGTACTGTAAGATATAGATCTAGTTTTTATTTTTGAAAGTACTATCTGATTTTCTCAATATGATTTTGCTGGCATATATTTATTATGCAAAGTGTTGAGTTGTGGCATATTTATGCATATATAAAAACATAACTTGATCAATTTTACACCCTAATGCCTCCTCCTTCCTCTCCTCCTTCCTGTCCCTATTTCCTTTTCTCTACCCTCTTAGTTTCCCTTCTATATTTTGTGTTGTTCCATTTTTTCCTTTTTTTTCCCTTCCTGTTTCCAGTTATGAGCATATGGAAGTAAATATATGAAAACTCTTTGAGTTTTCCTCAAAATTATAGTCTACAGTTACATACATTTTCCTATAAATAATACAATATTCTTTATGGCATAGCAAAGCTTCATTGTGTATATATGATGCGCGTGTGTGTGTGTCTGTTTGTGTGTGTGTCTGTGTATATGTTTTACTGGAGGTTAAATCCAGAGACAGGGCATTCTACCTGTTCTACCTCTGAGGAGCACCACCAGCCCTATTTAATTTTTATTTTGAAACTGAATTTCCCTAAGCTGCTGAAGGCCTTGCTAAATTGCTGAGGCTAGCCTTGGATCTTCAGTCCTTCTGTTTCAGTTTTCCAGGTTCTAGAATTACAGAGTTGTACCACCACATCCAGCTATATGCAACAATTTTATCCATTCGTCTGTTAATGAACACCTAGATTGATTCCATAACTTGAATGTTTCTTATGAATCAGCTGCACTAAACATGAATATGCATGTACCTCTAAAGTATAATGATTTGATTCTTTTGGATAAATACTAAGGTAGTTCTATTGTAAGTTTCTTGAGAACCCTCCAGGTTGATTTCCATAGTTGCCATACTAATTTGCATTTCAACTGAAGGTATAAGGGTTCCTTCTTTCCTGCATCCTTGCCATTATTTGTTGTTATTTGTATTCCTGACATTTGTCATTTTATTTCAATGAAATGAATTCTAAGTAGCTTTGATTTTCATTTTCCTGATTGCTCAAGATGTTAATACTTTAAACATTATTGTTGGCCACAATTATCTCTTCAGCTCATATTCCCATTTATGGATTGAGTTATTTTATATATAATGCTAAGATTTTCAGTTCTTTATGAGTTTTGCATGTTAGTCTTCTGTTGAAGGAGTAGCTGGCAAAGATTTTGCCCATTATTTTTGTCTTTCCTTCATTCTCTTAATCATTTCATTTACTGTACAGAATTTTTAATTTGATGCCATTCCATTTATTGACTCCTTTTCTCATTTTCTGAGCTATAGAAGTCCTGTTCAGAAAGTCTTTGCCTATGCCAAATGTTAAGATGTCTTTCCAATTTGTTATTCTAATAGTTGCAAAGGCTCAGGCCTTTTTTATGTCTTTAATTCATTTTGAGTTGACTTTTGTGCAAGGTAAGATACAGAAATTCAGTTTTATTCTTCTGCATATGATTATTAAGTTTTCCTAGCACAATTTGTTTAAAAAAAAGGCTGTCTTTTCACTAATAGGTGTTTTTGGCACCTTTGTCAAGAATCAGATAACTTGTACAAACAGATCTCTATGTCTTCTGTTCCAATGGTTCACAAGTCTGTTTTTGTGCTTGTACCATGCTGGCTTTGTCATCAAAGCTTGGTGGTGGTGGTGGTAGTAGTAGTAGTAGTAGTAGTAGTAGTAGTAGTAGTAGTAGTAGTAGTAATATGTGTTACTGAGGTTTGTGAGGTTTGAAACTTAAGAGCATTCTACCTCTGAGCTATCCCCGGCAGCCCTTTTTTTAATTTTTAAAATTTTGAAATGTCTTGCTAAGTTGCTTAGGACCTTGCTAACTTGCTGGGGCTACCTTCAAACCTGTGATTCTTTTGTCTTATCCTCCCAAGTACTGGAATTACAGGCTTGGGCCACTATACCCAGCTTTAGTAATATAATTTAAAATCAGGCATTGTAATGCCTTCAACATTAATTTTTTTGCTAAGAAACACTTTGGCTTTTATGAGCCTTTTGTTTCTCCATGTTAACTTTAGAGTTGCTTTTGCTAGTTCTATGAAGAATGTCATTCATATTTTGATCAAAATTGCATTAAATCTGTGAATCATAGTTTGTTTGTGATATAAATATTTTAACAATATTAACTCAGCCTGTGAACAGGGGGTCTTTCCATCATTGATGCTTTCTTTAACTTCTCTCTTCATTTTTATACTGTTATAGAGGTCTTTCACCTCCTTTGTTAAGTTTAATCTTAGGTTATATTTTTGAAGATATTGTTAATGGAATTAGTTTTCTGATTTCTTTTTAAGCAGATTCATTATGGGTGTATCAAAAGACTTGATTTTTTATGTGATATTATATCTGATTATTGAATTTATAAATATTAGAAATCCTGTCATGAAATCTCAAGAGACTTAAAAGTGTAAGATGATATCATCTGCAAGTAGAAACAATCTGACTTTTTTCTTTATCATTTGTATTCATTTTATTTTATTTTTCTGTGTAATGTTTTGCTACAATTTTAAGAACTATAGTGAATAGGATTGGTAAGAATGGAAAGACTTGTCCTATTCCTGATTTTAGTAAATTGCTTCCAGTATTCTCTCATTCTATATGATGATGACTGGTTTGTCATATTATGTTCAGATAGGTTGTTTCTATGCCTGGTTTTTTCAGAGTTCTTATCATGAAGGAGTGTTTAATTTGTTGAAGGCTGTTTCTGCATCTACTTAGATGATCAAGTTTGCTGAGTTTTTTGAGTTTCCTGTATATTATAGATATTAGTTCTCTATTGGTAAGATAGTATACAGTAGAGATTAGAGACAGTAAATATGTAGTAGTATTTTAGTAACTAATGTAGAACATTTAGTATAGTGATATGAAGTGGATTTAATGCAAGACGCACAAAAAAGAAAAAAGAAAAGGAATGGAGAGAAGAGAGTAAGTATGGACAAGTAAATAAACTTTGGAAAGGGGCTGGGAAGAGAATTTTAAAAAAAGCACACACACACACACACACACACACACACACACACGCACACACAATTAAACCCTACAAATATATGAAAACTCAGCTGATGAGGCTTCTGTAGTCTCTCTGTGCAGACACCAAGTTCCACTGGCGCCTGTTCTGCTACAAGCTGGTTCTCTGAGTCATTCTCTGTCTATGCAGATGGCCAGTATCAATGACCTGTATCTAGTGTTAAACATAGATCTTCCTCCATGTTTTCCAGGTTGCAGAGCCTGAGATGTCTTTTTATTTTTATATTATTATTATTATTATTATTATTATTATTATCATCATCATCATCATCGTCATAATCATCATCATCATTATTATTATTGCAACTGGGGATTGAAGCTAAGGACATTCCACCTCTGAGCTATACCCCAGTACTGTTTTAATTTTTGTATTTTGAAAGAGAGTCTCACTAAATTTCTGAGGGTCTTGCTAAGTTGTTGAGGATAACCTGGAACCAGAGATCTTCCTGTCTCTACCTTCAGAGTACTAGGATTAGGGGTGTGTGCCACCTCATCCATCTCATTTTTGTTTGTTTTGTTACCGATCTTTTTGTAGGCTCTCACAGCCTAAGGATTTTAATAGTTTGTTTCATAATTATTTTATATCATAGTTAGTCATCTCAATATTTATATCATCTTATTACAAATTGCTTATGATCTTATAATGTCTAGTTTGTAAGTTCTTTAGATTTGTTGAACTTTATGTTATGCATACATAGGTATTATCTATCTATAAAAAAGGTTTGTTTGCCTTTTGATAATTTAAATGTTTTTATTTAAGTATATGGGCTATATGTGAAGTTGGTAACATCTACTTTTATTTTCTTAATTTCTTTTATTCCATGAATAAAGTTATGTACTAAACAATGACCTTCAAAATTTATTACTTTTAATTAAATATTACTTTATGTAGATATATCTTTCTGATGCTAAAATCATTCTCCCTAGTATTCCGATATCACTAATTACATCATTATTGTCAAGTGTTTAATGTAAATGATACAAAATAATTTTGTACTTGGAGGATAACTGAATTTTCTTTCCATAACATATAGTTCCTTTACATAATTGGTATTTGAAAATGCCATTGACATATTACTATTCATGCACTATTTTATTACAAACTTAGTAGTAGTTTCTGATTTAAGCTTTAGGTATTTAATTAGGCAGAAATGAAAATATCTCATGATGGTTTTACAAATAGAATTTTTTTTAAATTTTTTATTGGTGCATTGTAGTCATACATCTTAATGGGGCACAATATGGTAGAGGCATACATGCGCACATCATTCATTTAGCCCTTCTTCAATTACCACCCCATTTCCTTTCCCCTCTCTCCTAATGTTTGGCTTACTGATTGACTTCGATACATTTATGAATGTATGTCACGTACATTAGACAATATTGGTATTTTATGCATATACATTAAAGGGCTAATTGCAGAATAAAAATGTGTAAAATACTTCAAATATATAGAATATAGTAAGCATTTTCAACCTTTTTGTTATTTTTTATTATTTTACCTCTTCATTGTAGAGATTTAAAAATCCAAAAATTAAAAAAAAAATTAAAAGTAAAGCCAGGTATGGTAGTTAACTTTTGTAATTCCAGTACAAGGAAGGCTGAGACAGGAGGATCAAAAGTTCATGGTTTTCCATAACTTAGTGAGACCCTGTTTCCAAATAAAATGATTAAATAGAGATGAAATGGGGTTGTAGTTTAGTGGTAGCATGATCCTTTCATCCCCACCACCATCACAAAAATAAATAAATAAGGTTCAAAGCCAGCCGCGCTGGCTTAAGAAACCTTGTTTCCAAATAAAAATATAAAAAATAGGTCTGGGAGTGTAGGGCAGAGGTAGAAGGGCTTCCAGGACCCCCAGTACCACAAATAAATAAATAAATAAAATAAATAAATAAATAAATAAATTAAATAAATAAATAAATAAGTGAGCTTTAAGAAAACAGATTGGAAACCACTGACATAGAGTATATAATGAAGAAAAATAAACATAAATAAAAATTAATAACTAAATGTAAAATAAAATACAAAATGTATGTAATTTTTTAAATAAATTATGGATTTTTTTTCTTTCTATATATACATATTTTTTTGTGTGGCACTGCTGTTCCTGGAAGCCCTTCTACTTCTGGGCTACACTCTCAGATATATATATATATATATATATATATATATATATATATATATATATATATATATATATATATTTTTTTTTTTTTTTTTTTTTTAATTTGGAAACAGGGTCTCTTAAGCCAGAGAGGCAGGCTTTGAAACCGCGCGATCCTCCTGTCTCCGCCTCCCAAGCGCGGGGATTACAAGTGTGCACCAGGCTTGGCTTTTCCTTTCTAATTTATTTGCCATGGAGAGTGATCTAATAAGTCAAATATACGTACCAGACATATCACATTACAGGGTATACTGAAGTTGAAGAGTAAGGAGTAATAATATTTATACTGAATAATAAATATGCCAGTTAATATAAATACATATATACATATTTACATATATATACGTATTTACATATATACAGATAAACATACATATATGTATGCTGTACATAAATATATGCGTATATAACTAAAGTCTGCATGCAAAATATGCCCATTTTTAGATTTTTCTTGTCCTCATTATGTTACTTTTTTCTTTCCTTTCTTTATTAGAATTATTCCTAGTGACCTTTCCTTTGTATATGAATATACAGTATATTTCTATTGCTTTTCTTTTCATTTTATATACACTTTTATTGATACATTGTAGTCTCAATCATAATGTAGTTATAGTGACATACATTCACAGAGATGTAGATGAGCTTTCCCCTGGACCTCTACTACTCCCTCCTCTCCCCCGTATGTGATTTTGAGATATTGATATTCTCATGTATGAAACTATTTTCTTGGTTTTTTTCCTATTGTACTTATACCCATTTTCAAATATGAAAGCTTCTCTTTATCTTTAACAGATTTGAGAGTTTTGGTATATGATTCAATGTTTCAACTGTTAAAATTCAGATCACCATGTGAGGCTTCATGAACTATAAGTAAAATATGTTGCAAAGAGATTTATAAATATAATCTAATTAATAATGAATATGACCTATAACAGTGTGGTGGATTTTTTAAAAGTCTCATATAGTTTAGATGTTTGATACATGATGAGAAGAGCAAAAGAAAATAGTGCCATGGTAGCTTTGCTGCATTTATTTCAATTCTACTATAGTCCATGAACTTACTACTAATGATGTACTTATTTAAAACAAACTTAATGGAATAATTACAATACCATAAATGCAGATCTAGAAATAAAATTGGTGCCGTTATTTGGTTATCACAGGTGCTCAATAACGTAATGGAAAAGAAATTTTGACTGACCTTCTGACTTTATGGGGCTACGGAATTACCATCATACTGCTATTTCACTTAAGTGTTCATCTCAGACAGACATGGTCTGAAAACACTGATCAGAATGAAACTCACCTCTAGAAATAGAGCTCTATGGGCCCTGAAATAAACCATTTTTATTTCCAAAAGAAGCTAGAAATGAACCACAGTATTATAGAGCCTAAAACAGAAATGCCCACAACCCATTTTATTCCCTTGGCACTTCTGCGCATGAAACATTACTCCCCAAGGAACCCTACCAATGCTTCAGTCTTCTGTTAAATGATTCAGATGATGTACTTTCCATAATGATTTTCATTTTTACAGTTTAAAAGCCTCATGTTAGTGTTTTTAACCTCTGTGTGTTCCTTTGAATCCAGGATAATTCAGCAGGGAGTATGGACTGTCCAATACATCAGCACTTTTTGTACTTTGCCTATCACTAAAGTTCCAGATTTATTTACCATGAAAACTGGGTTTATTGCCACATTTTATTTTAAATTAGACCAGAAATTGTTTAGAAAAATCACAAGTTCACTGTTAGAGTTGTTTTTACAAAGAAACAAAAATAGCATTATTCTGTTTTTCTCTGTCCTTGTAATATATTTTATGCATAATTGCCTTAATTCTCTTAAATGAAAAAGCATTCTTAAATCAGAAAATTACTTCTTAATAATTAATATTTGTTATAATGCCTAAAAATCTTATCACTGATATTTTCTTTTGATTTTAGGATAAATAAAAACTCTTTTATTGAAATTTGTTAGTTGGATTGGTACAAACTTGGAGAGTCACCACCTATAAAACATTAACACGGATGAAATAGTATGATTAGCTAAGAAAGATTGAGACCCTGAGGCATGGAGGCAAAAAACAGGTGGAAAAAGTTTTAAAAGACTGAATATGAGGAAGAAAATCAAGAGTTAGAAAGAAATCTAAAACACATTTTGCCTATGGCATACACCCTATGTTATGTTGTGCCTTGCAAAAATTTAAAGGGTTTGACTAAGATGTTGATTTATTTGCATACATGTGCTTACTTGATAATATTTGGACTTAGGGTATTAATAAATGATGATTAAAGAAAATTATAGACTTCATGTGTGCCTAAGGGCAGCTTTGATAGGCTTTCCAATAATTACCATCCTTTTGATTAGAGAAGGGATGCTGAATCTTAAAGCAGAGTAACAAAGTTTTAATTAAATGTACAAGAGAAAGTTGATACTAAGTCATACAAGAGAAAATTACTGAAGCATATCCAATTTCATCAGAAGTGAAGAATTTCCAGTTTAAAAAATACCTCATAACCTTATAATCATAAAATCTTGTTAATATCCAACACACTCATCTTATTCATTTGATAACTACAATGTCAAATTATAACAAGAAGCATCTAAAACCAACATTGTTTAAATAATGTTTGCACGGGGCTATTGAATTACACCCTTTCCTCACAAAGGTTTTGACACATGTCCAGATTTTATATTACAAGTGTTCTAAGTATAGAAAGGTATTGTTCAAAGCAAAAGGAGTGGAAAATGGAAAATGAGGGGTAATAGGATTTGTGAATCCAATGAATTTATTTTCTTCACATTGGCCAAGCAAAACATGTGGCTAATTTTCTCAGTAGTTGTCTCCACATACTAAACCACATATTTCTTTTGATCTATAAATAACTAAAATTTAAAAAGTTTTGCATGGTTTTAATAGAACAGTGGAATTTCTAAATTATTTTCAGATAGAATGAGAAGTCCACATTTATTAGTCTTTTAAAATACTTTACAGTAAATGTTTTACAATAATTATGTATGGTAAATAGACTGTATACAGAGTTGAATTACTAGACAATAAATGTTAAGTCTAATGAACATAATAGTGACCATTCATTCGTTAAACTTCAATTTTCTGCTTTTATTTATTCTGTATACTACCAGAGTCGTCAGGAATACAGAAAAAAAATTCATCTTTCCCAGGGGTCTACTAGGTGACACAAATACATAATCTATGATCTGGGTTAGCACTAAGCACATAGGAAGAAGTAGCATTTAAGGACAGCCACTTTCAAGATAGAAATACATGTATAAATTTTATAATCGACTCCATTTAGGGAAGAAGTTCTACTTTAGAGGTTGTTGAGGAATCTCACCTGATAATTCTGAATTGCTGCATGTGACCCATTTCCAAATATGTGTGTGTGGTGGAGGGGGCTGCTAAGCTGGTTAAGGCCTTTTCAGGATATCTAAAATTGAAGGACCTGCTACTAGGCTGCCCTGAGGGGTTGCATGGTAGTGAAAAGTATAAATCAGCCTCAGGCTGACGGTTTCTGGCTGTGAGAGTCTGAGTAAATCACTGTTCTCTATATTCCAGGTAACAGACCACTGATCTACCATCATGAGGTAGAATGATGCCTTTTCAAGAAATTGTGTGCTGAAGCCTTTTATATAGTTCTCATGCTTCTGGGACATTCTTTTGTTCTACTGTCTTCAGATTCTAGTGTTCTTGAACTCGTTTTTCTTTTCAAAAGATAGGTTGTGTGTATGAAATAGTTATGATGATTTAAGAATGATTAAAGGATGTTTCATGTTAGGGTTATTATTATTTTTACAAATAAAATAGAAATAGTTCTGATGATATCAAAGTATGTCTGTATTTGAAAAAATTAAATTATTTTAAAATTATCAATCAAAATTATTTAAGATCATTTAGATTAGGCATACTTCACTCAAAAACATCATTTCCTACTATTTATGACTAAATTTATTATCTTAATACTATTTCCTACCATTTATGACTGAATTCATTAACTTCAGACTCTAGGACATTAAAAAACTGCAGTCGGGCGTGGTGGCACACACTTGTAATCCCCGCGCTTGGGAGGCAGAGACAGGAGGATCGCGCAGGTTCGAAGCCAGCCGCGTGCGCTGGCTTAGGAGGCCCTGTTTCCAAATATAAAATGTAAAAATAGGTCTGGGAGTTTAGCCCGGAGGTAGAAGGGCTTCCAGAAACCCCAGTACCACCAAAATAATAACAATAATAATAATAATAATGATAAATAAAAAACTGTAGTAGGTCAAAAGTAATTTGTAGATTGTTAAAAGTAATATTATTTTGAAAATAGGATCAGACTAAGAGCTATAATTTCTTATGCAGAAATATCTTCTCTGAGTACTTGTTGAATCATCATTCACATGTAATTCACATGTATTTTTGCAAGAGATTAATACATAATATGAAATAATATGATTAATATATTTGTACATATTTAAAATACATAAAGTTGAAAACTCTGAAATAAACAACAAAATTATTTTGTGTTCTAGTATTAATTTGAAGTGTTCAATTAACAATTGCTTTGAAAAGCCAGGTGTTGTTAATTTCCATCTTATGAGTCAGAAGTATGGAAAAAGCCAGAAGGTATAATTTAATAGCCAATGTGAATAGTCCAAATACTGTAAATGCCAGTGAGGATCAGTTTTCAGGACCCTACATTCTCTGATTTTCTCCTGTCAATAAATCCATTGTTGTATCACAGGCATGTTATATTAGGAAAATCTTTCCCCAAATCATTAACTTCTTCACATGCTGGATAAAAACCACTCCCCAAAAAATGTGTCTACAGAAAGTTTTCAAAGACAATTTTGTCTTTTTTTTATAATGAAGAGGTTCCTTTTGTTTTTCAAATCACTCATATTGAAGCTAACATAAAATCTGATTACGGTAACAGGACTACCTTGTGTTCAACATCTATAAATTTCTGCAGGACCCTGAACTGAAGAACCATCTGGATCAGCATCATAAAATGTAGAACAGATGGATAAGAGACATACAGCAAATAAGAGAAACTAATGTGAATGGCACATCACTACTCATTATTCATATTCACAACAAATATTCATTCTGCATACAATTTTAATATTTTAATATTCAATTTTAATATTTTGCAGAATTATAGTTTCAACAAGATTCCAGTGAATATGGTTTTCCTTCTTTGAAAACTGTCATTTGCCACCATTAGTACAGTATACAAGTAGAATGAACTATGCCTTTAATGGAAATATATAAAATATGTATAAAGCTACTATATAAGCAGGCCATCAAGCATTAAGTGGATACCAAGGATGCACAAATAACAGGCCCTGGAGTGAGGACATCATTGTAAACAGGCAGTTATAAAGTAGGGGTCTGGTTGGTAACAGTAACAAAGGAACAGAAGGAAATAAATGGAAGACATTTGTAAGTGAATAAATGAGGAAAGCCTGGAAGCCTTAGTTGGTTGCTTTGGGCTTCTAAAGCCCAAAAGAAGATTTAAAAATGGGCAAAACATGACATTCAACTCAGGTGATTGCTTCCTGAGTGCTAAATTATGGGAAAACATCTAACAGAATAGACAATTATATATATGAGTTACAAATTATTATTTATTTTTTTCTTCACAGTGTCCAGACTTGGAAAAGCCATAAGATTACAATCATCTTCTTTTAAAGAAATTATGTATTTTAGTTATATCATATATACAATGACATAATTTTAATATAGAACAAAAAAATCTCAGAGCTGGGCATGTTGGCGCACACTTGTAATCCCAGGATTTGGGAGGCTGAGACAGGAGGATCACGGTTGAGGACAGCCTCGGCTATTTAATGAGGCTCTTTACAACTCAGTGAGACCCTGTTGCAAAATAAAGAATAGAAAATAGGGCTGGGGGTGTAGCTCAAAGGTAGAATGCCCATGGATTCCATCCCCAGTACCAAAAAAAAAAAATTCTCAGGATAAGCAATTGATCAATTTGATTTGTATATTTTTGATATGTGATTTGTATATTTTTGATATGTGTACTTGGGAAGTAGAATTCTTTCTCCTTTTGCAGTAACCATCATATCACTGCATATTCTTACTGAAAATAAATTTTATTATTTTTACAATATTATGACACAGAACTGATTTTATTTTTATCTGCTTCTGCTATTACATTATCCTTTTCTGAAAATATTTGTTCTTCTATTTGGAATACTATCTCAAAAACTCACATAAGACGTTTTAAGTGTTTTCCTCATAAGTAAACATGATAGGTAAAGCTTTTTAAATTGCACTACTTGAATGTAACAAAACTTTATGTAGTAGTAAAAAAACTGCATAATTTTAGAATTATGTCTTAATCATAATTAAACAAAAGTATATAAGTTTGAAAGGCTGTTTTAAATGGTTTGCATATACCCCCTCTTTCATCCAAAAAAAATGTGCATTGGGGTAGGTATGTTTTCTATCTTCATTTTATGCATAATAAATGGAGTCATGATGAAGGCAGGTTACAGCTGTAGTGTGTGGAGGGGTCCTGCATAGATCCCAGGCAATACAACTCCATTAGGAGTGTGCTCCTCAGCCATGCTACCATTCTGTTTTGCTATGGTTCTTCTGCATGTATCATGTGCAAGGAAGGAACTATTTGCCACTCTTTATATGTACCAGTTCAATCCATCTTCCCTAAACTCTTTTAATTAGATAACACTATTATACAATGATATATGAGGAAGATGAGATTCTAAAAACTGCATGACTTGCTCAAATCAGCTTCTCAAAGCAGAGAAAACTTCTAAACTTCTACAGATGAAAGAAAATACATCTGCCTAGTCACTTGTCCAAGGTCTATATGATCCGAAACTTGTGAAATTCTGTTCCAGGTGGGGAGGTGAAGAGATTTTTTTGGCTCCCAATACTCCCTCAGAACAGAACACACACTAAGCTGGCTGTTGGCTAAGTCCACTACAAAGAATGTGGTTTGCTTCTTCTTCCTAATTTCTACAATTAAAAAAAAAAGGCTGGGAAAGTTGTAACTCACGTCTATGTATTTGAGTGTTGGTCTTACACCTTCATCAAGTAGCTGCAAGGTCTCTGGTCTAATTTCCAGATCTTTTATCCATCTTAAATTGACTTGTAACAGGGTGAGAAAGACGGGTTTGTTTCCATTTTTCTGCATATGGATAACCAGTTTTGCCAACATCATTTGTCGAAGAGTCTATCTTTTTCACAGTGTATGTTTTTGGCCCTTTTGTCAAAAATCAATTGGCCAAGGCCGGGCGTGGTGGCACACGCTTGTAATCCCCGCGCTTGGGAGGCGGAGACAGGAGGATCGCGCAAGTTCGAAGCCAGCCGCGCTGGGTTAAGAGACCCTGTTTCCAATTTTAAAAATATATTAAAAAATAGGTCTGGGAGTGTAGCCCAGAGTTAGAAGGGCTTCCAGGAACCCCAGTGCCACACACACACACACACACACACACAAAATCAATTGGCCATAAAAGTGTGGATTTGTTTCTGAGTCTACTATTCTGCTCCATTGGTCTATCTATGTGTCTGCTTTCGTGCCAGTATCATGAAGTTTTTATTACTATGGCTCTGTATTGTGATGTCTCCTCCATGTTTCCTATTGTTGAGAATTATTCTATTCTCATTTTTTGGTTGTTCCAAATGAATTTAAAGACTGATTTTTCTATGTTTATGAGGAATGGCTTGGTAATATTGTATTGAATCCATAGGTCACTTTTGGGAGAATGGCCATTTTGATGGTATTTATTCTACTTATCCAAAAAGCATGGGAAGTCCATCCATCTTCTAAGATCTTCAATTTCTTTTTTTAATGTTTTATAATTTTCCTTGTACAGATCTTTTACTTTCTTGGTTAGGTTTATTCCTAAGTCTTTTATTATTTGGAATATATGAGTGGAAATATTTTCTGGGTTTTTTAGTGGATTTATCATTGGTATATATAAAAGCTAGTGATTTTTTTAAGATTGATTTTGTATCCAGATACTTTGCTGAATTTTTTGATCAATTCTAATAACCTTTTAGTTGAATTTGCTATACTGTTGTATGGTAAGTATAATATCATGCCATATTCTGTCCTCTCTTATTTTATGCAAAATACTAATAGACTTTGGCTGTATATGGAAGTTGAGTAGGAAGATGTCTATGAAGGAATTTAAATAGTAATTAATTTCCCCAAAACAGGAATAAAGATGTATTTTATAACAGAGTTTTATAATAGGATAAAATGTCCAGAAAATTAAAACTTTAATGAAGATTGCATAAGGGCTCAAAAAGCAGTCTTCTTTTCTTCATCTTTAGAAACATTTTATATCCATGTCTAAATAAAAGTGATGTGAAAAGCAATTCCGTTGTGTGGCTTCTAGAAGACACAACCTGCTTTCTTCTCAATGCTTAGTTTCTTTTTTACCTTGAGTTTTTTACTTAATTTCTCCTATCACAGGAATTTTTGCATTATTAATGTTCCAAATGAAAATATGTGTATGCACATGTACTTGTATGCACCATGTGTATAAAGAGAGTGAGAGAGTGGAAAACCTGTATTTTAACAAGCTCTTCAGGGAGTTCTTATTCATGCTACTTTAAAAGCCACTGCCCTAGATTTCCAATCTAGTATTCTTTTTCCCTTGTGTTAAAGTGGGTGACTCAATTTTGTTAAATTCAACAAATGTGCTTTGAGTATCTGCAATTGATCAGAGATTTTGCCCTTTGCTGGGTATGCATATATGAGCAAGAAGTTATCTTTATCTTCGAGGAACTCACATTTAGTATTTTATTTTAAACCATTATATTTTATCACATTGACATTTCCAGATTCCTCAAACAATACATACTATCTGCTTTCCATCCACATAAGGAACCCAGCTCTGAGGAGTCAACTCTAAACAGTTCTTTTGGGATCTCAGTTACAGTTCAAAATTCTGAAGCAAGTGCCTCAAAAGTCCATTTTGACATGTTTTGTATGGGTTTCAGATACAAAATTTCATTTTATGCATTTATGTTTTAACTGCTCATCTTATCTCTACTGCTTATGAGGTTTGAGAGGGTGAGATCAGCAAAATTTCCCCAGGTCCCAGAGGAATCACAATCGCTTTATTTCAAATCTTAGTTCAGAGAACTGGGTCACAGAACTGAGCTTCTATCTTAAAACTGTAGGAAAAATATAAGTAGAAAACGTCATAATGCTTAATGAGTAAAATTGATTTTGAAACATAGAACACTATCTCAATGATGGGTCTGATACAATATAGCCAAAATAGTATCAAGAAGTTTATACTGCATTTCCCAATCTTACTGTTCATAAGAAACCCAGACAAAATCCAGGCAAAGCAATGACTCATTTACTAATCGATAAAAGATTTGCTATGTTAACAAGTTTTCAATTAAAAAAACTCAATATGTAAACTGGCTTAGGACCTCTTTTTAGAGGTCTCTCAGAGTGTTAGATTTATTCTGCCTTTTGAATTAGAAAACAGTCTTCATACTACATCATTTATTTTTATTTCTGTCATTCAGTGTACTTTATTTTCAGACACTACACTGAATCCCTTCATTCGACATTATGACAAAAGAGCTATATTTTTTTCTACTTCAAATTATTGCCAAATACCACTGCAGACTTTACTTCTTTTGTGAAAGCCCAGGGAAATCTCTAACTCACCTCAGACATGACGTGTATCACAAACAGGCCTCCGGCCTTCTCTGAGTGCCTGTGGAGCCTGGTCCATCTGGCATTGCTGAGTCGTGGCCTTATTTCTGGCAAAGTAATCAGTGGAGGGAGCCAAGAATAAGAGAATTAGGAGGAACTGCCCGTATATCAGGCAAAAAGAAAGTGATGAGTGTATGAAATCTCCCAGTGGGTAGAGAATGATTTCTAAATTACTCTGGCTGCTTTTACTGACACATAGAATGCCCTCTGCTAGCTCTGTTCTCATCAGAAAACTCTGCTTTTACATAGGACACTAGCTGCAGTGATCTATGCAGATCACTTGAGAAAACACATGTAAGTCACAGGCCTTATATTAAAGACCAATTTATCTCATAAACACTCTTTTGAAAATTTTTGACACTTAAGTAGTGCCAAGTTCAAGCCTTGTTTCTTTTCACTCAGTAATTAGCTTCACAACAAATTAATATTGCCAAACATAGAAATAATGATCTCTAAACTCTTTACTATAAAAGATGTTGCATGTTAGAAAAGGAGAGTTATGTTTACTATGAGTAATAATAGAAGTAGAAACATCCTAATATAACAACATGTGGTACCCCGTTGCAAGCACTGCAGTGTACATCTTATATGGGACATGTTCTTTAGTTTGAAAACTACTTTAAGGGTGAGTACTATTCCTAGTCTCAATTTAATAATTGAAGATGTTGAGGTTTCAGCAGGTTTTAGATATTGAGGAAGCTTGCAGAGCTAGAAAGCAAATGCATGGGCGATAGGAGAAACACATTATACTTAAACTCTACATACTCATCTGAATCAATCCAAGGACAAACCCTCAGGGAATCATTTTGCATTCATACTTGTTATATTAAAATTTTTACCCAGGTAAATATATTTCCCAAGACTATTTGCGAATATGGTTTAAAACTAGGTCTCATTCCAAAGACCTTGCTTCCTACACAAAACATGCATTTCATTTGGTATTTTCTCAGAAAAAGAAGAGGGAGAAAAAATACTTCGTGAAGTGAAAATAAAATATTTTCAGGTATATTGTAAATCATGCAGCGTGATTATTATAATTCTTTGGGGAAAAAAAGCCATACTAGTCGGGCATGGTGGCACATGCTTGTAATCCCAGCATTTGAGAGGCTGAGACCAGAGATTTATGGTTCGTGGACAGCCTCAGCTACTTAGTGAGACCCTTCACAACTCAGTAAGACTTTGTTTTAAAAATAAAAAGACAAAAATATAGGACAGGAGCTGTAGCACGAAGGCCAAATGCCCCTGGATTCCATCCTCAGACTTGTGGAAAAAAAAAGTAAACAAAAAAGCCATGCTATTACTGAAACTTAATGAAAAATTTTCATGTTTCTAGATGATACGTCTTTCTAATCTTTCATTGTTAGTTATACTAGTAATAGAACATTCTAATGCCAGTCTGATACTAGCTACAGGATCATTTTCCCACAGTAAAAGGTCACATTAATAATGTACTTTCAAATGTATAATCTCTTGCATTCTCATCCATAGTTATTTTCACAAAAAAATAAAGACTGTATTTATCCAGTAGAAAGTCATAGTAAAAGAGAATTGGTGGGTCAAAGGATAAGAATAGGTAAGAAAAAGTTTATTTGTGATAATGTTGATGAACCTGGATGATATTCTTTTAAGAGAAATAAGCTAGATACATAAGAAAAATACATTATCTCACTCATGCATAGAATATAAGTAATTGATCTCATTAAAGTAAGCGTAGAATGGTGTTTTCCAGGCATTCGGAATGTTTGGGGTGAGAATTGGTCTGAGAGTGATCAAATAATTCAACACTTCAATTAGATAGGAAGAACAAATTCAGGAGATGTATGACACATTAAAATATTCACTCTACAGAAATAACTTGGTGAAGTAAGGCATATAGTTGTAGAGGGATTTAATCATTCCACTATATATACATATTTCAAAACAATATGTTGTACATGGTAAGTCCATTTAAATAAATAAGAATAAGAGAAGAGATAAAGATAGAACATCATATTTCTCATTGTGTCTATTTTTCTCTACCTAAACCATGGCTATAGTTAAAAATTAAATTTATATTGTTTTGCTGGGCATGATGGAACATGCATGTAATCCCAGTACATGGGAGGATGAGACAGAAGGATTGCAGATTCAAAGCTGGACTCAGAAACTTAGTGAGACCTTGATCCAAAGGGGAAAAAAATTAAGACAAGCTGGGATGTAGTATGGAGTAGATTGCTCCTGGGCTCAAAATAAATTAAAAAATAAAAAATATATGTTTTATATATACTATATGTATATATATTTTATACATATATTATAATTTTGTATATATATATATTTATTTACTTTATATATCTGAGCTACACTCCCAGCTGATTTCATTTTTATATTGAAACAAGGTTTTGCTATGTTTATGAGTCTCACTACTTGCTAAGACTGTCCTCCAACCTGTGATACTTCTTTCTCAGCCTTCCAAGTACCAGGAATTACAGGCATGGGCCACCACATCTTGCTCTATATATTGCTTTTACACTAATAGATATCACCTTCATGAATGCTGATGAAACCTTTATAGTGTAATGTAGTGATCTTTATGATTACCACTATTTGAACAGTAATTTTCTAAACATGAAAATATGTTTCAGTTAACAAAATTCATTTTCAACATATTTAGAAAACAGTGTGACTCCTTCATTTCACATTTTCATGAAAATATGCCATAATCTTTGTGGAACCAAAATGGAATTAGGAAAGAATATTCTTTCATGAGCATTCTTAGCTATGTTTATTCATAGTTATTAGTGTATTTCAGTTGCATTTGTTGTTATACATTCTTAGAGTAATGACTTATTCACACCCACATAAAAGAGTGACATATCATACATAAAACAGAGCTACCAAGGTATGAAAATTAAAACTGCAAGTCTTCCGTGGCAGGGTTAAATAATATATCTTGGTATGGATCAATGTCTGAGGGGAACCAAATTAAATGTTTTAAATATAATTAAGTTTATCTGTGTATCAATTTCTTTAGTTTCTTTAAATCCACATTTCATTTCAGTAATACCCCTTAGCTTTACAGTAATTACTACACAGACACTTAAATGCACATTGACTTTTTTAATGCTACTATTATTCGGATAGGACACATTAAACTTGAAATTTGGTCTTTTGCATTCAGATGTCCCAAGAAGCAGTGGGTCAATAAAGGTAAGACAAGGTGAGGCATGGTGGTGCACACTTGTAATCCTAGTACTTGGGAGGCTGAGACAGGAGGATTGCAGGTTCCAGGCTAGCCTCAGCTACATAGGCCCTCCACAACTTAGTGAGACTTTGTTTCAAAATAAATAATAATAAAAAATAGGGCTGGAGTTTTAGCTCAGAGGTAGAATGTCCCCTGGTTCCATCTCTGGTACTGCAAAAAAAAAAAGTAAAATATTTTATTTAAAAATGATTTAAAACTGGTCCTCTTCTTCCAAAGCTCTGGTAAATACCAAACATTTGTTATCACAAGGATTTAGTGTTTACGTAATTTTTTTCTCTCCTGCAAAATCTAGGCCAAAAGAAATATCTACCAATTCCATTTATTTAGTAGTTAAATTCAAACAACTTAATATGTATTTATGTCCTGACAACTTAGCAGGCCTTGGGAAAAGTACACATAAATTGAAAGAACAAAATAATAAATTGGGTTCATTTTCAAGTAACCACAAATTGGATGTGTGCACCTGTTTGGCACTGCCCAACTTCTCAAGCTCTTGAAGCAGATCAAGTGCTCACACACTCATTTCCTGTTCTGCGCTGATTTTCACATGCTGCTTGCTTTTTATCATGCAGCCGTAAGATTTGCAAGGTATGAAGTCATCAAAGGAATGTAGCTCCATATGACACTGAAATTGTGAAATGTCTTAAATAAGTAACAGCTCTCAGAGGCTGTCAGATGCTGAGTATCACTCCTTGTTTTGAAAATCTATAAGATGAGCAGCACCCCCATGCGTTTGCTATGGCTTTTGGAAACATGTCACACAGTATGGGAAGCATAGAGGTAATGAGTTGATCTCATCGTCAGACACATCTATCAGTAATAACACTTTTTTAAAAGGTATTTGACTACTAGACTCATAATAATTTCAACTTATCAACTGTCATTTCTTTCTTCATCTGTATGGAACCTGGAGCAAGAATGGAGATCAGGAATACCTGCAGCTTGTCCCACTTGGGTTTTTGGAACTGAGGTGTGAGAAGAGGCAGCTGCACTATGGCACTGAGCACTAAAGCTTGCCCTTCCACCAGGAATATTTTTATAGTATTAATTATTTTTGTGTGTTCCTGGAGATTGAACTCAGGGGCATTCTACCTCCGAGCTACACCTCCAGCCCTATTTTCCTTATACTTTACTTTGGAACAAGGTTTCACTAAGTTTTGGAAGTCTCATTAAGTAGCTAAGGGTGGCCATGAACCCAGATCCCCCTGTCTCAGCCTCCCAAGTATTAGGATTACAAGTGTGCACCACCATGCCTGGATTATGGTGTTAATTTTTAATTCATATTATTGGTTGGGTAAGATTTCAGGGTTATATGTATGGTAGAGCTTTGGTCTACAGGAACAGTTTAATTAAAAATAGATACCATCATATTAGGTATAGTGTTAGGTGTGAACGAAGCTTTAGAAAAATGGTTCAAGAGAAGTACTTATTTACAGAAACTTTTCCTGGTATCGTTCAATCATTGTGCACAGAGATATTATGAAGTGTCAAGTCATCACTTCTCATAATGCCCAAGAACTATCTCTTTGTGTGTCGGGAATCCGGCCCGACAGCTGACGGGGCTTGACGAGATGATGAGTACCGGACGACTCGAACACAAACCCACGAGCCGGGAGTCAAGTCAAGCAGGATCTCCCTTATTTCTCTCCAAGCAGTCCTATATATAGCACCAAACCACGAGGGGAATTTCCATGAGAAATAGCCTAGCCTATCCACGATAAAGATCACTAGCACGTAGTTTACAGCCAATCCCAGGCCAGTACATGAGCCATTCATGTGTGCAGAAAGCTCCTTTTTAGGTAGAAAGGGAAAAACCGCTCAGTCTCCCCACCCATAGTGAATGGGGAAACCACGCCTTCCTAGCTTCCTCCAGGCGCCATCTTGACCGTTTTTTGCTGCATCACTTTACTTAAAGTTTTGCCTTAGGCCGTAGGCTGCTCAGGCCGAATCTTCTTAGGCGCTGTATAGACACACCCCATCATTTGTGGTTCTTGTTATAGAATGTACCATCCTGATTAATTTTTTATCTCCCACTCAGGGTCAAAAAATAGAAATACTATTAGTACTTACTGGGCTGTGAAATAACTGGCATTTCTTGCCTCTGCAATTACCAAATGTCATTTGCTGAATACTATATCACTCATGATTCTGCACTATTTTAGTATTACCTTTGAAAGTTAACCTCCAATAACTCTTTTCCATACTCTGGTTGTTACTATATCTTTGATGGTGATAAATGCAAATTTTATACCAAATACAAATCCTTCTCAGGATTTTATTCAAGTCTATTTTTTAAATCTACAATAAATGAGATAAAAATAACACATATTTTTCAATTATGTGTTATTTTGGCACTTGATTATTTTGACAATTATTTTTATTAACTTTGTTTGTGTATGTCTGGTTACTTTTCTGTTATATGGGTATTTAACCTGAGTCTTGCAGCAATGCAAAGATATCACATGGGTTTCAGGACTCTTGTTTCTAAACTAAGGCTTTGTTAATCCCCCATATGCTGCTGTGCTAACATAAAGTTTTATTGAGTTTCAAGTCATCTATTTAAGTCATCTAAAATCTATCTAAGCCATCTAAAATAATTGGATTACATGAAATCTCATGATCTATTATGCATTAAGATTCTAAGTAGTAAAATTAATAAAAACTTTGTGTTGACATAACCCCAAATTAGTTAATTTTGACCACACCCTTCAACTTTTATTTTGGATAGATTTATGCATTAAAGAATATAAATTTATCATAGATAACTATTTCAATGTTATTAAAATTCGCATTAACAAAAACTTAAAAATAGGAATAGTTGTAACATGATGAATACAATTTGAGGTAGCTAAAAGGTTCTTAGCCACATTAAAACAGACCTAGAGTGACGATACATAGATGGGTTCATTATTTTTTTAACTTTTAAATACAGCTTAATCTGATAATTAAGAATGTCCTGTTAAATTTATTTATTAATATTTTAGTGGTAAGTCTTTTCTCCATAACTAGGATTAGGGACTAGCTGAGCCCAGTGGTTTGGAAGGCTCAGCTGAGGAATCTTTTTCTTTCCCATTTAACCCTTTTCTAGTACCTGTCAGAATAGATGATATCTCCATCTGCGATTGTGCCAGGATACAAAAGGAAGTTTATAAGGGGAGATGGGAGCTTTCCTTAGTAAATTTAAATTAATTTCCAGTTACTAACAATTATTTTATAGTCTTCAAACTTACTCTTTAGAATAATTTTGTTACTTTAGTACCATTATTTTGGTACTTTATGATAAAAAAAGACTATCCACTACTGAATGTCCTTGAACATACCTGCAAGTTCTTCCAAAACTTGTTGGTGATTCTTAGAAGTTCTACAACTAGTCACATGGTAATTAAGTAGGTTATGGGAAACAAAGAATCACTACATATGTTAAAACATTTTTTAACAAAATAGGGAAAGCATAATGGCTAATTTTAGTCATTTGTTACTAAAAAAAGAGTTCAAAAGAGATAAGTATTTTCTGGTTTAACTTTGATTAAACAATTTATCATGTTATATTCACTATTAGAACTGATACCTAAGAAAACCAGCAACTGATTTAATATCTTAAATATGAACTGGCTTAAGATTTTAAGCAAAAAGATAATAGACATTTGTTAGTTACCAATTTGTTACTTAGATCAACCATAAAAATACAAATTTTACTCTAAGTATTATTCATTATATTTTCTATCTCTGTTTTTGTAATATGTGAAAAAAGATATGTCTGGTCTTCAAAAGAATATATTTTGAAAAGGTCATTATGTTTTATTAAATATTACAAGAAATATCATATGCTATTCTAGATTTAAAAAATAATCTTGAATAAAATCCTGAGAAGGACTTGGAATTTTCATGTATATTATTGGTCAGCTTTTCATCGCTGTGATCAAAACACTTGACATGAACAACTTACAGGGAAAAGGTTTCTTGGGTTCATGATTTCAGAGGTTCAGACCACGGGTTAGCTGTCTCCAAATGGCACCAATCAAAAACACAATGGAGATAGGGCATGTCAAAGACTGAGATTAAGAAAGAGAGAAAAATAGAAACAGACCAGGGGCAGATATAACTCCAAAGGCCTTGTCTCCAGTAATTTACTTCTTCTAGCTACATCTTACATGTTTATAGTTGCTTCCTAGTAAATACATTCCAATTATTAATGCATCAGATGGATTAATTCCCTGAAGAGTTTAGAGTTCTCATGATTCAATCATTTCACCACTGAAAATTACTGTATTGCCTATAAATGGGATTTTCTGGGGGAAATTTCATAGCCAAACCACAATACCATCAGAGAGAGTTTACACTTAATAAGTAATTACTTTTTTTTTCAGAATTGAGGATTAAACCCAAGGGCATTCTACCTACAAGCCACACTCCTAGCTCTTTTTTATTTCTTTTATTTTAAACTAGGTTCTGGGTAAGTTTCTAAGGCTGGCTTAAAACCTGTAATCCTCCTGTCTCAGCCTTCCAAGTACTGGGAGTACAGGTATGCACCACCACACCCAGCTAATAAGCAGTTCATTTAAATCATTGTTCCTAGAATTTCATATTATTTTATGTAATTATCAGAATGCTTCTTGGTATGGGATCCAGTAATAGCTCTATTTTACAAACCAAGTATATAAAGAGAATTTCAGTAAGTTGGCTGTGTTAGAAAGCTCCTTTGTACTCACCCAGAACATCAACTCAGGCAGACTGGCAGCAAAGCTGGATTTTAGCCACGGAACAAGGTCAGGTAACTTTGCTTTCTGAGTTTTATATGTGAAAATAAGGACAGAATAACAGTAGCTATCCCTTTCAGAGATAAGTAGTTTAGCATCATCAGAAAATAAATCACAGTGCCTTTACAAATTAGTCAAAGATTAAATTTCTCATCAGTGTGGAAATCCCAGGTTCACCAGTTACTCTGAGGACATTCAGGAAGAGCTATTTAATACTAGGGTATTATTTTAAATCTGTGATGGCTTTATTAAGCTTATTTGAGGTTCAAGGAATTTTTAAGCAATGAAAATGAGTGAAAGAATGTGTCTTATGCCTGATTTATTTCTGGCTTCATGTTTAGTTATAGCACAATGCCTATAGCTAAATTTTAAAAATTGATAAAATCACATAATTTTATCAATTAGATCTAAAGCATCAAATAGCCCTTATGTGGCTACTGCAACAGTACCCTCGTTATTAAAAAGACTTACTGACTCGTATTAATGTAAGACAATTACTAATAATTACGTAAGTAATGTAAGACATATACTAATAAGAATAAAGGAGCTACAACAAAAGATGAATTAAACATTTTTAAATGTGAAAAACAAAATTTAAAAATAATTTAATTAAATTCAAATGTTCTTATTCTATTTTATCATTGCTGTTAATTTGAGCATGTAAAGAATAATGATTTAAAATGTTTTCAGCTTAAGAACTTTATTTTTCTATTTGATCCATATTTTTAATTATTTAATAATATTCACTGAACACCTGTGCTTTTGTTTCAGGCATTTTTCTAGAAGATTGATCATGGAGACCAGGATCTCCCTGTGCAAGTCAGTGATCATCATGCAATATTGTAAATCAGTAATAACGTAAGCAGAGAATACTAAGAAAATACCCACAATGGAGTGTCAGAAATAGGCTAAGAATTCTGAAACAGTTCTCACTAGACTGTCATAACAAAAATGAAAGAATTTGATTGAACCTACAGCTTTCTGAAAAAATTCCACAGTTGAAATTAACGAGTGTACAAATGTGTGTATATATGTATACCTGCATATGTACTTTTGTAATGTTTATATATACATGTACAATACATGTATATTTTATATATGCATATATTTACATTTAAATAAATATAGTTTGAATTTATTGTTTCATTAAATATATTTATATTTCATATATGCAGATATAAAATTGTATATGTATAATATATTTATATATATGCTCAGATCAAAATTCTGTGGATGACAAAAATATGTACTATTTCTTTCTAACAAAAGAAGTAATAAAAGATTAAATTAACCTAGAAAAATACTTAATTTCCTAATAAGAAACTTTACTATTCTATTTTGAAATTTATAAACTACTTATAGATTTGTTATTCATGATGTTCTAGAATGGATGGAATTTGAGTTGTTGTATCTTGTACTTATCATCTAAGACACTGCTTAGTAATTCAAATGTTAATGTCTTGGAAATTATTAAGCACAAAAATTAATAGTCAGCAAGTGATACACCTTTGTATAAATTTCCCTAAAAATATAATATTTGCTAAAATCTTGCTAAATTATATTTTAGCAAATAAAATTTGCTAAAATATAATATTTGCTAAAATACTATTCCAAGTCCCACTATCTCCTCATGTCTTTATAAAATTCAAATACTGCTCCTCTCTAAATTCTTTAGTTAAAATATATATGACCACAACCTATTTATTATTAACTTTTTTTTCTTGGCAAGTACAAATGGTTATATCTCAGATCTTGAACTAAGATATAAACTACAGAGTGTTGTTTGGCCAGCAGTCAAATACTATGGCATTTAACCCTTAACCTTTACCATCTCTAAGACATTTCTCTTTTTATCAGAATATTAATCTCTCCACTGTGTTAGCTACTTCTGCCTTCCCTGCATATTTAACTTTAATTCATGACAAGCTTGTCAAAATACTTCTATTTCACCTTTTAGAAAATTCCCAGCTGTTTTTAAGTTCATTTTTACTAAAAAGCATGCAAATTAGAGAAAAATAATTTAAGAATACTTTATTGATAAAAAAGCTCAGAGAATTTTTAAAATTCTGTCTTTAAATGAGTATGATGCTTAAAATACTGATTACTAAATACCTTAAGTAGGACATGGATTTGATATTTCATTGCTGTTATAAATATTTACTCCTGAAAATTTACCAAAGTATTTACATATTTATTTAACATTTGCTGTATTTTCAAATATATGTCCCTAAGCATTAATACAGATAAGCCAGGGACCCACAGGACTTCCAGTGAAAATGTGACAGCTTTTCAGAGTATTAGTAAATGTTAAGTCAGTACTGCAGAAATATTTTCATTTGCTTAAACATATATTATTGGCCATTTATAGCAAGAAATTAACAACATAAGTGAAATAGACTGGTTAGTGTGTAATTCATATTCTGTGTTTGCTCCAATGTAGCCTTGTTTCATTGATATTACAAACACTTTTCTATGAAATATCTTAGTTTGGACTTCCATAAGAAAATATTGGGCATCTTAAAGAGTACATTTTTATTTTTCACAGCTAGAAAGATAGGAAGTTCCAAAATCAAGGGGCTGGCAGACCTAGTGTCTCATGAGAACGCCATTCTTTACTTACAAAAATTTTCTTGTTTACTTCATATGGCAAAGAGAGATGAGAGATGAGAGATGAGAGAGAGAGGTGTGAGAGAGAAAGAGGTGAGAGAGAGAGAGAGGAAAGAGATAGAGATGATAGAGATAGAGATAGAGAGACACTCCAGAGAGGATCTCTATCTTTTCTTGTAAAGGCACTAATACTACTCATGAGAACACAGCCCTTATGATCTAATTATCTCACAAAGGCTTCAATTACAAATACCATCACTTTGGGGATTAAGTGTCAACATATTGATTTGAATGCGTAGGGCCAATAGAATCAGTCCATAGAATACCATAGTAATGATATGAAGCATGCCATCATTATATCATCAAATGAGCAAATATAGTGGCTATATTTTTCAAGAATATGACTGTATAACTTTAAAAGTCCTACAAAAGCAAAGCACTAAATTCTTTATTTTATTTACCTTTCTACTCTTTCTCCCTTTTGCGCTCTCTCTCTCTCTCTCTCTCTCTCTCTCTCTCTCTCTCTCTCTCTCTCTCTCTCTCTCTCTGTGTGTGTGTGTAGTATTAAGGTTTGAAACCAGAGGTTGTTTGCCATTGATTATACCAATTATACCAATTTTTTAACAGGGTCTCAGTATATTACTCCTCACTGGCCTCAAACTGAAAATTCTTTGCTTTCAGCCTCCCAGGCATGTGCAAGGATTTCTACTTTCAACATTTTATTTCTACTTTTCAGACAGGCCTTCTTTATATCTTGTCTAGACTACACCCTGTTACCTGGTCTGCCAGCCTACAGTCCATTCTAATTTCTACTTCAACCTCTCATTCCATTTAAACATCGTGGACAAATGATCTTTCTAAAGCATAGTTCTGTTTTTGTTATGTTGAATAATTTTAATTATAACTTACATAAATAATATGCTCATGTTTTATTTGTGTAATTTGATAGTATAAAATCTGTATGCACAGAACTTGTTTCCACCTTTCCTAGATTTTCACATAAAAGACAATCTACAGTATGTACTTTTTGTGTGTCTGGCTTCTTTTTCTCACCACACTGTCTTGAGTGTCAGACATGTTGTAGCATTTATCTGAAGCCATTCTTTTTTTTAAACTGATGCACTAGTTTGTCTTCTTAAGTGTTTATATACATTTGGATGGTTTCAGTTAGAGGCTATTATAAATAAAGCAACTATGAACATTTGTACATGCCATTGGTGGACATATGTTTTAATTAGTCTTTGAAATATACCCAAATATGTTTGACTTTTACAATTGCAAAGTGTATTTCCAAGTTACCATTTAATGACGTTGGTCAGTTCAAATAGCTCATATGCTGGTTAACACTTAGACACTAAGTATTTTCAATTTTTGCCATTTTAGTGAGTATGAAATGGTATCTCATTAGGTTTTTTTATTATATTTAGCATCTTTTGTCTATCTTTTTTGTGAGCTAAGCATTTTGGTGCTGTGTGCATGTTTGTCACTATCACTATTAAGTACATCATGATGTGAGACTACAATGCACCAGTAAAAGTAAAATAAATAAAACTGTTTATATTTCTATTTATAATATTTTAAAGGTATAGAAATACCCTAGGTAAAAGCTCTTTGTAAGATATACACTTTAAATATATTCTTTATTGTGAACTTCTTTTCCAAAGAAAATTTTTTAATTTGCCACAAAGTCCAAGTTATCCATCCATCTATGGTTTCTTTGTTTTCTATGTCCTTTCCCAGAAATGTTTGCTTACTCAGTTTATCAAAATTTTATATTTTTCTTCAATACTCATATTTTAATTTCATATTTATGGGTAATACTTATTTTGATTTTTTAGAAATAATATCATGTTAGCCGGGCGTGGTGGTGCACGCTTGTAATCCCCGCGCTTGGGAGGCGGAGACAGGAGGATCGCGGAGGTTCGAAGCCAGCCACGCTGGCGTAAGAGACTCTGTTTCGAAAATATAAAATAGGTCTGGGAGTGTAGCCCGGAGGTAGAAGGGCTTCCAGGAACCCCAGTACCACCACCAAAAAAAAAAAAAAAAAAAAGAAATAATATCATGTTGTGGCCAATGTTTATGTTTTATACACAAATAACCACTTGTTCCAAGAACATTTGTTGAAAAGATTATTTTTTTTCCCTGCTGAACTATCTGGGCACCTGTCTTGAATTTCAGCTGTATGATCTATTTCCAGATTCTCTATTCTGTTTTATTTACCTATGTATCTAAATGTATGATGCAGTGTAGTCTCAAGATTACTGTATAATTACATCTTAAAGATGATACTGTAACTGATTCAACAAAATTTTAATACTATTTTGAGATTTTTGGTTCTTTAACTTTTCATATAAAATTTATAGTAAGTTTGTCAATTTCTACAAAAAATACTTGCTTGAAATTTTCATTGTAAATGTATTAAGTCTGTAGATCAATAGGATACTTGCTACCTTATCAATATTAATTTTTCTAATTTATGAACCTTGGATACTCCATGATTTATTTAGGATTCTTAAATTCCTCTAGAAAATATCTTGTGATTTCAAAATATGGGTTTAACAAGGAGTTTAAAAAAATGTCTATAAAATGGGGAAAATGTTTGCCAGCCACTCCGCGAAGGACTAATATCAAGAATATACAAAGAACTAAAAATAATTAATATTAAAAGCAAATAGTCCAAACAAAAATAGGCAATTGAACTAAATAGACATTTAAAAAAACAGAAATACTAATAACCAATAAATATATGAAAAAAATTTAACATTGTTAGCAATTAGGGAGATTCAAATCAAAATTATACTGAGATTTCATTTAACCTCAATCAGAATGGCAATCATTTAAGAAGTCAAACAACAACAAATGCTGATGAGGATGTGGGAAGTAGGAACTTTTATACACTGTCAGTGGAAATACAAATAGTAAAGACACTATGGAGATCAGTGAAGAGACTCCTTACAAAACTGGGAATGGATCCACCCTATGATAATACATATATACCCCTTCTAGATATCTTTCCAAATGAACTGAAATCAAACTATTGTAGTGATATATACTTACCCAGGTTTATAGCAGCACAATTTGCAACAGCCAAATCATGGAATCAACCTAGATGTTCATTGACAGATCAATGGATTACAAAATCATAAGATACATACACAATGGAATTCTATTTATTTGCAGGAAAATGGATGGGCCTAGAGAACATTATGTTAAGGGGGATTAGTCAGTCAAAGAAAGTAAAAGGTTGTATGTTTCTCTTATATTTGGAAAATAGTGAAAAATCAGGATATATGAGGGACTTTAGATAATAGAGGAGAAATCCTAGTGGAACAAAGAAGGTGTTCTAAGGGAAGGTGGTGGGGTTTGGGAGGGAGAATGAATAAAGGAAGCACTTCCACTGATGTTATATAAATATGTGAGAATACCAATGCCAATCTCAATATATTACAAGAGAAAGGGGAAGAAGTGGGGAAGGACAGGGGAAAGGGAAATTTACCAAGTGCTGTTTATCACTCTGAACTGCATTATGATGTGAGACTGGAATGTACTAATTAAAGTAAAAAAGAGAAAAAAATAAAGATGTTAAACACTTTTTAAATTTTATGTAGTATAAATGTTTGAGTTTTATTTTAAATAGTTTTGTTATTATTATTTTCCTGTTATTTATTCCTATTCTACAGAAACATGTGTGAGTTTTTTGTCTTGCAGTACTGGGGATTGAACCCAGGGTCATTCTACTTCTGAGCTATAACCTCAGTCCTATTTTTTATTCTTTATTTTGAAACAGAGTCTAAGTTGCAGAGCACCATACTAAGCAGCTGAGACTGGCCATGAACCTGCAATCCTGTGGCTGTGAACTTGTGATCCTCTTGTCTTGGCCTTCCAAGTACTGGGATTACAAGCGTGAGCCATCATGCCTGGCTTGATTTTTATTTAATTATACTGTTTGTTTAAAATTATTGAATCTAAAATTTGCATTCCTAAATTATCACAACAGCTTAAAATGAATATTATCTTACTTTCGATTTCACATTTCTCATCTAAATTTATAAAGTTCAATTATACGTATATCATCCTTTCCCATGATAAAATTATATTTAACTATTTCATAAACCCTGAATCATGATTTTTTTATTCTTGACTTACATAATAATTACTGTTTTAATGGCATTTTGCTAAAAATTAGGCACACTTTTCATATGTAGCCAATTATTTACTACTTCTAGTCCTCTTAATTCCTTCCTTGGATTCAAATATACCTGGCATTACTTCTCTTCATCCCAAAGACTATTCTTTAGTTTATTTTGTGGTCCAGTCTCCTGGTAACACAACAATATATCAGCTTTAAATTTTATAAAAATCTTTATTTTAAATTGTTTTTAAGAATCCTAATTTATTGGATTTAAAATTTTGATTTGATTGTAAAATTTTTCAGTACTATTAACATTTTAAAAGCATAGAAATTTCAGGGCTTGTTTAGCCATTCAATAATATCAAAGATTCAAATTTCATTTGAACTTCAGCTGTACAGTCTTTGGCATTTTAGTTTACAATTCTATGAGACCAAGACGGCTGTCATAGTGCCAAAAATGATGCCTCTGAGGCATAAAGTTAGAAAGGTTCTCCAGATGCACTTTACTATTTCCACTGAAGTATTAAAAACTTTCCAGAAGCCCTAGCAGCAGATTTCCACTTCAAATTCGGATACTAGAATGGAACTTTGTAATCACCAGGGGTTGCAAGTGAAGCTGGGAAATTGAGCATTTGGCTTTCTATCCTCTGCCTACAATCCAGTGAAAGAAAAATTTTCAATGTGGATTCGAAGTCAACCATCAATAGGATCTGTCTCAATAGGAAAAAAAAAAAAAAAAAAAACTCGGAAATAATCTAAAGGGATATGCTTCCAGCCCGGATAGGAGTTTAGGGAGTCCAAGATGTGAATAGCATACCATCTTCATGAACAGAGCCCACAAATCAGAAGTAGATATTTATATTTGTTTTTTCTTTACTCTAGAGTTATATAGTATCTTTTCATCTTATCTCACTCCTATTTTTCAACTACTCTCAAATGAATTAATCTTTTCTTTTTCCCCATATAGATTCTTTACTTGTTTGTGCCTCAAAGATTCTGCCTTTTGCCTTCTCTCCCTACATCCTTCATGTTCCACCCACACTACAGACAACATTGTTCTTCTCTCTCTTTGTAGTAACATTAGAAATCTCTAAGAAACAGAGATTGTTAGGATTTTTGACTGCATATAGTAAATAGTGCCCATGTTCCTGAATTTTGGAGCCACAAACTGGCAAACTTATAATTCCAGTACTTGGGAGGCTGAAACAGAAGGATCACAGGTTTGAGGCAAGTCTCAGCATTTTAGCTAGACTCTTACCAACTTAACAATATTTCTTTCCAAATAAATAACAGAGGGCTGGGATATATCTCAGAGGTAGAATGCCTCTGGGTTCAATCTCCACTATCAAAAATAAAAGCATTAGAGTCTCTATGCTTGACAGATCTTAGATCAAATCACATCTAAGACAGCAGGCTTGTCTGTACACAACTTGTTTTGAGGTTGGTTCCAATTTTTGTTTGGCCAAATTGCAATCAAGGAAGAAGTACCATATGGTTCAGTGTAGGGTTTTATTGAAACTTGTTGGCTATTTGAATCCAAACAGGGCTTAGGTATATAGCAACGTGGCAAATTCTTTATGGAACAAAGGTCATGAAGGATTTGGTTACAACTTTCTTTTCTAGCAGTACTATCAATTTCTTATTTTGATATATTTTATATGCCTCCCATCTTACATGCTACAATTCCTTAGAAATGCATTACGTTTATGTTACTTTATACATAAAATGCTATTTATATTCTCTATGTACACTAAAATTTTATCTGTTTTTTAAGAAATCTTACTCTCCTGATTTATTTTTTGTGAATGTCATTTTTTAAAATTACTTGGAAGCATTTACTTCGAGTTCATATCATCAGTGTATGTACAAATGCCAAACTTTCATTCAATTCTGAAGTCTACGAGAGCAACAATTATGCTTTATGTACCTCATCATTAAAGAACCTTGCACATAATCCATACTTTGATATTTACCTACTAAATATGAAAAATGAATTTTACTTATATGAATTCATAACATTAATATATTATTTAATCTGTACGTTAAGTGTGTATGGCTTACAAAGATAATTTCAAGCTCTTTCTAAAAGGTTAATTACTATGAAAATTAACCGATATGTGCATTGTTTTTACAATCCATTAACCCACTATATAATGAAAATATTATTTGATGTTTTTGCCTAAGTTAACATTAGGAATTTAATGTGTATTGGTGTGTTAACTTTGATAAGCATTTTATTTCTCAAACTGAATGTGCAAATGTGTCTAGGGGAATTTATTTAATACTGCTAACTAGGTTATATGACACTTGGATGAATCTTGCTAAAATACTTCATTGAGAACAATCAGAAAAAAATTATCTGTAATGACAGAGTATACATAAAGGCTGAGTATTTCTTATCCAAAACTGTTTGTAACCAGAAATATTTCAAGTTTTATTATTTTTAGATTTTAGAATATCTGCATGTATACAATAAGATTTCTTTGGGATGAGATAATTCTAAAAATCAAATTCATTTATACTTCATATATATGATTGTACACATACTTAAAGTTAATTTTATAAGAACTTTTATGCACCTCATGTGACTCATGTGAAGTCATCTTTGGAATTTCCATCAATGGCATCATATCTATCTTGAATATATTTCATATTTTTGAGTATTTCAAATATCAGGGATTTTTACATTATTATTATGGGTGGTCAACCTGCAATAGTTTAATGTAAATAATATTAGAGAGCAAGGGAGATCCTTCTGGACATCTTACTTTAGAAGATGGTTTCATAGAGATTAAAAGGTTCATTTAGATTCACATTTAAGACTAGTGTACATTTCTGCAAGATTATTTATTTATTTATGCCACTGGGGATTGAACCCAGGGGTATTCTGCAAATGAGTCATTCACTCAGCTGTTTTTAGTTCTTATTTTGAAGGAAGGTCTTGCTAAGTTACCATGAGCTGGCCTCAAACCTGCCATCCTTCTGCCTCAGCTTCTCAAGTACTTGGATTACAGGTGTGTACCGCCACACTTGACTATTGTATGGCTAATTGGTTAAAATGAAAATATTAATTAACAAAATATTTCATTGTTTAACATTCATGAGTATCAGATATTCATGAGTATCAAGTGCTTTTGTTTCTCTCAAGTAATGTGATATCTCATATGTCACGGATTACATATATAAGTTGAAGATAACCAAATGAAAAAGTGTAGTATTGTGGAAATGTATTTCACTAAATAATGACTTCTAATGTCACACAATTGTGAAACATATTAATTACTTATCTTAAAAATTCATATCCATGAAACTATATTGCAAGCTGAATTCTGAGTTCATGATTTTCCTTTCTTTTTTCAAAATAGTGTATGTTTAAGATAATTTTAGAACACTAATCAAACAATGTGCCCTCATAGTTCAATATTTTTAACTAAGATGAATTTAGTGAGAGAGAAAATTTTCAAAAGTGGATTCTGGTAAGTATCTAATTATAATTCATAACTAGAGAAATGTGCTTAAATATCTTTTAACTTTGATCTTCTTCCCATTGGATACTTGTTTTTTATGATTGTACAAAATACATAATTTTAAAACAATATAATTCTAATATAGTTCTCCTACAATATTAAAGTTTTTTAGGTTAATGATGTCAATAATATTTTGCAAAATGCAAAAACCTTATGACTTTGATGAGTGTCCTTAATATATATTCCTCCAGCAACAGGGTTTTCTGTAATGAGAAAAGGATGCTGATCACATAGCTGACATATACCTGGACAGTTTCAAGTAGTCATAAAACACAGTTATCAAAAAACCTACATTCATACATTTTCACAAAGTGAAAAATGTGAGCTTCCCATCAACTGTACTGAACTAATTATTTGTATGACTTTTAAAAACCCTTATCTGTATAACCTAAAATACTTAAATTCAAAATAATAAATTTATATATTGGAAAATAAATGTTTGGATTATGGGAGCAATTGGGTTTATAAGAGCAGTGAGATTTTATTTGGAATGAACATTTTCATTTTTCTGAAACCAATAAATGGTCCAGTTATTAAAAGAATATGAAAAGGATAAACAAAGAATGTTACTCTTATATTTCATTTATTTTATAGAGTAAAATATGTAGAACATAGCACCATGATCTATTTTTATCACTAAATTGAATCACAGACATTTTAATTTTTAATAATTAGATAGACTACTGTAATTGTCTTTATATTTATATGTACACAAACTATATAATTACCATTATTTAAAAATATTTAAAAGTGAAGAATATAAACATGATAAATCTGTATAATATTGTTACTGGTCTTCTTCTTGTCCCCTAACTTTTGCTTACATTTCCTTTTAATGTCAAATACTGTGGTGTATTTGTTATCTTCTAAATTTGAGGACTAAAGAACTATGCTAAGCCAAAAGACTTTAAATAATTTAATTTTAATTTTATTCTCATTTTGCCTGGCTTTTAAAATATATTTGTATACGTGTGTGTGTGTGTGTGTGTGTGTGTGTGTGTGTGTGTGTGTTGGGGGTGTGGGTCATGGTAATTGAACGTATGGTCCTTATACTTCTGAGCTACATCTCTAGCCTTTTTATTCTTTGATTTAAAATAGGATCTAACCAGGTTACTGAGAGTCTTGCTATATTGCTGAGGCTGTCCTTGAACCTATGATCCTCCTGTTCCAGACTCCCAAGTACTGAAACTACAGATTCCCAAGTACTGAAACTACAGGCACGTGTCACCACTCTTGGGCTGCATGGCATATTATTTGTAAAATAATAATAATAATAATACATTTTATTTTAAAGTTCCCAACTTTAACAGAATACAATAGAATCTGTATTTTTCTTCTCCCTTGAATTTATCCTAAAATTCTAAAGACAATGAGAAATAAAATTATACAATTCATTTTAGGATGAAATTTTACAGAAACCTGAAGCCTTGCATCACAAGTTGAGGGACAGGGATTGCAAGTGCAGTGTTAATCACATGAGGGTGCCAGAAGGCACAGTACACTGACCCAGTGCTGCAGTGAGTGCCAGAGTGTAACTGAAGAAAGGGCAAAATATGTTTACAGACATAGAAAATTTGTTTCTGAAATGGCAGTAGGAGCTTCATGAGGCTCAGTTTGATTTCCAATTATGCAGGTGAGCAATATATATATATATATATATATATATATATATATATATATATATACACACACACACACACACACACACACACACACACACACACACATGTGGCATTTTGCACAACCAGGCAAGAAATAACAATCATTTAAAGAAGGAAATAAACATGGTTTCAGCATTGTCATCACAAATCTCAAGCATAAAAACAGTAGAGCAATGACTCAGTGTCCTCAAAGGAAACAGTACAACTTAAGGACCTTGTACACAATAGATTTCTTACTCACATATGAAAGTAACAGGCAGATATTTATGGGACATATTGCTTGTATATTCTTTGTAGGAATTATTTTAACATACTATTTGAGGTTGAACTTTAAGCAACCTTAAAATCATGATGAAATAATGACAAAAGGAATGACAATGAATAGTTGAATATTGATAACACAGGTTAGGAATTGTCTTATGAATATCATAAGCGTTAGAACTTTTGAAGAGACATTAAGTTAAAAGATGTCTAGAAAAGGAGAAATTTACTAAAAATTATTTTCCTATTTTCACAAATGTAAAAATTGTTTAAAGCTATGCCTGGCATGGTGGCACACTCTTGTAATCCCAGTGCTTGGGAGGCAGAGACAGAAGGATCATTCAGGTTCAAAGCCAGCGCGCTGGCTTAAGAGACAATGTTTCCAAATAAAAAATTATAAAAATAGGTCTAGTAGTGTAGCCCAGAGGCAGAAGGTTTTCTAGGAACCCCAGTACCACCAAAAAAGAAAAACTGTTTAAAGCTAATAAAATAGCAAAATGATGAGTAATTTAAATATTTATTAGTAAACTCAAGTAGACATGTAATCTCTATAGACTATAGTCCAAAGAAAAAATTTAAACAAGTAAAGTAGGTAAAATGAAATATTCTGGAAAACAGAAATATGATATTGTAGATCGATGGACATTGGCTAAATAATTGACTAAATACATGACATGACATAGATATAAATAAAAAGTAGGACCCTTGAAAATAGAGATGAGAAATTGAAAATATAGCAAACAAATTTCATCATAAATGGGAAAAGTTACAAAACAAAAGCAAAAAAGTAATAAAGAACATACATAGTATAAAATATTCTGCCATATTATTTCACTAATTGAAGCAAAAATAACAATTATGGGTCATAGATCCAAACTTATACAAATCATAAAAATTACAAACTCAAAACATTGGTAAACTTTAAAGCACCATTCTCTATACATAACAAAATAGCTTATAAACTTAATAATATAGTTAGGTACATGTAAGTTATCAATGAATATATAATGATGTCCATATTTTGAAGCAGACTCAAAATATCTACCATTTCATGTACCAATGGAATATTTTAAAATACAACAAAAGTCTAATTATCAGAAGTAAAAATTATATAGATGACATACTATAATCAGAGTATAATTCTAAAATTGACATTAAAAACCAAAATTGATACTTAGTAAATGATCTATTTATGTATGAAAAATAAATATTCTCATGTAAGCTTTTATTAAATTGGAAATCAAATTCAAGGCATATATTCTGTCAAATAATTACAGAAACAATTCCTTTTGTCAGGCTCTAAGCATTTAACTAAATAGCTCCTAGATATAGTATTTGAAGTGATAAACATGCTAAATAGTATGATTTGATCATTTTGCCGTGTATTCATATACCAAGGATTCACAGTGTAACCTAAAAATATATACAAATATTTTTCAATTAAATATTTAAATAGAACTGGGTTTGATGGCACATGCCTGTAATGCCAGTACTTGGGAAGCTGCGACAAGAGGAATACAAGTTAGAGGCCAGCCTCAGCAACATAAATGAGACTCTCAGAAACCTAGTGAGACCCTGCTTCAAAACAAACATTAAAAAGGGCTCAGATGTACCTCAGAGTAGAATGCCCCTGGGTTCAATTCCCAGTGCACACAAAAAAGATTGTTCAAATAAAATGTGTACATATGTCATATACCAATGTCAATCTCAGTACTTTCTATGGGGAAAAGGGGAGATGGGGAGAGATTGGGGAGACACCAATTACTGTGTGCATGTATGTCACTGTCAACATTATTTACATTATGATGTGAGACTATAAAGCACCAATAAAAGCATATAAAAATAAACTACTTTAAAATGGACAAGACAGACATTTTATGAAAAGAAAGTGACAAAAATCTACAAAAATAAAAAATAGAATGGATTATTTTCTTTATTTTCATCAGATAGTAAAATAAATAAAGAACATATTGTGGGCATATAAATAGCTAGAGCAACAGAAAATAATTAAAAGTGTTTTTAATTGACAAAAGATTGAGACTATCTATACATTTGTTATGATAAATCATTTAAATACATCATATACCTATGGACTATACAATATTATATGCTCATAGTAAGTAACTCAGAAATAGAGAGAGAGAAAGAGAGAGAGAGAGAGAGAGAGAGAGAGAGAGAGAGAGAGAGAGAGAGAAAGAGAGGAGAGAGAGAGAGAGGGAGAGAAGTAGAGAATACAAGAGAAGAGTTTATAAGTTATTTATGGAAGTAGACACAGACTAATAATCTTTTCCTGGGAACTGAAATTGTATTAGTGACCAAAGATAGAAGAAAAATATGTTATATATATATATATATATATATATATAATCTTTTTGCACTTTAAATTTAGTATTATTATTAATATTAATAATCCATTTGAGAAAACTACAATTTAAAATGTTTGAAATAGGCTACTTTAAAATTATCCAATATATTTAATCCAGAGGCAATTCAGCATAGTGACTTTAGTAAAAGAGTTAATATATTGACTAGAAAGAAATAATGTTGCTATTTGAATAGATTCACTGAACTGATGCAATTATCTTGACAAAAATAATTTAACTAATATCCAATGCTTTGAAAACAAGCCAAAGCAGAACTCATAAATCTTCCATAAGTCAATATTTTAGCATCAACATGTAATGGCCATTTAAGTCATTTGCATTGATTTTCCTATAGTGCTGTTCAATTCAAAGGAGGGGTATGTGAAGATATAAGTAACAAGAAACGTAATTTTAGTTTTTTGGTGAGCTGAATATGATAGAAACTAGTGTCTTTTCTCATATATATATATATAATATATATATATATATTATATATATATATATAAACAAATAAGCATCCCATTAAAAATTATACTCCAAACTGTGAGAATCTGAGACTTGGTTTTCCATCATCAAACAAAAGATGAACTTAAAGTTTATATTTTTACCTAACAATTGAATTTATAAACCTTTTAACATTTTCATACCATGTAATTGAATGTTCTCATATTATGGCTTTTAATTTATTTTATTAGAATAAGGATGTGAATTCATATAGGCAATGAAATCAGTGACCATAGGAGGAAGCCAAGCAAAGTTCATATCATTCTTTTTCTATAGGAAGCTAAATAACTGTTCCTAACAGCTTATTAAAAACACTTAATTCATTTATGCTATATAAAATAATAGGTAAATGTTAAAATCATTTATTTTAAAATTTTTACTATATAAATCCTATAATCAATCTTATCAATAAACACATACCCCTACAGAAAATTTCTTTGCAACCATTTAGTTTGTAACTCTTATAGATACTGTATGCATCCTGAAAGAATATAATTCCATTTATAAATACAATCATGTTTTTTAAGTTAGTTAATATATTTTGATTTCTTTTTAAAAATTCAAAAACTAGAAAGAAAATTAAATCAAACCTAACATGAGCAGAAACTACCACAGAAAGGACATGGAGAAGTTTCTCTATTTTCATCTTTATGTGACTTCTACAATATACTTTATAAAGTAAATAAAAATGTGATGAGCAGTGAGGGTATCTAGGAATAAAATACCAATATTAGTTAGGATGATGGCAGAATTATATGACTATTTTTGACTTACAAAAAAAGAAGTTGGCCGGGCGTGGTGGCCCACGCTTGTAATCCCCGCACTTGGGAGGCAGAGACAGGAGGATCGCACAGGGTCGAAGCCGGCTGTGCTGGCTTAAGAGACCATGTTTCCAAATAAAAATACATTAAAAAAATAGGTCTGGGAGTGTATCCCGGAGGTAGAAGGGCTTCCAGGAACCCCAGTACTACGAAAAAAAAAAAAAAAAAAAAAAGAAGTTTAAGTTTTATAGTACCATAATCAGGAGAGTATCAGAAATCAAAATAATCTCTAAACTACATCACACAAACGCCCAGAGCCACTCACATTCTCTGAAATCACCCCCCCCCCCTTTTAGGAGTACATTTATTACATGTCTCTTAACTACAAAGTTGATCAAGTGAGAAACTCCCTAAAATCATTGTTTCCCATGTAGATTATTTTGACAGTGGTATATAGCAAGAAGAAAAATGGGTTAATAATTCTCATGTGTTGTTGGCTTAGGAAGAGAAGTTCATCAGTATACCACTGTACATATGACAAAATGTTTCCTGTCTGTCTCAGTGAAATAGAAGGGTAGTATATGAAAGACAGCTAGCTTTAGCTATATTTGAAAACAGAAAATGGAATTTTCTTCTCACTATGGTAAATAGCACTTCACCCTCTTTAGAAGTATTTAGATATATACTAGGTAATATTTAACTTTTTAAACTTTTATTATTCATTGCCATTGTCAAAAATTATCTTTACTTTTAATACTGTTATCATTTATTTTTTTTGAAATTAGTATGTTTTATAATTTAAGATTAGATAGGTATCATTAGGTCTGATATAATAGTTTAATACATTGATTTTTCTTAGAAATCCTATTTTATTTATGTAATAGTCATTAGGTAAAAATGGTAATTCAGATGCTGGATTAAAACTAGATATACAATTAGAAATAATTCCTAATTCCAAGGAGGCCAGTTTGATACGAAAAATTAATTGTTTTATTATTTATTTATTTATTTATTTATTTATTTTGGTACTGGGGTTCCTGGAAGCCATTCTACCTCTGGGCTACACTCCCAGACCTATTTTTACATTTTTATTTGGAAACAGGGTCTCCTAAACCATCGCACAAGGCTGGCTTCGAACCTGTGCGATCCTCCTGTCTCTGCCTCCCAAGCGGGGATTACAAGCATGGGCCACCACGCCTGGCTCTAAGAAAAATTAATTGTAAAATAATATAAAAAATCTGCTTTAAGATCTTTTCCTATGTCTGAGATGATTTATGCTTTGTAATTTTAAATATTGAAAATGAAACGGGGGTTTCTTGCGAGAAAACCCCGGCGAGTTCTTGTCTACGGAGAGCGAAGAATGACACCCGCAGACCTCAGGAAGGGGAGTAAAAGGTTTATTGGAAGCAGCAGGAAATAGGGCAAGGGTGGCTGAACACCCCCAAAGGGGCTGGAACTCGGGGTCCAGCAGCTGCCTTCAGGACAATACTTGAGAGTAGCCCAAGCCGAATTGCCTTCAGGTGCAGGCTGCTTTCTTCCAGAGTCCACAGGATCTGCCAGAAGGGAATAGAGAAAAGTGGCCGAACACCCCATAGGGGCTGTCGGAACTCCGGGGTCCAGTAGCTGCCTTCAGGGTCACTAACCGAGTGTTGCCCGAGCCAAGTGCCCATCAGTTGCAAACTACTTTCTCCCAGAGTCCACGCGATCTGCCAGAAAAGAGGTATAGGTCACCCCTAGGGGCCTGGTCAGCCATGATGTCCAGCAGAGGCCTTCAGGTCACTACTCGAGAGTCGCCCGAGCCACTCTCAGATGCACTCTGCCTTCTCTCAGGGCCAACACGACCTGCGAGAGAGAGAGAACAGCTCCCCAAAAGGGGAGGGGGTCCCGAGCGGGAAGTCCCCCCTTTTGCCATCTGACTGGCCAATGCCTGACCGCTTGCAAGTCCGTTTGTGGTTAGGGTGACTTTGAGATTCCAAGGAGAATTTGCATAGGACATTTGCAAGTTCTTTGAAGGGTCTCCTTTCAGGAATGCCAGACTTGCTCAGTGGGTTTGTTGATTAGGAAACTCAGGATGACTTTGTGAAGCTCTGGCCTTCTTATCTCCTGAGCCTTTGGAATTTCAGGCATTTGTTGCCCCTCAGGAAACTCAGGAAATTAGCTTTTTTCTACCAAGGCCTTTTCCCTATCTGCCTATTTCCGTTCTATCTCCTCAAAAACATCGCTCAGGAATAAATTGTTGGCAACAGCAGCAGAACCCAATATACAATTGATCTTTCATAAAAACTTACTACAACAACCCCAAATTATTTGACCTTACCAAACTTTTCTGTAGAAGCACATGGGAAAAAAGGTAAAACTTGGTCTGGAAGAAGACAGGAATGTTTCTTTTCAAATGCCACATGTTAATTTCTGAAGACTCATCCTTATTATATTAATATCCTCTACTACTATAATATCTCCTTGATTAAATCAAGCTTTTTGTTACATATACCTGTATATTGGCTTTTTGTTTTATATATATGAAATGTTAGAATTTCTACATATAAAAGATGTCAATTAGTTTGGCTCTAATAATTTGAGATTTAACTGTTACAAACATGTTCCAGTTCTATAATAAGATGTGTCTAGTTACAGCATTAAGCATTAAATTAATGTAGTTGATACAAATACCCCATATTCTACATCCAGTAAGAGAAGCTTAAATGTCACTTGTGGTAACTGAAATGACTGCAATAATTGTTTGGGATTTGCTTTATTGGTTTTTAAAATTTTTCACAGCCTTTATTCACATTTTCCTCATTTTTTTACACGCATTTTTATATCATGAAGCTACATTTGCTTAGAATTTGTAACTCCCTTTCCTTTTGCTTGACATTTAAAATGCAGCACCTTTTCTATCAAGTAAGTAAAACCTGGATGAAAAATAGCTACCCCCATTTAATTCAGAGAAAAACCCAGATAATTCCTTTTCTGACCCGGAATTGAACCCAGTGGCGGTTGGCAAGATGGTGAGCAAAGCGTGTTGTGCATGTGTTAAATAAATGAGTGTCCACTTGACACACATAATTCTCTCAACTTTGTTATTTATGCACAATGTGCTAACTCGAAACAGATTTACAGAAGGTAAAGGGCAGTGAGTAACAGGGCTGTATTTAGTTGAAATGTGACTTTAAAATCTAATATATGTAATTTGGGTTTAGATCAAACCAAATGTTCAAAAAGATTGGTGAGAAATATGGTTTAATTGGTCACTCATTTCCAGTTTTTTAAAGGCCTTCTTTTCTTATAGTTGGAATTATGACTTAGGCTTCATAATTATAAATACTGAAAACCATTCATGAATAGGTTATTCATAATAACAGGTGTACCCAATGTATGTTTTACATAAAGATTTAGGTTTGTTATAATTCCAAAATATTTAAAATTATTAATTTTTAAACAGGTATCTAAATTAGACACCTTTCTTCAGGACACAATAAAGCAGATAATCACCAATATTATTAAATAGCATATGGAACTTAATGGAAAGGGGAAATGTCTCACCAAGGGAGAAGTTATTTCAAGATTTATAGAATACTGTAATTATCTTATTCTCATCATGATTTTTAAGCTTTAAAAATAGACTACAGTGAGCTGTGAAGATGATGTCTGGACCTAGAGGTCCTCCTCTATTTTATGCTCACAGGTTTTCTCCTCTTTAATTGCATCATCTTTGGTCAGCTGTATGAGTAGGTTGTGCAGGGAAGATACAAGATGCCCTCTCATCTTTCTGTTAATGCACAAAGCATCATCCAGCAATCCTTGCCTGGGAACCCATCCCAGAGGCCCATGGTTGACCAAATCCTGGGGAAACTTTGGCTGAGCCAGGGTGAATATTTACCATCTCCTCATGAGCCACTTCCTAAACACCCAAACCCCATCATTGTGAGTCATGGACTCAGACCAGACCTGGATGGCTATGTTGTACAGAATATTTAACAATGCTATGGTCACATACCTAATTGTCCAACTAGGGCAAGCCAAGGGGCAGGGTTCACATTCCAGGGTAGGCCCAAGCACTGGAGCGTTGGGCCGCCTTCATGCCCAAGTAATCCTTCTGCCTTTACTCTCCCCTCAAAGAGCAGAGCCAGTGAGTCTATCCTTTATACCTAGCCCTTCTTGCCTTATAAAATTCTGCTATTTGAGAAGTACACACAAGCAAAAGGAGGAACAGAAGACACAGCCTACCTGCCATTTCTCTGTGCATCATCCCGATTCCTAGCACAGATCCTCCAGCATGGCCTGAGGCCCCCAAGGTTAGCTTATCCTCTCAGGAACTATTGGCAAGAAAAGACTCCCCTTTCATCCACTCCACCCCTTTCACCTGGCAGCCATACTATGAGCCAGTGGCCTGTAATCAGGACAGCGGTTGGGGCTGGAGGTAGGTAACCTGAGAATTGTGACCCTTATCATAAGAATGCTCAGCTGCTTCATGCTGGTCCCAAAGATACACCCTGAATCCAACCAAAGTAGTTCCAGTAAAGGGGAGCAGACAGATCCTGGACTATTAAAATAAGGTGTCCCCAGTGTAAGTAGATTGTTGAATTGACAAAATACCTGGGCCCTAACATTGCCAGATTAGGCTCAGATAGCTGACAGAGGGAGAGAGGTGCTATCTGTCCCTACCTGGGAGGAACCATTGAGACTTTTTTTCTGGAGAACTTCCTCTTATCCTGTGATGATTCTTAACTTTCCGTTTCTCACAAGTCTTCTAATAAAATAGATGCTCCTGAGAAGTCATCAAAAAGAAAATTAGAGATGTATGGATTTAATACTTGAGAGTATGTTGTAATTAGAAAATGACAATCACTTAATCATATAGTAATGAGTTTTAGACATATTAGTGTATATATTCAAATGTATTTAAATCAGTGTCAGTCCTTACTGTTAATGGTTTTACATTGAGGATATATCTTATCTCACTTAAGTATAAGTCTTAAAGTTGGAATGTTTTAGAATTCCTAATGCCCAATGACATTATATACAACTTAGTCTCTTTTGGCCTATTTTTGCTATGCCACCTTATGCACTACAGCTAACTATCCTTTGTTTCAAGTTGGATATAGAGCTTCTAGGTGTTTTATATAGTGATATCACGAATTGTAAAAGAGAGTATCTCCTTTTTTTCTAACATCTTTAAAAATTTAATTCTCCCACAATGCCATCCATTGTTATTGTGGGAGATACTCCACTACAGATACCTCCTCACATCATCTTGGTCAGAACTGACACATGTTTACTACAGAATAAGTCACTGTCCACAGACATGGAGTTCCCACCAATGGTTATAATCTACAAAGTCCTCAACTGAAGGTAGAAAAGAGCACAGCCATTCCTGAAGCAGACGGGCAAGGAAGAGTGTCTGCCCCACCATCATTCACTCAGCAATCAGGAATTGAACGCATACTTAAGTAAGACAGTAAATGAAGTGATTTAGAGCATCAGATATATTCATTTAGTTCAATATTCTTAAGAATTATTATGTTGATAAAAACATGGCTAACACATTTTAACGATATTCTATGAGCTAAGCATTCTTCTTAAGTCCAAAATATGTTAGCTTATTTGATCCTCAAATAACTCTGTAACTAGTGTTATTATTTATATCTCATTTTTATAGGTAAAAAGCTGAAGCACTAAGAGATGAAAACCCTGACTCAGAACATAAAGTAGGTAAAACAATGGGATTCAAACCTGGGCTGGCTACAAAATCTGTCCCTTAGTTGCCAAGACTTTGCTGCCCACTCCATCTCGGCATCTACATGTGTGAGAATCCATGTAGTCATCGGCGATTAGCCCCGAGAGAGGGCATTGTCTCTGGCCAAAAAACTCCTCCACTCTTAGATATTCTTTCATAACTATTATCCTTTTGGTAATGATTCTTTTAACTCTCCAAACGAATTGCTCCGGTGGAAAATAGATCAGGACTGCGAGAGAAATTGAATCCATGTAAAATAATCCTTCCAGTAAACTTTCAGCCTTGTCCAAATGGTAATTAGAAGCAGTGGCAGCATTCCAGTCCACCTTTATCTTTGATCTTCAATAAATCTTGGCTTTTGGACCTAGTACAGCGACACCACCTGGTTAAAAATAGCTATGTCAAAACAAAGGACAGATAAAATAGATGTGTAAAGGTGAAAGAAAGAGAATATGGTGAGAATGAGAAAGTATTTTTGTATGAAGAAGAGCTTATCCTAAGATTGGCCCGAATGGGAAAGAGAGAATTAGGGTAATCAGAAAAGAAAAGAAAGTTGCAGAGGGTTAGTGATAGGAATATGGATTATTAAAAGAGGGAAAATGCTCAGCTGCTAGAGAAATATATCTGACAACTAAATCTAAAGACTTCATGTTATTTCTTGGTGTTTACCTGCTAAACTGTGTCATGAGTTTGTTTAAGTTTTCAGACAGCGGATAGTATTGCAGACAAAATCCAGCAGACATTCATCGAAATTCCTTAAATCATCATAAAGGAACACGGATTTTCCTTACGATAACTATATGAAAGCTGGAATCTCGGACTTCGTCCCCCATTATATATAAAGGAGGACATTGGACTAAGCCCTAGGAATGAGAGCTCCGAAAGGGTTAAAGAAAACTCTTAAAAAACAAACTGGACTCTTCAAGTGATTTTGGGTGTGACTTTTAGCCAAATAGAAGCCTCTGCAGCTGCAAGGTCAGAAGGGGCTGGGCTTCGAAGCACAAGACCCACCTGAGATAATGGGACTGATCTCAGTCACAAAGACCTGGGATATCCCAGGCCTTACTTTTGTCTAGTTCAGGGTTGGTAATCTGCATGTGTATCTCTCTTTTGTACCTTGGGTGTTTTGCACTTTTTTTTTTTACTAGAAATTCACTGGGAGAGGGGAATATATAAAAAAATCTTGTGTCCAAAATAAAGTGTTCGATTGCACAAGAAGCATTGATCCATGTCAGGTTCTTTTTCAAAAGCGCCGATCATAGGATTATTTTCCTAGGAAAGAAACGCTACAGATAAGAATCTGTAGTACTTCACCCTATCTTTCCCCATCTTTACTGAGACTCTCGACTGTGAGCAAACTCGCGCCCCATTGGAGTAGCTGGCTTGTGACACTTAGTCATACTATTCCATTGCTTAAACTGCTGGTACCATACCAACTTAGGGTTTCATGTATAAAAATTAAAAAGTCTGGCTCAAGTTTAGGGCACTTACTAGATAATAGCCATTGTTTTTACTTTTAATTTTCCCCTTATTTCCTCTCCTCTCTCTCTCTTCTTCTTCTTCTCCTCCTTCTCCTTCTCCTTGTCCTTCTCCTTCTCCTTCTCCTCCTCCTCCTCTTCCTTCTTCTTTTCTCTCTCTCTCTCTCCCTCTCTCTCTCCCTCTCTCTCTCACTCTTTTTCTTCCTCTCCCCTCTGTAGATTGCTGAAATCAAGGTGTTCACTTGGCAGAGTGGACACCATCTGGAAACTCTGGGAAAAGTCCACAATAAAGTTTGTTCAGGTTGTTGCAGAATTCGGTGTCTCCTAATTGTAAGGGTGTCCCCATGGCCATAATGGCTATTGGCAGAGACTATTCCACATTGAAAGACAACATTTAATCCTACTCAATTTGTCTCCTCCAGATTCAAAGCCAGATAAAGAAAGTCTCCCTTACTTAGAATTCCTCTCAAGCTTAAAAATCTTTCACATTCTCTGCCTCTGACCTTTAGACTCAGATTAAAGGCTTTGTTGTTCTTAAGTAAAATTCATACTGAACATTTCCTTTTTTCCATGTTGTCTATGCTAGAAACTATTACTCAATCAAATCCATCATATATTCACAGTCACAGAGATTATATATAATGGGAATACAGAGCAGGAGTATGTTGGTCCCATTTATAAATTCTGCCTACCACACAAAGTGACAACGTTGAGGTTGGTATGTAGAATAATGGGGTTTTAGAGACATTTTATTTATTTGTAAATGATTACTGTATGTATTTTAAATGGAAATTTTATGTAGACAGAAGAGTTTAGAACAATGAACTAATGAAAACATAATAATGAGTACAGGAACAGAAAAGAATACACATCTGTGGCCAACTTGACTTAGAAATTTGAAAGACACACCTAGAAAAGAAACAAAAAAGGAAGACTAAAAAATGAATCTGAAAAGTAGAAAATGATCCAAAATAAATAGGGTGTGGTGGTACATGCTTGTAATCAAAATACTTGGGAGGTTCAAGATCACAGGTTCGCAGCTATCCTCAGCAATTCAGTGAGGCCCTCCGAGACTTAGTGAGGCCCTGTTTTAAAGTTAAATATAAAATAAAGCTGGGAGTGTAGCTTAGAGGTAGAATGCCCCTGGGTTCTATCCCCAGTACCACACACATACACACAAAGAGCCTAAGTAAATAACTTTATATAAACAAAAATAGGAGGCATACAGAACTCAAGATAAGTAGGTTTTAATACTGATCACACAAGCAAAAATGTTCTCGACTAGTCATTAGAAACACATAACTAACTTTATAGGAAATAATTTTCATGAGGTTAGGGGAAGGGTAGAAGGCAGCTTGTAAGGGGTTAAGTAGTGATGAGAAAAAGAATCATCAAGTATTAATTTCGTGCAGTGATCAGGGGCAGAAAGAACTCTACAAACCTGGCTTTCATCTCTGATGAACTGTGTAATGCATTAATTTAAAAGGAGATGAAGAAGGAAAGGTGATGGGAGAAGAGAAGTGGTTGACAAGAAAAGTCAAAGCCATATGCCAAATGACAGATTTTCTTGGGGAAGTTTTGTCATAGAAGCAAAAGCATTTTTGATCACATTATCGTATGAATGATTACAAATACCAGCAGGTACAGGGATAGAGGGCATTTGTACTTTCCTGCGAGATATTATTTTTCCTTTGTTGTCTCTTCTGTTTTCTTCAGTGAAGGCAATTTCTGGCAAACAACTCCCATATGAACTTAGAATAATAGGTAGACATTTCATAAAAGTGTGTGTTTGAGAGGGAGGGAGTTAGTAAGAGAAGCTGAGAGAACATTTCTTCACCTGGAAGCCAGCTTTTCTAAAATCCCTTTTGTTTGCGATCCAGACATTAATGCATTAGTCATTGAACCCCTTGCACTAATAGGTCAGCTCTGTAGTACAACAGAAACCATTACAGCCTTCAAGTCCATCTCAAAGGAATTTTCCAGGCAAAGAGAAGAAAAATATTTTTAGAATTCATTCATTTCCATTCCTCCTTGGCACACACTGAGGCAAACTGAAAAAGACGGATATTAAAACTTTTAATTGAATTTTTAAAATTGTGTTTCCTCTCAATAGTTTCAAGGTAAAGAGGCTGCCAGTGACTATACTGCATGGAAAGAAGCATTATATTGAAAAATCAGCATGCCAAAAACATATATACATTTTTGAAGCCTTAAACAAGCATAGACATTATTATGTTCAATAAAGCAGTGAACTTCTCAACATCTAAGCCAGGGCTCCTTAAATCACCATATATTTTTGACATTTTTTTCCACCTTCTTAAAAACTTGATGGGCATATTTCGTAAGTGTGTTTTAATTTTCTTTCTTTCTTTCTTTCTTCCTTTCTTTCTTTCTTTCTTTCTTCCTTTCTTTCTTTCTTCTTCTTCTTTTCCCCCAGTACTGATGAAGATTGAACTCAGGGGCATTCTACCTCCAAGCTACCTTACTAAGTAGCTCATACTGGCAATGAACCTGCAATCTCAGCCTCCCAAGTACTGGGAATCCAAGAGTGCACCACCATGTGTGGGTGAGTTTGTCTTAATTTTCTATATATTCAGTATAATTAATGGTTTAATGTTTGCTATTTTTACACCTCTTTCTGCATGATGTTTGAAAATAGTTTCATTTTATTTCAAAAGTCACATCTTGATGGGCATGGTAGCACATGCCTGAAGCTGAAACAGGAAGAATACAGATTTAAGGACATTCTCAGCAACATAGTGAGACTCTCAGCAAACTACAGAGACCTAGTTTCAAAACAAAAAAAAATTAAAATGGGTAGTCAGTGTAGCTCTAAATGCCCCTGAGCTAAATCACTAATATCAACATAAATATATAATAATAAAAAGTCACATATTTGGATGTCTGCTATAACATTCAATTTATCATAATTTATAAGTTCACATGCCATACATATTATTATTTAAGAAAAAAACTATAAAAAGTGATAAATAAAATTATGCTATCAACAGATATAGTGATAACAGCTGAAGCACAAAATATTAAGAGACCAGTTTGTTGTGTCATCTATAATTTCAAATGCTGTCATAAATTATTGAGTGGACATGGAGAATAATCCACATTTCTCTGCAAAAAAAAAAAAATGATATGTTTAAAAAGTATCCTAAGAGTCAACTTTTTCACCACTCACCAAAACTAAAAAATAATCAGTTTTTTAAATTTCTTGCATGAAGATTATAGTTAATGAATTCTAGAGAATTATGCTACCAGACTTGGTACTATTTTATGATTCTTTTAAAATATTTCAGCAAATATCTAACATTCAGAAGGCCAGAAATCCAGTGTCATTCAAACTTTCAGCTTCTAGAGTCTATGAATTGTTCCTAAAGTTATATTCAGTTACCATTGTGTTTGATAATCCACAGAATTAAAAAAAAATGTTGGAATCTAGTAAGTACAACCATTGACTTTAGAAAAAAACTTGCCTCAATAGTCCAACAATTGTTGAAGTGTCATCTGAGGCCATTTGAGGAGCATGTGAGTGGTGAATGTGAGACAAATATCTTTTCTCTCTGAATATCATTTCAAATTGAAGGTCATAGAATGGGAGCGTGTAATTTGAACATATTATAGGGATTAGATATATTCTGTATTTTTACATATTTTTAACTTGACATCAGATACAACAAATATCCTTAAAACAGAATTCTATGTTAAATTTTTAAGGTTTAAAGAAGGGATCATGGTTTAAATACATATGTGTCCAAATTTTAGTGTCATTCCTCTCCTGGTTACTAAATCCATCTATCTGCATTAAATTCTTCAAAAATAACACAAGCCAGTAGTTTTATCTTGAATCTTGCATCTCCCAGTTTTGCTAATATATTTGACCTATCGTAATTTCCTAACGTAAATTTTATATGAACAAACATTCCACTTTATATTCTTAATCTCAGTGATAGTACTCCCTCAAATCACATGAAATTCCTCTGTTTATTATGTCATCAGATTCTGTTCTCTTTAACTTGGTGCATCCGTCAAGGATCAGGAAAGAAAACAGAAACCACTGTGGGCATTTTAAGCTGGGAGATATTTGATACAGAGAATTAAACACTTAGGAAGTCATTATAAGTGCCGAAGTAGCATAGTCTTGGAATGCACTGTGCCTCCTGGAATATCTCCATGAACAATACAGCATTGAACAACTAGGGTAGCCTCTCTTCTAAGACTGCTTCTAAGGCTATGCTGAAAGCAAAAAAAAACAAAAACAAAAAACAAACAACAAAAACAAAAAACAAAACAGCCACAGTCATGTAGCCGGTAATTGTAGGCAAGGGCTACAGGGAGGGGACTGTTACCTTTTAGCCTTCATCAAATACATTCAATCAGCAAAATACATTTTACATCTATAACCAGATGGGACTCTAGGAAATTTTTTTTTCCTTTTTAGTCTCTGAAAATGATATAAAATGGAGATTAAAGGTAACGTTGCTAAGAAGCCAGCACTATTCTGAATGTCCACCTTGAAGGAGAATGAAAGAATGAGATATATCAGTGACCCAAATTTACAAAGCTGGTCTTCATCTGTCATGGTAGTGCTCTGGAAACAGACTAATCTTAATCATATAAGAAGATTAGGTGGCAGAACTTCTCATGCTCTTATATATTATTGAAGAATAAAAAATTATTTAAGAATTAAAAACTTTTTTAGATTCTCAAGTTAAGTCAGAAACAACTGCCAAGACCATTTGGCTAAGGTTATTTATGTTATAATAATAAAATTGTGGTTTTTATGGCCACAAGGAAAAACTTGTCTGTTCTCATCTACATGAATCCACAGCAGCAACCTCTGCCAGATATGTCTATTACATATTCTTATTGCCAAATGCTAATGCAGAAACTTGGCTCTGTTGTGATAATCATGATGTGTTGATCCTTCTCCATTTTGTCTTTCAAACGATTGATATCACAAACTGTACCCATTAAGCCACAGTTCAAGAATGGGCAATTTAATGTGTGCTCCCAAGTTTTCAATCAAAACCAAAAAGAGACAGCTATTTTTAGAGAAAGGAGCCCAGGATCTTTTTCATAGGCTATTGTGAAAAAATTAGTCAAACTTAGAGTGTAACTATAATTAATGAAATATAGATATTACCAGTAATGTTGAGGACCCCAGGTATTTTTCATCCTGTGCTTCTCTGAAAAGAATGCCTGAGATGAAAGATCATGCAATTATAGCTCCTTTAAGCATGTTTTCTCAGGGACCAAGGGTGAGGGATGAGGCAAAACAACAACAACAAAAAAAAACAGGAAATAATGGAGAGTCAGTTAGTTACCAAATTCAACACCACCTTCAAAACAAGATGCTTCACTTATTAGGACAACATTAAAAGACTAATGAACCTTTTACATGAAAATAAAAAGAAACAAGTATTTTTCAGTCCTCATTTCCAAAGATACTTTTATATATTCTAAATTTCTTGCTCTTGTCCTCTGCATGCATCTTGAGTGAATGGCTAGAGAGGTCCTGAGGCAGAGAGCTATAGGTTTGCCTTGAGATTTCATGCTCTTGTTACCTAAGTGTATTTTATATTTCAGAGAAAAAACTCAAATGTTAACAGACTTTTTCAATATTCCATTTAACCTGTTGCTTCTGGGTGACAAGGTAGACACTGATCCATCAGACTGCATAGTCATGTGCATTCTGTTTTACCTCTGTTGTCATAAAATGGGGCCCTTGGTAAGAGCCAATACTGAATGATACGTGATGTGGAAACCAGGCATTTAGATGCTGTTGGTGGTGGATTCACTGTAAAAAGAGAAAATGAAGTCATATCCAGCATTTGTGTCATCTTGATAAGACTGAATTGCTGGGATCTGCAAAATATATGAGTTCATCTACTTGATTCCAAGTGGCTGGTCTTTGGGGGATGTGTGCCATATTGAATCTCAGCATCAAGAGTTTCCCCATGACATGGTGACCCCTACTTCCTTTATACATGCTGAATAAAGTTCCAACTACATTACTCTAGTTGTCTCATGTAGCAAAATGAGAGAAGGTCATGGGCAAAAAGTAAGATTGAGACTGATATATGAGGCAAGGCCCTTCCATGTTACGTATACATAAGGCTGGGTGAAGACTATTGGAACCTGTCAATAGGTGTCTAAAATAAGAGTTGATATAAAAATAATGTGAAGTGGACAGAGTAGGTTTCTATGGAAATGAAAATGCTAGGTTTCTATTTTCTGCTAATATAGGAATACAACAGACTTAACAGATGAGCATCCAGCCTCTGGAGAAATGCTTTAATCAAAGTGGTCCATTCTCTGAATTTCTCAGAATTATATTATGTGACAGCCATCCTTTAGGGTGTTTTTTTTACAAAGACCAGGGATGTGGATGCTGAAACCACATGAGGGATTATAGGAAATGCTGAGAAGATGGGTCATTCATGAGTCATTGGGATCAAAAGCGAACTGTCATTCTAAATTCAGGAATCTTTAGAGTTCTTTGAACAGAAATTCTGCTTTGGAAACAAATGCTCAGACACATTGTTTTTGACATAAGAATAAATTAAATGGGAAGAAGTGTGTGAAGACTGAAGTAAAATCCAGTAAATAATAAGGAAAGAAGGGAATCTAGGAAGAAAGAATATAAAGAAAAAGACAAAAACCCCTCTTATCCAAAAGGACCTGTACCCATGTCACAAAGAACCCAAATACTACCTTGTTTCCATTTTAAAACTATGGGCTATATGTTTAGTTTTGGATTTTGTTTTTGCTTTGATTTTTTTTTTTTTGCCCAATAAAATATGTCCAGAGAGATGGGTGGTAATTGTAAAAGACTTCTAATTTCCAGTGATTGAAACAGGTGGTTAATACAACTGCTTCTCAAGATGGCTTACATCCTACTCCATCTGCTTCTGACCTCTTAATTGAGAAACTATATTCTGCCTAGTAGCTATTTTATGGTAAGAAAAAGAACCACAGGCATTTTATACGATAGTCTTTAAAATGTAAATACAGATACTTAAAAGCATGTTAAGAACTTTTTATTGAAATGAATTCTACTCATTTTATACCTTTTAAGCCATTGATTTTATCTTAATATCCAAGAAGATAATGTTTTCTCTAGGTTCTGAATACTAATTCTTTAAATATTTTAACATTATTACCATCGTCTGTTAGTCATTTTTTTGTTACTGTGCCCAAAACACTTGACAAGAACAACTCAGAGGGGGAAAACTTTCAGAGGATTTAGTCTATGGTAAGCTGGCTCCAAAGCAGAAATACCTGGTGGAAGGACCTGGCAGGGGATAGTTTCTCAGTTCATGGGAGCTAGGAAGCACAAAGAAAGACAACAAGGGACCAGGGACATATATAGTCCTCAAGGTCATACCCCAATGGCCTACTTTCTCTACCATGTTCTATCTACCTATCATTTTCACCACCTCTCATTAAGTCCATTCATGTTTGATTATTAATTCATCAAATGGATTATTCCACTAATGAGGTCAGAGTTCTCATAATATAATTCTTTCACCTCTAAATACTGCTGTATTGACTCACATGGGATCTTATCCAGAGGACATGCCTCGTCTATATCATAACGACCTCTTGGTATTTTGTTTTTAGCTTAGCTTCTTCAGCAACAGTTCTTCTGTTGACATTTTCTGCAAAAAATAAGCCATTCTTATCAGTTTTATCTTTTTCTACAAATCATTCTTTATCTGGAATTTCATAAATAGTTAATCATCCAACATCAAGTACATATCCAGATTTTCATGCAGATGTGGACTGAATTGATTAGTTTACCAGTAGAGGTCAGGTAAGCCGAATCAGGGTTTGTTATAAAGCAGCCAGAAAAAATAAAAATAAAAAAGTCAAGAACACAGAAATCAGGATGAGTTTGTAACAATTTAGGTTAAAATAAGGAGACAGAGAACCACACAATTACCATTTACATGGTTAATTGCGAAATATTGCATGGGAACAACAAAAACTGTTTTTCTCTATTGCACTCAACATGTCTTGCCCCAGAAGTCCAAGACTAACCAGGGTCCCAACTCACCTGGTACCAACTGGGTATCCTACAATTTTATTATACTTTTTATGATACAAGTTATCTGAAATTTGTAAAGACCTCAGACCTAGAATACTGCCTCTTGCTTCAGAAATTGTTAAATAGTGGCTCCTTAAACTGTACGCACTTTGCCTGATTTAGATACACATTTAAAGGTCTCATAACCCTTCTCAGGTTTGATGATATGATATGATGGCTCACAAAACTTAGAGGTACCATTACTTATATATAAGTAATATTCATCTATTATAAATGTGTGCTATAAAGAATATAACTAAAAATACAGATGCAGAAGTATATAGAAGTATATAGAAGGGGCTGAAATATGTTACCCTTCCAGCATTTGGTTGTATTCATCTACCTGAAAGATCCCCATGCCCTAAATTTTAGAGAATTTTATGAAGACTTAATCTCAGGCTTGATTTACTATTAACTCAATCTCTATCTCCTCTCCCTCCCCTGTAGAAGCTATTATGTCTATTGTGTTTGAGTGCTATGTAATTATTGAGGTGTAGGCAAATAAATTTATATATCTATATAAATATATATGGCTGAAATTCCCTTGCTTTTATTAAGGCTTGTTCTTTCCAGTGAACAACCTTCATTCTGAAGTTATTTAGGAGCCTAGTGAGAATCATACCCAGAATCCCTATCAGGAAAAAGATTAAAAGGACAAATCTCAGAGGAAAAGTTGTTACTAGCACTGAATATTGTAAGGGTTTAGGAACTCTACATCAGGAATGAGAGCATACATATATGTAAATCTATACCTGTATTTGTATTTATCTATCTATCTATCTATCTATCTATCTATCTATCTATCTATCATCATCATCTATCATCTATCTACCTGAATATCTGTGTCTTATTATTTCACAACCACTGTGATAGATAACCTGGGTGTTCCCAATTACTTGTCACTTGTATTGCCAAGTATATCTTCCCAGCAGGTCCAACCTACTTGACTCATCATGGGTCTTAATGTACTGCTGTGGAATTACTGTTTCCAGTTTGAATTTTTCTATCAGATAACATTTGTAAACCTACTTGATGCAAAAAACCCAAATGTATTTATATACATGTAAAATACTTGAATATAATAACAGTAATAACAGTAACATAAATTGTTGGAAACTAAATTTCAGACAGGATACCAAAATTTTCACAAGAACTTCATATTTAATGTATACAATAATCCTCTAGAAAATGTGTTATATTTTAAGTGTTAAGTATTTTGTTTGGCATTATCTTCTACTTATCTAATATAATGTAAAATTCAAAAAATAATTATAATATTGCCATTGTTTACAAAGCATATAGTGTTTGCAGGAAAGTCTTTCATTAAGAAGGTCACAGTAAGTGGAATAAAAATATACCAATTTATGTAATGCATCAAATTATTAAATAATTATAAAGGAAATTGAAGCACGTCACATACTCACATAGAGGGAATAACTAAGTTCACTTGCCAATACTGAAGAAAGGGTTGTTAATCAGCTTTCTATTGCTATAACAGATATTTGAGATAATCTATTTATAAATAGGAGTTTTGGTGGATCTATTCCCAGTTTTCTAAGGAATCTCCACACTGATCTCCATAGCAGCTAAACAAGTTTGCACTCCCACCAACAGTGTAAAAGTGTACCTCTTTCCTTACATCCTGGCCAGCATTTGTTGTTATTTGATTTCTTTATGCTTGCCACTGTGGTTGGGGTTAGATGGAATTTCAGCGTAGTTTTGATTTGCATCTCCCTGATGGCTAATGATGTTGAACATCTTTTCATGTATCTATTGGCCATTTGTATCTCTTCTTTATCGAAGTGTCTATTCAGTTCAGTTGCCCATTTCTTGATTGAGTTATTTGTCTTGCTAGTGTGGAGTCTTCTGAGCTCTTTGTATATTCTGGATATTAGCCCTCTATCAGAGTGGTAGCTGGTAAAGATCTCCCATTCTGATCCAGCTATCCCACTCCTGGGTATCTTTCCAAAGGGCTTGAAATCAGAGAACTACAACCACATATGCATACCCATGTTCATAGCAGCACAGTTTGTAACAGCCAAAATATGGAACCAACCTAGGTCTCCATCAACAGATGAACGGATTGCAAGATTATGGGAAATACACACAATGGAATTCTATTCAGCTATAAAGAAGAATAAAATCATAGCATACACAGGAAGATGGAAAGATCTGGAGAACATTATGTTAAGTGAGATTAGTCAAGCACAGAAAGCAAAGGGACATATGTTTTCTCTAATATGCCCAAACTAAGGAATAATGAGAATACGAGAGGAACTCCAGATAATAGAGGGGGAATCTCAGCAAATCTACAATGGAAGGATAGGAGAGGAAGAAGCCTGAGGTCGATTAATGGAGGAGCTACAGTCGAATATGTGTAATAGCATAAATACAGCATGGTTAATCTGGACACTCATTGTTGGCAGGGGGGAAGGGGAATGGGTGAGAGAGGGTACCAAGCACAATCTAAATGTTCCACATATAAATAAAATAAAATATGAAAAAATAAATCTGTGTTATTTGGACTTATAATATCAGAGACTACATTCCACGACTTACTGGCCCTTTTACTTTAGGTACTACTCAGGTAGTACATCATGGAGAGAAGTGAGAATGTGGCAGATATAAAACCACTCACTTCACTACCAGAAAGCAAAAATGAGAGGAAGAAGGCAGAATTGAGGCCTCACAATTCACTTAAGCATCCCTACAACAATCTAAAATTATCCCAGCCGGCCCAGTTTCCAACTCCTTTCAATAGTGCCAAACTGGAACTAAGATTTAATACAGGATCTTAGGGTTCCATTTATGATTCAAAATATAGAGAGTTTTTTTTGAAAATTTAGTAAGATCTATACAGTGGAGAAATAAGAAAGTGTGTAGTATTTTAAACAAATAAAATCCAGTAAGAACTTATAGAAATTGTTCCACATAGATGAGGATGATGTTTCAAAGGTTCATACGGAAAACTTATTATATAGTCATGTTTTACATAATCACATTTTGGCCAATAATAGGTTGAATGTATGATGGGGATCCCATATGATTATAACTGATTTGAAAAATTAATATTGCCTAGTGACACCGTAATGTCACATCATAATGTTATATACAATGTATTCCTCATATATTTGTGGTGATGCTGGTGTAAACAAATCTATTGTATTGTCATATGTATAAAAACATAGTACAAACAATTATGTATAGTATTTAATAATAATGATAAGCAAGTATGCTACTTATATGTGTGATTATCATACTATACTTTTATCCATTATTTTACAATGTACTCCTTTTTACATAAAAAGTTTACTATACAAATTCATTTTCTATTACATTAACAACCTTATTTACCTTGTGTTTATTCCATATCTTGATTATATCAAGAAGCCATGTAAAATCATTGACCTATGCCGTAAGTACACTCTATGATGAATAAGTATGCTCTATGATGTTCATTCAGCAAGGAAATAACCTAACACTGTGTTTCTCAGAATGTGTCCTGCCCTCAAGCAACATGTGGCTGTAACTTTTCTTGGTGGACTATAATTATAGAGCATAGTGAGGTTAAGTGTGATTCAAATACACACGCACATAGCACTTGGTATAATTTCCTCTGAATCAACTGCCTTCCCCTTCCCCATACATGTTAGTGAGATTATAGTCGTGATAACCTTTATATATGACATAATATTATTTTAACCATTTCATCAAACTTTCTTCCTCCCCCTGTATCTGATTTCCCCAAACCTGTTCTACTATTTTACTGGTCTCCTTCATTTATCTGAAATATCTTTTGTTTCCTGTTTTCTATCTTCTACATATGAAGAAAATCATATAACCCTGGACTTTCTGAGACTGGCTGATCTCACTTAATGTTATCTAGTGCCACCCATTTTGTTGTAATTCACTTTTAAATTTAACAGAGTTTGTTTTTCTTTTACAAATCAGAATGTTAAAAAAATAAACTAAATCAACTGTGCAAGTTGTGTATACCTGTAATCACATACTAGAGAGGCTGAGATAGTATAGGTTTGAGGATAGTCTCAGAAAGTGGAAAGATTCTCAGCAACACAGTGAGACCCTGTTTAAAAACAAAACAATTGAAATGGGGCTAGGGTGCAGCTCAGAAGTAGAATGGCTGGGATTTCAATCCCCAGTACTGCAAATAATAATATTAATAATTAATCATGATACTAGTAATAAATAAACCCGATCATTAACTCAATTCTAAACCCTTACCACCCCTGACACAAATTTTCTATTTTTCCATTCATTTGCTTTTACATAACTCATTGATACATATGTAATGCATGTGACATACACACACACACACACACACACACACGAATTGTAATCACATTTGTTCATATAAGTGTTATGAATATATTGTGCACATTATGCACAGGCCATGGTAATATTTTATTAGTTTTTATGGCTGCTGTAATGGACAGCAAACTGGTGGTGTACGTAACAGGAATTTATCATGTCAGAGTTCTGTAGGCTGACCATTCTGCATCAAGGTGTTGGCAGTGCTGGTTCTTTCTAGGCCTGAGAGAAAGAATGTGTTCCCTGCCTCTTACCTAACCTTTGGTGCTGCTCTGCCCATCGCTGACATTTCTTGGCTTATTGAAGCATCGTTCTAATTGCTGCTTTTATCTTCACATGGCTCCCTCTCTGTTTGTCTCCAAATTTCCCTTTTTTTATATATGCACAACACTTATATTGGATCAGAGCCCACTCAAGGATCTCATTTAGATGTTATTACCTCTGTAAAAACCCTATCTCCAAATAAGGCACATTTTTGAGGTATTGGAGGTTAAGACATCAACATAAGAATTTGAGGAACACAATTCAACCAATAAACTGCTATTGAAACTTTTTGATGGTTTCAGGTTTAACATCCTTAGACCCAAGAAACTAATTAGATTTAAAGACCAAATGAATGTGCATACTTGAGATTTTTAAAGGACATATATTTCCATCTAAGGCAAATGAAAATTGAAGATGTTAATAAAATTTTGCTGATTTTCCTATTTATTTTGTGATTGCTATAAAAGCATAATAAATGTCATTTGTTTTTGGCATGACGTTTTTGTGAAAAAATAAACACAATATTTTCAGTGATAATATTTGTTAAATTGGAATACATTCTTTAGAAAGATGAATAACTATCAATGATAAAATGTTAATAAAATTTTCAAGTTTTAAATAAAGTATGTGTAAAATGATTTAGATAATGTATTCAGAATAAAGTCTTTTTTATTCCAGGATAAAAATAAATGCTGTTTAGGGCATTCATTTACAAATAAATATACTTATTTGTGAGATATTATTTTTGTTACTGATCTCTAGTAGACAATTTAGTAAGTTATCCCTTGACATAATGTGGAGTAAGTTATTTTTGCTTGTTTTAATTTAATATAGGATAAAAGATGAGGAAAATGACTATGACTCAGCCTTTCCCCTTTAATTTCAGTGAGATTTCTGGCAAACATCAAATCCAAGAGAAGACTCTATAGCATGGCATGCTTTCCATTCCAGAACAGTTTCTTGTTCTAATATTTCAAATTTCCTAATTTCATCCACATGGTTTCCTCCATAATATAAAGTCAAATTAAGAAGTGGAAGACTGATCTGAAATCCATCTCTTTGCTTAAAGTTTGTGCAGCTTGCCAAGCGCTCCACAGAGTCACTCACAAGTTTCAGATGGATGCTGGGGTATTTCATATCTCCTCAACCCTGTTTATGAGACTGTATTAGAAAGAACAGCCTGAACTCAGTTCAGAAATCAGCATAGTGTCTGGGAACAAGGAATGAGTAGGTCCAGAATAAACAGACATGAGATTACCAAAAAATACTAGAAACAAGAAGGCTTTGAGGCACTGCAATCAATTACTCAAGACTATTCATTTCTACCACACTATTTACACAAACACAGTGAACTATTTTGCTACCTTCAGGAAAGAATAAACTCATTTGCTTAAGATCAGATAACACTATGCCATACCTGTCAACTAGCTGCTCACTAAATGACCTGTGGCACCTTGGAAATTTGTCTTCTTTTAAAATTATTATTACTGTTGCTCCATTTTTGGCAATGAATGCATTTTTTTCTATGTTGCTTTAAAGATAAATCAAGAGGCTTTTTGAATGCATGATTTTATCAAGATGGTAATTCTAGATATCAGCATGATTTCCTACATTTAAGTGAAGAATATCTATTATGGTGGCTGGTACTAGGCTCTTCAAAATGTACTTTAAGTTAAACATAAGAAAGTCAGAAGGAAAATAAGTTAAACAACAAATGTCAGGCTATGCATCATCAAAAAGTGCAATAACCATGTTGGCCAGTGATATACCACAGTCTCTGCTGTTGTTTTTATCTGATGGCACTGTGATCTTCTCTGTTAAAATGAGAACACTTTATTTTGAAGTTACTCTGTACTGAATAATAACACTGCTTTTAAAATAGCAGTTGTAATAGTTTTTATAATTAATGCATTCAGACATCATTAACTTTTGTTATAAGTGCTTTTAGATTTGAAAGGAAGCTCAAAAGACTTCTGAGGGACTTCATGTCCTTACAAATAATCAACTTTGGGTAATAAAAAGTAAGTGAATTGTCTGAGAGCATACAACTTGTGATAGAATTAGCACTAAAAGTCAGATCTGACAGGTCTATCTTATCAAATGCCCTGGCATTGCTTATGATATATCTTAAGAGTTAGCTACCGTGATTGTTTTCAAATATCAAACATTCATGCAGGCATGGAGGGTCATGCCTGTAATCTCAGTACTTGGGAGGCTGAGAGAGGAGGGTCACAGGATTGAGGACAGCCTGATCAACTAATGAGACTCTCATCAACCTAGCTAGACCTGGTTTCAAAATAAAAAACTTAATTAAAAAAAATAGGCTAGGTGTGTAGCTAAGAGGTAGAATGCCACTGGGCTCAATCCCCAGTATCAAAAGAAAATGAATAAATATATTAATGAATTAATAAGTAAATAAATAAATATCCAACTTTCATTTCTTTGGACCAAATAGGTACTGGAAATTGAACCCAAAGGCATTCTACCTCCAAGTTACTCCTCCTCAGTTAGTTTATTTATTTATTTATTTAATTTATTTATTTGCAGGTCTGGGGTTGGAACCCAGAGGGATTTGACCTCCAAGCTACATCCCCTGCTCTATTTTTTATTCTTTGTTTTGAAACAGGTTCTCACCAAGTTGCAGAGAGCCTCACCAAGTAGCTGAGACTGTCCACGAACTGTGATCCTCCAGTCTCAGCCTCCTGAATGCTGGGATTACAAGCATGTGCCACCACGCCCGGCTCTCCATTTATTTTTTAAAAATGTTTTTACTTGGAAAAAGTGTCTTGCTAAGTTGTTGAGAGTTTTGCTAAGTTGCTGAGGCTGACCTCAAAGCTGTGATCTTTTTGTTTCAGTTTCCAAGTATTGGGATTACAGTTGCCCATCACAGCACTTCTATTTTTAAGACTTTGGGTATTTTCTGTGCAATGTTACAGCATTTATCAAAACCAGAGACTTCAATTCTTTGAGACATTCTTTATTGTAATGTGTCGAGGTCACTTTTATAATTTGCTGATAGAGCTTACTTTGAGCTGCCTGCCCATCTCTGTCCCACTATTCAGGTTGAAAAGCTAAATTTTCTGAAGAAGCCACAGTTCTTGGGGCAGAATTCGCCTCCCATCACAGCTCCTGCAATCCAATGCAAAGCCTCCTCTTCCTCCTGTGGCTGCACTGCTGGCACTCTGGCTGCCTTTGTAGCCACTGCTGCCTCCAATCTGAGCTCTGATTTTGGTTTGGCAGTCCTGTGGGAACCCGTTGTGCCATTAACTGTCCCTAGGCTTTGGTTTGTGTGCCAGGATACTGGCTAGGCATTTGTGTTTCCCACAAGTCCACAAGCTTGATCCAGCCCGTGTTGACTGCTGTGGGACCACAACCATGTGTGTGCACCGCCACCCAGTTTGTATCCTCTGCTCACATCCAGGTTTTAATGTTCCGCTGGACTTCACTTCAAAAATTCAAGTCCAAGGAATTCCAAGATGGTGAAAGCAAAGCTTAAACGAAGCATGAGGCCTTCCTCGGCATGGGGTTCCGTGTCACTGCACAGATCACAGGCTGATGAAGCTGGCTGTGCTATGAGGTAATGGTTTGGCCAATGGGTCAGTGATTTCAAAGTAGCAAGATGTAAAGATTAGATAATAATCACGTTTTGGGAAAGATGTGAATGTTCCTTTAGTAATTTTCCAAAGCCTGAAAACATTTTATCACATTTAGTGCTCACCAGAGAGACTGGACTGGAAAAAAAGATTTTTGACAAATAATTGATTAAATGGCCCAAGATGCTTATTTCTTTTTGTTGTCATTGTTGTTATTCAACCTGACACTTCCGAATGCACAAAACCAGCACCTCAAAGGAATAAGGATAATAGTGCTTAAACAATGTCAAGAATTGTCACTTTTTCTCACTGTATTCTTTCTGGATCATTTCCCACTTCTTCAGGACAAATCTGTTGCTTATTGTGTAGAGGTCACTAGATCACCCCTTATATGAGAGATGTTAGGCAGGTCTGCCATACGCCTAGTATTGAAATAAGAGATCTATAATTACCTACAGCAGAACAACACATTTTTCATACAGTAGTATTTAGACCTTTGAATGCTGACATTTTCTCATGCTAAAATAATATCATAAAAGATAATGGGACTAATGTTATTAAGGCCACACAAGTAATAGGCGATTAAACAAGCATCTGAATTTAGAACATCTGACCTGAGAGCTATGATGTTAACCTGATGCTTAATACTGACCCCAGTGCTGCTGGATCTCCCTTTATATAACTTTTTAGGTACTAGGGATTGAATACAGGGACATGCAGCCTTTGAGCTACAGGCTCAGCTTTATTTTTTCTTTTATTTTGAAACAAGGTCTCGCTAAGTTGCTGACAGTTTCCTTAAGTTGCTGAGACTTGCCTTGAACCTGTAATCCTTCAGTCTCAACCTCCCAAATATTGGGATTACAGGTGTGCTCCAACAAGTCTGAATTTTTTTAAAGTTATAATCATAAATCTCTGATACTTATCATTTCCAGAAAAACCTAACGTATACCCAAGAAAACCATGTTCTTACTTTTCCAAGGACAGTAATCATAGTCTTTCCTTGTTTACTGAGTTCATTAGTCTCAACTGATAATACAACATGGACATAGAGAAAAAAGAATGAACAGGACTATATCGACTGCATTGCCTCCTGGAATATGATTTACTAACTCCCTGACATCATTTCCACAGATAAGCAGAATAAGCATCACCAGTGACTACCATGAAGCAGCAGGACTGACACTTCTCAAAGTTTAGATTTAAAGACTAGTATCTGTGCACACACACATCACACACATTCACGCACAAACATGTACACACACACATACACTCCAGTCGGTTTTAAAGAAAGGCTTATTACAAATATAACAAGTTAGTATGGAAACAGAAAAAGAGCCCACTCTTGGACAGAGATTTTCAGTTTGAACTTCCCACTTACACTTAAGACAGAGAATTTGAGTTGGTTATTGTCATTGAATTTTGATTTTTTTTGTCAACTTGTCTAGATATGAGTATAAAACAGAGAGGAGTGAAGGTTAAGAGCTATCAGAAGTCAGTTATCAAAACTGTAGTTCTCACTTTATTATGCCTAAAATTTATTAAACAAGCAGATTCTAGGGCCCCACTTCAAATCTATTTACTCACAAACACAGAGGTTGGGATCCAGCAATCTGTGTTTTCACATGTATTCCAGGAGATTTTTCTGTTCCTTCTGGTTTGAAAACAATGTTCCAGGTATTAATAAGACAAGGTTTATCTGTCTTTTATTCTGCCCCATGAAATGAAGTTATTCAATATTTTTACCAGCCCTTCTTTCTACCTGGTCTTGAAATTAGAATTTGAGTTTTATCTACCTAAATTGTGATTGATTGCTTTAGAATCCATAAAAAGTTATATTTTCCAACTCTTTAACTCCTGTCTGGCTTTCTCCACTGTGATCCAATTTTGTTTATAAAACTTCCTTGTCAATATTTCCCCTTGTATTATAGCGGGTATGTGAACCTTAACATTGCTAAAACAGAAAGCTTGTTAACCCTTTAGAAATTCTTCGATAAATTTATTCCTGAGAAAATATTCTTCAGATCAGAAGATTACACCACTATCTTCTCACTTCTTCAAGCCACAATTCTAGAAGTTACTATTGTAAATCATAGTTTGTTGGTTATTCCTTGCAAGTCCTTAATCCACTTATTTTCATTATTTTACATTCCAATTTTAGTTCAAAACACCACCGTTTATAATTTGGACACAAATAGAAGTTTCTTAACTACCATTCACTGCTTTATTCTCAAAACACATTAAGCCTATTTTCCACCTAACAGCCAAGAGGGTTATGTTGAGACATAAATCAAATTACAATATGCTTTTGAGTTTAAAAAAGCATTGCTTTCTATTGCATTTGGATTAAATTTAAATTTTTTTATTATAATATACAAAGACCTAAATGACTTTTCATCTGCTGGTATCTCTTACATTGTCTTCCACATTTCTGAGTTTTCCTTAATTGTGAATTTGCTAATTTGTCAATAAATATTTGCATCTTTTTAGTTCTGAGAAGCAGTTTGAAAGAGATAATTATTTTGCATTGTTCAGCTGTATAACAGTAACTTATTTCCATACAAATAAACATAAAATTGACCTGACATCTATTAATAATTGATGAACTGAAATGACTAAATGTGTTCTACTTGGATACCTTTAAGTGAAGCACTTTGAAATATGTGCATCAGAATGACCTTATGTGTGCACTGAATCAAGATATAAAGAGAAATTGAGAGAGAGAGAGAGAGAGAGAGAGAGAGAGAGAGAGAGAGAGAGAATGAATGAATGAATCAGTCTGTGATTATCTGATCCATGCCCACCCACTCAAATCTGAGTTACTATCAGCCATTGCAGAGTGGCAGGCTGTGTTGTATGCCACCATTGATTGTCTCAGTGGTAAACATCTTTCCAAAGGCAGTTGACCCCTAAGCAGGTCAAAAGCATAAGATATAGTCAGGTAGGAAAGAGTTTGGCTTAACACAAATGATCAAAGAGCTCAGAAAACTAAACACCTTTTTCTAGGAATTTAAACTAAAGATAGAGAAGAAAGTGAGCAATTATTAACATGTCAGACAAAACAAGGATGTGAAGTAGAATTTTACATTATTTGTAAGATGAGACTGAGGTATTACAGATTCATGATACTGAAAACACAAGTAATAATTTGAATCAGGAGATACCCTTTAGCTGTGTGCATGAACCTGCTGCTGCTGTTTCAAGAGAAATGATAGCTAAGCCGAATCTTGCCAAATGAGTGGTTGCCATGCATTGCTCTAAATGTATCTGGAGATGTTTAGTGCATGTGATAGAAGGTGAAAATACATATTGTATTTAAAATTAGTGGCACATATAAAATGTAGATGCATATTTATCCTGACTATTTTGTGTGATTTCACAGCATAGGAATAAGATATGATGTGCCCACAGCTTTGAGAAAAGTAGCTGCAGTATTTTTCTATACAGATGATGTACACATTTAAGAGGAAGATTAGAATGAAAGGCAATGTAAAGGTTTCTCAACAGCTGATCAGGTATTAACTAAGATAAAAAAAAAACAATAAGAAGAAACTCACTGTCAAAATTGTGTGAACTAATTGAAAATGACTTTGAAATGACTAAAAGTCAAGTAAGAGTGAAAATGAATGCATAACAGAGTTGACAGGTTCCCCTTGTGGTAATTCATTTGTTCCAAAAGAGAAATTCTCTAGCACAAGAAAGAAAACTGTCTTTTAATAATGGACACATTTTGACAGAGTCCAACCCAACCAAGAACTTGAATGTTTGTTTGTCTTACATTGTACCAATCTTCTTGGAATGTGAAACTATTCTGCACAGCTTCTTAGAAATGGAAGAATGTTCTCATTAGACTTTAGGTACTTCCTCTTCTGGCTATGTTGGCAATACTAGTTAAGTCTCTTTTATTCTTGTAAAGCCTCATAAAATCCACTTTTTATTCTGACTATATAATTGAATTCTCAGGCTTGTAAGGATGTATACAAAATAAATAAATGAAGCTGGTTGACATTCACCAATATTTTCTTAAGAATTTCAGCTCAGGGGATATTTCATAAACAAGAGTCAGTAAAATCAGTTCAAACAAAGATGTGGCTCAATTCTTTCCACCCAAATTGGTCTACTAATGTCTAACTGTCATGTGCCTGTGGTTATAGAACTCCCCACAAACTTCTGTCTTCCTCCATGTGCTCTTAAGTGCCCATAAATTTTGGATCTGGTTCAAACTCATCTGTAGGTCTGTGGTTTTAAGAAATAGAGAAATAAATTTAAGAATGCTCATCGCTATGTGGCTTATAAATGGAATAAGAACTACTTTCCGCATGGTAATTTAAAACAGACTGTAAATTAGGGGAAAAAAAACTGCCATTTGAGGAAATATTATCAAATTAAAAAATCAGGTTGTCAAGTTTGCATATTTGTATTACTACCCATAAACACAGAGAGCAGCAGACATAGCAGAATTTGTGCTCATTTTCAGAAATTAATTTGATCTGTAGATAGCTAGAAAATATTTACTGAGTGTTTTTAGGTGACAAGAACTTTGTTATATTTTGGGGATACAAGTTGAGTAGACTTGGTTACTCTCTGAAAGTATTAAATAATGTCCTTTTAGGCAAAACATTCAGTTTAGTTCTTAAGAAAACAAAAATAAACATGTGTTATTCTCCCTTAGTTTTAAAAATCTTGATTTAGTTGTATAGCTAAAATAATGTGAGAAAATAAAAAAAGTCTAGATGAGCAGTAATAACAGAATTACTCTCAAACATGAGGGAACTTTCACTGCAAAGTTATAGGTAAAGGAAAACTTTCCAGAAGAATATTTAACTCCCTGCCCAAAAGTGATTAAGCTCAAGTTAAATAAACAAATATGCATGCATGCACACACACACACACACACACACACACCCCAAATTAAAAAAAAGCTATCACCCACAGAACAAAGAAACTTTCACAAAAAACATGTTCATTGTGTTGCAATAGATAGATATAGCAGAAGAAATTAATTTTCTTCTCGGCATATTCTATGTGAAATTTAGTGGTTATCAAATTGAAGAATGAGAGAGTTTTAATTCATTTACAAAAGAATATTAAGTGCTAATGAACAGAAAAATAGAGAAATGAAACATGCTAATAATTTTTTCAAAAGATATTGTGATCTTTCTGTACACAATTTATAGATTTCTTTGGGCAGCTGAGACAGTTGAAGTCTTTCTCAGATTTTCTCCAACACATCAGTGCATCTTTCTTCCAGCTGCTGTAAGCGTAGGCTGCTAAGAGCTCACATTTCCCATTTTACTGACACTTTCCCTTGGTTTAATGTGAGTTTCCTTGAACTATAACTCACATGCTTCTCTAGATTGCTCTGGTTACTGTAGAGTCTGCCAATTACTAGCTGAATTGGGAGGTCTATCTAAAAAGGCAGTCAATTGCTAATTGAACCCATGGCCCGTAGATAATTGAAACTCTCTGGCATGCACAGGCATGGTAATTGCTACTATATTCATCTGTGGTAAACTGAGTTTTGGCGCAGGAAAAAGAGGATGCAATAATATATACAAAATCTCAGGTGTTGAGGGGCATAAAGAAAATTATAAATAATAATGGCTATAGCTGGATGATTATTTCTTTGTTTTTTATTGTTGTTGTTTTGTTTTTGTTTTTGTTCTTTTGCGAGTCTGGGGATGGAACACAGGGGCATTTGACCTCTGAGCCGCACCCCATGCCCTATTTTTATTCTTTATTTTGAAACAGAGTTTCACTAAGTTGCAGAGGGCTTCACTAAGTAGCTGACACTGACCCTGAACTGTGATCCTCCGGTTTCAGCCTCCTGAATGCTTGGATTACAATCGTGTGCCACCACGCCCGGCTCGTGGATGGTTATTTCTATGAATTGTCAATGAACTGAGAGAAAATATGACAGCCAAAAATGTATTTACCACAAATTTAATATGAACTAATATGAGTAACTTCCTTGGCGCCATTTGAGAGACTTCCATCTTCTCAATTCTGAGTACAGAGAAATATCTGGAGTTGGAAATGGAAGCAATTGGACCCTGAGACTATGAGTGGGCACCTGGGGATGCTGATACCCGTTTCCTGAATGCACTGAGGTAACAGAAGTTTATTTGTCCTTGTTTGAAAATAAAATCTCTTTATGTGATGAATATTCTTAGGCTTCCAAATGGCAAGAGCTTTTCAGAAACATGCTTTCTTTTTCCTGAGTTTGCTCTGAGTTTCCTTCCTGAACATCAGACCTATATGTAGAGTTTGATCTCCATATAACTGAAAAAAGAGATGGATGTACGAAGGGCCGAGTAGAAATTTACACCAGAGAGGTAAAGTTCTGGCTTGCAGATACAGGTCAGAGCCATAAGAGGGTGACTGAGTGGGCAGTAATGATGCTGGGTCAAACATCTGGACCCACAGCTGCCCTCCTCCCTCCTCATGAACTCTAGTGAGATTGGGAGTGACACATTCATATGCAAATGTGACGTTATTTGGTCTGCTTTCTTTCTCAAGCTTTCTTTTACCCCTTCTTTTTTCCTCTCCAGTTTTCCTTTGCTGTTCTATTGGTATCTTCCATGTTTTAATTTCTAGAGTATTTATGGGTCTTAATTTGTCTTCTCTTTTCCTTAGTTTTTGCTCACTGTGCTTATTTATTTAGGTGTGTGCCTTTTATTTTTTTCTAAAATTTTTTTGTTTTTTAAATAATTTATTGGTGCATTGTAATCATATATTTTGATGAAGTACATGTTGACAGAGGCATACATCACTAATTTAGCCCTTCCCCAACTCCACCCCATTCCTTCCCCCTTCCTTCCTTCTTGTATTCAACACAGCAATTTACTTTCATAAGTTTGTGAATGTACATCATGTTCACTAGGGTGTTTACCTCTTTCTCTCTCCTATCTCCCTCAGTTAGGTAACCTTCTTTATTCATCTAAAGTTTCTCCTTCTTCTTTGTCTGAAGTCCCTCCTATGTCCTATTTTCTCTCTACCTTCTGAATATTAGGAAGCACATCCACATATTTACTTTTTGTTACTAATCTCACTTAGCACAATGTTTTCCAATTCCACCCATTTCCCTGCAAATGACATAGTTTTGTTCTTCTTAATGTCTAAGTAAAATTTTATATATATATATATATATATATATATATATATATATATATATATCCTATTGCTTTGTAATTCATTCATTTGTTGATAGATATTCCATAGTTTGGCAATTGTTAACTGTAAAACTATAAACATAGATAGACATATATTAGGCTGGGTAGTTTAATACATTCTTTGTGTAGATATCCAGAAGTGGTATTGCTGGGTCATATGATAGGTTTATTCCCATTCTTCTGAGGATCCTCCACACTGTTTTCAAAGTGGATAAACTAATTTGTAATCCTATCAACAATGTTTTAGAGTCACTACTTCTCCACACTCTCACCTGCATTTGTTGCTGTTGTGTTTTTAATGATTGCCATTCTCACTGGGGTTAGATGAAACCTCAAGGTAGTTTTGATTTGCATCTCTTTAATGGCTAATGATGTTGAACATTTTTAGATTTATTGTCCATTTTAATTTATTCTTTTGTGAAACATCTATTTAGTTAAATTTCCCATTTTTATTGTGTTATTTTTAGTGGTTTCTTGAGTTCTTTGTATATTCAAGAGATTCGTACTCTGTTGGAGGAGTAGCTGGCAAAAATGTTCTCCCAGTTTGTTGGATCTCTGTTGAGGTTTTTGATAGTTTACTTCTCTGCACAGAAGTTCTTCAGTTTAATGTAATCCTACATATTGATTTTCTTTTAATTTAATTTTTAAGCCTTTTAATTCTTGTGCCTTCGGGGTCTTGTTGAGAAAGTTTTTACCTGTGCCTATGTGTTGAAGTGTTGGAACTATGTGCTCTTCAAGGAGCTGCAAGATCTTTGGACTGATTTCCAGGTCTTTGATTCATCTTGAAATGACTCTTGTGCAGAGTGAGGAAGTGAGTTTTATTTCCATTTTTCTACATATGGTTAACCAGATTTTGCCAATACCATTTGTTGAAAAGGCTGTTTTCCAGTGAATGTTTTTGGCCATTTTGTCAAAAATCAATTGGCTGTTAGTGTGCAGATTTGTTTATGATTCTTCTATTCTGCTCCATTGGTTTATGTCTTTGTTTTTCTACCAATAGTATGTAGTGCTTTTTCTGTTTTAGTACAAATACCTGTTTATTTGAAATTTCATTTATAGAAATAGTTTAAGGCCTATATTCAAGGTGCCTTCCATAGAGAGGATTTGTATGATCTTCTGCTGAGTAACTTGGAACCATTATAAACCCAGGCAAGATTTTCTGCTTTAATAAGTGGCACATGCTCCATTAGAGACAGGCTAAGGGTGAGTAGTTTCTAATTCTATTTACTCAGCCCACAAACTTTCATGAATATCATGGTTACACATATTCAGAGGAGAGTTTTTTATCCCTTCAGCAGAACCAGATTTTAGAGACAATTTTGTATTCTTTCTCTCTCTTTTAAAAAATATGTTGTTGTTATTTATTATTATTATTGTTGTTATTATTATTATTATTATTATTATCATCATTATTATTAATGAGGATTAAAACCACAGGCATTCTACTTCTGAGCTGCATCCATAGGACTTCAATTAATTTTTTAACAGGATCTCACTAAGTTGCTGGGTTCTCACTATCTAGTGAGGCTGGTCTTGGATCTGAGATCCTCCTATCTCAGCTTCCTGAGTACTGGGATTATAGGTGAGTGCCACCGCACCTGCCTTGTGTTCCTTCCCTTTTCATTCAATGTTTCATAGAGAGTATAGGCTTTGTAAGTCCCATTCTTTTGTGGGTATCTCTCTTTAGACTGTTTCTAAACAGCATTTAAGCTAAAACTCTAGGTCAGAGGGTTTTAGCTTAAGGTTTTAGCTGAAGCTCCTCTTAAGGCAGGGACTGGCATGCCATAGTGTACTCAGCACTTCTGGTGCATAGACACAGTGTTTTCCTTGCCTTCTTGTCAATTTAGCAATGCATGTGAAATGATGTTCAAACTTTAATTTTTGTATGTCTATATTGTGGAGGTTTGTTCAGGATATCACAATGTATTTCTTTTATTTTTTATTTTATTTTATTCTTTTTTTGTGTGTGGTACTGGGGGTGGAACCCAGAGGCTTTCTACCTCCGGGCTATACTCCCAGAACTTTTTTATATTTTATTTGGAAACAGGGTCTCACTAAGTTGCTGAAAGCCTCACTAAGTAGCTGAGGCTGGCTTCGAACCCGTGCAATCCTCCTGTCTCAGCCTCCCAAGCACAGGGATTACAAGCGTGCGCCACCACGCCCGGCTATCACAATGTATTTAAATATACTCACCATTGATTTTAATATCCATTCCAGTCTGTATTTCTACATTTTGTACTACACATTTTCAAACTAGATATTCATTTTATTGGCTTTTTTTTATTCAGCCTCTTGGAAAGAAATTATACAAGTTTGCTCTCTCCTTGGTAAATTATTCCACCTTTTTATTGCTGCTTTTTTCTTACCTCTATTCCCATTCTTTCTCAAACTTTGTTTTTTTAATATACTTTTACTGTTATATTGTAATTATACATCATAATAACGTATAGAGTGATTGAAATATATATGCACAAAACACTTGGTGCATTTTCCTCCAGATCTCATTCCCCCTTCCCTGTACATGTCATTGAGACTGGCATTAGTAATTCCATATATGTAAGGTGAGGCCCAGAAGGAGTACAGGCTGGTGGTGACATGATCCCACACAGCCATGGATGTATGCATAACCCGTTCAGCTGAAAGGGTGCGTATCTCATGCATGTGCATTGCAAATAGTCATGCACACGATGATTAAGAAAAGTGTAACAGAGCTGAGTGTGTTGGCACACACTTGTAACCCCAGTATTTAGGAGGCTAAGACAAGAGGATCCCCGGTTTGCAGCCAGACTCTGCTACTGAGTAAGGCCCTCCACAACTTAAGGAGACCCTGTTTCAAAATAAACTGTTAAAATAGGGCTTGGATGTAGCTCAGAGGTAGGATGCCTCTGAGTTCAGTCCCCAGTTGTTGGGGTCTGCCCAAACTGCCTGACAGAACTTCCGATGAATCAGCTACATGTAGAGTTGAGTGCAGGTCTGCAGAACCTCCTGAACTTCCCATGAATGAATCTGCAACATGTAGCGCTGAGCGGATATGGAGGGCATAACTACTCTCCTTGCCCCTGCTAGCCCAATTTGGTGATGTTGAGCCTTATTGGCTCAAATAATGCTTCTGTGCTTCTGAAACCCTCGTGCATTGGATAATGATTGGCTGCAAGTTATGTGCTTTGCACATGCAAGGGTGACCTTTAGCTTGATAGGTTAGAATAGTTTCCTGTTGGAAATCCCCCTTGCAGTTTTTTGCTTTAAATTGGGATGCCTGAGAGAAATAAACGAGATCCTGCTTGGCATGTCTCCTGGCTCCATGTGGTTCTGTTTGGGGCCATCGGCACTCATTTTCCTGCTATGACCCACTGCTGACGGGCTGGACCTGTCACCCAGTACGAAATAAAAATGTGTAGCATGCATATGCAATGAGAAAGCAAAGTGTGTCACCCATGTGCATGCTACACTGACGTAAATGTGCACCGTTTGATCCAGAACCTGATATACAGGACAGGTCTGTGAAAAAAAGTTTCCGTTTGCTCTTTGTTTTCTGAGTTTTCTTTATCCTGAGGATCTCACACCTGCAACCACAGCTGGCCCCTGACCAGGTCCCTGGCAATTTGCATAGATGGCAGGATTTAGTGAATGTGATTTGGTGAGTGCCCTCAGCAACCCTCAGGAGGAGCAGCCCCCAGAAGAAACAAACCACGATGGAGGGAATGTGGCAACTGTCCTCCCTGTGGTTCCCAGTAACCATTAAGAAGCAGCCCCAAGAAAACAACCCCAGGGGAAACAACCCAAGGAAGAGGTATGACCTCCAGCCTCCCTGTAGTTTCCAGTAGCAGTATATCTGGTGGCATGCATCCTGCCAGAAAATCGGGATAATGTACATCCCTAACCAGAATGGAATGAGGTATGGCCCCAGCAGGAAGAATTCTGGAAGGCTTTACAAGTGCTGGAGCTACACATTCCAGCAGGCATCAACATCTGGTCAGCTCTGTGGGCTGTGCAAAAAGTCATAGCTGCAGTGGTAGGAACATGGAGGCCAACTAAGTGTGTGTGTGTGTGTGTGTGTGTGTGTGTGTGTGTGTGTGTAGGAGGTGTTGTAGCGGTGGGGAGGAAATAACCTTCAGGGGCTCAGCAGGGTCATGTGGGCCCTGGCAGTGGCTCAGGGCAAGTCAGAATACTCATGGACAGCACACGCTGTGGACAGCAGAGGTGGAAGCAGCAAATCGACAGCTAGGCTAGAGACTTGGATGATGTACCCAGTTTGCGGAACTAGCTGACCCAAAGCCCATGTGGAATTGACAATTTATTGGTCCCCACTGCGATGTGCAACCTGCTCTGGAACTACTTGATGGTTTGAAGTACCCTAGGAATCAAAAGTTTGCTTCTGAAGCAATATGATGTGTATATATCCCCTATAGCTGAGTACGTTTTGGGGTAGGTGTGTTACAGGAATTCACTGTGTAGACAACTAATAAAAGAATTCTGGCTATGAGTACATGTGGTAAAGACTATCACTAGATGTTATAGTTAAATATAATCTGCCGGGCGTGGTGGCGCACGTTTGTAATCCCTGCTCTTGGGAGGATGAGACAGGAGGATCACACAGGTTCGAAGCCAGCCTCAGCTACTTCGTGAGGCTTTCAGCAACTTAGTGAGACCCTGTTTCCAAATTAAAATAAATATTAAACAAATGTCTGGGAGTATAGCCCGGAGGTAGAAAGACTCTGGGTTCCACCCTCAGTAACACCAAAAAAAAAAAAAAAAAAAAAAATATATATATATATATATATATATATGTATAATATATATCCCATAAAGAGCTCATCTATTAATATTTGAAGCAATTTAATTAAATCATGAGGGCTGTAATCCTAACAGTGGATAAATCCAGGCCAGTAGAATGTGGCTAAAGGTGGGTCTCTTGGGGTGCAGCTTTGGGGATTATATAAATGTTTTTCCCCACTCTCTCTTGCCTCTGGCCCCTATATGTGAAGAGCACAGCCCTTGTGCTTTTTCTGCCCCATCTCCATGCCCTGAGATTTGTGGTCCTTGGCCTCACATGGGCTGAACGAGAAATGATAAAAAAATAAAGATTTCCTCTAAGTTACATGGTCATATCTTTCTATTATAGCTGTAAGAATGCTGACTGGAACACTAGAGGATACCCTATCATGCTCCCCCAGGACTTCCCAAGCCATGAGGATTGTAAATATATGGCAGTGCTAGTTACCAGAGAGGGCATAAAGAAATTAGACAAATTAAACTAAAGCTTGAGAGGTAAGTGTAAAGTGTAATTCAACCAACTCATCGCCCAGTCAAGTCTCCCATGTGGCCAGTCCAAAAACCTCATGGTCCCTGGCACATGACAATGGACTATCAGGAGCAAAATAAAGTGACACCATTCCTGTATGTAGTGGTACCCAAACAATTCAAAACTGATATACCACCTGTCACATACACAAGGACAGGTCTATTTTGTTGTAGCCGCTTGGCAGAAGCCTGAGTTCGTATGGTTATACCATTGCATTGGTGATGTTATGCTAAACTTTGATCATCTTACAGAGTTAGAAGCAGCTTCATGGAGTCTTCTAGCCACTCTCCAGGAATGTGGCTAGGCTGATAATAAAGACAAAGTCCAGGGACCTGGATATTCTGCCAAATTATTGAGAATTGTCTGACCGGGTAAAACCAAGGTGATACCTGAAGCAGTGATAGGCTGAGAGTAGTCAAATAGTTGATACCCAAAGCCATAATAGATCTAGAATTATCACAAAGTAACAAGACAGATACCGGGTTAATGATGGTGCATACTCTATTGGAGGTTTGCTGAGGTGCCTGACTCAGACCTTCTGGACATGGTAGCCCAAACACCCATTCTAACAAAATGGGGCACACACTTGGAGCAATAAGCATGCTTTTCTAGTAGCCTTTTGACTGAATAGCTATATACTGTGCTGGGGCCAATGTATTTTCAAGCAATAAGCCCTCTCAAACCCCATGAAAGTGAGAGATGTCCCAAGTAACTATGAAGAATAAAAAGCCCAATATCCACCAAAGGGTGGTATTGAAACTCATGGAAATGGGAAATGCCCCCAAGACTCTGTGAAGAAGGGAAAAAAGTTCCTATACCTGTAGAATTATGGTAGAGGTATGGCTCCTGTCATGGACAGCTACCCATATAAGCAGTTATGGCCTTACAGCCAACCACAGAAGCATTTTGTTCTGATATTGGTCCCAGAGAGTCCAGCCAATGGGCTGAGTTCTGGGTACTCTGGTTAGTTCTCATAAAGAGACTGGGCTCTTGCATGTCTGTGCAGACAGCTTGGCAGTCTACCTTGAGGTTGCCCCAATGGGCAGCACAAGCCTGGCTGATAGGACACTACTCATTGGGAAGATCTATGGAAACAGGGCCTCTAGGAAGGAACTACTATATATCATGTTCTTGGGCATAGGTCTCAGGGCAGGCTCCGGTCATGACACTGCAGATACAATAGTGCAGGTCTTGCCCCAAGCAGTTGGAATGATTAAACATTTTAACAAACTCACAAAGGAGTAATTGAATGTGTTTCCCCTCTCCAGCATTGGAAGAGGTGGAAAGCACAAGTGTCCATGGTAGTATGGCTTTTAAATAAGCAACTTTACCTCCTGAGCAAGTCCCCTCAGATAAGGTAATAAACAAAATTTCCTGTATTTTGAATATGATAGGGAGCTGGGAAGACTGCTAAATTAGCTAGAGTTGAAGGGAGAAGCTCTCTTCCTCCCTGTACCTCATCCCTTGGTTTGGGAGTAGCAAGATGTCTGGGAGAGGCACTGGCTTGTGCAGAACCATGGATTATACTCCTCGACCCATGGGGCCTGGGACAGAAGGCCAAGTTGCAACTGAACTCCTGGATAGTCACCTGGTTCTGCCTGGTATGAGTGGAAGGCATGATTTTGAAAGGCACACAGGTCATAAGACTATGGCCTATTCCTTTGTATTCTATGGATGATGTTCACAAGATGAGTATGACACCAGCATTTTCACAGGAGGGAAGAACTTACTTATGATTATCTCTCTTTCTTCCCTATCCCACCATATAGGTTAATGACAGGGAAAAGTCTAATTTCCTGGGAACACACCTTTGAAAGACTGCATAATACTTCCCATTGATGGATTTGTACTGAGCTACCAGTGGAGACACCCGAAATGTCCTGTGGCAATATCACCCCCACTACACTGATGTGAATGTGTACCATTTTGCCTGGAACCCTAGAGACAGATCTGTGAAAAAAAAATTATATATATATATATATATATATATATATATATATATATATATATATATTTTGCTGTTTGTTTTCCTCCTGATGGTGGCTCTGGATATTTTCTTCATTTTAGGCATCTCACTACCTACAACCACAGCAGGCCCCTGGTCAGGATCCTGGCACATACATAGCATTACTTCAACTGTTACCTTCCTTCCTCTATCTATTTGAGTGACCTATGGCTTCTTCCAGAGGTATCTCTTCTTTAAATATTCATATATATATATATATATATATATATATATATATATATATACTTATGTATAAAATCTTGTAATCTTACATATACCATGTAATATACATATATATATACATACCCAACATCTACTATAGATCCAAGGTTTTAAATTCTAAGATTTACTTTACAGACCGACCTCATTGTTTTTGTCTAATTTGTATATCCATTTGTTTATTTGAAAAAAATGCTTGCATATTTTCTAAAAAATTCAAGTTTTACACAGCTTCAAACTTAAATATTTGTTTTTAAACATACATGAAATGTTATGCATGCAGCTTTTAAAACACACTAATGAAACAAATATATATTAACCTACCTAATTTAGTTTTTTAGGTTGTGGATGTAATATAAGATCATCATTTCACTAATGTATGGTATTTCAGTATGGGAATATGCCATAATTTACTTCCACACTGTCTTGTCAGTGGCGATTTGGCTAGCCTTTGACATTCCGCTATTAAAAACTGTGTTGTAAGATATCTGAGGCCCAGCCATAGTAGTATTTTATACTTGGCAATTGAATAATCATTTTGAGAGTTTGCCAGAACATAGTCCTATGAGAGAGTGTACTGAATGTTATAGAGTTTCTATAGATCACATGCGGAACTGGAAGGGTGTTGTAGATATTATATATCTTCTACTTTATAAGAAAGTATTAAATATTGTTTAAAAGGCTTGTCCTTATTTACAACTTACCCAATGGTTTATGTGAATTATAGTTGTTAGTTATGCTTGTAAATACTTACTATACTAAACAATCTCAACATTTGATAATCTAAAAGATTTAAGAAAATATATCACTGAAATTTTTATTTTTTCTGTAATTATTAATATAGTTGAACATTTTTATTCCTCTTGTAAGAAACATCTTTTCATATTTTCTTTATTTTATTCTATTTGTTCTTTTTTAAAAAAATAATGTGTGATAAGTATCTCATATTCTGGATGGTTATTGTTTAATATTTGTTGTAAACAGTTTATAATTTGGCTTTTTACTTACATTTTTTCAATGCCTTATTGCCCTTAAAAGACAATACAAGCTGGATATGGTGGCAAAAGCCTATTACCTCAGTACTTGGAAGACTGAAACAGGAGGCATGCAAGTTCAAACCCAGCTGCCACAACTCAGTGAGACTCTTTTTTAAAAATAAAAAAGGTTTGGTGTGTAGTTCAGAGGTAGAATGCCCCTGGGCTCAAGCCCAAGTACACACAGAAAAAAAAGACAATGAGTACGCCCACACACATGTATATGGTTACATTGATAACTCAGTAGTAATTTTTGTAGATTCTTTTAGGTCGTTTAAATTGAATTATTTTAATCCATTTCTGCCTTTAAACTAAACTTGTAAATCATGTATCATACTTGTATTGTTCAACATCAAGAATCCTCACTTCATGACAGAGTGCTTTTAATGACCAATGAGTAATTGAGGATTGAATGGAGTTAGCCCTGCCATCAGTAGAGAACTCTAAGTAAAAGATAGCAATCATTGGCTTATTTAGTCTTTAGCTAAAAATGTTTTTGTGTGTAAAATATGAAACTAAGTGCTTCAGAACAATAAAATAGATACACAAACCACTGATCTCTACCCCTAGGCACATTTAGAGCTGCAAATTTTTTTCTTTTAAAAATTGGCCTCATAATCCCTTTATTTAGTCTACTTTGAGCAACAGACTCAGCTGTTTTGAAACAGTTTCAATATTTGCTTCACTGTGTGGGATTTATCATGTAAAATAATTCTAATATAACTTCCATCTCTAGAAAGTTATTTGAAACACCTGCATTTAACTTACTTGGAGCTAGTAAAATTTGCTTGTGTTCTGATTGTATGAACCATATACCCTGGACGTTTTTAGATACAGTAGATACATCTTAGATAAAGATACAAAATGAAAACTTATGCCATCTATGTTTGATACTATTAGAAAATCCATCAGTAAGATTTGTTTTATATTTGTTTGTTTAATTGACTGATGGAGTAAATATCTTATTATTGAAATAAAAAAATCATTGAAGTTGTTACCTTCATTTCTTCTAACAATTAAGATATGGAAAGGGAAAGTGTATAAACACAATTGAGCCAAAAACTAATTTTATACTTTTAAACATGGGAAAGCATTTTCTTTACTTTTCCAAGGATTTTGCTGATGTCTTATTGATTGATTGATTGATTGATTGATTGCAGTACTGGGGATTTAGTTCAGGGGCATTCTAGTTCCAAGGTACACCTCACTTCTATTTTTTATTTTGAATCAGGATTTTGCTAAGGGCCTCGCTAAATCGCTGACATTGGCCACAAATCTGCAATCCTACTGTCTCAGCCTCTCAAATCCTGGGATTATAAGCACATACCACCATGCCTGGCTCTCACTGATGTATTTTATTTATTTATTTATTTATTTATTTATTTATTTATTTATTTTTGCGGTCTGGAGATGGAACCCAGGGACATCCGACCTCTGAGCTACACCCCCTGCCCTATTTCTTATTCTTTATTTTGAAACAGAGTCTCACTGAGTTGCGGAGGGCCTTACTAAGTAGCTGAGGCAGTCTGCAAACTGCTATCCTCCAGTCTCAGCCTCCCAAATGCTGGGACTACAAGCGTGTGCCACCACGCCCGGCTTGTATTTTTAATCTATGACTTTTTATATGAATGCACATATAACTAACAGCAATGCTTACCATTGTGAGGAGTACAAGTAAAAAGCTCAGATAAAATCAAGAGTATTTTTTTTTTAACATAAATGTTTATTTTGCCTGGACATGAGAGACCAAAGGTCAGAAAATGTTGCCAATATAGGCAACAATAATATATCTGACATTTTATTCAACAGAATTACCTTATTAGAATTTATTCATAGTTCAGCCACACATTGTGGGCACACACCTGTAATCCCAGTATGTGGGAGACTGAGACAAGGTAATGGTTTCTTTGTGGCCAGCCTCAGCAACTTAGAAAGGCTCTCAGCAACTTATCAAGATCTTTTAAACTAAAAAATAAAATAGGGCTGAGAGAGTAGCTTGAGGATAGAATTCCCCTCTTTTAATCCCCCAATGTCTGTCTGTCTGTCTGTCTGTCTGTCTGTCTGTCTCTCTCTCTCTCTCTCTCTCTCTCTCTCTCTCTCTCTCTCTCACACACACACACACACACACACACACACACAAACTTTTTCATAGCTCATCACATTTCATAAAAATAACTACTGAACTGAATTATGAATTATGTAGCTATATTTGAAGATACTCCAAAAAGCTCAATATTTTAAAGGTATTGCTTGTATCACTCTGTAGGTACAGGTAATTTTATTAACCACAAAGCTGCAGTTGGCCAGATAATCATTCCAAAAGCTTTATATGTCACTATATTGTACACTAATTCAAGTCAAGATTAATGTTTGTATTTTGGTATCTTTTCACCAAAACTTTGACTAAGAGTTTTGCCCAAATTTGAATCAAGGCTAGTATTTGAATATAGTTTTAATTTATTTGATTTAGACGTTACTAAAAAAAGAAGTAAAATCAAGATGATACATGTTATTTTCACTGAACCTGGCACTTGTGTTACCTCTAAAACCCAAATTCTTTTTTTCCTTTTCATTTCTAGAGTTGAGCACAGTGGCACTCTACCAACTGACCTATTTATTTTATTTTGAGATGTGGATCTTGCTGAGTTGTGAAGTCTGACCTTGAACTCTAGCATCAGCCTTCCAGGTAGCTGATATTAAAAGCATTCACTACCACTCCTTATAGTTCTTTCTCATTTTTAAGGAATGATGGCAAACATTTTCACTAGAGTTAGACAATCACAGAGCAAGATCTCTGTTAAAATGGTTAGTTAATAGGTCTGGAAAACTGTGATCCTCCGGTCTCAGCCTGGGATTATAAGCATACACAACCATGCCCAACTAGGCCTAGTGTTTAAATATAGTCTTTCTGATCAAAACTCTTTACTGTACCATTTTGATTTTACATAAATGAATCAAATTCAATTTTTACACACACACACACACACACACACACACACACACACACACACACACACATTATTTAGTTATTTCAAATGCTTTTTCCCAAAGGGAGAATCAAATGAATGTGAAAGAAAAAGCATTTGAAATAACTAAATGTGTGTGTGTGTGTGTGTGTGTGTGTGTGTGTGTTAGTAAAAAATTGAATTTGGTTCATTCTAATATAGGAGTGTATATGTGAAAGTTTGTTTAAGAAGCAGAAATCATAACAGGCATATTAACAAATGAAATTTAACATTGGCAATTGGTTGCACTGGTACTGAAAGTATGAGTAATTAGAGAAGAAATAAAATGTGTTGATCAGTTTTATAACCTTTTTGGTTGAGTTTGTTGGGTCTTCTAAGTATAGTATCATGTCATCTGCAAATAGTGAAAGTTTGAGTTCTTCTTTTCCTATTTGTACTCCTTTGATTTCTTTTTCTTGCCTTATTGCTCTGGCTAGAGTCTCAATGAATAGACACTTAACAAAAGAAGAAATTCAAGTGGCCTATAAATGAATGAAAGAATGCTCAACATCACTGGCAATCAGAGAGATGCATATCTCAACTACCCTGAGATTTCACCTAACTCCAGCTAGAATGGCAACCATTCAAAACACAAACAACAACAAATGCTGGTGAGGATGTGGAGAAGTGAGAACTATAAAACATTGTTGGTGGCACTGAAAATTAGTGCAACCACTTTGGAAAATAGTATGGAGGATCCCCAGAAGAATGGGAATGAATTTACTATATGATGCAGCAATACCACCCCTGGGTATCTACCCAAAAGAAAGGAAACAAAACTATCAAACTAATGCATGTGTATCTATGTTCATAGCTGCACAATTCACCATTGCCAAACTATGGAACCAGCCAAGATGTCCATCAACAGATGAATGGATTACAAAACTGTGGGTATGTATACAATGGAATTTTGCTTAGCCATAAAGAAAAACACAATTACATCATTTACAGGACTGGAGAACATTATGCTAATTTTGAGATTGGTCACAAAAAAGAAATCAGATGCTTTCCCTAATATCCAAAAGCTAGGAAGCAATAGGTAACAGGAGGAACTCTAGATGAAGAAGGAGATCCTATAGAGGAACAAATAAGGTGACCTAACTGAGAGAATGGGAGGGGCAAAGAGAGAACCTCTCTAAAGCACATGATATACTTAAACAATCTTATCAAAGTCAATCACTAAGCCAAGCATGGGAAGGAGGGATGGGAAGGGAATAGGGTGGGGACTGGGTAAGGGCTAATTAGATGATGTGCATGTATGTCTACACAAGTCTTTTATTCCATTAAGATGTATGACTGCAATGCACCAATAAAAAATTTAAAAAAACAAAAATTAAAAATATAATTGTAAGAAGCAGCTATTACAGGAGGCTTGATCCATGGGTAATAAGAGCAGAGGCCAGAGTAGGTTAAAGCAGGCCTCTATTTACCCACTGTTGAGGCTCAGTGAGCAAAGAAAGCTCTGGGTGAGTCCCCAGTGGTGTCATCATACAGATTAAATTGTCTCAGTAATAGAGGTATTAATTGGATCAATAACAGGAAGGGGTACCAATGTGAGCGCTCAGGTAAGCTTTTATTTCTGCTTCCTAAGTTAGATTTCCTGTATTAACCTCCACTCCCAGGTGACTGTAACTCAGTGGCTTTGTCTTGGGCCCCACATGGTTGAAACTGGGTGGCACCATCTTGCTGGACTTAGCTGCCTCATCTTGTGGTCTTAAGTGCCAGGAGAGGTCCTGCTTTGGTCATCTCAGAGGGATCCTGCAAAGAAAGCTTTATTCTTCTATCTTGTTTCTTGGCTTTTAATCGAGTCTTCTTCAAGGACATAACCTGGATCCTGCCTATCAACTAATATCTCTAGAGCTAAAAGCTTAAGGAAGAGAGAGAACAAGTTACTCTTATCAGAACCTAAAAGTTGGAGTGGGGGAATATATAAATTTGGGGCTCAGATTCTTAGGAATGACTCCTGCCAGCTGAAGCAGGGCCAGCCATATTAAATCTGGATTTTGAATGCCAAAAAAAAAAAAGAATAAAAGTAAAGAAGGAAGGAAGAAAAGAGAGATGGAAGGAGAAAGAGAAGGACAGAGAGAAAAGGGAAGAGAAAGCATTTAAATTAAATTCAGTTCTTATTTTCTTCTCTTTGCCAGTCCAGGCACGTGTAGGCATGAATAGATGCAAAAAAAAAAAAAAAAAAAAAAAAAACTTGTCAGTAAAAGAGAAATGGAATCAGCAAATTTTTCACAGATATTTTTAGAAGAAATAGATTTTATTTCTGAAACAGAAAATGTACATAACTAGCAAGAGGCAAGAGGTGTCTACAATGGGGCAGATAATAAATTCAGAACAGAATGTTCCATGTAAGGCAATAGTGAGATATGCATGCAAAACTTAAACTATGCATTGCATAACAACATTTCAATCAATCACTTATTACATAAATGAGGATGGCAGTCTTAGAAGATCATAAAGGGGCTGAAATATTTCTATAGCCTAGTGACAATTCAGCTGTAATGTTACAGTGCAGAGCATTATTCCTGTTAGTGGTGTAAACACACACAAACTCATGTCTATGCTGGTTTAAAAAAACTACAGCACCACCAGTCCTATGAAATTATAGTACTCCCAGTTATGGACAATGCACACTACTTGATAGTGATAATAAAATACGTTTCTGGTTTATGCATTCACTGCGCCATAGCCTTTATTGTTGTAGTGCACTCATTTATTTTTTAAAAAGCTGACTATAAAATAGTATGGCATTCATGTCTGCAGCCTCATCATACCTCATGCATTTACCTTATTTCTTGATCAAGAGGCCACATAGGGTGATGGATCTATACTCTATAGGTGTGTGTGTAAGTGCTCATTATGATTCTATAACAATATAATCACCTAACTGCATTTCTCTAAACGTGTTCCATAGCCAAATGCCATGTGACTGGAACTGACTTTTTTTTTTTTTTTTTTTTTGGTGGTACTGGGGTTCCTGGAAGCCCTTCTACCTCCAGGCTACACTCCCAGACCTATTTTTATATTTTTATTTGGAAACAGGGTCTCCTAAGCCAGCACAGGGATGGCTTTGAACTTGTGTGATCCTCCTGTCTCTGCCTCCCAAGCGCGAGGATTACAAGCATGCGCCACCACACCCGCTGGAACTGACTTTTTAATTGTGCAAGTGACTAATAATTTCTTCTCCTTCTACAAACTAGAATGTTAATGATTAACTAATCTTGTAATAGTAATTGTTTTATACCCTCACAACCATTGATAAAAGTTTTATATTTCTCCATGTATTTGCTTTGATGCACAACATATGTAGCACATGTAAACTATATATTTATGGATTATCACTTGGGCATTAGTTTTATGTATATAACATGTTCATTATGTACATAGCATAGTGATATTAGATTTCCAAGGACTGCCTTTGGAAAATACTACAAATTGGTGATTTAAAAACAAAATATATTATATAGCAAATATAGAGGCTAAAAGTCTAAAATCAAGATATTGGTAGAGTTGTTTTTTCTAAAATTTGTGGAGAAGAATCTGATCCATACCTCTGGCTTAACCTAATAACACATTACCCTAAATAGAGCCTTATCTTCAAACAACACATATTGTATTTGGACACTTTTATTTGTCCATAGCTCAGAGGAAATTTTATTGGTAAAGACAAATGTTTTATTCATAATCTGGGAATGGTGGCACATGCCTATAATCCCAGTAGTTGGGAGGCTGAGTTAGGAGAACGCCAGGTTTCAGGACAGCCTTAGCAACATAGCAAGAATCTCAGCAATTTAGCAAGACAAGAAAACCAGAAATACAAAGGACTGAGTCTGTAGCTCAGACTGAACCTGGGTTTAGTCCTTAGTAACACACACACACACACACACACACACACACACACACACACACAAGATTCCATTCATTTACTCATTCATTCACTTATTCATTTAATAACTCACTGACCATGGATTGTTTTATAGCCTCTGGCCAAATAATATAAAACTGAGGGGAAAAAAGAGCTAAAGACATACATTTTGAAATTTCCATTTGAAAAGGCAATCAAAAGAGGCTCAGGATGCTTACCACTAGCCAGATGTGTGACCTTGGCTACTTAGCCTTTCTGTACCTCAATTTCCTTTTTTGTAAAATGAGAAAAATAAAATTTCTTCATAGTATTGTTGCAAGGATTAAGGCAATCAAATGCAGATGCACAGGATAACTCCGATTTTTTTTTTTTTTTGATACTGAGGATTTAACCCAAGGGCAGACTAACTCTGAGCAACACCTCCAGCCTTATTTTATTTTTTATTTTGAAACAAGTTCTCACTACATTGCTGAGGGCCTCACTAAATTGCTAAGGCTAGTCAGAAAGCTGTAATCCTCTTGTCTCAGCCGCTCAAGCACTGGGACTACAGGCATGCATTGCCACTCCCATTTTGATTATATCTATCTTAGGTGTTCAATTAACTTGCTCAATTATGCAGCAAAATAAATTTAGAAAAACAATTTTAAAGAGATTTCTATCTTACTTCCATCTTCAGTAACCTAATATGAATTTTCCTTTTTTTTTTTTTACCTATTTAGAGGCAAAATATTTGGACATCTACTATGCTGAAACTTCTCTAGAAATGTATGATAAATATGTTACGTAGGATTGAAGACAGCTTAAGCTTCAAAGATAAAAGTGATAACTAATTTCACCTTTGAGGAATTTTATCTTTATCAATATAAAATATAAAAATAGGGCCAAATTTAGAAATACATGTGTTCATGTGTTGGGGGTCGTGCCCACCACCCATAAGGGTTGAGGTGGCAGGGTTCAAGAGAAAGGTGAGTGCACTGTCTGCCCATTCCCCAGCCTCCACCCCTGGAGACAATCAGACACAACAGGGAGCCAAGTCAAAGCAGGAACTCCTATATTGTAGTAGGGAGAATTCTTATAAAGCATTAAACCACAAACAGGGATTTCCAACAGAGGAGTAGGTGGGCCAATCAGCTCAAAGGTCACATTTATCACGCAGACTTCTATCCATTACTCTTTACTGTGATCATGTATTGTGCATGCACTGATCACGCATGTGACGACACTTTCCTTTCAATCAAGAGAGGCCAGGACATATTAAGCCATTTCTGGCCCCTCCTTGGGCTCTTCCGTCCAGCGCCATCTTTAGACATGTGCCCTTCATACATGAGTAAAAATAACGACTTGGTTCTTGTCATAATTTATCTTAAAAGGGAGAGAATTTTATAAAAATCTGAGGAAAGCTGAACAAAATGACGGGATGCGCAATCTTCAAAAACACAACTACCAGGACAAAATACAACGTCTCCTCGCACTCTTCTGGTGAATTGATCTAGTAATTTCACTTCCTTGAGGTCTCATGATAGTTTAAAACACTTTTTTAACAAGTGTATGAAACCTCAAGGCAATTCAATTGTAACTGAAGCATCTTGAAATTCAAATTCATGTTGAACTAAAGATAAGGTTTCTTTGGCATTTAGTAAAATTGAAGGCAAAGAGTAAATGTTTACCACAATTTTACTTCACTTAATACATTATATGTGTAGGTATTGGCTCCACTAAAGTAAATGTTTTGTACTATTGCTTTTCTTACTATCTTTATTAAGTACATATAAATGTGACACCAAAGGGAACATTTTGTTAGCAATGGGTATATATATATTTTTCAAACTGAAGGGGCAATCATAAGTTTTTGTTTTAGAAATCAACATCAAATTCCATTTTGTTCTATTGTGAAAATTAATTTTATAAAGAGAGTAAATGATCAATAATTAACCGCTTGAGAAATATTCATTAAAAATGATGACTAATGTCAATTGGGGGAACATTTATATTTTTAATAGTAGCCTGAAATAAAATAATTTTAACATGAAAAATGAGCAATTTATTTACTCAGTTTAGGTTCCTAGAAAATTACTGTAGTTTTTAATAAAGACCAAATATGCATAATAATAAGTGAAAAGCAAATTGGATTTGAATTAAAAAATTGGGGAAAGTTATATTTCAATTATTTTTCTTCAAGGTAACTTGAAAATGATAAAAATGTATGTTATACAACTCTTTCTTTGCAGACATCAATATCAATATGCTACACAGTTCTTACTGTAACTAAAAGAAAACTATCCTTCTTTCTATGTTTTCATAGATAAGGCAACATTATATACTGTTTTGTCAAAACCATTTTCAATGTCCTTTGAGAACAGAGCCTGCAAATGCAGCAAAGAGAACTAAATACAATTACTAATAATTGAGATTGAAAAGCAAAGAAGAAGGTCTGGCTTCAGTTCAACTTGTCTCACATAAGGAGATTAAGCAATAACACAGTCAAAAGTATAAGTGAAACTTGGTGAAATTATTATTACTACAATGTCAACTTGACTGGTATAATCGTTATCTATGTATAAAAACAGACTTTCTGAGAGCTACAGGACTTGGCTTAGTGATCTGAGAATCCAAATTAAAGTGCTTAGACTGCCCGGAGCCACAGGTTTAAATCCTGTCAACCAATTCTTTTCTCTTTTTCAAGCAGATAAAGCAGGTTCCAAAAACTCAGTTCTTTGTGTGGGATGGGGATCTTTCAACGACACCTTCAAATCATGTCCTGACTGTACTTTGGGGCCATTTTAGAGAATCTTGTCTGTTTCATGCAGTAGAACAACTTTCTATTTGTCTCAAATCTGGGACCCAGAATAAAATACCAGGTGGGCCAATGAGCACCAAATACCAATAGGGTATTGGACATTCTGAAACACTTTCATTTATTTTATTGCCATTAAAATATTTAAAGAAAACAAAGATCGGAGAAATAATTTTGTAGAAAATCCAGGAAAATAGCCTCTGATAATACGATATTTATAAACTACTTTTATCATCCAGTTAACAGCTGCAAAAAAATGAAGTATCAAGTGGGAATATAGAGTGGAACTCCTAGGTCAGAAATCAAATGAGATTGGAGAAAATACCAAAGTTATTGTACTCAGGGGAACTTTAATCACTCAGACATCTGTTAAGCAGCTAATGCAACCAGGCACACACACCTCATTAAAGGTAGTCCTCAGTTAATCAGATGACAGCATAATGGCCCAAAATAGCAAGAAGAATTTAACCAGTAGACCAAAACTTCCTTTCTCTGACACAATTTTACCTTATTAAAACATGCTTCTTTTTTTAAATCTAAAGGTGAAATACAAAGACAAGAAGATTTGTCTTTTATTTTATTTTTTCACAAGAAGAGCAGGAATGCTATCCAAGCAAAATTGCATATGGTTTATTTCACAAAGGTAAACTGAAGGAGTCAAGCAACTGCATTAAAAAGGTAATTCAGATTATGAGGATAATTAGTAAAGAATAAAGACAACAAGGTTAGATAAGCCACTTTCTGATCAAGGAAAACCAAAAATTATTTGAAGATTTGAATTAATAAATGACAAAATAAATAGATGTATAAATTTTTTTGTTAGAAAAATCATATAAGAATAAAATATTTTCTGCATGATTTTTATTATTTATGTTAGCCAAAAGAACTAGGAGTGTTAAAGTTAATAGTAAAAGAGATGTTTTAAATAAGGACCAAATATTTCACAGGCTTATAAATTGTGTTCTTATGTAAAATGTACTGAAAGAATGAAGAGCCTAATAGACCATGCAGAAGTTATATCTTCTGCGTTGGAATAAGGGACATAACAATTTAGCATCATTGTAATGAACACATTCCACTGAAAATATTACTTTTTATGGACAGTATGTCATATTGAAAACATAACCATAAGCCATATTTTTATAGTGTTCTTGAATAAGGGCCATTACACAGTTCTTTGGCTAATTATAAAGTACCTCCTGCAAGTAAAAAACTCTTTCTCTGAGCCTGTCAGCTAAGATAAGAAAATATCAGAAAGACAAGCACGCAATTCAGTAGAAAATCTGCAAGGAAGAAACAAAAAATTTTTTTTTGAATGAAGCCTTACACGTGCACTTACTACAACATAATTTGAGAAAGAACCTGTTTAATTCAGAAACCAAGAACTGTTTGTAATGGACAAATATCCCTTTTCTCTCTAAGAAAAAAAATTTTAACACAGAGTAGCAACAGCTGCTCGCTCTTAATTCCAAAAGGCAGCCAGGACTTCAGGCTATAATTATATGCAAAGAATATTAACTTGCCTGTCTAGATTTCCCAGTCTGCAAAACTCCAGGAATTTGCAGGTGTCACCGCTTTGCCACTTGCAGCCACTAAATTTTGTAGTAACTATCAAGGCTACCAATTTTTCATGTAGAAATGTCCAAATAAGCTCCTGAAGTATCTCACTAAATAAATGACTTTTTTGCTCACAAGACAACCACTGACTACCTGAGTCAATGAAGAATGTCACAGTAATTGCAAAGAAAACTTCACGGAGTAACAGCTTACAACAGGAGGACTAAAACAAATTCTAGTTGTAATAAAGACCTGAGAGCTCATCTTTTTTACCTTTGTGTTCTACAAAAGTATCATGGTAATGGAAGTTGTACAGCATTTAGTCTTTTATGCAACTTATTTCCTCTTGTTGGAACCTCAAGGGCAAGAAACATTATGCTCTCGTGACTATATTTATGTACAAAGGATTAAAATACACAGGCAGAAAAATATTTTAATTTGATGTGTTTTGAAAATTTGGGTGTGGCAACTGAGCTTACACACCTTAAACTTCTCATAGCCCCTAGCATGAGAATGTTAAGTTTTTTTAAGCATTTATTTTATTGTTTACTTATTGGTACTAAGGATTGAATCCAGAGGTGTTCAGCCTCTGAGTTTTACTCCTACACCGTGTGTGTGTGTGTGTGTGTGTGTGTGTGTGTGCGCACGCGTGTGCGCATGGTGCTGGGGATGGAACCCAGGGGCATTCTACCTTTGAGCTACAGCCCCTGCCCTAGTTTTTATTCTTTATTTTGAAATAGGGTCTCATTGAGTTGTGAAGAACCTCACTAAGTAGCTGAGGCTGTCCTCAAACCTCAATCCTCCTGTCTCAGCCTCCCCAATGCTGGTATTACAAGTGTGTGCCACCACGCCCGGCACTCCTACACCTTTTACAAAATTTTTTGAAATAGGACCTGGGTGCCATTTCAAAGTGGCACATACCTTTAATCACAGTACTTGGGAAGCTGAGATAGGACAATTGCAGGTTTGAGTTAAGCTTTCACAATTTAGTAAGATTGTTTCAATATAAAAAGTATAATAGGGCTGAGATTCTTGGTAGTAGAATGCCCTTGGCTTCACTCCACAATACAAGAAAGAAAGAAAGAAAGAAAGAAAGAAAGAAAGAAAGAAAGAAAGAAAGAAAGAAAGAAAGGAAGGAAGGAAGAAAGATGGAGGGAGGAAGCAGGAAGGAGGGAAGGAAGAATGGAAGGAAGGGAAGGAAGAAAAGGGTTTCCCTAAGTGGCTGAGGTCTTGGTACACTGTTAAGGCTACCCTCACACCTGAGATCTTCCAATCTGTCACACACTGGGATTGGAGCTGTGTGCCACCATACCAGGCTGAAAAAAAAAAAAAAGCTTTTAAAGTGGATGACTGAATCCAAGTTTAAAGTTACATTTTGTCTACAGAAGTTAGAAAATTTTTCTGGATTACTGAATTTTAAAAAGGGGTTGATAGCATAGCATACTTTAATCAGCATTTGTTTGCTATCTAAGCACAAATTGACACTACCAAGTGAACTGCAAAGATGAAGATATAAACCAATCTTTAATAGAAGCTCTTTAAAGTATATAATCATCAATAAAAATGTTAAAATTGTCCCAATCTCATATAAATATCACTAAAAGGCAGAAAGAACTATAATTCAACAAAATGATAAAATTTGTATTTTATCCTACAAATATACTTGGATTAAAATCTACAATGTTTTGGGGCAAAAACTGGGGAAAATTTTCCAATTTTAAGTAACATGAACCACAGCCAAGTCTAGCTAATGCTAAATAGTCATGTAAAGTTGGGGAGAAAGGTAATCATTCATAGATTACTTCCTCCACTTAGAAATAAACACCAATTGATTAACTGTCTCTACTTAACATATTTTTATTGTTAATTATATTAGTTTAATATAGTATACAAAATGGCTTTAAATCTCAAAGAAGTTTGCATCTAGATAATATTCAAAAATTAATTTTAGCTTTTCTGTGAGTCAGTTTTAGTAGTGAAAAAAATTGAATAAGTCAATTCACTAGTCAGTGTAATTTCAAAGAGCCAAATAGTAATGTGTAAATTTTATTGCAGTCATAGAGTCAGTTAATTTTTTTTTTTTTTTTTTTTTTGGTGGTACTGGAGTTCCTGGAAGCCCTTCTACCTCCGAGCTACACTCCCAGACCTATTTTTACATTTTTATTTGGAAACAGGTTCTCCTAAGCCAGCGCGCGCGGCTGGCTTCGAACCTGCGCGATCCTCCTGTCTCTGCCTCCCACGCGCGGGGATTACAAGCGTGTGCCACCACGCCCGGAAGAGTCAGTTAATTTAAAAGCAGATCCTTTAATGGATTTTTACACTAGTTCTTTTTTGTGACATAAGAAGAGTCACATGTTTCATGCTTTGATTTTCATTAAATGAACCATTTATTTTTTAAAAGTGTTTACTATGTTTCTTAGCTCTTAATTCTGAAAATAACTTACTGAAATAACATTTGTAAATTTATGTCTTTTAGTTGATAATATTCCATGTTGAAAAATACAACTGAGTCCTTTCAAAGTTGCTCAACTATTTCTATTTTCGTATACACATAAAATACATATATCCATATAAAATTGCATATATGTAAATTTATTTAATGAATTAATTATTTAAAATAATTAAGTAATTGTTTAATAATTAAGAAAATTTTTGTACCAGGACTTAATTTTCACTTAATGGAAAGAAATGGTAGTTTTTAATTGCCAATTACTTAACATCTAACAAATAAGTCTTTCTTTAGTATAATGATGATCTTGATGAACTTTTTTCTTCTGTCGGATAAATGTGCTATAATTTTTAAGTCCATTGCAAAATTATAAGCTTGAGAAAAATTCAGTAATAATTTAATAATCTCCCTTGAGTTTTACCTTTGAATATTTATTTGTACCTTATTTGTTACAATCCCCCTTTTCCTCCCCTTGTACTAATTAATAAGCTGCTCATTTTTAGCTCTAAACCCTCCCTTGATTCAGGCTGAGGCTGGGGCTATTGAGGACCATGTTCCTCAGTTACTACCTGGCTCCCTCTCAGGGCTGACAAGATGGAGCTGGGGACTCTGAAACAGAGTCTGGCTCCGGTCAGTGCTGCTCTAGGAGTAGACCCTTACTCTGGTTTCAGAATGCAGATTTCCTTTCTCACTCACAGAACTGCTGCTATTACTGAGTCTTCTTTGGCACAACCAGCAACAATAGCTGGCACCCTCACTTCAGAGACTTAAGTCTCTGCTATTCAGACCTCTTGAGATACCAGCACCAGCCAAGCACTTCCGTCTCCTCGGTGGTCTGGGTCCTAGCACCACAGCAAGGGCCTGGCCAAGTTCTAGTCTGCCCTCCAGTCTCTTTGTCTTCCTAGTTATTGCGGCGATAGCAGTTTTCTTTAGTAAAGACCTCCATACTCTTTCCATGTTCTCCATTTGCCTTTTTGGTTCTCTCATGCTTGTGACCAAATTCTATTACAATTTTTCTTTACTAAAATATTTGATGCATATTTTTCCTTGGTCAGTTTCTCACTAATGACAATAACCTCATTATTCATGACTAATCATCATTAGAGATCTTTGTTTTTAAGTATAAGTCAATACAAAGAATCAAAGAAAAAAAATTGAGATTTTACTTCTGATTTTAAAGGGATCATTTAGCTTAATATTCATATTGATGTTTTATTCCATATTGACTACATTTACCTGATGGTAAATCAAGCAATGGTAAAAATGTAGAGTTGGAATCAATTTTAAAGATAATCTAGCTCAGTGGAAATATAAAAAAGCACCTGGAAGTCATAGTGTGTTTTGGGAATTTTCATATTCATAACCAAGGACCATAAATTACTGGCAAATTCATATGAATTGTAAACACTTTTATCAGCAGAAATATAACTTTGTAATTGTGCAAAATAATTTATATCCTAAAGTACAAGAATGTGTGATGGTTGTGTAGCAGGATTTGTCATTCTCAATTACTCATTAATATTACTTAGTATGGATTCATTTATGCTATAATTTGTTGGTGTTAATTAACTGGTAAGAGGTAACAAAGGTTGATGAATTATTACCGAAAAAAGACTGTGTGCGGGGGGGGGGGGTACTGGGGATGGGATCCGGAGCATTCTACCTCCAAGCTACACCCCCAGCCCTATTTTTTTATTCTTTATTTTGAAACAGGGTCTCACAGAGTTGCAGAGGGCCTCACTAAGTAGTAGCTGAGGCAGTCCATGAACTGAGATCCTCCTGTCTCAACCTCCAAATCTCAGCATTTGGCTGATATTACAAGCATATACCACCATACCCAGCTGAGAAAAGATTTACATTAAGAAAAATTATAAGTATTATTCACTTGTAATGCTATAAAAAGTCAATCCAGTCCTTGGATTTAAAAACCATCTCAAAGGTCCAGTCTAATGTCCTCATTTTAAAAGAGCTCTTCATTCAAATGACAGTTTTTAAAATATATACTCAAAGTCTTTCAATAGAACAATTCTGTTTATATCATGAGGCAAATATTTACTGTAGGAGAGAATATGATACATTTATTTTTATGATTTTAGATTATTAATAAACATTGACCAGTAATACAGGATTACATCTTGGCCAACATCAGACAGTACACAGAAAGTTGAATTTTTAATTTACAAAAAATGCTAATATAATTAGGTCTAACTTTGAAAGAATCCTATACGGAGTTGAAAACCTTGATAATATTTCCTTCAAAAAATTAATATTTTGAACAGGATGTAAATGGAAGCTTTTAATTTCCCTTTCTTTGGAGATTTAATGGGCAAAAGTATAGTGTTCAGTTCATTCAGCAATTCTATCATTAATCTTGGCCTTCTCTCCTTTCTAAATAAAATGCTGCTATTATGTTTGACAAAACTTTTGTGTACATGATTGCTGTGTGAGATGATACTTCATCCCAGCTTGTTCATTTTAAGTGATACATAAACTAAATTAAATCAAGATGTTTCTTACCAACAAGCATAGTGTGCCATTTGACAGATTTCCAAACTCAGGTGCTTATAAAAACAAGTCTTAGAAGCAGCATTAATTTTAAATCCTACTGAGCTATATACAGCAATTCAAATTATGGAAATACTTCAAACTTTATAGCCTCACAAAATGGAAAATGATTAGAGTTCTGGGTGTGGGTTCTTTAGAAGGATTTTAAAAATAATTCCTTGTTGGAAAAATAAAATCCATGTGCTCTTATTTACCTGAATATATTTCAAAAAAGTCTAAATATTTGTATAAAATTTTTGAAATACAGTGATTTAATGTCTAGCCAAAACAAAAACATCTTTAGTATTACCTCTTTTGATATTCAGTTTATACTAAATTATTAAAATAAAATAGTAAATGGACTGCTCTCATCATTTCACAATATACAAATATATGAGAAATTTAGTATTAAATCATCTAGCAGCTATCACTATATTTTAATTATTTATACTTCCATTGGTGTCTTGTAATTATGTATCATAGTGAGATTAAAAGTGATACAAACATGCACACAGCATTAATGTGTTTAAGAAATCATTCTTTAGAATCAAAAACAATCTGGGAAATAGGAAAAGAAAAAAACATCTAGCTTTGTTCATGTTATTGAAAAGAAACTAAAAGAAAAATTGTGAAAATAGATTTGTTTCTATATCTTGGCCCTTGCCAAGTAAATCTAGTCTTGGTGCAAAACTGGAGAATACGATAAGGTTTTTTTTTATAAAAGCGATATTCTTCTTGGAGGAATAAATTAATATACAAGCAATAAATAGGTCAAATAATGAAACAAAAAGCAGCATATGTTTGAGATAGGACATGAGATGATAGCGTCAGAAGCCATGTTAGGAAGGACAAGCAGGACACATCCCTTGAAACATACATTTCTGCTCAGAAGTGAGAAAAGAAAGGGCACCTGCCATGAACTTGAGGAACTTGACTAGAGCTGTAATTGAAGATGAAAGTGTCCAATAACTCTTTTTCTACTAAACTGGCTCAGTAAGAAGTCATTCTTTACTATGACAATAATATTAATGTACTGTGGAATTTTCTTATTCAAGGTCCAGTGCTTAGGTGTGAAATATTAGAATGTCTATAATTCATTTTCAAGTGAAATTTATATATATATATATATATATATATATATATATACACATATACGTATGAATATATGTACTTGTATATGTACTTGTATATATATGTATATGTATATATATGTATATGTACTTGTATATATATTATGTACTTGTATGTATGTATATATATATATATATATATTATGAGGAAAATAACAAGAAAAAGTAAAGCTTATAAAATGCTGTTGATGAATTTAGCTGAAAGGTATATATATATTTTTTGAAGATTTAAAGAAGTTAATTAAAAGATAGAAATACAGAAGATAGGTACAGCTCCATACCAGACTGGCATATGGAGGGGTGACTCGAATGAATACACCCGCTGAACGGTATATATATAAATATATTATTCTGTGTGTTTTTAATTTTCCCTTAGTTTGTAATTTTTCTAAATAAAATATTTGGGGAAAGTAACTTATTAAAAATAGCTTCCGCATACTAGTTGCCAATGACTTTATTAAATAAAAAGGTAAAGTCAGGCACAGTGGTGCATGCTTGTAATCCCAGTACTTGGAAGACTGAGACAGGAGGACCACAAGTTAAAGGCCAACTTTGGAAACTTAGTGAGACCCCACACAACTTAGTGAGACCCTGCTTCAAAATAAAGAATAAAAAGGGTACAGGAGTGTAGTTTTGAGTTAGAATGCCCCTGGGTACAATCCCTAGTACCACATACAATAAAAAAGAATATAAGAAAATACTTTTATAGAAGATGCTTTTTTATTAAATTCTCTGACAAACCTGTATTTTAGTACAAAACTAATTCAAACAGATTCGTATTCAGCAACATACCATATTTTGCCATGTCCAGATAACAGCATAGCACATGCTTAAAATAGGCATGATAAACCAGGATTATGAGTCTGCAGAATATGTGAGGCAAACTCTATTTGGATCCTTTGTTTTGTCTTTCGTTGTCTGCTTTCTCTGTCAGACACACTCCACAGGTCCACACACATCCCCACTCTCCATCGTCTTCCCCACCTCCCGGGTGCATCTCTTATGGGACTCTAGCACAGTACTTGCATCTTCTTTCCTTATTTTATTTCCCATGTTTTGTTTCTTTCCTATCAACTTACTTTTTTTACCTGAAACCTTTATTATCTTCCACACAGCATACATAAGTTTAAAAAAATGGGTTTCCTTTGCCAAATCTTTTTGTGTGCATGCAGATATTTATTTTTATTTCATTCCAGCCACCTGAGTCACTGTACATTTCCTCCAAATGCAGAATGGTTCAGACTTCCAGGACTTTGTGGAAATTTTACATCTATTGCTCTGCTCAACAAATCATGACACTATCTCTACTCAACCTATTACTAGAAATAGATTTTACAGATTTTTCCAACAGTCTTTCAGCCCACTTCAGAACTTCCTATCTGATAATCCTAAAAAACAAATCCACTGCACTTTCTTATTTGTATGGATCACTCTATTTTTTTTAATTTAATTTAATTTTATTTTATTGGTGCACTGTATTCATACATCATAGTGGGATACAAACTTTTGTAGACATACATGTACACATCGCCCAGTCAGCCCCCACCCGATCCCCACCCCATTCTCTCCCCATCCCTCCCTCCCATGCTTGGCTTAGTGGTTGACATCTAGTATTATAGCAATTTATACAAAATTAAAAATGATAATCTCACATAACAGTTTCATTTGTCTGATACCAAGCTTTTGATGACTTAAAGATAACATTTCAATGTTTCTTTTTACTTTCTTTCTTACCAGAGAATATTTTTTTCTATTTTTTTAGGTAAAACTATCATATATTTATATATTTATTTTTCAGAAAAAAAATCTATCCTAATATGGAATATGAACTCTAGATACCCAAAACGATCTTGAAAAAGAACAAAGCTAGAAGATATATATTTTCTGATTTCAAACCATATAAAGCTACAATAATTGAAACAGTGTAGTACTGTTCTAAAGGTAGATATATAAACCATTGGAGTTAAATAAAAGCCTAGAGCTAAATTCTTCCCTATATTGTCAAGTTATTTTTGACAAGGATTCCACGAACATTTGGTGGTGAAAATAATAATCTTTTAACTAAATATTGTTGAAACATAATAATTACATGGAAAAGAATAACGTTGGACCCATACCTAATCCCATATACAAATATTAACTCAAAAAAGACTTAAATATAAATCTTAAGACTATAAACTTTTAGGAGAAAATCTGGGTCATAAAACCTCACAACATTGAAATTGGCAGTGATTTCTTGGATATGATTTCAATGGCACAGACAACAGAAGAGTATACAAACTCCCTAAAAAATAAAAAAATAAAATATTGTATATCCAAAGACAATGTAAACAGAGTTAACAGTTACTAATAGAATGGGATAAAATATTTCCAAATGCTATATCTGAAGGTATATTAATATTCCAACTAGAAATCCTAAAAATTAATAACAATAAAGGCAAACAATACCATTTAAAGATAGGTAAAAGATTAACATAAATAATGAATCTCCACAGATAACCAATCTTAGTTGACTGTTGGATGGAAAATCTTGTTTCTCTGGTTCTGGTGTGTGTTACCTATTTCTTCTTTGTAGTTAATCCCTTTGAGTATTTTCTCTAGTGCTGGTTTTGAAGACAAAAATTCCTACAGTTTCTGTTTGTCATGGAAGCTTCTTATTTCTCCATCTAATTTGATAGAAAGTTTTGCTGGGTAGGAAATTTTTGGCTGGAAGTTGTTTTCTTTCAGAGTTTGGAATATGTTACTCCAAGCCCTTCTGGCTCTCATGACTTGGTTTGGGAAGTCTGGAGTGATTCTAATTGGTTTGCCTCTGAATGTCACTTGGCCCTTTGTTTTTGTTGCCTTTAAGATTCTTTGCTTGGCTTCCAATTTGGTCATTTTGACAATTATGTGGCGTGGGGATCCTCTTCTCCGATCCTGTCTAAAGGGAGTTCTATAAGTTTCCTGGACCTGTGTATCAACCTCTTGCTCTATATTTGGAAAATTTTCTGCTATTACTTCTTTGAAGAGATTGTTCATCCCTTTGGTTTCACTTTCTTTTCCCTCCTCTATTCCAATTATTCTTAGGTTAGCTCTCTTAAAATGGGCCCATATTTCTTCAATGTCATATTCCTGCTGTCGGATATTTTTTTCTAGATTAGAAACTATGCGTTCATTTTTGGAATGATCATCTTCTAAGAGCGAGATTCTGTTCTCCATATGGTCTAATCGGTTGTTCATGCTTTGAATTGAGGCCTTTACTTCATTAATTGCATCCTTTATCTCTTTTTGGCTCTCTCTGAATTCTTTTCGAAGCACCTCTATTATTTCTACAGTTATTTTCCTGATTTGATCTTCTAGAAATCTCTGATTTTCTCTTTTATCGGGTTCTGATGTTGTGGGGTTGTGGGCATTCATCGTTCCAGTGTTATTACTCTGTCCCATGATTTTGGAAGTTTGTGTCTTCTCTGGGTTCTTCCCTTGGGTCACTATGACTTCGCTTAAGGTGCTCTGGATCTCGAGTCTGTAGTATCTCTGACCCCACTACTCCTTTACTGGGTTGTATCACAGAGTCTCCGACCCAGGGAGTCAATAGAGGCTGCTTTAGACTATGGGGGGTGCCAGGTTGCACGTTCTCCTATGGTGTGATATCTCTGCTCCGCCACTCCCCCACTGGGTCAAGTCCCAGGGAGTACAGTACTGGGATTTCTCCTCTGTGGCCCGGAATTTGACTCACTGTTCTTGAGTATGCAGATGTAGCTGTACTGGACTCAATTAATTCACTGTTGCTTCCGCCAGTGGCAATATGGTGCCGCTGCCATGCCCTCGGCCGTGAGATTGGCGTATTTTTTATTCTCTGGTTTTGAGTTCCACTCTGAGTCCCTGCAGCATGTGCTGAGCTCAGCCACTGGGAGCTTTAGATGCTCCCTGCACTGAAAGATCCCGCCCTCTGTTCTGCAGCGGCTCACCTCGGCTTGCTGTAGCCATCCGGTGAATTTGCCGCTGCCGCTGGCAGTATGGCGCTTCTGCCGCGTACTTGGGCGTGAGGCAGGTGTATCTCCTCTGTGGCTCTGAGCTCTATTCTCAGTCTGCTTTCTCTCTGGAGCCTGGTAATTTTTTTGTTTCTCTGGTGATGGTGTTTTCTGGCTATGAAAGGCACTGATTTTGTGGTAATGGAGATTGGTTGTTAGTGGGGCTCTTAAGCCCCACTTTTCTCGGTCGCCATCTTCTCTATTTTGTTTTTCATTTAATTTTTAATATTTTTGGTGGTTCATTAGAGTCTCATGAGATCACTCTATTTTGTAATAAAAAAGATTAAAAAAAAGTACCATTAGCTGATTTATAACACTTGCACCCTATGTGTCAGAAGAGAGCTACCAAATAAATCTTTGTTTTCATGGTGAATGGATTAAAAAAATGGGACTAAAATTATCTGGTAATCTTTAATATCATTGTATTAATAGAGACTTAGGCTTATTCTGAAAAAATTTAAATATATTGCATTGATTCAAAATTATTTCTTTAAAACTGCTGTGTATTGGAGTGGAGTTAGAGGACAAGTATAAAGCGATGGAAAATAGCCATGCTATCAGTGAGGTAGATGGCAAGAAGCAGACAGACAAAAGTTATTTGGAGCAATAATTGCTTTGATAAGTTCTGTTTTCTCTTATATGTGGAAACTAGATAGAAGATAGGAAACAAAAGAGATCTCAGATAAATGAGGAGAGCGACCAGTAGAATAGTGGAAGGAGATATGGGGAGGAAAGTGAAGAAGAGAAAATAAGGCGTAAAGAATAAAACAGTTTAAATAATTCTATGTCCATATATATAAATATTGCTTTCATTCTCACTAATTTGTACCAGGGTAGGGGTAGTAGGGTGGTATCTGGAAATAAACACACACTAAATTCTGTGTGCATGTAGGTTTGTATATATATATATATATATATATATATATATATATATATTATATATATATATCATTCCTTATGATATATAATTACAATGTACCAATAAAAGTATGTATATCTCTATTTTTTAAAGTATGTGGAGAAAGGAAATGGTTTGATTTTGAATATGTTGGCACTTTAATGCCAGTGGACATTAAAACACTTTTTAAAATTAAGTAATAATTTAGGTTTGAAATACATATTTTTGAATCTTCAGTGTATGAACAGTTTCTAACTGCTTTGGTGGATGACTTCACCAAGGGAGAATATTTAAGGGATCAAAGAAGAATCCCTGGAAAACTTCAACAGATAAGAAACGAATGTAAGAAAATGATACTAAGAGTGTCCTTGGAGATAGGAATAATACATTACAGTGTAGGCTAATCTCTAATTCAAGAAAAAAGAGAGATTTAAAAGGGTTATGAACCATAGTTTCAAATGTCTCGGTGGAACCACTAATCATAAGGCAAGCTTGTCAAAAATACTAAGTAGGTAATACTTTCATCCATTGAAAAGTTACCACCAATAGAGAGTTCTCATTTCTGAAAATAGTTAAGTCAATTTATTTTATTCTTGTTGGTACTAAAGCAATGTTTATCAAATGGTCAATGATAGTTTTCATTTATTTGTTTACCTTTTTCAGGATTTTACAATTGACTTAATTTTTACACATTTCTTGAATTTTCTTGTTACAATGAGCATATATTACAAAGAAAAACAAGAAACTTGAGAAAATTTTTTGTAAAAATATAAAAACAGGAAAGATGGTTTATTTTTAACTTTTTTCCTTTGGAAACAGGGTCTTGCTAGGGTTAAAACCAGAAAACTACAGTAATATATTCATACTCATGTTAATAGCAACACAATTCATAATAGCAAACCTATGGAACCAATGGAATTTTACTCTGCAATAAAAAAGAACAAAATTATATTATTTTTTAAAGAAGATGTAAGGAACTGGAAAACATTATGTTAAATGAGATTAGCCAAACACAGAAAGGTAGGGACATATGTTTTATCTAATATGCAGAAGCTAAGGAGTATTTGGGATACTAGAGGGACCCCAGATAATGAAGAAGATCCTCAATGGATCCAGGAAGGAAGGGTAAGAGAGGAGGAAGACTGAGGTTCATTAGTGGAAATACTACCACTGATTATGTGTACCCATGTGAATATGCCATTTTCAATCTGGGTATTGGGATGGAGGAAAATGGGGAGGCAGAGTGCGGAGCACCAAGTACTGTGGGCATGTAAGCCATTGTCAACATGGGCGACATTATGATGTGAGACTATAATGCACCAAAAGAAGCAAAATTAATTAATTAATTAATTAAATGTTCATACTCAGAACAATATACATTTTTTAGCTTCTTTTTAAGAAAAGAGGAGCTGGTCCTTTATCTATAGCTGCAAATGCAAAAGGTGGCCCATTTTCAGACTTGCAGGCTATGGAACATGTAAGGCTATAAACATTCATCATAATTAGACAAAAATATGCCCAAGTGATAATTGATTATGGTATTAGGTCCTCAATTCACCAAATATTGTTTTTTTTCTAAATTATGAACATTAATTTATTAGCAAACATAGGCATATATCATTGTTTATACTGCCACATCCCTAGTACTTGACTTTTTTTTTTTTTTTTTTTTTTTGTATATGTGTGTGGTACTGTGGATTGAATCCAGGGGCATTCTACCTCTGAGCTATACCCCCAACCCTATTTTTTATTTTTTTATTTTGGGGTCTCACTAAATTGCCAAAGGCCTCCATAAGTAGCTGAGGCCTGCCTCAAACCTGTGATCCTCCTGTCTCAACCTCCCAAGTACTGAGATTGAGTATTTTCTTTTTTCTTTTTGGTGCATTGTAGTCATAGATTTTAATAGGCATACATGCACACAGCACACACTTATCCCTTCCCCATTTCCCTCCCACCAACCTCCTTCTCATGTTTGGCTTAGTGACAGACTTTCATATGTTTACATATATAATTTCTTAAGGCCACAATAGCTTACAAGAACTTATGTAATTAATTTTATTTGTATAGTTTTGTTATTTTTCACAAAGCTAGGCATTTCATTTTATAATATTAAATGGCTTATTTTATAGCAAAAATAAAATAACATATTTTAAAGCATTTTTTATTTTTATTTCTAGTGCATAAAGTTAAATCATTGTTCCTTATGCTGATTTTGTATCCTGTGACCTTTCTAGACTTTTTATTACTTATAGTGTTTTGTAAATACCAATAAAACTTTCGTGTAAAAGTCATGACAGCTGTGATCTGAGTATTTTTTTATTTCTAACTCTTGTCTAATTGCAAATAGAACAAATATCACCCTCCATTGTTAAATACCCCATAGGAATGCATCTAATATTACAAAATTAACTAAGCTATTACTTAGTCATTATTTTCATATATGTCCTTTATTAGAATAAAAAAAAATTTCTACTTTAAGTTTGCTGAAAAAATAATTGGTACTGGACTTTGATTTGAACCCAGGGGCATTCTACCTCTGAGATTATATCCCCGGCCTATTTATTTATTCATCTATTTATTTATTTGGAAACAGTGCCTCACTAAGCTGCTGAGGCTGACTTTGAACCTGCCATCCTCCTATCTCAGTCTCCTACTAGGTTTACAGCCATGTTACCTCATACCCAGCTTGAAATAAATTTTATATGATAAATACATTCTCTTTTTATTGAAATTAAATTTTTTTCATTTCTGTTAATGAGATTTATCATGTTAATTTTTGCATTTATGTTTATGAGGTCTATTGGCCTATGATTTTCTTAATATTCATCTGTGGTTTTGCTTTCTCAGGCTTCAGTTATGCTCAGTAAACCATGGTCAAAAATATTAAATGGAAAATTCAGAAATAAACCATGAATAAGTTTAAAATAGACTTCACTACAGTATTTCTTTACAATTATTGTTTTATTATTAGTTTTTTGTTAATATCCTACTGAGCCTAATTTAACAATTGATCCTTACCGTAGTAATGGATCTATAGGAAAAATATAGTACATAGGGTTCAGTACTATCCGCAGTTTTAGGCATAGGAAAATTATCTTGGAACATATTCCTCATGAATAAAGGAATCTACTACAATATATTTTCCAAATCCCATGATTAGAGCTATATTTACCTCATGACATAAGTTGAAAAATAAGTATTTTTGTTTTGAAGTTAGTAAGTAATGACTAATCAAATAAATGACTTGTGAGAAGTATCTTTCTGAAAACTTCCATAATTTTAATTTATAAAATTAAAAACTACTCCATTGAACTATTATAAGTTGTTTCCTATATACAGAATTGAAATGAAATGCTCCCATGTTAACCAAACTGCAATTTCTTAGACTGAATGTTCACATTTCCTTTGAATAGCTGGCTGCTCTCATGGTAATAATCTTATTAAATATAACAAAAGATTCTACATTTTATACTCACTTGAAATTGCAGATCTGTCAGTGCTTAGCAGAGACAGACATTTGTGGAGCACATGCCCATAAGTCAGTAAATGTGGACCACATGAGAAACCAACTCAACCCTCTAGAGTTCATTTGAAAGGAGACCTCCCAAATCTCACTACCCAGAGAAGAGAGGAAAATGACAGCTGTCTTCAATGGGAGGAAGTTTATTTCAAGGAGTTTTTCAAAGGTTGATGTAAAATTTGGACTTCTTTTTATCGTGCCCATATCGGAGGTGCTATTAACATTAGAGAAAACATTAAAATTGCTTTGCACCAGAACCTACCCAATGCTTTGAGTTAATTACTTAGAATAATAAAGGAAGCAAATTTGCGGTCTTTAAATAGGAAAATGTATTCAGGAGCATGGTCTGTTCTGTTTTATTTCTTTTTAAAATGAAGTGTATTAGCCCTGACAGATGAAGCAGGGCCTGCAGGAGATGTGCCAGAGGTGTGGTGACAGGCTGGTATTCACAATGGATGTATTGGTGTGCCTCAGGCATCTGTTTTATATACTGTGCATTCAGAAAGCTAGTAATACAGTACCCTTTCTTTGGATATTTTACTGGATATTGGAAGATGAATGTACTCCAGCAGAAATTTGAAGTGGAACAGCGGTTTATATAAATAGAAGGCCAAAATTCTCAGTAAGGATTTTTTTTTTTTTAAGCAATGGTTGAATCACTTCTATTAGCAGGAACAAATGTGTTATAGTTCTCCTTCTCCAGTTTCCTACTACCACGGACATGGCTGATTTGTACCCAGTCATCCCCCTGCTATTAGATGTCAATTACTTCTCACAAGTTGGGCTCTCAGCTTCCATCAAGATTAGCTATACTTTGTTGCACACTCAAACTACAACAAAGCAGAAGAAAGAGGACAGACAGCACAGTTATAATTAGGAAGGTAATGCTAGACATTTTTTAACTAATTATGTGATATTAACTCAAAGTGCTTGGTAACCTGGCTAAAATCCTGAATCATATCATGGGAAGAAGAGTAGAAATTTACTCAAGAATTAACCAGAAATAAGAGACACTTCGGAAAAGACTAAACATGATTAACTATCAGAGAAAATGCCTTGGAAATAGAAAGAAAAGTGATGGTGAGGAAAGTCTATAGGGACATTACAGAGAAAATAAATGGTATCTCCTTTCTTTTTTCCTCAAAGATTCATAGGGTGTGAGTGATATATTTTTTAACATTTAATGAGACACACACACACACTTAAAGGATAAATTTCACCCAGGGTTTGGGAAATTTTGATCTGAGACTTACAAGGCAGATACTTGGCAATAAATATCAGAAAGATAGAATATCCTAGGACCCAGTTGAATAGAATAATATGTATGAAGACATTGGGAGCAAGTATGAAAATGCTGATTTGATATCAATTATTTAGTATGTCCAAATATTAGTTGAATACTTCTATAGATGAAAACAAAGTATTTAAGTATTCTTTCTGCACTTTAAATATTCTTAAAATTTCTAAAGAGGAAAATAGGGAAGTACACACTGTTTTTACTAAAACCATTAGCATAAAAATATATTTAACAGAAATATATACATATATTTTTGTAATCCATAAATATAGATATAATTTTTAATGCTGAGGATTATCATGTTCAGTAAGCATGCTGCAACTGAATTATAGCCCTGGCCTGACCAGGAATATTTTATTTTAGGTTTAAAAATATGAATATCTAAATTTTAAACTATTATGAATGTTTTGTCATTGCTGACTATCATTGACTGTCATTGCTGATCCTACTAGGTATAAAATTTGAAAAAAATTATTTATGCTATATGATATTCAGTGAAAATAGATAATACATTCCAAACTAGTTAGTGCTAATATATATGTATATATACATATATATATTATACATGTATACAAATATATGAATATATATTATATACAAACACACACCCAGGGTGGTGCACATACAATGTGAGTCAAGTGATTTCACAAAGCCCACATTGGTTTCATCCTTAAAACTGATATGATCATCATTTGGGTCAAGCTGTGTATTAGATTTCAGGAGACAATATATTTTCATATTTTATACACTAATTAGTCTTTAAAAAGTAAAAATAAAATAAAATAAAATTCTGAGTATAAGCTGGGTGTGGTGGTGCACGCTTGTAATCCCCACGCTTGGAAGGTGAAGACAGGAGGATTGCGCTGGTTCGAAGCCAGACTCGCTGGCTTAAGAGACCCTGTTTACAAATAAAAATATAAAATATAGGTCTGGGAGTGTAGCCCGGAGGTAGAATGGTTTCCAGGATCCCCAGTACCAACAACAACAACAAAAATTCTGAGTATAAACCACCTGACATTTTGTAGAATTAAAAATGCCAATGTTATCACTGGTGGAGTTGTACTTGTAGTCTACTGCACAGCAGTGAGCACTTACTCAATCTTCTGAAAATTTAAGTGCATTTATATTTAGTCTTATATATAATTACTGACATTACAATATAAAAGTGTGATGATAGTACTTTTGTTGCTATTGATTTTTTTCTTAATAGAAATGTTAATTTTAACTCCTCTGATACCAATATCTTATATACCTAGTCTCTTTAGAATTATAAACTGGTATTCTGGATTTAGCTGTTTATCATTGAAAAAGTAACATAGTCTATGAAAATCTTACTGGTCCAGAAACTTACTAAACTCATCACTTTCTTTTTCTTATGACTATGCTCTAGCCATGCTCATTACCAGGCAATTCTGATCTAGATCCATATTTAAATTATATCAATTTTCATTTCTATAGAGATAATGACACCCAAAATATTTCAGACCTATTTATCTCCTTTTATTGCTCTCCATGTGTGGCTGATAGTTCTATTTGTGCCTCTCTGTAAATATATTCTCTCTCTCTCTCTCTCTCTCTCTCTCTCTCTCTCTCTCTCCCTCCCTCCATCCCTTCCCCCTCCTCTCTCCCTCTTTTTGCGGTACTGGTGATGGAACCCAGGGGCATTCTACCTTTGAGCTACACCCCAGCCCTATATTTTTTATTCTTTATTTTGAAACAGGGTCTCACTGAGTTGCAAAGAGCCTCACTAAGTAGTAGCTGAGGATGTCTGTGAGCCATGATACTCCTGTCTCAGCCCCCCAAATACTGGGATTACAAACATGTGCCACCACGCCCAGTTTTCTCCCACATTTTTATATTACTTTATTTTTAATATTACTTTATTTGGGCATTGGCACAGTAACAAATGCAATACATTGAAGTCTCAAAGAACACTTGTTCTTTCTGCTTGCTTCTTTAACATTCTTGTTTTTATATACTTTTATTGGTTCATCGTAGTCTCACATCATTATGCAGCTCATAGTATTTGATGAGCTTCTTCCTCATCCAGATCCTTCCCCACTGCCTCCCCTTCCACATACTTGATATTGAGATTTGAATTGGTAACTTCACATATGTACATAAAGTCTGTGGAAGTGTTTCCTTCATTGTTTCTCTCTTCCTCACCATCATCTTCCCCTAGACTATCTCCCTTGGTCCCCTGGAGTTTCTCTTCCATTATTGAAAATTTCTCTTGTATCCTGATTACTCCCTAGTTTCCACATATGAGAGGAGACATATAACCCTTCACTTTCTGTGACTGGCTAATCTCACTTAACAGAAAGTTTTCCCGGTTCAAACACTTTCCTTCAAATGATATACTTTTATTTTTTATTGCTGTGTGTGTAATATATAATTTTATAATAGATTTAAATCAAGGAAAGTTTGTATTTTCAGACTTTAAGAGGCAGATGATAACTGGGCATGGCATTGCAGGCCTACAATTTCACTACTGGGAAGGACGAGACAAGGGGATCACAGGATTAGGGTCAGCATGTGGTAACTTAGTGAGACTCTATTTCCAAATAGAAAACAAAAAGGGTTGTGTATAGCATGGAGGTATCACAGCTACCTGGTTGTATTCCACTACCACACAAAAAGATCAAGATGTTACTCAGTTGGGACCAACTAAATTTGAACCAAAATTCTATGCCTCATCTTAAATAAATCATAAAATGTGTCTAGGATTATCAAATTTTTAATTGATTTGTAATTTTATTTGTTTTGATACTGGAGATTGAATCTAGGGGATTGTACCATCAATTTCCACCTCAGCCCTTTTTTATTTTCTACTTTGAAACAAGGTCTAACTAAGGTGCTGAGGGCCTCATTTAGTTACTGAAGCTGACCTTGAACCTGGAATCCTCCTATCTCATCATTCCAAGCACTTGGATTACTGGCATGTACCACCTCAGCCAGCCACATATTGTTGAAAATTACTAACTAGAGGTTTGTTGTAGAAGTAATAAGATGGGCATGGTGGCACATGCTTGCAATCCCATCACTTGGGAAGGTGAGACAGATGGATTGCAAGTTCAAAACAAGCCCCAGGAACTTAGTGAGACCTCTGAAACTTAGTGAAATCTCTCCCCAAAATTGGGATTTAGATGGCTGAGAATAATGTTGGCCAAGATGAAATTCCATTTCTTTTTTAATCATCCCTTCACTCGGGTTTTACCACAATAGGAAGACATATTAATTCACTATGTTTTCCATTGTGGCGGCAGCTCTTTTGTCTTTTGGATTAAGATATTTCAGGATTATAGAAAACCTATCTGCTCTCAAAGCCTCAAGAAATTTCTTGCAATTATTTTCTTGGAGTAACATATTCTCTTTGTCCCATGATAGACTTATTGATTTTATACTTGCATTGTTATATAAGAGCATGCTGAAGCTAATCTGCTTAAGAGATATAAGGCTCATGGAGCACAGAAAAGTCATGTGAATAGTTCTAATCATCCTCGTAATCCTAGATAAGACCATCCTATTTCAGTAAATACACAGTAAGATCCCAGACATGTAAAAAAATATCCAGTTGAGAAGAAAAAAAATTTCTAGTGAAACCATCTATCTGTATAGCAATCTCCTCTGCCAACGCTTAGCTAAATGAATACACGTTGCTTTGAGACTCTGAGTTTTGGGGTAATTTGTCACACAAAAATATTGGGCCAATAAATAACTGACAAACCATGGAAGGAAAATGAGCTATCTGATTGGTGATGATTGCCATTAGTCAAGTTTTTAGATTAACGGAAATCGCACCAATATAGTAGCTATGGTAGCTGTGTGTGTGTGTGTGTGTGTGTGTGTGTGTGTGTGTGTGTTTTGCTTAGTCACTCATAGCTGTGGAAGCCTGTGGTCTTAGGTTATTTCCAGGTCTAGACTGAGAGAAAGTGTTTAGAAAGATCATTTGAACATCACACCAAGATATATTTTCCAACTTAGCCATTTCAAAGTTAATGATGTTTCTCCATTGGCCAACTTTTGTATCTCATTTAGTTCAAATCCAAAAAAAGCAAGGGTAGAGCTATTGAGTAGACTCCTTTAGTACTCCAACAGCTAACATAAAGGGCTCAATTTGAAACTGAAAAAAATATAGGTCTGTAAAAATGTCAATATTATGGAAAAGACTGAGGAGAAGTGCAAATGCAGAGTAATGTACTGTTGTCTAAACACAAACTGCCTTTATTGGCTGCAGTAGACCATAAAACAAAAAGGCAGAGCTCTAGTTGAATGAAGTCTAGTTGAATGCTCACATTTTACAAAGGAGCAAAGTGAAACTAAAAAACCTCACAAGACATGCCTAATGTCACATAGTGAATTTAGTGTAAATGTTGAAAACTGAACTTTCATTTGTTGGCCCATGTTCTAGAAAAACAGTGATGTATTTTGGAAAAAAAAGACATTTGATATAAGATAAATTTGATTTTCGTTACAAGATCTCTTCTTACTCGTTGTGTGGCTCTGCTCAGTCACTAGAACTGCTTATGCCTTATTTTATTAAAATGTAGTATATGACTAATAATGTCAGTCATAACTATCTTAAATATTTGCATGAGAATTATTTACTTATTTATTCATTATTATTTGTGTGTGTGTGGGGTACTGTGGTTCCTGGAAACCCTTCTACTATCGGGCTACACTTCCAGACCTATTTTATACTTTTTTTTTAAATTTTTGGAAACAGGGTCACTTAAGCCAGCCCAGCTGGCTTCGAACCTGTGCGATTCTCCTGTCTCCGCCTTCCAAGTGCGGGGATTATAAGCGTGCACCACCACACCCGGCTTGAGAATTATTTAGATAATAGTGAATTTCACTATGTGAATTTATTTTAACTTGTTCTAAAAAAAATTTCTTATAAGTTGATTATGTGTCAGTAATTATGCTAATCACTGAGGATAACAAATGTTCTAGGAGAATTTAGAGTCTAATGCAAAGAAGACATCAATAAATATTGTTCCAATAAAGTGATAAATACTAAGATGGACATATGCAAAGATGAGTTGTTAGAAAATGTATGAATATTTATCTTGATCAGAATAATACGTATAATATAGTTCCAGGCAAGCTTATTTGTAGAGGATTATTTAAAATTGGCCCTTTGCAAGTGACACAGGCAGGGCACTCAGGCAAAGGGAGGAATACAGTAAAGAAGCTTGCCATAGACAGTGTGTGTGGAAATCTACTGAATGAAAGTTGCACTACTAAATCATAAAGAAGTAGCAAGAGGTGAAACTACCAGTAAGTAAGAGTCAAGTACTGGATTTGGACACTAGAGAAACATTGAAAAGTTTTAGCAGGGGGATTATGTGGTTTGATTTATGGTTCAGCGAAAATATTCTAACTGCAATGGGAAAGAGATCAACAATCTGGAGAGAAAAAGATACGAATCTAAACAAGAGCATTATAATACAGATGGAGAGGAAATGATATATTAAATAAATTATATATTTAGTAAATGTTTATTTTATTATTATTTTCATTACAGCAAAGTTTTTCCTTCAGTTCTTTTCAAAGTTTTATCAAAATTTAGTGCATACTGGTTACTCCAAGAATATGTTTCTCTTATATTTATTACTAGCTTTGTCCTACTCACATCATCTGTTTATCATGGTAAATGGAATACTCCCTTTTTTATTTTTAACTTGGCTAGAGCCAAATAGAATTGCTTTGCTCATCATCACACTGAAAGGAATGCTGCAATCAGTAAGCATGAATATATTTTCTAAATGGCAAGCCAATATTCCTGGGCAGCAGAGTAATATCAGATGGTTTACAAAAAGAAGTAATTGGTTCAGCATAACATTAAGGTTTATTCTGGCAACAAATAGTCTTTTTTCCTTATCATCCTTTTCACACTTTGAATTCTGTTTTAAGTACCTACACCAGCAAATGCATGAGATGGTACCAGTCCACCAGGACCTGGCATCTGCTGAGGATAGATGATTGTCTCCACACACTTAGAAAGCAATCTTCTATGTAAACAGCCTAGTGGGAGATCTCGTCTAGAGTTCTACAAAGATTTTCTCCTGCCCAAAGTAAGTGGGGGAAGACATAGTTACAGAGGCTCATGAAGAAATGAGGCCATAATGTACAATGTTGTCATGACTCTTGAGATCCATAAATTATGCATTTTTATGTAGGCCAGTCAAAATTTATCATTAGTGAAAAATAGTTTCATAAAGGTATAAACATAAAATACTTAAAAGTGCTATCAAAATTCTATATTGATAACCTTCTGTTGTCCCATACCATTAAGTGGGAAAATTCTTCCCTTAAACAAAGAAAGAATAGTTAAATGAAAAAGTTTTTCTTCACTTAAGTATTTAAATTAGTACACAATTTAGGTATTCAACCCATAATTAGAATCCAGGTTCTTAATATAGATCTGTCTTTATGATATTTACCCATCAATTATTTTTCTTTAAGTGGTACTGGGGATGGAACCCAGGAGTTTCTATCTCCAGGCTACACTCCCACCTAGACCTATTTTATATTTTATTTGGGAACAGGGTCTCTTAAGCCAGCTAAGTCTGGCTTTGAAACTTCAGGATCCTTCCGTCTAAGCCTCCCAAGTGCAGGGATTACAAGCATGTGCCTCCATGCCCGGCTTTGTCCATCAATTCTTTTTTTTTTTTTTTTTTTGGTACTGGGGATGGAACCCTTCTACCTCTGGGCTACACTCCCAGACCTATTTTATATTTTGTTTGGAAACAGGGTCTCTTAACCCAGCAAGGTTGGCTTCAAACCTGTGCGATCCTTCTGTCTCCATCTCCCAACCGCAGGAATTACAAGTGTGCACCACCACTCCTGGCTACCCATCAATTCTTAATATTTTAATAAGAATTAATCTATGTAGTTCTAGAAAATTAGTAGATGACACTTGTGAATTAATTCTAGAACTGAAAATTCATCTGAATTCTTAGTTTCTTTTATGAAATTATTTGCTTCCATTATTAACAAGTCACAATTACAACAAATAGACTTTTTGAAAAAACTACTTTCTTGTTGCTTTCCTGCCTGCCTCATAGATTAGAAAGCTTTGGGATTGCTGCACAACTTTCTTGGTGTTCCTATGGGTCAGGACTGTAAACTGACTAGGATTTGTCCAAAGTGTCTACGAGCCTGGTTTTCTGTCCACTACTACCAATTTTTTATTTTCACATGTTATTTTCAGTTTTATTTTTAGTTATAATCCTTGATATATCCATTTAAGTGTACAGTTTAAAGTAATGCATAATCGTTAATAATGTGCATAACTGCTATTATAAGTACCAGCATGCATAAACAACCTAGTCGCCTTTAAAAAAAAAAAAGAGAAACATATTTTTTAACCAAGAATTACTTGATTCAATTGCAGAGTTCCTCTAGGGCACTAACCCACAAGTGAATAAAAAACGTATGTTGTATTCCATAATCTACTAACACCCTTAGATGCATTATGAGTTGGAAAATAGCTAAAAAGCATGTGGCTGGTATTTTCAAATGAGGTAGCTGCTTTGTTTCTACATAGAGTAATATTTGTTTAGTTTTTCCAAGACATAAGAGGATGATTAACCACATTTCATGAGGCATGCAGTTTCATAAATAGTATATATAACAGATAGAAATAATTCATGAAATGCTGCATTCCTCTATGTTACTCTAAATTTGTACAACTTTTTCCTATATACAAAAAGGTTTTAAGAACAGAAAATTCATTTCACTTAAATTGCACTATTATATGAAATTAGATCTATTAACCCCACACTTACTTTAATAATGTCTTTTGTCATGAAACTTATTAAAGGCATTATTATAAAATGATAATTCCTAAGATATTTAAGAAAATGAAGTAAAACAAAATATATAACATTTAATTTACCTAATGATTGCTTTGTTTATCTGGAGGCAAATACTTTCAATATCAATCTTTCAAAGGCTCAGTCTATTTCAGAATTACATATTATGTACACAATGGAATTTTACTCAGCCATAAGGAAAAACAAAATTACGTCACAGAAAATGGATGGAACTAGATATTATAAGTAAGATCAGCTGGGATGAGAAATTCAAGGTCCTGTGTTTTCTCTCATATGTGGAAACTAGAGAACAACTGGAAAAAAGAAACTTCAGATAAATGAGAAGAGATACCAGTAGAATAGTGGAAGGGGATTGGGAGAGGGTGGTGGGGAGAGAAAAAAGAAGAATTGAGGAAGAAGGCAGTCCGATAATATTATTTCCACATATAGAGGAATTACTACCAATCTCGCTTACATATATGAGGCAAGGTATATTCGGAGAAAAACTAAGTGCTGTGTGCATATATTCTTATATCAGTTTGAACCTCACTAAAATATATAATTATAATGCTGCATCAATGAAAATATAAAATTTTCTCAAACTGATGATAAAAAAGCTTTTGCACTATAAATCTTATATTAATCTCTGGACTATGTCACAAAGCCCTAGATTACTTATTTAGAAGCGTTTTATATATTTTCATCAATTAAATCACTTGGCTGTAAGTAAAAGAAAACTACCTCAAATGGATATTTACAAAATATTAGAGGAGGGTTAATTCATAACTCATTGTATTTCCCACTGATACTATTAAAAAACTCTCATACACTTTATGACTTAAAACAGTACAAACTTATTGTGCAGATTAGGCATGGAACATAGGTCTCATTGGGCTAACAGAAAGGTGTCACTCGTGTGTTCTTTGTGGATACTCTGGGGAAGAATCATTTCCTTGTCTTTTCTAACTTCTAAAAGCCATCCTCAATTCTTAGATTATGGTCCCATTCCTCACTCCATAAGAATGGTAATGCTGCAATTTCTGGCCATTTTTTTTTCTAGTCACATCATCCTCTGAATTTCTGCTCTGCCTCCACTTTTAAGTATTCTTGCAATTACATTAGGCTGGACAGGAAAGGCTGAATAATCTTTGTAGTGTAAAAGCATCTTGTCAGCTGTCTTCATTTAATCTGGAATCTTCATTTCCCATTGCCATGTAACCTAATGAATTTGCAGGTTCTAGGACCAGAATCTTTGAGAAATATTATTCTTTCTATTATATTTATACTCCTCAAAATCCTAGTGAATAGAATTAGTGAGTCAAGGTCTACCTGGGATATTTACATAAATGATATCCTCAGGATCATGTCTCTCTCTTAATATTTTGGATATCTCTCACACTGCTTTCTTTAATTTGCCCAAATAGACACAGCATACCCATCCCACATGCATTTCATTTTTTTTTTTTTTATAGAATGTGTCCATTTCAGGCCAGGCGTGGTGGCGCACGCTTGTAATTCCCGCATTTGGGAGGCTAAGACAGGAGGATAGCGGTTCAAGGACAGCCTCAGCTACTACTTATTGAGGCTCTTTGAAATTCAGTGAGACCCTGAATAAAGAATAAAAGGTCGGGCTGGGTATATAGCTCTGAGGTTGAATGCCCCTGAATTCCATCCCCAGTACCACAAGAACAAAACAATGTCCGTTTCTCTGAAGCAAAATCAAAGTCTCAATTTAATGTCTTTGGCTTTCATTATCTGGCCTCCATTTTATTTCTGATTAATGTAGTCACCATTCCTGGAGCCATTAAAAGCTAAGTCACAAGACTTATTTGACTTTGGGAATACTCTGAGATATAGCAAAAAATTATGCACTGAGAATAAATTATGGAGCTTCAAAATGGAGGTGGTGATTATGTTGTAAGGGAGGGGGTAATGGATTCTGGGTGGCAAAAAACTAAATGCTAAAAAAAAAAAAAAACCCAAGACACCCTCCAGCTACTGTAGCAGTCTAGATATGCCCTGATTATCCAAGTAGAAGCAATGACAGGTGTCTATCAGAAACAAGAAGAGAATGCTGAATAACTGAAAAGCCAGAGTTCACTGTCCTATGATGAAAATTTGTATACCATACACTTATGCACCTAAGTTATTAAGAAAAAATATCTACATCTAATTTAACCTTTCTCTTCCCCATTTGAAATACTGTTTCAATCAGATGGACTCCTTACCTGCTTGGGCCATTGACAGGCCCTCCTCTCTAACATAAAAAGGTTTTTTTTCTGGTCCTTGCTTTATAATTTTTTAAGTTTTCTTAGATTGAGTGTCTATATGTTAAAAAATGCTAATCTTAAAAAAACTTGTTCTTAATGTTGTTTTAAAAATAATACATTTGAAGCCAGATGTAGTGGTATACACCTGTAATTGCAGGATAAGACAGGAGGATTGAGGGCTTGAGGCCAGCCTCAGCAATATAGTGTAACTCTCAACAACCTAGTGAAACTTATTTCAAAATACAAACACACACACGCGCGCACACACACACACACACACACATAACTGGGTGTGGTAAAACATACTGGGGAAGTTGAGACAGGAGGATCATAAGTCGAAGCCAGCCTCAGTAATTTAACAAGACCCTGTTTCAGAACAAAAATATAAAAAGGGCTGAGGATGAATCTGGAGGTACCAGATTCATCTCAAGCACCACACACTAAATAAAAAAATAATAAATTAATTAATTTGAAGGCAGTTATTTGTGGACTTCATATTTCTAGTTCTCACTTTGAACTTATAAATTTCTGTGCTTTTGTTTTATCTTCAATACATTTTTATGTTTCCACATTTTACTTACCAATACAAATATATATATATTGGTGGTGGTACTGGGGTTCCTGGAAACCCTTCTACCTCTGGGCTATACACCCAGACCTATTTTATATTTTTATTTGGAAACAGGGTCTCTTAAGCCAGCGAGGCTGGCTTCGAACCTGCACTATCCTCCTGTCTCCACCTCTCAAGAGCGGGGATTACAAGCGTGCGCCACCACGCCCGGCTCAAATTTTATGTTCTTTAAAGATAAATGGCTATACTTTTTGTGAGTCTCACAATACTTAAAATTATAATTTGCCTACTAGCAGGCACTGTAGTTTACCTGGAAACAGATAATTACAAAAAAATATGTATAACAAGTTTGGTATAAAATAACTAACATATATATATATATATATATATATATATATATATATATATCATTATTTTTAGTGAGAGTATCTTCAAAGATATTTTTTAAATTATTATAAAAATAAGCCTGAATGGAAGATATTCAACTCACTCTGCTATTAAAGACAATGTTCTAACCACAAGGGGCATATAAATTTTTCCTTTTAACTAAGTGTTGTTTTAATCTCAAATATTTGAGATAATGACCATCCATTACCTTGAGACCAATGCATGTCTACTGAATATAGTAAGATAAATGTACATGTGGAGTTGTATTTACCACTTTTTTTTTGTTCCGCATTTAAGATATATTGGACATTTGGCTTGGGAAATTTATCAAGGGGGTGAGAGGTAAATTTAAAACACACTCAGTCTTAGATTTTTACTTGACTCTTATTGGTGAAGACTATATGACTTGTACTTTTGTAATCCATCAATTAGAAGGAAACTGATAATGCTATTTTATATATCACATGTTTAGCTTAAAGGCCTGAAAGAGAAAAAAAAAACTGTTTCTCAATAAGAATTAATGAAACCTTCAAAATTCCCCCACGAGTTAGGTAAATATTATTTCAGGCATTTAGACATCTGAAATACAAAGGCTTTGACAGTTCAGTGACTTACTCAAAACTTCACTTTAAACCCAAGGTGGAGCCAAGCTGGAGCTCAGCAGCCAGGCTGCCAGGTCTCCACTGTGTTGTTTGTTGTCTCTTATGAGGTAACATTCACATTTTAAAAATGAAAGAGGCATGTAGTTTTAATTTAAATCAAATTTATCAGGGGTTTGACTGTGCTGGCTTTTCAAGCACCCTTCCTCCTTTTGGACTTGCTCCCTGGGTGTCTAAGAGGCCAAGTCTCTCTATTCCAGAGCTGCCATTTGTCTTTGCTGGTTTTCTGCTAACCTCTATGGATTCTTGAGAACGTGCCTATCTCTTCCCTTGTGTCCAGTGCGGATTCTTCTAGTGCAAAGGAATTTATATCAAATGGGGAGGAATTCATTCTATTTTGGATAAGAGCTATTGGGAGTTAAAACTGAGAAGGAGTTGGCAGAAAGTCCTCTACATTGTATGCATCTTTCTCCCTTTTAGAGGCATGCCAATAAATATGTTTTTCTTCTATTTTAAATTTCCCTGCTGAGGTGTCCTGTTCATCATCTTTGTTCCTGGGATGAACTTTCCACTACTGACATGATATACAGAGGTGTGCAGTACAGATGGGTTTAAAGGAATTCATAAACTATGAATATTTTAAAGAGACCATATATATGAATACATCCAAGGAAAGCCAAAGTTCTGACATGCAATATTTAAAAGTTAACACAATAAAACCAAAGGGGGTGAATACCTATTAAATCAGAAATACAGAATTCAGTGAAAGTAAAACATGATTTTAAATCAGAACCAAAAAGAACAAAAACATATAGAACTCCACCACTAATGAAATTCACATAACTTATAACCATCATTTTTTTCACTTTGAGTCATTTCTTATTATCAGTCTCATTGATGCTAACTTATACAGACTGGTAGGATCTTCAGCATCTTTTTAAATATTCTAAATATTTTAATCAATTTAACAATGTGTGTGTTATAATCCCTTCTGGCTTTGCTGTTAAATAGACAAAAATTCTCATCAGTGACTACTGTGAAAGATGAAAAAGCCAGAAGTCAGAGGGTAAAAAATCATTCATTTAATGGGACACCAGTGCTGACCTTCATGGAGTAAGGCAGAACCTAAGGCCAGTGCTCACAGAGGGGGGACATGTTTAGGTTAATCCTAGATTGGTATCAGTACTTGTAGAGATAAGGAGTTGTATGCTGTCATTTCTATAATATATCAGTGCTAGTAGTTAGATCTGTGTCAGTAGCATTGCTTAGGGTGCTAATTTTTTTGGAGCAAAAGTGAAACACTATTAAGTTTAGTAACTCTAGTGTTTTAAATACTAGTTTTCTGTCGCTACATAACAAAGTACAACAAACTTAGCAGTTAAAACAGCACCCACTTATTATCTCACATTGCTCTAGGCCAGGTACTAGCTGAAATAATGCTATGTATATATGTTAAACCACTAATGTCAATCTCAAGGACATTTACAAGGACGGGAAAGGAGAAGGTGGAACCCAAAGGAAGATGCTTCACGGGATGTATGCATGTATATTCCTACCACGTTGTACCTCAGTATGGTGTATAGTTACATTTCATCAATAAAAAAGAGGGTCTACATTTGGCCTAACCGAGTTCTCTTCTAAGATTTCACAAGATGAACCTATGTTTCCAAAGGCTGAATTCTCATTCCGAACTCAGGATTCATTTCCAAGTACATTCAATCATTAGTTTTTTATGGTTGTAGGATTAAGGTCCTCAGACCCTAGAATATGCCTATTATTCACTGACATCTGTCAGTCTCAGTAATGTAGAATTTTGCTTCTTCAGAGCTATCAGATGAGTATCTCTAGGTTCAGTTTGGTGAGTTTCTTTAACGGCTGGTATTATTCGGTTAAACTCACTCTTATTTAATAATTCAAAGTCAACTGATTAGGATTTTTAATCTTTGAAATAACTTTTTGCCATGTAGTATGATTAAATCACAGAAGTTACCACTTTAATACATCCTGCTTACAGTCAAGGGAAGGAGATATACAAGGTAGGTAAATCAGGGGTCAGTTATCTTAGATATCATCTTAGGATTCTTCCTAATACAGTCCATGTATAGAAGGCCTGAAAATGCTTTGATAGGTTGTCAGGTGGAAGCTGAAAAAATGCTAAGGTTTCCATTCAAAATGGTAACAAAGGAAGAGCAAAAAACAATAGTACTTTCCATATCCTCTATTCTGTGCTCAGAATTTCTAAAGTTGATGTCATTGTTTTCAATTTATGTGTAAAGTAGCTTGCCAAAGTGAGCATGCAGGAAGACAGAGCTAGCACTATAACTCAAGCCAATCTGATTTCAAAGCCTAAGTTCATTCTTGTCTAGCAGGTAGCCCGTTGTCCACAGCAGATGTGGTTGAAATTGTTCTTTCTTTCCTCATGTTTTAACTTATCAGGTCGAGATGAACCATAGATACACCCTTGACCTTTGGCTTCTATTTTTGCTGCTTTTGCAGAACTCTTATTACTTGGCTTTGCATTTCTTGGCTCAGGAATTTTTTGAGTCTTATCTCCTGGCTAAGGTTGCAGTTCAGTGAAAGTAGGTCTGTCTAATGCTCATCAGATGAAGTGTTTGGATTGGTAGTTGATGTCACTGATATGTTATCAATTCGCCATCATAATTCAAAAGCGAAGTGCAAAATGTGATCACTTTTTATAAATATAAGATTGCTTACATTTTAACCACGATGTTTACAATACCATTAATAATTAGTTTTTGTTTATTTATTTATTTATTTATGTATTTATTGGTGCATTTAGTCTCATATCATAATATATTTCATAGTGAGAATGACATACATACAAACAGCACTTGGTGAGTTTTTTCCTGGCCCCCTCCCCATTCCTCTCTTCCCTCTATAAGATATTGAGATTGGCATGTACATTCTCTATTTTTGGGGGCTGGTACTGGGGTTCCTGGAAGCCCTTCTACCTCTGGGCTACACTTTTTTTTTTTTTTAGACAGGGTCTTTTAAGCCAGCGCGGCTGGCTTGGAACCTGCGCGACCCTCCTGTCTCTGCCTCCCAAACGCGGCTATTACAAGCGTGCACCACCACACCCGGATATATTCTCTTTTTTATTATTTTTATTGGTGCATTGTAGGCATACATTTTTTTAATGGAGTACAAGATGTTAGAGACATACATGCACACATCACCCAATTAGCTCTTATCCAATTCCCATCCCATTCCCTCCCCCTCCCTCCTTCTCATGTTTGGCTTTGAAATGTTAGTAAATGTACATCATGCACATTAGAGAATTTTCCTCTTCCCCCCTCCCATCCCCTCAGTTACATTGCCTTTTTTTCTTCTCTATAGGATCTCCTTCTTCATCTAGAGTTCCTCCTATGACCCATTTTGTCCCTAGCTTTCACATATTAGGGAGAACATTCAATTTCTTATCTTTTGTGACTGTCTCATCTCACTTAGCATAATGTTCTCCGGTTCCATCAATTTCCCTGTAAATGATGCAATTTTGGTTTTGTATGACTGAGTAAAATTCCACTGTGTACATATCCCATAGTTTTGTAATCCATTCATCTTTTGATGGACATCTTGGCAGATTCCATAATTTGGCAATGGTGAATTTTGCAGCTATGAACATAGATAAACATGCATTAGTTTGATTGTTTGGTTTTCTTTCTTTTGGGTAGATACCCAGAAGTGGTATTGCTGTACCATATGGTAAGTTCATTCTATTCTTCTGAGGATCCTCCATACTGTTTTCCAAAGTGGTTGCACTAATTTGCAATCCCAGTAACAATGTATTAAAGTTCTCACTTCTCCACATCCTCAGCAGCATTTGTTGTGTTTTGAATGATTGCCATTCTAGTTGGAGTTGGATAAACTCTCAGGGTAGTTTTTATTTGCATTTTTCTGATTGCTAAAGATGTTGAGCATTTTTTTCATGCATCTTTGGCCATTTGAATTTCTTCTTTCGTGAAGTGTCTCTTTAGTTCACTTGCCCATATTTTGATTGAGTTGTTTTCTTAGTGCTGAGTTTTATGAGTTCTCTGTATATTCTAGCTATTAGTCCTGTATCTGAGGAGTAGGTGGCAAAAATGTACATAACATCAATGGAAACATTTCCTTCATTAATTCTCCTTCTCACCATTTCCTCCAAACCACCTCCCTGCTCCGCTGAAGTTTCTCCTCCATTATCTAAAGCACTGCTTTATACCAATTGCCCCCTAGCTTCCACGCATGATAAGAACATATTTTGACATGGAAATTTTGAATTACTTTTGCTGACATAAAAATACCACAATATAAATGCATTTTTATTACAATCCTCATTGTATTATCTTATAACAAGACATAAAACATAATAATGTCATATATCAACCAAAATTATTTTAGATATAGAAAAATGCAAAGATTTAACATCAGATGGTATTATTTTCAAAAAAAGTTGCGTCTGAAATTCTTTGCCATGCTAAAGGTTTTCTCTATGCTTACTTTTGAGGAGCAATTATATAGACATGATTAACTATCCACTGATGACTCTTTTATTCCTGGCTCTGTATTAATCATAAAGAAGTGTCAAAGAATGTACATTCACAAACATATCAAACTCAGTTACTAAACTGAACAGGAGAAGGAGAAAGAGGAGAGGGAATGGGGTGGGAATTGGGAAGGGCTAAATGAGTGTTGTGTTTGTGTTTTCCTCTACCATCCTATACCTCATAATGATGTATGATTACAATGCACCAATACATTTTTTAAATCCTAAATAAAATTATTTTTTCTTGAAAAATAGAAGTTATCAAATAAAAAGTGTTTGGTCTAACAATGATGAACATAAGATAAAATTTCCTTACAAAAGCAACTTTCAAGAAATCTTAAAGTCATCCATGGCAACTCTACTCACAATACATTACCAAAACTAGATCATGTGGCCATGCATAGCTTCAATGGAGTGAATGAATAAATACAACTTCAATCATGTGCTCAGAAGCAGTAAAAAGACATTTTTAATAGACCCAATGTCTTTCACCATCTTCCTCTGGTCACAAGATAAGTGTCTCACTCTCCTTTTAGAGTATAACATAAACTGACTCTCTCTTTCATGGAAGAAAATTCCTAATTATTTTAAGTAAAAGCACAGGTGCACAATGTAGAATTCCTGAGTAGCATGTAGTAGTTACATCCACATTAGGGGTTATGCATAGTTATTTCTCTCTCAGTCCCAGATGTGATTCCCTTAGATCTCGAGACCTATAAACTTAAATAATCTATCCCAAACAAATACATTTTATAGAGACACAATAGTGTGAGGAGAATATCATACACATTCTCATACAGAGAGTAAAAGAAAGAGAAGCAACCAGTAGTCTCTGGTCTGCAATAATCCTGTCATTCCCTCTGAATATTTCAAAGTCACCCTAGTCTCTGAGTGGATAATGTTCCCTTTTTAATCCCATTCCCTGAGTTTATCTTTCTTGACTACAGTTCTCCACAGCTTACTTAGTCTACTGAAAGGTATCTTCATTTCTATAATTGTACTTAATATTTGAGTTCAAAGTTGAAAAACATGCCTAGTATCAATCATTAAGAACACAAACAAAAATAAATACTATAATTATGTGGGTGAATATGAACTCTTATACACTGTTGGTGGGATTGCAAATTAATACAGCTAATATGGAGATTAGTATGGAGGTTCCTAAAAGTAAAAATAGAACTAAAAAATGACCCAGCTATATCACTCCTTGGCATTTTCATTAAAATCCACATTTGTAAAAGCACAATTCACAATTGCCAAATTATGGAGCCAATCCATGAGTCTCTCAACAAACAAATGGATAAAGAAATGTTATATATATACACACAATAAAATTTGACTCAGCCATAAAGAACAAAATGATATAATTTTTAGGAAAAGGGGTATAACTAGAGAATATTTTACTGAGATCAACCGTTCTTATAAAATTAAGGGTCATGTGTCTCATATGTTGAAGCTAGAGCAAAAATAAGAAACACAAACATTTAAATTATTAAGGTGAGAGACCAGTAGAATAGTGAAAAGGGATTGGGGGAGATAAGAAGAGAGAGGGAAAAGGAAAACTGATGAAGAAAGTGGTTCAAATAAAGCTATGTTCATATATAAAGGTATCTACCAAACTACCAATATCACTAATATATACAAGGAAGAATAGGGTGGAATGGTATCCAGAGGGAAACACATCAAGTGCTGCATATATATGTATCATTTTGAACATTGCTATGATTTATAATTGCAATTCATCAATTAAAATATAATAACTCATGTCTAGTATAATAAGTTGAATGGTAGCCTCAAAAATATGCCTATGTCCTAATCACCATAATTTGTGATCATTACCATATTTAGATGAAACCATTTTTATGGATGTATTTAACTTTAATAAGATCACCCTAGGTTATCCATTTCCACTCCAAGTCCAATTCCAGGTGTCCTTATAAAACAGAAGTGAAGGCCATATGAATACCTTGACAAGTGCTGAGAAATACCTGGAGACACAAGCAACTGAAAAAGACACTGAAGGCTTCTCCTTTGGAGCCTTCAGAGAGCACATAGCCATGCTTGAGTTCAGTTTTCTGCCTTTCAAAAGTGTAAGAGAATATCTTTTTGTTGTTTTAACTTATTATTTTTATACTAATTAGTTTTAACAGCTCTAGGAAATGTGCACATGCACCTTGAGGCTTGTGGCTTGTGTTGGCCTAAGTATATGAGCCAACTGTTGCTGATAGCAGTTACTTTCAGCCGGAAACATCTGATTGTCTGTGCAGGACACTAAGCATTCTCTGAGTGCTAGTGCAGGGCCCTGCAGCAATCATTGAGGCAGTGGCTTGGAAATATGATCTACACCAAGAGGACACTTTCATCAGTCTGTGTCTCTGGCTGACTATAAGCAGACTGCTCCTCCTTAGAGGTTCTGGACATGTGCTACAACCAATAACAAAATCACCTTTTTTAGTTTTTTTATTTAACTAACATTAATTTAACATATTTTCATTGAAATTAACACAATTCAAATTAAAATATTTTACTAACCAGTTATTAAGATTTACGTGAATAATTTACAGAAAATACATTTTATAGAGATTACCCATTGAAATAATTGTGCAGTTTTAACATATCTTAGCATGTAATTATTTTATAAGTGTTTTATTGCGAATGGAACTTTCTTCATTTTTTGTTTCTCATTACTGGAATATATAAAACTGGGGATCTTTGTACACTCGACTTGTAATTCTGCCAAATTTTCTCATTTTCTCTAGTATCATTTGTGGCTTATTTAGAGTTTTCTAATTCTAAAATTATATCACCCATAAAATATTAAATAATTCAAAATATATCTGAGACTTCATTATTTTCTCTTCATGTCCAACTAAAAACTTTTACTAATTCTCTTATCTAAGTTTAAGCAATGCTAGATGGAAGTCCAAGGAGGTATTAGCAGTAAAGATCATGGGAGTTTAAATCAGAAACACCTGTACTGAGTTCAATTATTCTGTTTTTCTTCAGCCTTTTTTCTTCTGAGTCTTAATCCTTTCCTCTGCATTAGTAGTAATGGTGTTTCATTTCTCATTTTGTTTTGAGGCACCAAGATGATAATTGATGAAAAAGACTTGGTAAACTATAAAGAATTTCATACATACAAAATATTTTCATTCCACATCTCTGATGACAGGAAGCTACTTATACCATAATATTTGAGGGCAAGTATCTAATAAAATGGAGAAATTTTGTATATCTTTGCAAAGTGAATAATGCATGTTCCCAATATTTCCAAAAAGTCATGCATCTCAGTGATAAATTGAAGAAAGTGATTCCAAGATAACTAAACACAGAATAAAATTAATATAGACAGATAATTTTACTAAGTGGGGTTTCTCACAATTATTTCCTATTTCTGTAATAATAAAAGAGCTTTTATGGCTTAACAAACCTTTGCTACTTCTGAAGTATGGCCGGATGATGCTTAAAAACAGAGACAATAGTGAGAGAGATCTATTGGGGCTTTGGTATGTGGCAATACTCCAAAATTTTCACAGATACTCAAGAAGTCTCTGCTGGACATTAGAAATCTCTAATCAGTCATTTATTTAGAAAATGATGATGAAGGCACAATGCATGATAAAAGCAAGTGTTTATTATCATAAGAAATAAAATGAACTTGAAAAATGAAGTTTAAACAGCAAAACATGCTGAATACAATATTAGGTTCTGCTAGGTTTGACAGAAAGTAAGAGTAATTCATAAAACAATAATAGCCAGAAATGGTGGAACATAACTGTAATCCCAGTTCTTTGGGAACCAGAGGCACGAGGATTGTAGGTTTGAAACCAGCTTCGGCAAATTAGTGAGGATCTTAGCAACTTTGTGGCCCTGTTTTCAAATAAAAAATGAAATAGAGATGAGGATATAGTTCAGAGGTTATATATATTTCATATATATATGAAAACTATATATAGAGAGTATATATCATATATATAGAGTATATATAGAGTATATATTATATATATATACTATATAGAGAGAGTATATATTTATATATATAGTATATAGAGAGAGTATATATAGAGTATAACCTCTGAACTATATATATAGAGTATACATTTGTATGTATATATTCATATATGTAGTACATATATAATATATATCCATTCATGTAAATCAGATGTGTAGGTTCTGTGCATGTACACACATACACACAAACACATAATAGTTTATATGTGAATCAAGGTGTTTCTCTAGTATATTTTTAAGAAATATAACCTAGGGATAATGTAAGGGTTTGCTTAACTTAGGAGCACAGGCCCTTTTTCTTTCTATTTTTAATATTTTTATTGGCACACATAATTATAAATTATAGCAAGATTCAAAATGATACATTCATACGTGCACACAATCCACCACTCTTGGTCATGACTCTTATTCTCAGTCATTTCAAGTCCTAATGTAGCTGTTGGAACTGGAGTCATTACATTTGGGTTGGGGCAAAAGAGGAGGAAGGAGGAAGAGATTCCATCTTATTTTTTAGAAGACTTCCTGGAAATACTTCAAAACACTTCCAATTACCTATCATTAAATAGGCCTAGTCACATGGACACTTCTATAACTTATTCACAGAGACCAATAAATATAGCCTTTAGCTCCAAGTATTGCTACTTTGAGTATATTTATTGGGTAGGAGGAGGGCAATGAAAATGTAGTAGGTAAAAATAACAGTGTCTGTTCCAGAAAATTAAAACCAAAATAGAAATGGATGAGAAGGACAATTAGAGAAAAACAGAGGAAAACATGACTTATTTGACAGATTATCTTTGAGAAATTAATTTACTCAATCTATATTCAGTAATAATAACCTAATATGAGAAATATTGCTAGCATTCAGGGATACCATGGTGAATAACACGTGGTGTTTTCCATCACGCAAATTGCAAGTTACCGAAAGAGGAATTATAAAATAAAAATATTACAATGAAATATACTTATAAAGGAAGACAAGAATGAGGGAAAACGCTCTATCACAGATAATCCCTTTCAACAAGATTGAAGTACATACCTGGTTAATCTTTGTCAGAAAAGGGTTTTGAAACAAGGTGAAATAATTGTGTCACTGGAAACTGATAGTCAATTTCAACATTTTAAGAAACAGTAGAAACATTGGACTTCAAATTGAATACATTTTGTGGTAATATAATAATATGTAATGGTAGGAATAAGACTAATATATGATGGCAACTAACACTTCATGTCTTCCAAAGAGTTTTAAAACACTCATACATTAATTTGAGCAAACAGATCAGGAAGTGAATCAAATTGAAGAAATAATACAATGGTACTGAATTTGGGCTGTCTTTGCCCTACTGGAAACCCTCTCTGATTCTGGTTGACAAAATTTCCCCATACTGTCTTGTTTCTGTAGAACTGTGACATGCCTTAAATAAGTCATTTTCACATTGTGCTACAAATTATGATTGTATAAATGTGAAGTGGAGCTGACTTCTGCCAGTTTGTAAGAGCTAAATATGCATATTTTCCCCAATTCCTAGTTTAGTGATTTCAGTTCCATAGATTAAAATCCATCTTCATGGAAATATTTATAACAGAAAATTTGACAAATGAATCAAATTGGGCTTTTTTCCCTTTGAATATTTGTTTATTAATATCTATCAACACATTTTTCTGTGTAATTATATTCTTCTCAGACTATCAACTTTTCAAGAACATAACTTATGCCTTATCCATATGCATATCCTCTTAATGGTGGGAGTGTGGTATTTTGTGGTAGTGGTCCCTAGTGGTTTCATTGAAGTTCTATAAGAAATATGTGTTGAATTAACTACCAGAGAAAAAACATTCAGCATACAATTAAAAATGTTGTTTCATGTTTATTTTTTGAGAACATAGTTTTAGAAGTGTGTAAATGGTGATAAATAAGTTTGATATATGCAGAAAATAAATAATGTGGAATGTGTTATAAAGTTTGTAGAGTGGTTAAATTTAAATGTCAAAGTTCAGCAGAAATCAAACCCTTTAACATGAGAGGGGTTTTTATTTATAAATTTTGTACTATAATAATCTCAGAGCCTACAGATGTATGGTTTATGGAATCATCTAGAGAGCATGAGAAATGAACTCCACCTTGGGGATATTTGGAATAAATGGCATCATGTTGTGTAGATGAGTGTCTTAGTCAGTATTCTCACTGCTGTGTCCCAGGAAGCCTGACCACACAACTTAGAGGAAGGAAGATTTATTTGCTCAGAGTTGTTTGAAGATTTCAGAGTTCGGTCCATGTGAGGCCAGCATGTGGAGCTGGAGCTCAAGCCATGGCAGTGGTAAGCAGAAAGAAGGAGAGCACACAGGCTCTGCTCCTCAGAACCTGGCGGCCGGAAGCAAGAAAGCAAGGAAGGGGATTCAAAGATAGAAGCACAATACCTAAAGCCTACCCCAGGGACCCACCTTTCCAGCCCTACCCCGCCAGCCTAAGTTTCCACCCAGCTAAATCTATTACAAAGGATGCATGCACTGATGAGATCACAGCCCTCTTGACTTAACTATATATCAACCCTGAATATCAACACATGAGCTCTTCAGGGGGCACTGTGTATCTGACCGTAAAAATGAGTATCGAAGTAAAATAGATAAAGTTTGCCTTGGTTTCCCCTTTTAATATTGCAAGGTCTTTCCAATCTTCTATAAACCTGATTGCATGAAACATTATGTCCTTTATATGCACAATTCAAAAGATTTATATGTTACTACAGAGTAACATCATCTTAAGGGAATAAAGTTATGTTTACTTGGAATGAAGGCATACCCATTTGGGGAGAATTAACTTTTTAAGCTAGGCAAGAAAATAATGTGAGTTTTGATTTTCATTTGGTGCTAAAATGTTACTACATGTAGACAGACACCTTTGACATCAATTTATAAGACAGGGCATTTCTAGACATCCTGAAAACTCAAAGTCCCAAGTCACACTTGCTCTTTGACACAAACTTAATGGCTTATCCTAGAATGGCTGATACAAAGACTAATTATACTGACCAAATGAAAATTGAGCACATCCAATGAAGAAAAATGTTTTGTTCTGAACAGTATATTTAAATGATGTATTCTGAAGACAAAAAGTAAAATCATATTAGTTATAAATTTAACTGGTCATCTTTTTTGAAAAGCATATGATTACATGATATTGTCGTGCGCAGTGACGACTCTTACACGATCTTCCTCAAGCAGTTTTATTACCCCAGGTTCTTGTACAGTTACCATTCCTCTTTAATGCTCTCTCAACGCCCTCTCAGGTAAAAACAACATCAGTCTTCTATCTCCTCCCTCATCACTCCGCCAACCCTCCTCTGTGGCACTCTACGTCTCTGCTGCAGCACACACCGGTCACAATGGTGGCTTTGTGAACATGTCTGTCCCAGCTCGGAGCCCGGAGCAGTCCGCCAAGGAACTGCTCTTCCTGTCCACCAACCCTCTTAGCTCCTTCTCCTTCCTCCCGCTAGGGCATGCGCGCTTTTTAACCTTCTCCTGGGCGGGCAGGTGGTAGCACGAGGCGTTGCGTCACTAATTATCCGTAAGGCGCCTGATAGGGCTCACTGCGCAGGCTCAGGGCACCGCCAGCCTCGTGAGCCTCGTGACTTGGCTGCAAGCCCAGGCGCCATCTTGAGTCCACGCTGGCAACAAGCCTGGGTGCCACCTCGGTCCTGCCGAGTGGGCCCCAACAGATATCCTAAATATCTCAGCAAATAAAGAACATATGGTTACTATAAATTTGAATAAATCTAAAGTTGTGCCTTACAGGGGGGCATAGTGAAACAAATCAAGATTCTCATCCTTCTAACATCATCTGTGGCTCTAAAATCTATGTAAAAGGATACACAGTAGGGGACAATGTTCAATATTTAAGTGACAGTCTTTTCAAAACATGGATTAATATATCTTTTTGAGAAATTACCTAATAACCCCAAAATAGATGTTTTAAGAATTTTTCTGCTCTTCTATTGTAACTCAATCACTAGATTCTATCTGGAAATAATTTATCATATTCATTATAGGTAATACCATAGGTACCATCATTTCAGATATGAGTTCTACATTTTTTTTTTGTTTTGGACATTTACTTCCACAATACATGACCCTCTTTTGGAATGTCTTCATTACTTTGGGTGGGGGGAACCTATAGTAGTTCTCTGTACTATAATATAACTATATATTTCAACTCTTGCCATTTTGAGCTTTAAAAGAGCCCACAAATCTTCAAAGTTATTTTTGTTATAGAATTAATTCTAATTCTGTAGAATTAAATGTAAAATCATGATTAAACTGAATAAACTAAAAAATATTATTTATCATTTTGGGGTAGTCACAATTGGCCAATTTCTAGAGTTTTCAGTACAGAAGACTAGAACACTTCAGGAGGCAATAGTAGCTTCTGGTGCTATTGGAGGACACTGAATAAGAAAAATGGCAGTGTAGGTGCACAGAGGGGTGCTGACCAAGAATAATAAGCTAACCAATGTGGATATATGGGGATATTTCATGATTAATTTCTATACCACTCACCAGCTTTGTGCGTTGCAATTTATTTTTAGGTGAAGATATTTCCAATGAATGCCTCACAATACTGATTGTTATAAAGAAGAAAAGAGAAAAACATGTAACCAGGTTCTCATGCATGCTGCCTGGTAATGGCAGGTATTATTAAAGAAATAAGATATTTTAACCATAATGACTTTGTAAATTAAAAAAGCACTAAAATGATGAAAATAACCATGGAATTTTGAAAATCTCTTAGCAAGAACAATGTGATTATTAAAACAATTATGATTTCACTTGGGTATTTCTTGCTTTTGTTTATTCAACTGAAGTACAAAATACTATTTAAAAACAAATACCAGTTAGCTAGGCGTGATGGTGTACACCTGTTATCCCAGTACTTGGGAGGTTGAGATAGAAGGGGTTATTAGGTAATTTCTCAAAAAGATATATTAATCCATGTTTTGAGAGAGAGAGAGAGAGAGAGAGAGAGAGAGAGAGAGAGAAAGATTTTAGTACAACCTAGGAAAAAGGTTGAGGAGTTCTAGGCATCCTCCGCAATTTAGAGAGGCTCTCAGCAATTTAACAATACTCTGTTTTCAAATAAAAAGTAAAATAGAGCATGAAGTATAGCTCAGAGGTAGAATGTGCTTCTGGGGCATTCAATACCAGCAACACACACACACACACATACACACACACACACACACACAAAATGCATTATCATCAGCAGTGTTTCTATATATTCTCCCTCTCTCTCTCTCTCTCTCTCTCTCTCTCTATATATATATATATATATATATATATATAATCAGCAGTATATATATATACACATATATTTCCACAAGTATACTGCTCTAATATTTACCTGAAAGATTCATTAGAAATCCAAAGATGGATCACAGAGTTCTCCAATAACCAGGCTTCTGAATAAAAAAGGGTTTAGCTCTTCGGAGGGCAGATATACACACAGTTGCCAGCAGGTGGCAGTATGTATATGAAAGTGTCATAAATAAATTGCAAATTGTAGGTTACTGGTTATTACTAAAAAGAAGGAATATGTATTCATATAAAAGTGCTAGCTAGAAAGAAAAATAATAGATTCTTCATTTATGTTCTTTAAAACACCTTAACATCTAACTATGTTCGTGTAGATAGAATATATGGTTGTCATTTCTGAAATTCATAAAGTCTTTAGATCTAAGTTTCTAGGGAGGTGAGAGTAACTGGGTGACTTTTGTCTGACGCTTCTCTGTTATTGATATTAGAACCTGTTTAACTAGGAGGTCTTTAGTAAATACTTGATGACTGATTTTTTTTTAGTGTTTCTCCAGCTTGCACATAAGTAGATAATGTTTTAAGTTAAAACTTAGGTGATTAAGTAAAAAAAATAAATAAAACAGGATCAGAGGAACTGGGGATGTAACTTAGTGGATTAGTACTTGTCTATCATGTTTGAACTCCTGAATTCAATCACTAAATTATAAGAAATTAATAAAAGAAGATATAAAAGTTGTAATATAGATTACTAAACAACGATATTAAATATTTTCAGGCAACTTAGAGAAAATTTAAGCACATTTTTAAAATGTGCATGGATTCATATATAAATTTATATAACAAATATGTTTTTATTTTGTCACTTATCTTCCTAAAGTCTAAGTATGAAGGTCAGTCAGTGCTGGTTTATTTTGATGAGCAGACTTAGATTGTGGAAAACAACCAAAACAGTCTCAGTCATTTCAAGAATGTTTATTATCATGACCAAGACAGATAGACAGATTCTTTATTCATTAACACATTAACACTCAATCTATGCAAAGTTTATGCAACTTATGATATTTTAGGGTAGGGGAAGAGAGAGAGAGAGAGAGAGAGAGAGAGAGAGAGAGAGAGAGAGAGAGAGAGAGAAGAGAGAGAGGTGTTTTTAGTACAACCTAGAAAACAGGTTGAGGAGTTCATGTACCACAAGCTTGGATCACTGTTTTGGGTGAGGTCTCAGGGCTAAGTCAATTTTGAGTCTGGTCTGGGCCTTCAGGCCTGACCTTGAACAGTGTTTAGCCAGAATCAATGGTGAGAACTTGCTGGATGGCTACCAGCAGAGCTGGCCAGTTCATCATTCTGCATCACTATCTGTGGTTGGCATGGCAAGGTGGCAAGTCTCCTCAGCAGAAGAAGCTGCTGCTTTCCGCTCTTAGGTGCTGATGGTTAAGTCCTCAGGTTTCTAGGGATTCCATGTGGTTGTCAAGGTGCTTCTGGTGAGCAGCCTTGTGCCTGTGCATTATCTAATAGGTCTAGGTTGTTGCACCTCGTGCCTGGTGCCTGTGCGTTGCTCTGACACCCTGGGTGTGTTGTGCCACGCATGTGTGAGAGTTAAGCTTGCACACTGCACATCACATGTTATTTACACTCAGAGGAGCTTTGGGAGTTAAGTCCACCTTTGGCCTTAGTAGAGTCCTTTAAAAAAATATGTGCTTTTTATACTTATCATAGTGGTATCCTTACAACTGCCCCTGGTGATGACTGTTTCTTTCTTTTGCAGACAAGGTATTAGGAGGAGGCCAATGGAAGAATCTAGATCAGGCAGGGTTGGCACACCAGTTACAGAAAAGTTAGAACAGTGGCAGTGGAGAAGGAAAGAAGTGTTTGAGGAAAAATCATTAATCAACTTTCTATGTAAAGGAAATTCATGAAAAAAAATTGTTTCTTTTATCTTTATAATTCCACATTATGTGTCACATGTTGCATTTAAAAATACAACCAGGTGTGGTAGTTGATAGATACATACATTGCTTCCATTTCTTGACCATTGTCAACAGTGCTGCAATGAACATGGAAAGGTAGATGTTTTCAACAAACTGACTTGATTTTCTTTGAACACATACACAACTGTAAAGTGCCATGAATTGCCTTTGCCTTCTTTTGAACTTTATACAAATACAGCTTCGCAGTATTTACACTTCCATACCTGGTTTATTTCACCCAAAAGACTATGTATAAAGTTCCATTCATGTGCAACTCTTTCATTGTCATTGCTGTATAATATCTCACTATATGATTATACTATGAATCTTATCCAATTTGGGACTATTAAAAATAGTGCCAATAGAAACGTTTGATGTATTATATATTGAGCAGAATTATTCAATATATAATCTATGTTTACAAATTACTTGGATTAGTAGCTTTCCAACAGATTTTTTGTTTGCTTTGTTTTTATTTTTTGGTACTGGTAATTTAACTTAGAAATGCTCTACCACTGAGCTATATCCCAGCCTTTTCTACTTTTTACTTTGAAACAGCGTCTTACTAAGTTGCCCGGGCTGGCCCTGAATCTGTGAGACTCTTGCCTCAGACTCTGGAGTAGCTTGGATTATAGTCATGAACAACCATGCCCAGCTAACCCAACAGCTGCTCAGAGTGATTTTAAGTAATATGTCCTTTAACTACCTGTGATGATCTTGGTCACACTATTGTGACTGTGTACAGTTTTCATTTTTACCATCTTTCCAGAAACTATCAATCTGCAATGGAAAATGCAACTGACTGGCATGGACAAGCATAAAATTGTCCCCACACCTTTTTTCCCTTTCTTATGCTAAGCAGTTTGGGCAGTGAAATTATTAACATATAATGAAGGTGGTTCTCATTTGTCATTTGGGTCCAATGTAGCAAAAAGAGACCTTATGAACCTTAAAAATGGCACATTATTTACTAGTGGATTTCATGTATGCAAATAACATTTGCATCTCACTTTTTTTCTAATACATTGTCAGGATCATAATTCCTGTCTTCAAAGAGCTCACTGATACCTTGATGATTTTGAATAATCACTTTGCAACTTGTACTTGCCAGGATGGACTGAAACAGGAAGTAATCGATGCCATTTATAAGATGCTGCTCTAGTCTAGATATCTAAAGTCAAGTGTGGAAATAGAAAAATAAATGGTAGAAACAACTCAAGAATATCAGCTACTTAAAATTTTTTCCTTCCTCAAAATGAGTCTCCATCCTTGAAAACAGTGACTCTTAATTTCATTTACTTCCTAGATTTTAACACTGAATGAATGCAAAATGTTATATGTTTCTGCCTTAAGAGATCCCAGGGCAGGGGATTTTGAGCCATTTGACTTTTGTGTTTTACCCCACTCAAGTTTTTTCCCTATTTACAAATTTTAGCCATTGTGCTAGCTAAAAGAAACTCACTTACCTAACAATTTTGGACACCTAAACCTAGCATGCTATGTCTAGGGAGTATGCAGAGTCTTTGTAGTCAATTCTACAGGGGCACTTTACCTCCAAGCTATGCTCCCAACCTGATTTTTTTGTTCTTTATTTGGAAATAGGATCTCAGTAAGTTGTGGAGGGCCTCATTAAGTAGCTGAGGCTGTTTGCGAACCGTGATCCTCCTGTCTTAGCCTCCCAAATGCTGGGATTAGAAACGTAACCTTGCCAGGCTCCAAGTCATTTCTTTGAACCCTATTTACTTTATTTGGCAATTTCGGACGGTATAAACCAGTTAATATGTGAACATTGATAATTAAAGTAAATTTCTCACATAAAATCATGGTTTTATGCCTGGCACACATTGAACATGCAATGATTAATAGACAATATTGTTATAGGGATTTAAATTTATCCTTGATTTTATATTAAAATTATATTGTATTTTCATATATTTTAATACTTGTTAACAGCATTTAAATCAATAATAACTACTTCACATGATATTTTTAATCATTTTTTGTAAAAATAAAATTACTAATAATTTTCTTTTATTATTACACACTAAAGCCTGCATATATTTTGTAGCCTGAGGTTATCATTTATATAATTGCTCTAAGATTCCCCAAATCATTCAACTATACTGTTACTTGTATCTGAAAATTAAAACAGCATCCCAGCCAGACATGGTGGCACATGCTTGTAATCCCTGTACTTGGGAATCTGAGATAGGAGGATCTCCAGTTCGTGGACAGACTCAGCTACTTAGGATGGTCTGGCCCTCTGCAATGTAGTGAGATCTTTTTTCAAAGATAAAGAATAAATAAATAGAACTTGGGTATATACTGGAGGTAGAATGTCCCAGGGTTCCATTCCTAGTGCTGCAAAAAGAAAACAGCATCCCAAGTATAAAATTACTCTTTCATAGTTAAAGATACATTTGTGGGTGTGATTCAGTGAGAGAAATTAACATATACATAGTTGTACAGTTATATAAAATTATAGATTAAATTTTATCCAATTAGGCGTGTTTACTGGTCTTCTTCTTTGGGGTGGATTGAAACTAGGAATGTTCTACTTCTCAGCTACGCTCCCAGCCCTATTTCATTTTATTTATTTTATTTTGAAACAGAGTCTCAATAACTTGCAGAGGGCTCACTGAGTTGCTGAGGCTGGCCTTGAACCTGCAGTCTTGTCTCAGCCTCCCAACTATGGGATTACAAGCCTGTGCCACCATACCCAGATAATTTACTTCCCTTTGAGTTCAAATGTTTCATTTAAGTAAGTTATTTTTATCAACACATAACAGAAATTATGAGGCAGGCAAAGGGGTGATCAAATCTTGACTATTGAAGCAAAGGACTTAAAGGGACAGCTGATCTTCTATTATAAATTTCAGGGAACATTTTTTACTAGTCAAGTGCTTCGATAACAGAAAATCACAAACTGGGTAGTTTACAAAGAACACAAATGTATTCACGCACCATTTTGGAGGCTGGGAAATCAATACAAAGCATCAGCATCTAGTGAATACCTACTGGCAGCATCATAGCAGAAAGTGAAGGGACAAAGAGGTAAGAGGGGGCAGAACTAATACAATTGCACTGATGCCATTCACGAGGTTTCCACATCCTTAAAGTTCCACCTCTTAATATTGTTGCAATAGCAAATACATTTCAACAAGAGTTTTTAAGGATTAAAAAACACAATTTTCTACAAGAATAGTGAGGATAATATTATTCGAGGGAATACAGATTGAGAAAATTCAGGTAAACTGCTTTTAATAATAAACACATTAAAATATATCCTCAAAGACCACTTTGAAAAATCCCAATAACTAATGCATTAATTATTGCGTTTGAGATGACAGAGCAGTAATTTTTAACAGTTCACAGAATTTGATTTTAATCAGTTCTAAACACACATATATATGTATCTATATACATATATATACATATATATATACATATATATACATATATATATATATACATTCAACCCACAACCAGATAACATTATTTATAGTCAAGGAATTAACTATTAATTGACCTTGTTCATCTTTGCAATGAGTTTGAATATTGGGTAATTTATTTAAAATCAATTATTGGTATATAGGTTGAACTCTGCCATCAGTATTTAAGAAGATAAATAAAAACGGCGTATTATTAAATGCTGTTGTACCCAGTAAGAATTATTTCCTATGAAACTTATAAATTGATTATGAGAATAAATGAGAGATAAGTTCATGTCTTCACTGTCAAGGGTATTCTAAACAGTATGATGAGAAATTAAAGCTGATATCTGAGAAGATGAAACCATGTACATATTATTTATAATAAATTGCAAAATAAAAAGCAATACCCCATACATAAATCACACTAACTGAATCATTATTCAGTTTACTTGAAGTATGTTTCTTCTGTGTACTTATATCAAATGGCAATTGTGTACCATCCCTCACTTTAATTTCTTCAGTTCATTCATTATAAAACATTTACTAATGTTACTATACACATATATGTATACTTACTACATTATATTGTCTACATTCTATATACTTACTATAATATATATACAGGAGAAAAGAAGATAATTTTGTAAGTATAGAATATATTATTCATAAAGACGTAAAGTGTTATTTGAAGTTATTTCAAGTACAGTTGCATAATGAATATTTTAAACTCTAAGAAAACTACTTTTAAAGTAAGGAAATAATTAAAATTAATAAGCTAAGAATGGAAAGTTAATAAAATAATAAACAGATGGTCCCAAGCTGATCATTGTCTAATTTCTTTCTTTTCCAACTTAATAGTGTGAAGGCCATATGTTTTTAGTAGAAATCATACTTAATTTTTTAGATTTAGACCTTTTCCAAGATAGCAGTGTATTGAACACACTCTTTTACAATGCTGGTCAGCAAAAACAAACTGCAGCTCCTAGTCAGTTATGGGATTGTAAAAAACAAACAAACAAACAAACAAACAAACAAATGAAAAACAGTATTCCACAGCACACTGTGCTGCTAAACCATCATGTACAGTAGGTTTGGTATACACCATGCCTTTCAATTTGTGGTTGAAAACCCCACTGTAAGTCATGAAGACTATTTAATATGCTTAATTAAACAACAAAATGCATTGAAAGAGTGAAAGACATTAGGAACATAAAGAGCAACAGACAGAAAATGTTAATCTGATATTATGAACACTTTGGATATTAATTTTCTAAATGCACCAACTGATCAGAGTATAGTCACAGTGTATTAAAATATAAGACCTAATTATATATAGTCCACAAGAAACCCATACTAAATATAAAGTCACCTGTCAACTAAAATTTAATAGATAAGGAAAGATATATCATTCTAATACTAATCAAAGAATGCAGAAATAACTATATTAATTTCAGTCACAGCCTATTTCAGATCAATGAAAGTCATCAGTGATAAAGAGGGACATTCTTAATGATAAAGAGGCCATTTCTCCAAACAGACACAGTAATCACAGTATCAAACTATGTGAGACAAAACTTAATAAAATTCTAAGAAGATTGTGTGAGTTCACTGCTGTAGATGGACATTTTAGTAACTACCTATCAGAAGTAGACAAATTCAGCTGGCAGAAAATCTACAAAGAAAATTATAAAACATTGAAAAAAGAAATCAAAGAAGATCTTAGAAGATGGAAAGATCTTCCATGTTAATGGATAGGCAGAATAAATATCATCAAAATGGCCATAATTCCAAAAGTGATCTACTGATTCAGTATGATACCATTAAATTACCAAGATCATTTCTCACAGACATAGAAAAATCAGTCCTTAAATTCATTTGTGACAACAAAAACCCAGAATAGCCAACATAGTTCTCAGCAACAAAAAGTATGCAGAAAGAATCACAATACTGGACTTTATACAACAAAGCTATTGTAATAAAAACAGTATGGTGCTGGCACAAAAACAGATACATAAACCAATGGAGCAGAATAGAAGAATCAGAAACAAATCCAAACACAGCCAATTGATTGTTTTACAAAGGTGCCAAAAACATACACTGGAAAAAAAGCCTGTTCAGCAAATGGTATTGGCAAAACTGGTTAACCATATGCAGAAAAGTGGAAATAAATCCCACTTTCTCACCCTGCACAAGAGTCAATTCAAGATGGATCAAAGACTTGAAAATTAAACCAGAGACCTCGAGGCTCCTTGAAGTGGGCATAGGCCCAACATTGTAGCACATAGGCACAGATAAAATCTTTTTCAACAAGATCCCAAAGGCACAAGAAACTAAAAGGCAAATCAATACGTGGGATTGCATGAAACTGAAGAGCTTCTGTACAGCAAAGGAAACTGTCAAGAACCTCAACTGAGAGCCAACAGAATGGGAGAAGATTTTTGCCAGCTACTTTTCTGATAGAGGACTAATATCTAGAATATACAGAGAGCTCAAGAAATTCAGCAGTAAAAAAACAAATAACGCAATAAAAAATGGTCAAGTGAATTAAAAAGACACTTCACACACAAAAAATCAAATGGCTGATAAATGTCCATTTAATAGAACTGATAAATAAACCACAGTCCTCTGGACAATGAAATAGCATTCAACACTCAAAAGAAAGGTATCATCAAGTCAAGAAAAGATGTAGAGAAAGCAGGGTATGATAATGCAGACTTGTTATCCCAGTACCTGGAGAATGGGACAGAAGGACTGCAGTTTCTAGAGCAGCTCAGGAAATTAATGTGGCCCTCAGCAACTTAGTGAAATACTATTTCAAACACAAAATAAAGCAAAACGTAGTGCTGGCAGTATAAGTAAATGGTAAAACGTCCCTTGGCTCAATCCCCAGTGCCACAACAAACAAACATAATAGAAGACACGGAGGAAACTTAACTGTATAATTCTACGTGGAATAAGCAGTCTGAAAAGACATACTATATGATCGCAACTATATAACCTTCTGGAAAAGCAGAACAACAAAGACAGTGCTATCTGTGGTTGCCAAAGCTTAGGTAGCAGTCAAAGATTAATGGGAGAAATACAGAGGACTTTTAAGGCATCGAACTATGGCATTTATATAGCAGTGGTGGACACATGTCCTTATACAATTGTCCAGGCCTATAAAATATATATAACCAAAAGAGAACTTTAAGGCAAATTATGAACTTTAGGTGCTTAGAGTAGATTTATCTAAGTGTAGTGTAGATTTATCTTAGTGTAGATTTATCCTTTATAAAAAAATCACTTGGGTGGAAGATATTAATAATGAAGGAAGCAGAAGGTACATAAAAAACTGTACTTTGTGCTTAATTTTTCTTTGAAAAAAGTCTATTGTTACAAAATAATAACACATCAAGACAGCATGAGTGACTGCAAGCAAGATTAAGAAAATAAAAGCAGAGATTATAATAAGGCATAATTCACGTAGTATTATTTGATAAATATCTATAAAGTCTGTGTAACTTTTTTTTATGACCATCAAGCCAGGCATGGTGGTGCAGGCTTGTAATCCCAACATTCAAGAGGCTGAGACCAAAGGATCGCGGTTCGCTGACAGCCTCAGCTACTTAGTGAGCCACTCCGTAACTTAGTGAGACCCTGTTTCAAACACAAAGAATAAAATATAGGGCAGGGGGTGTATGTAGCTCAGAGATTGAATTCCTTGGGTTCCATTCCCAGACCCGCAAAAAAATAAAAAAAAATTTATGACCATCAAATTATATTGTATTTAGATAAAAAATGTAGAAAACATTTGTGAACGTGTTTGGTACTTATTAAAACATGAAAATGAATTTACATATACCTGACTCACTGCTAGTCATTCCTTGCTCATTTACTCATCGTTTATCATTATACTTTGATTACAAGCGTTTTAATGTAAAAGTACTAGAAGCAGATGTCCTAGAGCATACAATTTATTTTGAACATTCAACACTTAACAAAAGTAGCCACTTAAAGAGTGGGAACAGTGTATTTTAAGGCATTCTAAAAATGTAGCCTAATTATACCACAAAGAATTTGCTACACTGAACAATATTTCCAACATCTCAATGCCTATATTTGTTCTCTATTGTTTTATTTAATCAGTGAAAATTCCTTCTTAATAAAAAACTGAATCAGAAAAACAAGACCCCACACAAAGCCTATTACAATGGAAGTTGGTTTTTTTTGTTACTAATTATATATAATTACATATATATAATCATATGTATACTATATATCTATCTATATATATATATACATATATAATCCTCTCAGGTTTCCAAAAAATTTACCAAGGTTTCTATCAAAGTTCATTTTTATGGATAAACCATAGTTGCACATGGAAAGGACTCACATTTTTTTTCTTGCCTAAGCATAAATGAAGGGAATAAAGCATTGCAAAGAGAGCACATCGCTTTTACGGAAAGATGTTTAAATCCTGGAGGAAAGGCTACATGATACAGAATGCTATCAATGAATGATTATTAAAAATAAATAAATTATGGCCAGGCATGGTGGCGCATGCTTGTAATCCCTGTGCTTGGGAGGCGGAGACAGGAGGATAGTGCAGGTTCGAAGCCAAATTACCTATTTCCAAATAAAAATATAAAATAGGTCTGGGAGTGAAGCCCGGATACCTCCAGGAACCCCAGTACCACCAAAATAAATAAATAAATAAGAATAAAAATAAAATAAATATGGATCTTAAAATTTCCCCAGATAAATCAACAATGAGAAAAGTTTGGATAAAATTGCATGAGATGATTTGTTCTATATACTCATGATGAAAATTATCATCATGAGGTGATTGCTTCCCCTTAAAATATAAAATAAAAATAAACTATATATAAAAATACACTATAGGTAAACTTAAAAATAAAATACATATACAAGCATTTTGGAATAAGTTTCCAAGTAAGAATAATTTAAGAAATTAACTTTAAGAAGGAGTAGAAGAAAGGCAACACCAATTTCTTAAAAGTACCACTTAGAGCAATATTGTTATGGTAATACTTTGGGTTTTGGTTTTAACCTTTTGCATTCTATTTGGTCGGATTCTAGTTTGTCAATTTCTGAGTGAAGATACAATTAATCTAATTATTTATATTATCTCAGATTAATTATAAGATTAGTTATTTTATTGTGTTATATGCAAAATATATATATATATATATATTATATAACATTATATCCATAAATAAATATATATACACACATAAATATATACACTAGTCATTAAGAATATAATAATGGCCGGGCATGGTGGTGCACGCTTGTAATCCCCGCAGTTGGGAGGCGGAGACAGGAGGATCGCGCAGGTTCAAAGCCAGCCGCGCTGGCTTTGTTTATTGTTTCCAAATAAAAAGTATATAATAGGTCTGGGAGTGTAGCCCAGAAGTAGAAGGGTTTCCAGGAACCCCAGTACCACCAAAAAAAAAAAAAAACCAAAAACCAAAAAACAAAGATTATAATAATGAAGAAAGCAAATACCATTTTCCACCTTAAGTTTAATACATAAAAGTGAATAAGCACAGAAACACAGCTTTTTATTGCCATGTACAGAATAAAAATGAGTTTGAGAAATTAGAGAAGATGACAGACATAAAGTAAGATTTAAATGCTAAATTCAATCAAGCAAAAATCAAGTACAAAATCAAGGACAATAGCAACAGATGCTGTGAGGAAAAGGCCATTACACAAACCCAAGGATAGCAAGATCATCCTTGTGGCAAAAGCATAAGACATAGTCGGGTAAGTGGTAAGAAATCAAGCTAGACGTGAACAAGGTATAGGTCATAGAGGGCTCACGTTTGACTGTAGGCCATTTGAGTGGTTTAAAGCTCTCCAATAAATTAACTATTGGATAATAGTTCATTTAGTCTGATTAATAGTTTAAATATAAAGATCATTGAAGACTGGGAATGAGTTTTATAGGTTTATGGATTAAAAAAAAAAGACAATTCAATGAAGAAAGCCAATGAAATGTCCTTGATAGTAAGAGTTGCTTGTGTTGTCTAGAAATGACAACAGTAGAAATTGAAAAAAGTGAATTGATCTCAGATCATTTGAGGACTTGCTAATAAATCAGATACAGGCACTAAGGGTAACTTCCTGATGTTTACTTGATAGTGTTGCTATTTTTTTTAAGTGGGAGATAGCAAGGAGCAGGTTGATGGACAGTGATAGAAATTAATTTCTATGTTCAACCATTTAAAATTTGATCTGGATATTAGAAGTGCACATGGACATGCCAACTTAATAAATATTAAAATCCAAAGCTCAATTATGATTTTAGGACTAAAAACTAATTTGTGAATCTTCATATTAAGATAATATATAAGATAATATAATGGGATGAATAGAAAGAACAACTAAATAAAAGAGATAATTAAGTTAAAAAGTTATAAAAATGTGAACTGACTATGTAGTAATAAAAATGAACAAGTTCTCTATTTAGGCATATTATAAGGTTTTTGGATGCTTAAACATATTTTTGAAAAAAATTTTTAGAAACATATTGAAAGCACAGTGAAGTATAAATATCAAAATATTACTGGAAGATCACTATGAAAAATTTCTTTTTGTTGAAAATCAGTGAACAATATGTTAAAATTTTTGAAAAACTCAAGACCAGGCATGGTGGCACAGGTTTGAAGCCACGCTTGCTGGCTTAAGAGACCCTGTTTCCAAATAAAAATATAAAATAGGCCTAGGAGTGTTGCAAGGAGGTGCCAGTACCACCATTTTTTTTTTTAATTCTCAGCATGTCATAAAATTTTAAGTCCTTCTGTATTAATGTATTTATTCTGTTACTAGGGATTGAACCTGAATCTTGTATAAGTATTAGCACCCACTTTACCAATGAGCTACACTCCTGCCTTCAACACATTTAGATAATTCTAAAATAACATATAATAATTATAATAATTAACTTTCTCCAGTTCTTTTATTTCTCAGGAGATTTTTAATAACACTGAGAGTATTTTTATAAATATGTAAAATATTCTTTCTATGGACTTGTTAAAGAATGCTTCTTTAAAAAGTATTGAGAATATGCTGGGCATGGTGGTGCACGCTTGTAATCCCCGCACTTGGGAGGCGGAGACAGGAGGATTGCACAGGTTCGAAGCCAGCCTCACTGGCTTAAGAGACCGTTTCTAAATAAAAAAAAGTATAAAATAGGTCCGGGAGTGTAGCTCAGCCCAGAGGTAGAATAGAAGGGCTTGCAGGAACCTCGGTACCACACACAAAAAAAAGTATTGAGAATAAACTATATAAAGTGGGAGCTAATGAGTTAGGTATTCATACTGTGTAGAAAACTATCTTGTCATACATAAGCACTGGTAGTAATTTTACTGTTGTGGATCCAGTTGGGTCCACAAGATGCAATACAAAACAGTTTGGGTGGAAATACTTTTCTTCAACAAGATCATACATTTTGAAACAATAAACAATGGCAAGCAATATTTTAAGAGAAAGCAAAATGTGTTAGATATGCAAAAAGGTGAGATGGACAAGATGAGTCTTATATATCAAATATTGATACAAAATTCATGAAGAGAGACAGCTAATCAAATCCATTCTGCATGGTTTCTAAACTGTTATTTTAAAATATTTATGAAAATAACTGTACAGTGTATTGAATTCTACATATTTAATTCATCATTTAGCTATTCTAAAGACTAGTTTAATATTTAATGGAAGCATTTAATTCATGTGTCTTTTTCCTAAACTTGTCTCTTTTTTTTGATGCATTATTATAATACATAGTCGTGGCATTCATTGTCATGTATTTGTACATACACATAACATAGTTGATCAATTTAATTTGTCAGTTCACCCATTTCCTCTCTCCTCACTCCTGCCTGTGGTCCCTTCCTCTACTGCACAGTCCTTTAGATATGTGCCTAGTTGCTTTCCCTACTTTGCTTTTTACTAATATTTTACAGTCTATGTTTAATCTACTAGTTGACTAATAGCCACGGTCAGTCACATTCCTAACAGATATGTCTATATCTATGTATAAATGTATGAACACAAACATGCAAACACATTTTCTTGAGGGTCTACATAACTCACATGTGATAAATTGCAATTTGTCACATTTGACTCTTGACCTAATCTTATATTTTATTAAAAATTTGCATTAAGATGATTCATCACAAGATTTATTCTTGGATCAAAATCCTAATAGTCATATACTGTTTTTGTCTAGTTAAACCACTTTCTAGACTACAGCAACAGAAACTTCCAAACTGAATACTTTCTTGCTTCAGCCAGAGGTTATTTCAGGTATTCACAATGATGTCAATATTCTCATTCTAAGGTTTGCTCATTACTACCTTTGTGTTAGTTTAACAAACACACACACTTTTAAAATAAATAAATAAATAAATAAATAAATAAATAAATATTATATATATATATATATATATATATATATATATATATATATATATAGTTTTACTGGTTCATTGTAGTCATGCATCTTAATAGAGTACACACATTTCTTATAGTGTAGCAAAAATGGCTGCAAATGTTTCCAAGTACCATGTTCACCACAGAGCCATAATTTTTATCAAAAGTCTTGACTTTCACTCTGTACTATCTTGAGGCACATTTCTAATTACTATTTACTAACTAAATACTTTCTCTAGGGTATTGTATAGGTGATTACTCTAGACCAGATAAGATATTTCAACATGCATATTTTTAGATTTTTTTAATCTAAATTTTGTAGGCAACTTTATAATAAATACCTGAGTTACACATTGTTGATTTCCTTTCAAAATAATTTATTTTTATGTTATAAATTGTGTTTTTATGTTATTTATCTAACTTTTTTGAAGGACCTGAAGTTAAACAGTGAGAATGTCAACTTTAATCAAAGACTATAGGGCAGGCATTGTGGAAGACTGCCCTAGAGAGTTAACATTACACAGAAATGACATCCATCCTCTGCCTGGTATAGGAAGGATGAACTGTGTATAGAGCTTGGTGGCTTCAAAACCTGTGTTGGAATCCATCTGTGTTAGGCAGCCCTTTATCGCTGTGGCAGAAATACCTAGAAAATCAATTTATAAGGTGAAATATTAATTTTTGAAGTTCAGTTTCAGTTTCAGAAGCTTCAATCCATAGTCACTTGGCAGGAAGAGAGGTGTAGAGAAAAACTGCTTACTTCTTCATGGTGGGGGGAGAAGGGGAGGGAGGGAGGAGGAGGAGGAAGAGGAGGAGGAGGAGGAGGAGGAGGAGGAGGAGGAGGAGGAGGAGGAGGAATGGGCTGGATTATATTTACCCATCCAGGGCATATGCCCAGTAATCTACTTCCTCCAAGGAGGCCTGACCTCCTAAGGTTTTCTTCCCTTCTCATTAGCACCATCAGCTGGGAATCAAGGCTTCAAAATATGAAGCTTTGGGAAACATTCCAGAATCAAACTATACCACAGTCCATTTAACCAGGGATTCAAAAATGTGTCCCTGACCTATTGAAGTATGTAAAGTTCTTGCTTCTGTGCCTGACAAGATAGACTCCACTCTCTCTTCTTACACCCTTTAATGCTCTTATTTAAATCTAGGTTATTTCCATAGCCTTTTAAAAATGTGTGCACTGAATCATATCATTTTTCATTAAGAATGAATGAATATAATATGGTCATGATGATATTTAAATACTTCTAATGATGCATATAATGGTTATTACATATAACACCTAATATTCTTTAGCTCTTTAATTTATAAACTTTTATATTTTGTTAAATGACAGAGCACGATAATATGGAATTGTATTAGCTATTTTTTATTTTTTTATTTTTATTTTTTTATTTTCATTGGTGCATTTTAGTCATATATCTTAATGAAATAAAAGATGGTGGAGCCATACATGCACACATCACTCAATTAGCTCTTACACAATACCCACACCATTCTCTCCCCCTCTCTCCTTCCCATGCTTGGCTTAGTGATTGACTTTGATATGTGTAAGTACATAATGTGCTTTAGAGAGTTGCCCTTTTCCCCCTTTCCCATCAGTTAGGTTTCCTTATTTGCTCACCTACAGAATCTCCTTCATCTAGAATTCTTCCTGTTATTCATTTCTCCCTAGATTTTGCATATTAGGGAAAGCATCCAATTACATTTTTGTGTGTGTGACTGACTAATCTCACTTAGCATAATGTCCTCCATTTCCATCCATTTCCCTGTAAATGATGTAATTGTGTTTTTCTTTATGGCTGAGTAAAATTCCATTGTGTAATCCGTTCACCTGTTGATGGACATCTGCTATTTTTTAACAATCATTTTGAAAGATTTTAAAACAAGTTCAAACAAATCCATTACATTAAATAAAATATTTTCTATTTTATGGCAGATTATTTTTATTTACTTGTATTTTGTCAAATTTACCTAGAAAAGTTCTTATTTCATATACAATTCCTTTCTAATTCAATGACATATGCATCATTAATTGCTTTGTGACGGACAACTGTATATCTAAAGGCTAAATAGTTTTAAATTGAGAGATTTTAAACTGTGAAGTCATATGGTGATGTTTCATATCGAAACTTTTCAAATACTGCTAAATTTATTATTGTCACGTTTCTTGATAACTAAAAGGATTATTAACTTTTACTCATCCAAGTTCATGGACCATCTAACATATAATCACAGACTCAAGATTACAGTGTCCTGGGAACATGACCCTAGAATACTGGACAACCTTGATTTCTACATCTTTCATATTTTTATATTCTATAATATTCATGGGGTATGCTAGAATTTATGTTTGATCTCCACATTTCATCATCATAATCAAGATACCATTTCTCAGATACTAGATGACTTCTGAAGAGAACATTGCTTAATAGTACACTTCTTGTAAAAGTCACCTAACCACCAACAGCAACCAGTAGTGTAAAGAAGTGGTTTCTGTGATTTAAATAAAAAAAAATAAAGTTTAAAAATATAATGAGGAATTATATGACTGCTGACAAGTCATGACTTTTCACAAGATTTCTGATAGGTATTATCCATGGAGTGTGTGTGAATAGAAACTTGAGAGCAGATGTAACATCCTGGAAATATGGTCTGTTTGAGGGTCAGTCATTATATTCAAACACTAAAGTCGAGTTTCTCTTCTACTTAGCAGATAAAAAAAAAAGGTAAAATGGGGAATGTCGGTAATACTTATTTAATAGACCTTATTCACTTTTTATTGTTTTGTAATTCCAATATTTAGCAAAGGCTTACATATTTTACAATATCAAATGAACTCTAAAATAGCTATTGTATATCTTGTTTCTTATAACTCAGTTATAAAGCCATATACCACATAATATCATTTCTGTCAATGATGGCCCACATAGATGATGAAGGGCCCATAATATTTTAATGGAGCAAAAAATCCCTGTCACCTAGTAGCATCTCAGCTGCCATAACCTCATAGTGAAACATGATACTCATGTTCTCTATGGTGGTACTAGTATAAACAAACACATGCTCTCAGTCACATGGAAGTACAGCACATGTAATTATGTATCTGTAATAATACTTGCTAGTAAACTATTGTTACTGGCGGTGTGATTACTTTTAAATTTTGGAATAATCTTCTACTTGTAACAAAAAAAAGTTTCTTGTAAAACTGTGCCATTTAGTGCTGGTAGCAGCCTTGGATATCTTGTGTTTACCATCTCTTTTAATTTTGTAAAGAGTCTACCTCAGGTGATTGACTTATGCTATATCTAGGTTTGTTTAGGTAAACTCTATGCTGTTCACATATTGAAATAAAGCATTTAATGACACGTTTCTCAGCATGCATTTCTGTAGTTAAGAAAGGCATGATAATATGTATATGTATTTCCTCACAGGCCTATTTTAGTGAATATACTTGCTTGCTTACTTATAGAATATTTTCATAGCTATAGCCAAAGCCATAGTGTAATCTTCAAGAGTGTTAAAGTCAGGAAGACAAAAAAATGACTAAGAATTTTTTTCAGATTTTAAATACAATTTGTTAATTCTAGACCAGAACTTTGTTCCCATTTTTCTCTAAAAATCAGTAAATCTTGGTAACATTAGTTATACTTTCTTTTCCTTATTTTCTTCATTTGTATTATATAACTGATAATAAGAAACCTACCTCTTATGTTTATCATGGGTGTTGTGTGAGTTGTTTAAAAAAACTGTACAGTGCTCATAATATGGTTTCTATAAATGTTAGCACCTATTTTGGCTTAACAAAATATTGTAGACCTGGTTACAGAGGCCAGGAAATCTAAGGTCAAAGTACCCACATAATCATTTGCTGGTGTGTGCTTCCTTCCTGTCCTGTAGATACCACTCCCTCACTGTGTCAGCACATGGTTGGTCTGGAAAGAGCAAATTTGGGTGTCTCTTCTATAAGGGAACTAATTTTATTATGAAGGCCTCACCTTCATGATCACACCTAATCCTAATTAATTCTATCAAAATCCTATTTCCAAATACAGTGACCTGAAGCATTAGGGCTCAAATATATAAATTTTATGGGGATATAAATATTCTGTACATATCACAGTGGTTTACAAATGTCTATTAGTCGATTATCATATATAAAAGCCCAGTATAAGAAATTATTTTAACTGAGCCTTATTTGTATGAGACCAGGGTGGAGATTATAAATTAACTTGTTAAATTGTTTCTTTTTTCTGAAGTGGTCCCCTATATAAATTTCTTATAAATTCCTAGGACCTCTCCAAGTGAAGTTTGAACCAACTGTCTGCTGGTCAGCATATACTTACCTGGCTAACTGTGATAATTAATAAGGCAAGCAATCATTAATTTACTCAGTAAATATTTATTACTGGAATACAGAGAAATTTGAAGAATATAAAAGATCAAACAACAAAATAGCTAAACATCCCAAAACAAAATTACTTAATTTTCAGCCCAGCATGATGGTGAACACCTGTAGTCCCAATACATAGGAGGCTATGACAGGAGGGTGAGAGGGCCAAAGCCAACCTTATCAATGTAGCAAGACCCTCAGCACTTTAGTGAGAATTTTGTTATCAAAAATAAAAATGGGCCGGGCGTGGTGGCACATGCTTGGGAGGCGGAGACAGGAGGATTGCACAGGTTCAAAGGTTTAAGAGACCCTGTTTCCAAATAAAAATATAAAAAAATAGGTGTCTGGAATGTAGCCCGGAGGTAGAAGGGTTTTCAGGAACCCCAGTACCACCAAAAAATAAAAAAATAAAAATAAATAAAAATGGGCTGGGAATGTATCTCAGAGACAGAATGTCCCTGGGTTTAATCTACAGTATCCCCTACCCCAAAATGAAATTATTCTATTCTCTCTGGTAGTGTGCAGCCTTAAGTATCCAACTCAGAGGACCTAAGTGACACGAGATAGCTCCAGTAGGGAAAATTCAGTTCATAGGAATGTTGTGACAATCTCAGTTCATAATGTTTTAGGGTAGACTATAATGCAGGCTAAGCAACCCACAGTCAACTCTAAATGTCTGAGCATTTGCCAGGAAGCAGAACTGTTGTCAGGGGAAGAATTTGAAGTGTGGTTTAGCCGCACTAAGGAAATACCACACAAATTAAATGTCTTGAAAATGCAGAAATAAATGAAAGATTATAATGGAAAGTTTGAAGGAAACTTCCCTTGAAGTGGTACATGGGTTAAAAGATACAAATACTTCAGCCTTGGTATCACTGTCTCTGGTTCTTTAAGTCTTCCATGTGTTACCAAGTGCCAAAGAAAATCAGGCAAAGCTCATGAGCCCATAAAAGAAAGAGGATAAAGAGGCTGACTTTCTGTTACAATTAAACAAGTATCTACTAAATAACTAATCCATGGTACTTTAGAAAGAGACTCAGGAGTAATTCTACCAGACTCAGGAGTAATTATATCAAGCATTGGCAAGAAGTATTTATTTGTTTGTACACTTATTTCCAAACTCTGCAAAACCCCTTCCACTTTTGTGATATACTGGATACACTGCTAAAATTATCAACTGATACAGTTGCCCATAGAGAATAGAAGAGGCTAGAACATATAAAGAATCCTAAAAAGCAAATTAGACTATAAAACTGCATGTCAGAGCATGGACAATCTCCATATAAGTTTTATATCATTGTTTAATAAATTGTCACAAACTTGGTGGCTTAAAACTATGTCCACTTGTTAGCTCACAGTTTTGTATATCAGAGTATGCCTCAGATCCCTCTCAAGGTGACACAGGCCAAAAAACTAAAGATGCTAGGAGGCCACATTCTCAGCTGAACTTTGGGGTTACTTCTTTCTCAAATGGGATCACCTTTATTGCTTACAGGCCACATGGATTCCTTCATTTCAAATGTAGCAACATAAAATCTTTTTCAAATAGAATTCACCTCATACTTCAATCACTAGGAAAAGCAGAGTTCTAGATAGGCATGGTGATATATACCTGTTATCCCAGTACGTGGTGGGCTAAAATAGGAACACAAATTGAAGGTCAGCCTCAGTAACTTAGGAAGACCATGTTTCAAAATAAAAAAATTAAATTGGCTTTGAGTTTAGCTAAGAGGTCTCTAGTAGGATAGTATCTCTTTCTTAAATTCAATTAATTACTTCTACAAAAAATTATTTATGGTTTTACTCAGATTATAATTTAACTGACTGAGAAGGGTTTGTAAGTACAGAGGCTAGGAATCTTGACAGGTTATTTTAAAACGCACCTACTATAAACAGATTTTTATTTGTACATATGAACAATTAGGAGTTTTTTTTTTTAAATAAAAGGATGTGAATTATGAAAATCCAAAATTTTCCTCTTTAGAAGGCAAGAATTCGCTGGGCATGGTGGCACACGCTTGTAATCCTCATGCTTGGGAGGTGGAGAAAAATATAAAAATAGGTCTGGGAGTGTAACCCGGAGGTAGAAAGGTTTCCAGGAACCCCAGTACCACCAAAAAATAAAAAAATAAAAAAATAATAATGAATAATAAATAAAATAAAAGGCAAGAATTCACTTTTGTACTTCTGTGTAGTTGTCTCAGGTTTTAGCTTTAGTTTATTCTTGAAGACATTTTGTATATTCCCACCTGTAATGAATATCTACTCGGTAAATTTGTTAACATATACTAGGAGAGTCAGGAGAGATTGCAAAATTGATCAAGAAAGGGTTAGCACTAAAGTCTTCCTTGACCCAGGACATTACTGCTAATTGTTGTATTTGCAGATTTGTATTTACCAGTAGAAGGAAGCATGCCAGAGTATACTGGATAGCATGTCCTATTCCAAATTAGAAAATCCACTATCATCAGAAAAACGTGAAGCAAAAGAATGAGGTCTGTAGTTTAATAAACTGGTAAGAGTGTCCATTCATTTAGAAAACTGTGTGAGATCAAAATCCAGGGGGAATCTAAGCTCACCAGATGGAAACATGTAGAGAATGTTGAGATTTAGGTGAATCAATTATATGATGTAGGGGAATTCTTTGATAATTTATTTGAGCAGATGAAAAGAACACTGGAGAGGCATTAAGTATCAACAGAATACTCAAACTGTTTTCATAGCAATGGACCCTCTTAACTATTGAATTATTTGTTTTCTCACGTAGGATCTGGGGCTATAAACTACTTGTTTAAGAAAATAGAAAGAGACCTGATCATGCCCTTCAGGAAACTACCTTCTTTACTTTTCTGCCACATAGAAGTTAATGTTGATTTTTCATGAATGTAGAAGAAATATTTCAAGCATGTTGGCTAGAAGGCTTGCCAGTTTATTAGCTTGTCTGGAGCGTCTACATGTCTCTAACTCTGGAGGTATATGTTATGCATCTATGTGCAAATACGCTCCTGAACATATGTAAATATGCACACAGAGTAGTTTTTACCAACTGAAAAGATTAGTGCTGATGGTGTCAAAGCTGTCCTGAAAATGTTTATTTTCCTAAATGCTGATTAAAAATCCCACATTCTCATTTGCCCTCACTACTGTAAGTCTAACTACCTCTGGGTGCTGGCACAGAAATTCACTGCCTGTATGTACAAATATTTATATCAGCGTAGGAATTGGTATCCTTTTTTATCATGCTGGAAACATGCCACATGGAAAATAGGCTCAGTGCTTATTTAAGAGAATTCCTTCCAACCTCCCCTTTTCTTTTAGTATAAGTTGCATTCATTTATTTGCTTTAAAAAAAAAACATGTAAATCTGTTCACCGTAAGTTGGCAAGACATTCCAATGAGACAGATTTAGATAAGTAAAAGTTTCAAGCTAAATATTGATATATAAATCCATATTTTACAGAAAAAAAGATATGTTTGTAGTAATAATGTAGTCTTTTATCAAAGATTGTTGTTAATAAATGTTCAAGAAATATTTCTCATTTCACTGTGTGTGTTTTTTTCCCTTGATTAAGCAATTTATTCTTGGGAAGTTACATCTACAATTTTTATTTATGTGTTGCTTTTTTACATGTTATTATATATAATATTATATGTACTTTTAAACTGTTATATATTTTATCATAATTGAGTCAATCTTAAGAAAAAGAGATAGCATATATTTATTTGTTTTGTGAGAAAAGAGAGACTGAAAACAAGACTGAGTTTTGTATTTTTCTACAAACTTGATGATGATACCCTTAAAAATGAGATTAGCTAATTTGTCAGTTTAGCTTAATTGCTATCCTAAATGTTACTAACTGCATAGCTAGATATCAGTACTCAGTCATTTGTTTTTCCATTTATTCCACAAACATTTTTGTTTACATAGTAAACATTTTCCTAAATTCAATAATAAAGACATTATTTTCATGCAATGTATAGTCTATATAAAAGTCAGTAAGCAGCCAAACATATATAATTAATTAAATTGAAATAATAGTAATCTTCCTATCTTCGTCAATATTCTCATTGTTGTAATCCTAAATGATGGACCACACAAATTACAGGAAGAAAGATTTATTTACTAGCAGTTTTTGAAGATCTGAGGTTCAGTCCATATCAAGACAGGGTTTTGCAGATCTCAGGGCCAGGTAGTGGGAATCAGAGGGGAAGAAGCAAGGACTCTGCTCTCACCTCACAGGGGCCAGAAGCAAGAGGGCCAACAAGCAAGCGGCCCACCCTTTAGATGTCTCCAGCAACATGGCACCAACTAGGTTACCACCCAGTGACCCCAGCAAAAAATAGACTTTTAACTTCTGGGGACATATACTTTTAAAAATGATTTAAATGTCATTAAAATAATATATTATTTGTTAAACTTTAATAAATAAAATTAGTAATATATCACACAAATATTAAAACTTTAAAAATAGGCATATATTTTCAACTCAATATAAGCAATAGTTCCATTAGATATCCATTAAATACCCATTACTTAGCTTTCTCTACTCAAGCAAATTAATCTACTAAGTTTATACAAGTTATATAAATCTTACAGATGTCGAATTGTAGCACTGAGAGGATGTTTGGGCCTATTCAGTGTTTTCTATGTATAATGAAATAATTCAAAAGTATCACCACATATCTAAATTGTACCTAAGTTATGTGGATAATATTTTATCAAATTAAAGTATAGTTTACTTTTAAAAGCAGTTTTATAGAATGCAATTATGAAAAATACAAATAATATAAGTACTGGTGAGGATGTGAAGAAATAGAAACTCATATATACTGTTTACAAGAGTGTAAATAGGATAACCATTATGGAGATCAGTGTGGAGGTTTCTCAAACACTAGGAACAGAACCTCTAGGAATAGAACTAGCGATACCACTCTCATATAGTTCCAAAAAATTAAAGTCAGAATATTATAGTTATACATGCATATCCATGCTTATAGCAGCACAATTCACAAGAGCCAAGTTATGGAACTAGCCTAACTGACCATCCAAAGCTGAATAGATAACAAAAATGAGGTATATATGCACAGTGGAATTTTACACAGCCTTAAAGGAGAACAAAATTATACCACTTACAGGAAGAGAGAACTAGACACTATTATACTGAGATTGGCCAGTCTCAGAAAGGTTAGAATTGTATGTTTCCTTTCATATGTGAAAGCTAGATAAAAGTTAAAGAAAAACAATAAGAAACTTCAGATAAATGAGCAAAAACTAGTATAATAATGTAAAAGGATTGTGAAGAGGGGGTTAAGGAGGGGAAAAGAAGGGCTGAGAATGAAATAGTTCAAATAATGAGTGACAATATCTGAAGGTATCACTCCGAGTCTCACTAACATGTACAGGGAGGTATCAGAAAGAGGAGGGTGAGATCCAGCGGGAATCACACCACGCTCTATGTCCATATATGTTTATATCTCATCCAATGTCACTACAATATATAATTACAGTGCACTACTAAAAGTTTATTTTAAAAACCAGTTTCTCAACAATCACTTCAAAATTGTAGAATCAATGACCCTGGATATGTCTCACTGTGAACTGTCTTTAGTCCATAAATCCTTGCTTAAATTTGAATCTGATAGATAAAAGAAATCCTGTTTCTGTATTTCCATTAAGTAGATATATTTGACAAATATAAAGTGCCCCGACTTGAAGAATATACTTTTATTTTAAACGTTTTATGAATTATTAATTATTTGACAGCTGCTTTTAACATCTTAAGGGTGTATTATATATTTTTACAGCCAAATGATGCATGATGAAACTGATGTTTACAGATATTAACAGAATTGACCCATATTTTTTTTAAGAAGGAGTTACTTGTACAGTCAGTTCCAGAATAAAATGCTCCTGAATCCTAGCTTATTGTAGTTCTCTCAACTATGCTATAAACATTATTAAGAATAAACATTCTAGGAGGGTATGGAGGGGCACATGTAATCCCAGTACCTGAGAGATTGAAACAGAAGGATTGCAGGTTCAAGGCCAACCTCAGAAATTCAGGGAGACCCTCAGAATTTAGCAAGATCCTGTTTCAAAATAAAAAAAACTGAATAATAAGGGTGGGGATGTAACTCAACAGAAGTCGAATGTCCCTGGGTTCAATCACCAATACCAAAAGAATTTTTAAAAAAATAAATATTCTTAAGAATTGTATCATTTTTTGGTCCATGGCATTAAGATACTGATATTGTAAAGAAGCATATGGCCTGGGAGGCTGAAACAAGAAGATCGTGGTTCAAGGACAGCCTCAGATACTTAATGGGACCCTTTGCAACTCAGTGAGACCTGTTTCAAAATAAAGAATAAAAAATAGATTTGGGGGGCGTAGCTCTGAGGTAGAATGCTTCTGGGTTCCATCTTCAGTACTGAAAAAAAAAAAAAAAAAAAAAAGCTGGGCGTGGTGGCGCGGTTTGTAATCCCCGAGTTTGGGAGGCGGAGACAGGAGGATGGCACAGGTTTGAAGCCAGCCACACTGGCTTAAGAGACCCTGTTTCCAAAATAAAAAAATAATAGGTCTGGGAGTGTAGCCCAGAGGTAGAAGGGCTTCCAGAAACCCCAGTACCACCCCCCCAAAAAAGGAAGCATATGACCTTTATACCTTATATTTTAGATCAAAATTTTATATTACATGATTAGTTATTATATTTGCTGTAGCCTTTTCTCTGATCCCTTCAAATACAAAGGCCTGTTTCCTGGTGCTATCACACTGAAGATAGAAAGCCTTATTAGCTCTGTTTCCTGTCCTTCCTTCCGCTTTCCTCCCTCCCTTCTTCCTTTTTCTTTCTTCCTCTCTTTCTCTCTCCACACTCCATTTATCCTTCTTCTTTCTTATCCTCCACTCTCCCCTTTTCTTCTTTATATTCCAACCATAAATATCATGTATAAACATAAACAAATGGCAAGTTATTTCAATATTTTAAATAATTTTATATTTTCTTATGAAAAAATTTGGCTTTTTAAAGAATATTATTTGATTTGTTTCTTCCTGAAGGGAATGCATGCAGTTGTTTGCTTATTGACAAGGTGACCCACCAAAAGAGTTCTGTTCCAAATGGAATAAATCGTACATTCAAAAATTCAAGTAAAATTCTCAAATAAAAGTTGTCATTTTTCCATCCCTTGTGGAAAGAGAAATTATTTTGCTTAGAATGCACATTTAAATTTAATTTTTATGAAAAATTTAGATATGTAAGTCTTTTTGGAATTGCAAAGCTAACTTATTTGTTCATCATTTAAATATAAACTATCCTAACTCTTCCAAAAATATTAGAATTAGTCCTATTCTTTTTAGTAATTGAGTTTGAGATTTGATTTTATATTTATTTTACTTTCTAAAAGGAAGTATGCTCACTGTTGGTTTAGTATGAAAATTTTTATGATACAAGTATGTAAGTTTATATTTTTAAGAAATCTATTTGATCGGTAGTAAACTCTAAACAATGTTTTTGCATGATGAATTAGTTTTTAAAGCATTTCAAAAGTAAAAGAAAAATTTTAGAGGAAACTGCTGTTAAATGCACTATGAATCTTCTGTTTAATTAAGAAAGAAGCCATAAAAATACAACAAACGTTTATCAGAAAGAAAAAGTAAATATTTTTTGTGAAACCTAAAAGAATATTTATTATCCTAAGAAGCTTTAGTTGTCTTTCCAAAGTCATAAATAAGATTAAAAGAATATCCTCATGGGATTTATTTGATTTTTAGTATTGGATTTTTCCCTATTTTTTGATCGAATTTTCCTGTGAAATAATTTACTTTGAAAAGTGTCTTATCACCTTCAACATTTTATTCCATTATATACTATTAAATTCTGTATTTATACATTTATTAAAGTATATATTTGTAAGCTAGGCATGGTGGCACATACATATAATCCTAGCACTTGGCTGACTGAAACAGGAGGATCACAGTTTGGAAGATAGCCTGAGTAACATAATGAGACGCTCAACAATCTAAGGAGACTTCATTTCAAAGTAAAAAATAAAATAGGGATTAATGTATATTTGGTGGTACTGGGGTTCCTGGAAACCCTTCTACCTCCAGCCTACACTCCCAGACCTATTTTTATATTTTTTGAAATTTGGAAACAGGGTCTCTTAAGCCAGCGAGGCTGGCTTCGAACCAATGGGATCCTCCTGTCTCAGCTTCCCAAGCATGGGGATTACAAGCATGTGCCACCATGCATGGGATTAAGGTATATTTGGAGCTAGAATACCCCTGAGTAAAATCTCCAGCAACACACACACACACACACACACACACACACACACACAGAGTATGTATTTCTTTTCCTTTTTAATTAAATGCAAATTATTGAGAATAGTGTCTTTTATATTCCTTTATGTCGTTTCAATGTTTATGAAGGTCACAAATCAAAAATGGATATTTAACAAGGTAAATTGTATTGAACATCTTGCAGATATTTTACTACATAAAAGTGAGGAAACAATGACAAACTAAGCAGCTGAGGCTGTCCTTGTGCCACGATCCTCCTGTCTCAGCCTCCTGAATGCTGGGATTACACGCATGTGACACCATGCTCGGCTTTGGAGGATGTTTTTAAATAGATATGCAGTTGAAGTTTTGAATTTGGATTAGATTGAATATTTTAATTTCTTAAAATATAAGTTCATTCCCTCCTTCTAAATATGACCACACTCTACTAAATTGTGATCAACTTAAAAATTTACCCAAACTTACATTCTATTTACTTTGACCCCCCAAAAATGCAATAATGATTTAGTTAAATATTAATTTTGTAAAGGATATCATTCAGTAAGTAGATTTTTTATGAACATATATTTTAAGGAATTAAAATATTCAATCTAATCTAAATTCACAACTTCAATTGCATATCTATTTAACAACATCCTCTATAGCTGAGTGTGGTTTCACATGCTCTTGTAATCCCAGCATTCTGGAGGCTGATTCAGGAGGATCACGGTTCTTGGACAGCCTCAGTTACTTAGTGAGGCCCTCTGCAACTCAGTGGGACCCTGTTTCAAAATAAAGAATAAAAAAATAAGGCTGGGGATTTAGCTTGGAGGTAGAATGCCTTTGGGTTCCATTCCCAGTGGCCCCCCACACACAAATCCGCCATCTAGCGACCTCCTCCCCTGAGGAGGGGAGGGGCTTAAGCTCATCTCTCCCTCTTCCAGGCCTATGTTTCCATTTTGCACTAGGCATTCATGAGATGAGCAGCAGAGAGGAAAGACTGGAGACCAGGGGTGCAAATGTTTTTACTTATTTTTATATACTATAGTTGTCTTCTATTTAACATTAGCTATTTACCCGGTGTTTCTAAAATAAATATTGAAGCACTAACTTTTAGATAACAGCATTTGAGTCCTTAGATTTCAAAGATTCTCTCAAGGTTGCCTTCTCTAACATGGATGTAACATTTTCTATCTTGGTTCTTAAAATGTCTCTAATTTTTGGTCTACAGCAAAAAAAAAAAAAATCAAAACAAAACAAAGTAACAAAAACAACAACAACAAAACACTACAGCCTCCAATGCTAAGATTTTCTTCAGTCAGCAGGCAAAAAACTTGGATGACATCCCATCATCTTTTCAATTGTTTCATGGACTACTCATTCATCTTTGCCCTACGAGACCATGAACTCATTGCTGCTACCAGTGCCATCTTTTTTTTTTTTAATTGTTCTTTTGAAGAAATATCTAATCAGATTGCTATTTCTGCAACTTCTAAAGTAAGTAGCCACTAGGCTCTATGTTCTTCACTTGCTCTGGAAATTTATATGAGTAAATTGTTTTTAAAAAAAGATTATTGTATTAGTCAGAGTTCACTAGAATAATTCAACAGAACTCATAGGACACATGTAAAAGGAGATCAAATCAGCCTACATTCTGAAGCAGTGTGGTCCCAAGTGGCCACTTGCCTTTAGATAATCAGAGGAACCAGCAGCTGGTGAAGCAGTCCAAGAGCTGAAATCTAAGAATCAGAATGACAAAGATAACAGTTCCAATTTAAAGGCCAAGATACTCTCTGGAGAAATGATGCTGTAAGTCCAGTTCAATGAGCCAAAAGCCAATATCTCAGATAAGACATTACTATTTATACATGTCCTATGCAGAACAGTGCTACCTATATTCAGGGCAGGAATTCCCTTTCAATTTTGGATTACATAAGCTAAAATCTTCTCATTATCACACCCAACTTTACACAACCAGGTGCTTCATAACCTAGTCAAGCTGACAATCCAGATTACCTACTATAAGTCCATCCTTTGTCAACTTGACTCTTAACATTGTCTGTTTTAATCCTGCTAATCTTAAAATAAACATAATAAAGATATCGAAATTTTACCTAAAACGATATAACAACCCTGCATAAAACCAAACATTCTTGTTACTTCCCCTGAAAAAGAAGCAAGTGATACTTACTCCTGATACATAGATATCTAATATGGCATAGATTTAAGAACACTTAAATACTTCTATTAGAATAAGAGAAGGCAGAAAACAGATATATGCTTAATATGTGTAAATAGCACACATACACACACACACACACACTCACACTCACACTCATAACAAAATAGGAAAGAAACACTCGTGGGAATTACAACCCTTATGTCTGTAACTAGTCTCATGGCCTTAGTATATAACTACCTTCTACTACCTATTCTGCATTCCCTCTGCCTTCAGCAAGCACTTCAGTAGGTCTTGATCCTTTACCTGGAGGGTTAACCCATACTTTCATTTCTGGAGGTCTTAGACATTTGCCATCCTGCCTGGATTAGATAACTGTAGTTTTCCATTGACTTTAATAACTGGATGTGACAGTACTAGGACACACTCTAAGGGATTTCCTGCTTCCCAGGCATACTTCTCCTTCTTTCCATTGTGCAGCAATAATACAGTTTCCTCTTGGTAATCTGGATCAATCACCCTTGACAATCCCAAAACCTCATTCTTAGCCTGTGGACTCAGAGGCATGAGAATCCCAAAGTGGCCAGGGGGGGAAGTCTTAACTTCCATTTTAAGGAAATCATTGTTGTGACTCCTGGAAGACGTATCCTGCCTCCGAACCAAAGACCTGGAGACTAGCAGAGCATAAATGTGTGGGTACAGGAAGAAAAAATTTTGCTAGTTGGTCACTATGGAAAATGATGAGTGATACCATTCCCATTTCCATCCCTTGATTTACTGGACCCATGAATTCTGACTATATGGAAAACAACACGATAAAGTAGATGTTAATTAGGGAATATATAGCCTTCTATAAAAGGCTTCTTGAGGAGAATTGAGCTTTGCAAGGTATTGCCATCTAGCAGGCATTTTGCCTGTATTTTCAAAAAGCCATTCAATTGTTCTATTAAACCAGTTGCCCAGGATGGTGAGAAATAAGATAACATAAGTGAAACCTATGAGTATTCGAAAAATATTGCCTCGCTCTTTGGCTATGAAGTGAGTTCCTTGGTCAGAAGCAATGCTGTGTGGAGTTCCATGATGGTGGATACGACATTCCATAAGTGCATAGATGGTAGTTTGGGCAGAGGATTTACATGAAAGAAAGGCAAATCCATACCCAGAATAAGTGGAGTAAATGTTTATTCCAGTAAGGACAGAGCACTGCCCGTTCAATGAAGGAAGGGACTCAATATAATCAACCTGGCTGATCACTTCAAGGAATGCTGCCTTTATAAGAGTTCAGCATCAGTCTCTACTGCTACAGAATTTCTCCTGGGTTCTCAGTAGTGGTTGTTGCCAGCTTAGCTTTGGTGAGAGGAAGCCCATGTTGTCCACACATATCCTCCATCCTTGCCACAATGGTCACCTTATTCATGAGCCCATTGAGCAATGACAGGGTGGCTGTATAAAGAGATTCACTGTTATCCGCAGACCAGGCCATCCTGTTCACTTCACTGCTAAAATCATTTTCTGCTGAGATCACTTTTTTTGGTTGCTCTTTTAACCTTTGTTTGTTACTTATTTATCTATTATTTTCATTGCCATATTATTGTCATACATCTTAATGGGGTATAAGATGGTAGAGGCATACATGCTCACATTATTCATTTAGTCCTTCCCCAATTCTGTCCCCATTTCCCCTCTTCTTCCTTCTCATGTTTGGCTTATTGATTGACTTTAATATGTTTATAAAAATACATCATAGGCATGGGAGAATTTATCTCTTCTCCACTCAAACCCTCATCAGTTATTGCCTTATTTGCTCATATATGATTTATCTTTCTTTGTCTAGAGTTTCTCCTATGACCCCTTTTCTCCCTCACTTCCACATATTAGAGAGAACATCTGATTTTTTTCCTTTTTATGACTGACTAATCTCACTTAGCATAACATTATCCAGTTCCATCCATTTCTCTGTAAATGATGTAACTTGGTTCTTTTTATGGCTGAGTAAAACTCCATTGTGTACATATCCCATAGTTTTGTAATGTTGATGGACATGTTGGCTGGTTTCATAGTCTTATAATTGTGAATTGTGTGGCTATGAACATAGACACACATGCATTCATTTGATAGTTTGGTTTCCTTTTTGGGGGGGGGGGAGGCGAGGTAAATGCCCAGAAGTGGTATTGCTAAATTACATGGTAAGTTTATTCCCATTCTTCTGAGAATCCTCCATACTGTTTTCCAAAGTGGCTGCACTGGAGCCGGGCATGGTGGCACACACTTGTAATCCCTGCACTTGGGAGGCTGAGACATGAGGATTGCACAGGTTTGAAGCCAAACTCAGCTACTTAGTGAGGCTCTCAGCAATTTAGTGAGATCCTGTTTCCAAATATAATATAAAATAGGTCTGGGAGTGTAGCCTGGAGGTAGAAGGCCCCTGGATTTCATCCCCAGTAACACACACACACACATACACACACACACACACACACACACACACACACACACACACACACAAAATGTGGCTGCACTAATTGGCAATCCCAACAACAATGTATTAAAGTTCCCACTTCTCCACACCCTTGCCAATGTTTGTTGTTGTTTGTGTTTTGAATGATTGCTATTCTAATTAGAGTTATATGAAATCTCCAGGTAGTTTTGATTTGCATCTCTCTGATTGCTAATGTTGTTGAACATTTTTTCATACATTTACTAGCCATTTGAATTTCTTCTTTTGTGAAGTGTCTATTTAGTTCATTTGCCCATGTTTTGATTGTTTTATGTTTTCTTAGAGGTGAGTTTCTTAATGTCTTTGTATATTCTAATCATTAGTCCTCTATCAAAAGAATAGCTGGCAAAAATGTTCTCCCGTTCTGTCATCTCTCTGTTGAAGTTCTTGAGAATTTCCTTTGTTGTACAGAGGCTCTTCAGTGTAATTCAGTACCACACATTGATCCTCCTTTTAATTTCTTCTGCTTTTGGGGTGTTGTTGAGAAAGATTTCACCTGTGCCTATGTGTTGAAGTGTTGGATCCATGTCCTCTTCAAGGAACTACAAAGTCTGATTTGATTTTCAAGTCTTTGATGCATCTTGAATTGACTTGTGCAGGGTGAAAATGTTCAGTTTATTTTCCTTTTTTCTCTCTATTTTATTTTTTTAAATTTTATTGGTGCATTGTATTCATACATCATAATGGAGTAAAAAAAAAAAAAAAAACGTGTGTAGACATACATGCACACATCACCCAGTTAGCCCTTACCCAATCCCCACTCCGTTCCCTCCCCATCTCTCCTTCCCATGCTTTGTTTTGTAGTTGACTTTGATATGTTTAAGTACATCATTTGCTTTAGAAAGTCTCCTTCTTCCACCCCTCCCATCTTCTCAGTTAGGTTGTCTTATTTTCTCCTCTATAAGATTTCCTTTTTCAGATATTAGTCCTCTGAGTAGATGACAAAAATGTTCTTCCATTCTGTTGGTTCTCTGTTGAGGTACACTTGCATGCTACACAACATGTGCAAACCACATCTGGATGTGCTTTGGGCGTTAAGTCTCTCTTTGGCTTTAATAGAGCCATTTAAAAAAAAAAATAATGTGTTCCAAGCAAGGCGCGGTGACGCATGCTTGTAATCTCAGCTTTCAGGAGGCTGAGACCTGAGGATCATGGTTTGCGGACAGCCTCAGCTACTTAGTGAGGCCCTCTGCAACTCAGTAAGACCTGGTTTCAAAATAATGAATAAAATGTAGAGCAGGGGGTATAGCTCGGAGGTTGAATGCCCCTGGGTTTCATCCCCAGACTCACAAAAAATAAAAACAATTCATGTGCTCCAAACAAACATAAATTAAGTATGCCCTCAATGTGCACAGCAGTAAATGTGACAGAGCTGAAGTGAAATTGCAGCCAGATCAATAGAAACTTCCCAAATTGAAATGCAGAGAGGAGAAAGGAAATATTGAAGAAAAGAAGAAAAAAAAATTCTGAGGATGTTAAAAAAAACAAAAAAACATGTGTAACTGAAATGCCAGCAGGATAAGAAAAGAGAACAGAACAAAATAAATATGTGAAGAAAATAATCAAGAATTTTCCCAAACTCCAACAGATACAGAAGCAAAATCTGAAGAAAGAAAACACAAAGGGTCTTGAAGGAAGTCAGAGGAATAAAATATTCTATTTCTATATAAGGATGTAAATTTCATTGTAATTACATTGTAATCAGAATCTCTGAGAGCCTTGCTATACCTGCTACTGTTTGTCAGGATTACATTTACCACATTCTACAGGGAGCAAAGCCCACATTCTTTGGGCATCAGTGAGCTTATTCAGTACCATTCTGTTTCATTTAATCACATTCTGTATCTGAGTGGTTTTATCTATTCAAAGGAAAAGAGGCTGACAGGATGTATATTCTTGGCAACATATTGGGCTAAGGCTTCTATCTGTGGCTCTACATCTATACCATGAAACTCTGAAACAAATAAGGCTAAAAAATAAAATCATCACCCCAGCAGCCCTGAACACAGTGCCAGTGTTGATATACAGGATCCCAGTTATTAGGCTTATGGGCAAGAGTTAGGAGTATTCATCCATGTATACATAGGCTTTCCCAGTATACCTTCCTGTCCAATGCATTAGGAGATACATCCAGCAATAATGTTCATAAATCCAGAAATAACCATCTGGGAGGAAATTAGTGGGCTTGTCCCTATTCATTTCCACTCACCCCAGCACCGGCTAGTATCCAGTAAATGAGTGATATTTTAACATAGTTCTTGTGGCAACTGTCTGTGATTAGGTTAGTTACAGACCAATTTACCTGTTCTATACAAAAAGGTTCTGTATGTACAAGCTCCACATGTTTCTTCATTAAGCAGTCTCAACTGTTTTCTATAGCATATACCAGCAAGGGCTGTCTTATTCAGTCTTGATGCAACAAGTCCTTTATTATTCAGCATTGCTCAACCCATTCCAGGGTGCTATAGCTAAGGTTCATAAGGTAGTACAGTTTTCTGTAGTAGTAGGGGCAATTCGCTATGGAAGATCTTTGGCTGCTTCCACTGGTAAATAAATGCAGACCCAGCGATGAGAGGTAGTTTGCAGTCTTGCAAAGGTGCATACCCAGGAATGCAGGCTCTCTCCTGCTATTAACCTGGGTGGCAAGACAGGGTGGGAGATAGACCATCATAGATAAGTGTTTTTATTCTTGGAGGATATAGACCATCATAGATAGGCCTTTTTCTTCTTGGAAGATAAGGGTGATGTGCTGGTCTTGCAAGAGAACAGTGGATGGAATAATGTTTGCTCCAGGCTGATGGTGCTATACCAAAGTATAGCCCTGGGGAGGAGGTAACAGATTGGAAACATCTTCCATGGAATACAAGAAAATAGTCCATTTAACCTTTGCACCTTTCAAAATCATGTTCTGTGGCCCTGGGTAAAGTGTGCCCCATACTAGGCAAAGCCAGGCAGCTATCCAAGGGTCCAGTTGTAACTTGGTCTTCTACTCTAAGCCTCATGGCTCCAGGAGCAAACCTGATAAATTCTGAGATGCTTACACATGTCAGAGCATCTTTCCACTCTGGAGCCAAGGATTAAAGTGCAGAAGGTAAGAGGTCTCCTTTTCTCACCTCTGATAAAAAACAGGGTTTCTCACAGCTTCCTGTTATCATCAAAGTGTGAGGCATGTCTACCATTAAAGAGGCCAGTCCAGTCCAGTGAGGTTGCTCATTTAAAAACCACACTTCTAGCCAGGCATGATGGTGCACGCTTGTAATCCCCGTGCTTGGGAGGCAGAGACAGGAGGATCGCACAGGTTCGAAGCCAGCCTTGCTGGCTTAAGAGACCCTGTTTCCAAATAAAAATATAAAAAATAGGGCTGGGAGTGTAGCCTGGAAGTAGAAGGGTTTCCAGGAACCCCAGTACCACCAAAAAAAAAAAGCCACATTTGTGCCTACCACCTAATCAGTGAGGTTCCAAGGACTTCAGCTTCCCTTAGAGAAATCTATTACAACGCTCTGTCATTCTGGCTGCTTGAGGCCAGTAAGAAACACATAACTGCCACTGTATGTCATTATCCTTAGACCAGGTCTGTACCTTTTGACCTGTAAAATGGGTACTTTATCACTCTCCACTACCAGGGTCAATCATAGGCCACTAACAGTTGTTCAAGGTTGGCTACATTATGTTGCTGGTCAGCCTGCACTGAATGGTAGGCAAAGCCCGAACATGTGGTCATATCCACAGCCATCAGATACATCAGAGTCCTTGATCTGTAGGCAGTTGGCCAATATATAGTCAACCTGACATTTCTGTAAATTTTTAGTACTTCAGGAAACCTGTCCCTGAATTGTAGAAACCCTATGGCTCTGTGGGTGGTGTTCTGAACACCAAGGACACTACCATACAGCATCTTGTGCTTGAGCAGGGACAAAAGGCAATCCCCATTGCTGGGCTACAAGCCCTATAGTTCAGGCACCTACATGTCCTACCTTCTTATGTAACCATGGTGCTACCAACAAGGTTCTGAGGGTACCCAGGCCAAACTTTCACTAAAATACTGGCAGCATCATTACCAGGAGCCTGCCAAAATCTCTGCCCTGAGACATGATGAATAGTAGCTCCTTTCTGGAGGCCTCATTTCCTCAGGTTCTCCCACATATCATTGCCCCACAATGGGCGGTGTCCAATCAGTCTTGATCCACCCACTGGGGCAGCCACAAGGTTAGCCTTCTGTAGACTGTCCAAAAATCTATACAGACATGCAATGGCTCAATCTCCTTCCTGAGAATTAACCAGACCTCCCAGAGCTCAGTCCATTGGTTAGACCATCTGGCACTGGTCTCATATCAGCAGGTCTCTGCTGTAAGACCATAGCCGCCCATGTGCACAGCTGCCTATGACAGGAGCCATCAGTGTACAAAGCTTCCATGAACATAGGAGCTCTTCCTTCCTCATAGGGACTTAGGGCAACTCCCACTTCTGTGAGTCTCAAAGGAACTGTTGCTCAGAAATGTACTGGCCCCAGCAGAACATATAGCTGTTCAGTCAAAGGGCTACTAGAAAGCCATGCTTGTTGAATTAATATGCACCCCACTTAGTCAGAGTGGGAGTTTGTGCTATCCCTCTCCAGGAAGCACAAGTCCAAGACTGTAACCAGCCTTCAGTAGGGTAGGTGGTCATCTGCACCATCATTGTCCTAGTACCTATAATGAGTTCACAAGCTAAGTGGCCAACATATATGGCTGCTAACTAATTTTCAGTGAGAACAAAGTGCAACTTTGCTCTTTTCCATAGCTGTAACCAAAATCCAATTTGTCTACTTCTAGTGCCTTTTTCTGCCATAATCCCCAAACAAAATATACATCATTCACTTGGACTGTTAGCAGGAAGGATAGGGCAGGGTCTACTACTTGCAGAATTTGTGCCTGTGTTGTTGCCCTAGTAATGGCAATAAATGCAGTTTCCATTTCAGTTATCTAATCCCAAGATGGTGTAGGGGATGCAAAGGCAGAGCTAATTGAAGTATATATGTTCACCAAGACCCCAAAAGACTCAGCTACGTCTATAACTGTCTGACGACTTTTGGGCAAGGATATGTTCATATCTTACCTATCACTGCTTTGGATATCACTTTCATCTTAGCTAAGCAGACAACTCCCAAGAATTTGACAGATACCTAGGTCCGTCCACCTTGTCCTTGTTAATAGCCTACTTCCATTCTTGGAGAGTGGCTTGGAGGCTTCAAATAGCTGCTTCTAAATCTGTAATAAAATAAGGGTTTAGCATAATATTATCAATATAATAGTACAACTTTTCAGCCTCAGGCTTCTTTCAGGAGTCTAATCCGGTGCCAACAGACAATGACACAAGGTAGGACTATGCCGATTTCTTTAGAGCAATACCAAAAAGGTCCATTGCTGACCTTTCCAGGTAAAAGCAAATTGTTCCTAAATTTCTGGGATATTGTTAATGGAGAAAAAAAGATTTGCTAAGTTTACAACATAATGCAACTTTTTCAGTTCATGTGACAGGCAAGCTATCAATTTTGATATGTTGGATACACTGCATGCAATGGTAGTGTCTTTCTTTAGATCTCAGTAGTCCACTGTCCTGTACTAGAAAATGTCAGGTTTTTGCAATGGCCACATCACATGCTATAATTAATGCAGATCACACTTGCCTCTTCTAGCTTCAGTATTATTCTTCAGTATTATTTGTCCCACTGGTAACTTGTACCACCATACAATTCTCATTGCTAAGGGAAGCTGTAAGTGAGCACAATGAGGATGTTCTCTAGTGATGACCATTACAACATACACACATAGTAAGAATTCTCCAGTGGTTGTCTGCACAGTCAGTCCCTGTAATACAACCAAACCCAGGATATACTCAGTTATGAAAGTTATACATACACATCATATTGTTTAGGAGGCAGATATCCAATTGTCAGTCATCAGGGTACATCAGTCTGTAATGAGATGGCCTCCATAACCCTCTATGGAAGCCCTAGGTCCAGTAAATTTTCAGGTGTTGTCTGCTTGCATATCATCTAGTGCCAGGATGCCAGAATACATTGCACATTGTGGGGGAGGCAGTAAATAGTAAATTTCACAATCTGCCTCAGGTCAGTCAGTCAGTTCCCACACTAACTGGGTAGCCTGGCTGAGTTCCTAATCTAGGAGAAAGTCAGTCACACATATCTCTTGAGTTATTCCCTTATATATTTTTAAAATAAATGTGTGACTTTGGTTTGGATGAACCTACTACTGGAGTACCAGGAGCACTTCTTTTGGCTGGAGCTCTATTTCCTCCTCAGTCTCTACCTTCTGCCTTATTAGGTTGGGCACCCTGGAGGGAGACTACCAGACTACTGGAGTGAGAAGTCAGACAGACTCATTTTGATCATGCAGGACTCATTCAGCTGCTGCTACCCGTTGCTCTAAACCTTTTTCCCATCCCACAGCCAATGAACTTCTTGTGTCAGCTCCTGAATATCATGGCTGTCATGTCAAAACACTTCCAGAAACTTTCAGGCCACCTGTCTATCTGCCCTCTCAGCACACCACTGAAACATTTAACTCCAGTGCACACTCCAGACTTCATTCTGCTGGGGACATACGTCATCCCACTTCTCTGTTGCCATCCACACTGCCAGATATTCTGCTATGAAAACCACAGGGAGGCCAGAGACTAGGTCTCCCCCCCCCCACCATTTTGTTCCTCCCGGGGCTGTTCCTCCAGAAGGGTACCAGGGAAACTCACCTAATCCTGCCAACTATGCCAAGTGCCAAAGGTCAGTTGTGGTTCCAGGGGAGGTTCAAGCAGTGAGATCCCCAGAGAGAAGAAAACCTATTAAGCCATTGCTGTTGTTGTCCTCCTCATGGCGACTTAATATGTTTTATTCTCTACGGGGATCTCAGTTCTTGAACCTCCCCTGGAACCACAACTGACCTCTGCCACTCGGTTTAGTTGGCAGAATTAGGTGATTATATAGGGTTCAGGGCAGAATGATGCACGTCTATGCCAGTGTGATGTGCACATCCATATTTTATTTTGCCCAGCCATTCCCATATAACTATATAGACATCTGTGTCTGCCTAGTTATGAGTATATAACTAAGTGCTCATCTGAGGCTGCAAGACATAAGCAGGGTCACATATTTACATCCAGCCTGTATCTCCTCTGGGCCCCACAAAGAGAGAGACAATAAACAGGTGGATGACTTGAACAGAACCCTAACCTGGCTCATATTTTTATTTAGAGCAAAAAAAGTCTCTGCAATGCTAGACAATGCCTGAATTGACCCTTTCTCTACCTCTGTGCCCTCTCATAATACTCTCCTTATTGATTAGAATGCTCATGTTCTTGCCCCCTCACTTTAATAAAAAAGTGCTAAGCATGCTTCCTTCTCAGGGCCTTTGCATTGGTTGCTCTCTCTGTGAAAAATGACCTTTGAGATCACTCTTTCAATGATCACCCTACATAAAATGTAATGTACAGCCCCCTTCCCCCTCTGCTTTCCCTACTCTGGATATTTCCTACCATGTTTATTTTTTCTTTACCACTTTTCTTCTTGTAGCATATAATTTAATGTACCCATTCTTTCATATAATCTTGTCTGCCTTCTCACCCCTGCTTGAACATAAACCATGTAAGGGATGTGATCAGTATTTTCTTCAATAATATGTGTCAAGCACTGGGAACAGTGTCTGGCATATAAAATTTTCCCAAAACTATTTTTTTACTGAGTGAAAAGACCAAGACTTAGGCTGTGATGAACCAAGTCAAGCCAAGTAGAGAGGATAGAGAGGTCAAAGGCAATAATTTTTCCCACAAGAATTTAATTTTCAGCAATAATCAGCAAAAAACAACCAAACAAAACTAAACAACAAAAAAAGAAAATGTGTTAGTGAATACAGAATAACACCAACATAGGGCGCTTCCTGGGTTTTCTTCTGGTATTTAGCTGCCTAGCTGAGTCATTTTTAAGTGTCCCTAATTAGAAATAATATTGGTAGATAGAACCTAAGATGCCTGGAGTATTATAGGTGGAACGTAAATCTGAGTATATTCTCCCTGCCTTGTTGAGATGAAAATATCACTGTGTCTCAGCTCTATGAACTTACAACCCATAATGAGAAAAATCCTTGAAAAAAATACACAAATAAATTAGTTACATATCTAAATTTATTTATTAAAAGGTTTTATTCTTAGTACAATTATGCCTATATTAGAAAACAATAGCGTGTTAAATGGTGTAAAATACCTACCTGCACATCTATTTCAAATTTAAAACAAATAATTCAGATTCTACGTATAAAAATATATTTCAGTATCTTTTGAGAGGATCTATTCAGCTACAACATATGACTGAACACTAGAATTTATCAATCAATTATTTTTCAATGTTGATAATTCTTTCATATGCAATCATAATTTTAATGTTATTGTGGTATCTATAAAGCTTTTGATTTATCATAAATCTATTTCTTTTCTCTCTCTGTTTTGTGGATCTGCTTATTCAAAAAAAATATATGAATCATATACATTTCCAACTCTACAACAAAATTGGAGCTACACGAGTAAATAAATTATCTCTTTAGGATTTGTCGTATTGAGTGTAAACATTCTTCTAACACTAAAATTGTGATGAGATCAAGTGAAGGAAATTGGAATAGAGCATGTTCTAACTTTCTTTGGCCACCGTACAATGCTTACCATGAGACTCTCCAGCAATCCCGGCACTGTCGTCTCTTTAGAGGATTTCATAATCCTGGTAATTGCATTCAAGTTCATTTTGACAGTCTTGGCTTTAAAACATATTTGTGGAATTAGACAATAGTCACCATTGGCCACGCGCCTCGTTTTTAAACCGCATTTCTTTTATCTATCCTGTAATGTTCTTTGCTTTGTCATTAATTTTTACAGCTGAATGTTTCTACATTGTACAAGAAACATGGTGACTTTAATCCCATATTATACAATACACATGAGAATCACATGCATCCCTTGGGTTTTTACCCATACTGTGCGGAGCCCTCAATTTTATAGTGAAGTACTAACTTCTATTTTGTAGCAATTTGTTTTCTGTTAAGTAGTGTTTAGTCTATTGTTTTGTTTCCACATGCACTGAGACACACTCACATGCACATGGTGCCAACCAGGGGAAAATAACATTTTTATGTATTTTTTTCTCAGATATTTTAAGAAGTTTGCCAGTAAGTCAAATGAAAGTATATATAAATTTAGTGTAATTATGACTGAGGTACAGTAATTTTTAGGTTCAAGAAAACCCAAAACATATTTTTCAAACTGTTTGACGTAATTCTCTTAATATTATATGCATTTATGCAAATATATTTACATTATTTCTTCAAATTAAAGATATCTTCAGTTATAGGATACATCATTTTTATGTGCCACCAAGATTTCCAAAATGCTGCCAATTATTATAAAATAGTCTGAAGTATAATACAAAGAATACAAGTGAGATTAGTCACAAAAAATAAAAAGTCAGATGTTCTCCCTAATATGCGGATACTACAGAGAAAATGGGATACATGAGTAATTCTAGACAAAGAAGGGGGTACTATAGATGAGCAAATTAGGCAACCTAACTAAGGGGATGGGAGGAGGGAAAAGAAATTTTTTTAATGCACATGATGTTCTTTGACAAACATATCAATGTCAATCACAAAGCCAAACATGAGAAGGAGGGAGGCGGAAGGAATGGGGTGGGAATTGGGTAAGGGCTAATTGGGTGATGTGTGCATGTATGTCTCCACCATCTTGTACCCCACTAAGATGTATGAATACAATGCACCAATAAAAATAAAAAATAATATCTTTTAGGAATAAATGTAAATATGTAACCTTATAATTTATTTTTAAACTGTATACTAATATCTCACACATTTTGATTATCTTTTATGTAAAATTTTTACATATGCAGTGTTTTATATGCAGGAGATTGTATGAAAATTAGAAAATGTTTTTGGTAACAACTACATGTTGATGTAGCATGTAGATATATTTTTAAGAGTCATTAGGCCAGGTGTGGTGGCGCTTGTAATCCCAGCATTTGGGACGCTGAGACAGGAGGATTGTGGTTCACAGACAACCTCAGCTACTTAGTGAGGCCCGTTGCAATGCATAGACCTGTTTCAAAAACTAAAGCATAAAAAAATAGGGCTGGGGGTGTTACTCTAAGGTCCCCAGTACTGCATAAAAAAGAATAATTTTAATAAACCAACATTTTTCTTTTTATATTATTTGGGAATTAGGTTGATGATATCATGAATGCATCATTCTTAGAAGGACTACACATGGGTCATGAAATTTAATGAAATAACCATTCTCTGCTAGAGATAAATTCACTTGGAAGATTAGATATAGTAATTTATATAGGAGGTTCTGCTTTTGGTAATGATAGAGTAACTGTCAGGTGTTTCCTCCAACAGATAACAATTATAATCTCTAGAGAAAAAATTAAATAAAATAATGCCATTATCTGTATGCAGTAGAGAATGACCAGAAGCAGACAGAAGATACTGAAAAAGGGAGTCACCATTTGGAAGATCAAATAGCACTAGGACTTTATCTTTTTTAAATATAAAGCTTTTATCCTGAAAGCAAGCCCAATTTATACCATCCAAAGTGACAAAACTTAGAAGTTTTAAGCTTTCCTGATTTAGGAAATATAGGAAAGTGTTTGGTGGCTGTCACAAAACTAGAACTAAATCTCATAGGAAAAAAACCCAAATTCTACACATGAACTCTTTCCAACTCCAGAGCTGATGACTGCATATGGCAGACTCTAAGAAGCCCTGCTAATGCTAAAACAGTTACATTGGAATTTTTGCAGTTGTCGACCTCAGTAATGTTTTGATTTGATTTTCGCCAATTTAACTGTATTTATTACAAGCAAAGACCAATATTCTTTGAAGTAACAGAACCAAAACTTCAATAGTATTTTCATTCTCAATATCAAGAGCACATTGAAAATTTGACCTGTATTCAGGAAGAAAGGAAACCAATCTGAGATAACCTAGATTTAGGAATTAGTAGACAAGCAAAGTGAAATAGCTGTTGTGATTATGTTTTTTGAACATGACAGAAAATATGTTTTAACAAATCAGAACTCTCATGAGGAAAAGTAAACAATTAAAAAATATGAGTGATGTGTGCATATGTACATCTACCATTGTGTACTCCATTAAGATGTATGAATACAATGCACCAATTTAAAAAAATTTTAAATGATAGTTTTAGTACTAAAACCAGTATAAGGTTACTTATATATCTAATATGATTGGTACTAAAAATAAGAAAAAGAAGGAAGTGAGGAAATGAGGGAGGAAGAAAGGAAGGAAAGAAGGAAGGAAGGAAGGGAGGAAGGAAGGAGGGGAGGGAGAAAGGGAAGGAAGAAATCATAGCTACAGAAAGGTTAAATTGGAAAAAGAAATACACCTTTAATTTCTATGAATTTAACAGCAAAAATAAAAGTAAAATAATGGGAACTTATTGCTAATAAGTAAAAACTACCAAAGTGATAGGTTAGAACACTCCTCAATTTAGTATTTTTAAATCTATGAGGAAGGTGGTCAATCTTTTTACATTGATTTATAATTTTCTATTTAATTTGTCAGGTAGGTATATTACACTTAGTGTTCTGATGCATTGGCTATAATAAAATGCACTCTAAGAATAAATAAGGGACCCATATTTTCATACAGATTAGTTATTTTTGTATTCAGTTGGAGGATGGCAGAATTTGATATGCGGTAAGAGTATGTGTCATAAAATAAAAGTAAGAATTTCTTGCCTTTCTGAGCACTTATATCTCTTCATCTTTACTTAATTTGTAGTATCTGAAATCTATGTATAGTGGCCATGAATAAAATTTGTAATCTGCAAGAGGGAGAGGGCATGGATTTTGTTGAAATTGTGTTGTATCAGCTGGGTGAGGTGACACACACCTGTAATCTTAGTTCTTGGGAGGCAGGAACATGAGAATTTCAGGTTCTAGGCTAGTGCTCAGTAGTTTATCTATAACTCATTTGAAAATGAAAAATAAAATAGGTCTGGAGGTATAACTTAGAGGTAGAAAGATCTTGAAATCATTAGCACACACATAAATACAAACACAATTTTTTTGTTAATTACTTTAATAAAAATGTTAAGATTTGGATTAACAGAATCTTCTGTTAGTAAACAAAGGGATTAGGAAGTAAATTATGATGATGATGATGGATCATTTTATAGGTGAAACTACTTGTAGTGGATAAAGCTAAATATATGGTAATTATTATGCTAATCATATTTAATTTATACATATTTCTTTACTTTTGTATCTCTCCACCAAAAAACCTTATTTTTTACCCTTATAATAGATAACATCTTAATACAAAATAAGATAAATGGACCTCAGGCCTTATCTACTAGTAATATGTAAAGTGTTTACAACACTAAAGTGTCAAAATAAAAAATGAATCACTTAGTTCTCCCTTTAACTATTCTAGGCATTTTAACTAAACTATTGCAAGCTTGATTAATTTCTAGTCCCATATAAGTAAGTAATTTTATTCTACTTCCAGCAAAGAAAGTGTTGAATACTTGAATTGGAACAAAAACTTAAAACATAAATGCTAAAAATAAATATTTAATTTCTACATAATTAAAGCACAATCCCCACTTGACAGTGCTATCACAACCACAATGAGAAACACGGACCACAGCAGAAAGTTGTTTTTTGTCCATGACTATTTTTATCTCTAGAAATATTTGTTTAGGGGGAAATAGCCATTTCTTCCTTTAAATAATAAATTTCTCTCTCTTACCCCAAAGCTTGAGTTGACAGTTCCAGAACAGAACTAGTACCTTACTTGCCTTTGTCATCTACAAAGTTACCAATGGATTTAGTATAATAGATGCTTAAAAATCTAATTGAATGTAGACCTCTTGTTTAAAATCTTAAATATATCATTTAAAGAAGAAAATAGATTTAGTTTCCAAAATGCTTTAATTATTCTGTTTTTACAAACAAATAACAGTTTTCCAACTCTTATCCTAAACTTAATTTTAAAATAAAATATATAAGATAGTATTTTAAACAAAGAATTTTGCTGTGGACTGAATTATAAAACTCCAAAATTTATATGTTAAATTCAATCCCCAGTACTTCAAAATATTAATGTGTTGGAGATAGGGTATTTCAAGAGATAATAAAATGTTAAAGAGGTCTAGCCAGGGGCTTAAGATGGGCTCTAGCCACGTGTGGTGGCACAGGCAGTAATGTTGTAATCCTGTTACTCTGGAGGCTGAGACAGGAGTATTGCAGGTTTTCAGCCAGCCTCATCAAATTAGCATGGTTTTATGGTTTTCAGCAACTTAGTGAGATCTTGTTTCAAAATTAAGAAAAAAAAAAGAACTGGGCTGGAAGTGTAGCTGAGGCAGAATGTTCTTGAGTACTCAATAACATACACACACACACACACACACACACACACACACACACACACAGTTGAAAAATAAAATGATATGAATGATGGGCTCTAAAACAATGACTAGTATCCTTTAAGCAAAGGAAACATGTGTATAGATACACAGAGGTAAGACCACATGAACATATAGGAAGAAGACCACCACCCTCATGGTAAGAAGAGATGTGTCCTCAACAAAAAAATGGTGACTATTTGAGGTAATCCCTATGCTAATTAACTATTAAAAAGTAGATGATATATATAGATTTTAAACATCATGTTGCATATGATAGGCACATTAAAGGGATCTGTCATTTAAAACAATGAAATAAAATTTGTTTAAATAAATATTGCTAAATTTGGGGGGAATATAATTTTATAGACTTAAGCAATTTTAAAATAGAAAATTTAGAGGCTGAGACAGGAAAATCATAGGTTGACTGTGAGTAACATAATGAGACACTCTGCAATTTATTGAGTGAGAATTTGCTTCAAAATGAGAAAAATAAATAAATCCTGGGGTGTAGTGATGAAGTATAATGCCTCTGGGTTCAATCTTCTGTAGCAAAAAAAAAAAAAAAATTCAAAGAAGCAACAAGAGTTTAATAAAGAATCATGGAATTTTGACCGAATAATTTGATGTTCATATTCAGTGTTTTCCTTGGATAAGTAATGAGACCTGAAGATCTAAGAAGATCTAAAGCATTTTTGTTTTGTTGTGTTGTGTTTTGAGGAAAGAAAGAAAGAGAAAAAAATCTTCAGAGCATGTATTCCCCATGGGCAAAATGGGAAAACAGGGGGAGAAAAAGTAAGTGGAGCAGAAACAGACTGTTATAGTTAAAAAAAACTTTTATCTTAGTGTGAACAAGGAGTTAAAGCATGGAGCAATAAATGCTATTGCTTCATCAAACGCTTGGTGATACTTAATTTAAATATATTATTCAAAAATTTAGAAATAAATTATACTCTCTGTTTATCCGGAATTTCTCCACATAGAAAAAGTCAAGAGGAATCTTTTTTTGTTTTTCAAACTTGGGATGTGACTCCCTCAGATGTCTTTGTTTAAACACTACAACTAAAAAAAATTAAGAATTTAGTGAAGATGTCTAACAAGCTTGTTAGCAAGGATCCTAGAAAAAGCACAGAGGCCCTGGTTAGCCCAAATCCCCTGAATGAACTTAACACATATTTTTTTCTCAGTACTATTCGTACTATTTTCTCAACATCTCTCTCTTCTCTCTCTCTCTCTCTCTCTCTCTCTCTCTCTCTCTCTCTCTCTCTCTCTCTCTACCTATCTATCTTTGGAAAGTCTTTTCAATATTTCCAAACAGAAGTAAACCTTTTTTTTTCTTAATTCTCATATGCTGATGATAATTATTGTCTACTGGTCTAACTAAACTCACCCAAAATATCTATGACCTATCTCATCATGAGAACTCTGCTCTGTTCCACTTTGTATCTATTATAGAACACAGTTCCATAACTTAAATGGGTAGTCAGAAAAGTCATTGTATAAACTTAAAAAGTCAGCAAACTAAATAAAACTTGACCACTCAAAGCCATGCCTTCGTGCCTGTGCTGTCTATAGAAAGCTCGGATACTTAGGGAATTCCTCACCACAATGTGTGATAGCTACTTTCTGACTCAGAGGAACATTTGGATGTCTGACTGGAACCATCTTTGTGGTTTGGGTTTTTTGAAACAAAATATGTTTGAAGAACTGTTATCAACAAAAATACTTTTTCATTCTTTTTCCATACAGGTATTGACCACAAAGAGGAGTCCCAGATGACTAATGTAGAGGAAACATTTACTCCTTCCAGCTACTTTTGTCTACAGACTGGTGACCATCAAGTAACCCCTTTTTGCTGCTGAATCAGGAAAAGGAAATGAAAGGGAACCACTGGCACATTTGGGCAAGAGGCCCAGACACACGCCCACACTGCTGCCACTCTAAGAAGATGAAGAATCGCAGAAGGCAACAAAATGGCTATTTTCTTGGTAAATATAAATTTATGCTTATATTGCATATAAAATGGCACTAAAATTTTATTATTATTTAGTGAGATATATATGTGTATACCTACACTATATATATATATATATATATATATATATATATAATGTATAAACCATAAACATATAGTATACAGAAACAAAACTAGTTGGTCTTAATTTATGAAAAAAGTAAAATAGCATTGTGTTAGTCTGGAGCTGTGGTGCACATCTGTAATCTCTGTGATTGGGAGACTGAGAAAGGAGGAGGTCAAGCTGGAGTACAGCTTCTGAAACTTAGGTAAACTCTGTTTCAGAATAAAAAATGAAAAGGGCTAAAAGCTGGGTGTTGTGGCTAATGATTATAATAATGGTTCTTGGGAGGCTGAGACAGGATGATCTCAGGCGCATGGCCAGCCTCCGCTAGTTAGTGAGGCCTCTGCAAGTTAGTGAGACCCTGTTTCAAAATAAAGAATAAAGAAGCCGGGCATGGTGGCGCACGCTTGTAATTCCTGCGCTTGGAAGATCACAGAGGTTTGATTCAGAGACCCTGTTTCCAAATTAAAAAAAAAAAAAAAAAAAAAAAAAAATATATATATATATATATATATATATATATATATATATATATATATATATAGTAGGTTTCGGAGTGTAGCCTAGAGATAGAAGGGATTCCAGAAACCCCAGTACCAACAAAAAAAAAAAAAAAAGAAAAAAATAGGGCTTGTGGTGTACCATGGAAGTAGAATGCTCCTGAGTTCAGTCCCCAGTACCACTCCCCCCAAAAAAGTCTAGAAATATGGCTTGACGGTAGAATGTGTCTGGGTTCAATGCTCAGTACCAATATAAAATAAACTAATAATAATTTTGTGCATATAAAGGAGAGAATAATGGTTAGATGATTATAAAACATATCAAGAATTCTATTAAATTATATTAAGTAAAACTAGTGACACAAACATTTGTAGAAATTACAAATTATAACTATGTAGCAATAAAGAATTTCATAAATTAATCATATCTAATACTTTATTGTTTTATTTTTATAGATAAAAAGTTTGCAAAGAAACTAGATAAGACACACCAAAGTTTTATATCATTTTAAGTGAAGATATTGATAGATCAAGTACTATATATATTCTTACAAATGGAATAAAAAAAAAGAAACCTAGGAATATAGAAAGAAGTATTTTATTCATTATGAACAGTGGTGTATAAACTCTTAGCTTTAGGTCTTTATTAACCACTACATTTCTGGAATGCAGTGGCCTAAAACAAAGGGTAATAAATAATAACTAAATAAAAGACTACTAGAAACAGTAAGCAAATTTAGCAAAGTTGCAGGATATAATATCAATATACAAAAATTGGTAGCGTATCTACATTTTAACAATGCACCATCTGAAACAGGAACCAAGAGAGTTCCATTTAGAAGGTAATAATTTAAAATAAATTTAACCAAGAGAATAAAATAAGTACACAAAACCATAAAATGCAAATTAAAGAAACTGAAGACAATTTATTTAAATGGAAATATGTCCTGTGACCTTGCATTAGAATAACCATACTGTTAGTGTCCATACTGTTCAAACAGTTCCATAGATCCAATGTAATCTCTATGAAGTTTACAATAAAAATTTTCACAGAAATAAAAAAAATCTAAAATTCAAAATAGAATCAAAAAAGACCCCTAAGATACAAGACAATCTTAATAAAAAAAAAAAAAAGCTGGAGGTATCATACATACTACCTGGTTTCAAAGAACGCTACAGAGGTATATTATTCAAAACCGATGATATCAGCATAAAAACACACATGTACCAAGGGAATAGAATGGAGAGCCCAGAAATAAATCCATGATTTTTGTTAATTGATCTGCGACAAAAATGCCAGAAATTGCTCTTTAATAAATTGAAGAGGAACTGAATATCTATATGTGGAAACGAAATTACAACCTCACCCGGACTTAGTGGCAAAAACTTGTAATCCCAGTATTTAGGAGGCTGATATGGGAGAATGGAAGGCTTGTGGCCAACTTCAGCTACTTAGTAAGGCCTTACACAACTTAGTGAAACCCTATTTTAAAATAAAAAGGATAAAAAAAGTTAGGGCTGGAGGTGTAGCTCAGAGATATAATGACTCTAAGTTTAATCTCCAGTACTGCAAAAAAATATATATATATATATATAGCTTCATCTCACACTATATACAAAACTCAACTCAAAGTGGATAGATGAATTACACAGAAAACTTGAAATTATAAAATTGAAAACAGGGTAGAAAAACTTTTAGTGAGAAAGTTTATCAATGAATTGTCAGCAGAAATAAAATGGTAATTCTTGTTATTTACCCCTCAATAACCCTACAAAACTTTTATGAATATAATAAAGCTTCTCTTTATCATCATTTTAATTCTCCTATCCATTTCTATTTCTATTATCTATTTATATTTCTATTATCTATTTCTCCATTCTAATTATCTTGTATGATCCTGCTTTATTCATATTAGTTCTTACTTATATTAACAAAGCACAATTGGCCAGCTCTGGATTCTTAGTTTACCCAATTGGCACCTATGAACAAAAGGTCTAATATTTATATATTCTGCTGCTAGTGGAGTTAAATAGAATAACCTAAAATTGATTTTGATAAACTAAATAAAAAAAGAAGAAAGGTCAGTAAAAAAAAACCTCCAACCCTCTTTAATAAAGTGAAATATAATTGTGTTTGCAATGATAATACAGTCAAATCTTAAACTCGCTAAGAGCAAAATTGTTCTGTCCTTATTACAGGAAGCAGATGAAACTAACAGTGTGATATCAATGTGTATTTTTTAACTTACATGAATTCAGCAATCACTCATATTTTCTGTTTTCTATCCTCATACCAGAACTTAAAATACTGCCAGGTATAGGACAAAATGCTAGAAAAACTTTTACTTCAGTTCATAGGATGTAGGAAGTCTGAATACTAACTATTCCTCTTGTATTTTATAACTGATATTGCATTTCATAGAACTATATTTCTACATCAAATGCTAATATGAGAGCATTTCCCTAATGTTAAGAAACAATTTACTTAGAATGATAGATCCATGCTTGATAATTCTTTTCATTCTCTTTTACTTATATTTATGAGTGAAACAGTGACAAATATGGTTCATATGTTTCAAATATTATCTTCACTACAAAATATATTTATACAAAAAAGAAAAATAAATTCAAACTCAACTTCATTATTTAATAACTTAGTTCCATGCCAAATATTTTTATTTTTTGTTTTGGATATCAAACCCAAGGCCTTGGATAGGCTAGACAAGTAATCTAGCACTTAGCCACCTTCCTGACTTTTCAAACTCAACTTTTCAATAGCATATTTACCTGACCTAAGCATTGATGATTAACACTATGCAATAAAATAAATAAAACTATTTTTATAAAATAAATAAAAGTATGTAAAAATAAATAGAAACAACAAAAAGAATTTACAACTACTAAAGATAATGAAGGAGCCAGGCATGGTGACGCACATTTGTAATCTCAGCATTCGGGAGGCTGAGACCGGAAGATCACGGTTCGCAGACAGCCTCGGCTACTTAGTGAGGCCCTCTGCAACTCAGCGAGATTCAAAATAGAGAATAAAAAATATGGCAGGGGTTGTAACTCGGAGGTGGAATGCCCTTGCGTTCCATCCCCAGATCTAAAAATAAATAAATAAATAAATAAATAGATAAATAAATAAATATAATGAAAGGAATGTTTTTGTCTAAGATAATAAGGTCTATGCTTTCTTCTAATGTATATCAGCAGTTCATATTCTGCATTGTCAAAACAAAACTGGACCATTTCTGTGATATATATTCAATATATTTGATGTATACAGTTTTTATTAATTAAATTACAGTTATTAGTTAAATTATTTTTTATATAGTTATATGTGCTCCTAAAATACGTAGAAGCTGACTTGCTTATTTACATAAAAAGTTTATATTAGGTTAAATTTAACAATTAGGTTTGTACTGTCAAAATAAAAGAAGTTTCACTGAATTCTTATAGTAATAAGTGATTCTAAAATCTATATGTACATTTTTATAGTTTCAGTAAATAATATTTTTCATATTCATGCTAATTTATTTGCAGATGCCTAAATGTATTATAATATTAAACATATAAATTTATCTTAAAATGTTTCTGACCTCACAATAGATGGTTACCTATTTTTTATTAGCGTTTTATTAGAGTTTCCTAAAATTATCACTACTACTATCACTACTATAAAACATTCAACATTAAAAACTAGTTCCTTGAACCTGAAAAAGTTTAGGCACTACTCCATTTCAATGAAGTAATTACCTTTAACTGATGCCATCTAATATATTTTTCTTTTTGTCTTTAGTAGAGACTCAAAACATATTATTATGATTAAATATTCATTATCTCCTAATTTAAAGTTAGATTATTGTGATCATTTTTACAATTTTTTAAATAAAACTGAATATGTAAAAAATAAAAATTAAAAAAGACAGAGGTCATGTGAACACTGGAATATTCTAAACTTTTTTCAAGCTTCCTGGGAAATACCAATGACCTAGCTATTATTTCTTATCCCTGTCTTACCTGAAAAATGCTAGTATTTCTCACTTTATCTTAAATCAGGCTAGCAGTAGGCCAAATGCTATATTGGTTAATTACCAATTCTTGGTTGCTGCTCAACACATGTCAAATACAAGTAATTAAAACTATAGTACCCCCAAGAAAAACATTAAATTTTTTGCATTTCATAGGGACTCATTAAAACCAGATGACTATCTTGGCTCAGAGAAAGACTTGGCTAAAACATCCACTGAAGTCCATAGTTTCATTTGCTAATATCACAGAACCACAGACTCAAGAACCTGAAGGGTCCTCCAAAGTTTATATAACCTCTTTCCCAGCAGAGTGTAATTTGCAATATTCTAGAGATGTTAACAACATTTCTATGAATTCATGTGCAATAATATTTCAAGAAACTTTCTATCATTAAAATGCACCCGTTTTTCAGTAGGTGAACAAACAAACAAAATCTGTATTACTTCATTCTGCTAAAATGCCCTCAAGACAATTTTAGCTCACTCATGCTTGGCTTTTACTCAATGAAACAGCCGCATTAGCTAAAATGTGTCATAGAATAATAGTCTATCATACATTACCTCTAATATACAAAAAATGTAAACTACATACTCTTTATAATAATAAGTCACAGGACTAAGATTTTTCATAAAATTATATAAATGAAACTCTAAAAATGTATAAAGCCCATATGTGATCAATATGCGTTTTTACTATGTAAGAGCAATGCATAGAGTCAGTTATTTAGCCACTCATTATTAGGAAGAACAAAATGAAAGGAAACTAGTATCAGATTTTTGAAGTAATGTCCATTTTATTAAAAAATTATATTTTACCTTATAACACACCCTTCACAAAAGATTTCATGAGGTAGTAGGTAAATAACCTTATGCTTTTTATGAGCAGAACATTGAAAATATACTAGTTGTGTTAAAATAATTTTGTCATATTAAGTCATTTTTGTGTGTGTGTGTGTGTGTGTGTGTGTGTGTGTGTGTGTGTGTGTGTGTGGTACTGGGGTTCCTGGAAGCCCTTCCACCTCCGGGCTACACTCCCAGACCTATTTTTACATTTTTATTTGAAAACAGGGTCTCCTAAGCCAGCGCGCGCGGCTGACTTTGAACCTGTGCGATCCTCCTGTCTCTGCCTCCGAAGCGCGGGGATTACAAGCGTGCGCCACCACACCCGGCTATAAGTCACGTTTTAATGTCATGGGGCTATATCATTTAGCAAATAATCCTAAAACCTACAAGCTACACTATTTAAGAATTAGTCTTTTTGCTTCCATTAGCAGTGTACTAAAAACAATTAGCAATGTGTATTTCTCCCTTTTTGCCCTTAAACCTTTTCAGCATGATCAAACAATTTAAGACACAGTTTAGTATAAAGTGCAGTTTTATGACATAAAACTGATGACAAAGGAGGGAAAAGACAGTCTTTTGAAGTTTATCTAAATAGAGTCAGATTCTCTTTCCTCTTAAATCTGCTTGCTCCGGGTAGAGTTTGTTGAATACAGGACACTGATGATTGTAATACACCAAAACATGGATTAGGAGGATTCGTTTGTCATTTCAACTGAGAAAATAAAAAAAGGAATGAAATGAAACTGTAAGTACACATTTAGTCTATTATATTACAAACAGTTGTTGGAACAGCATATTATTTATTTCCTCCATGGCTATTTTTTAAATGTGATGTATTTAATATATTGAATTATTTTACCTTTTTAATTGGTTAAATATACTCAACTTCAATATTCAAAGACCTGCCATTAAGTACAAGTTTTCCTATCAATGCAAAATCTAATCTTAAATAAAATACAAATTATGCTCCTATAGTAGAAGAGCATAAATTTATTTTTCCTCCTGGGTGTTTCTCTCTATGCATGATATAAGGTAATGTCAAATGCCTAACAAGAGATCAAATTTCTTCTTTACTTGTGACAATCAACCACATAATATGTATATCATATTCATATAATGCAAGCATTTCCTAATATTACAATCAAATATTTAGTATATTATTAATTTTTTGTGATACTGGAGATAGAATCCAGGGGCATTCTACCTCTGAGCTATACCCCCAGCCCTATTTTTTATTCTTTATTTTGAAACCGAGTCTCACTGAGTTGCAAAGAGCCTCTCTAAGTAGCTGAGGCTGTCCGCAAACTGCTATCCTCCTGTCTCAGCCTCCCAAATGCTAGGGTTATAAGAGTGTGCCACCAAGCCTGGCTCTATTTATTGATTTTAATATTTATAAGTCATTCAATAATTCAATGTCTTCTTAAGTTACAGTTGATTTTTAGGCCAAAGCCAGAGTATATAAAAATCCATACATCACACTATTTCTAAGGTTGTATATCTATTTATATAAAGTTCATATTAGCATAATGGTGACATGAATTTTATTTTTTTATTTAAATTTTATTTTTGTGACATGAATTTTAAAGTATAACAAGCTTAACTATTTTTTGTAAATAAGTCATTTACAATTGCATTGTGCCCATTCTTATATATTCATCAATTATTTACTTATTATTTATCAATTAATTGAGGAAGAAGTATTTACCAAACATATAATACCCTGCTCTTGTCCCTATGGATATTTTAATAAACACATATAGTCAGAACTATATGTTAATGAAACTTTTATTCTTATGGGAAAAGCATGTTTCAAGCAAATAAGCATAAAATTATAAATCATAATAAGTATGTTCATTTTATAGTGTAAAAGAATAAAGGAAAATAAATTTACCTTTAAATATTTCTTTCACATATATTTACATTGAAGATTTCCTAAAAGAATAGATAATTGCTGTCATTTCTGTATTTCAAAATAATTCCTTGGTTACTATTTAATGAATATCTATTGGGTACTCAGACTATGTAAAATTAAGAGAAATTTAAATTTATATATAAATGTATATATTCACCTATTACACACACACACATACACACACACACACACACACACACACACACTTCTTTCTGTCTTGCCATAAAGAAGTTGACTTTAATGGCTGAAAATAACTCTGCTCATTCTAAAACTGTCTACTATGGTTGAAGGAAATGAGGATCATTTTTAAGAGATCTAGTTAGTGTAATAGGCAGCAATAAAGTTCTAATTCACTACCCATGGAAAGACTCAGACCTAAATTATGACATTTACAATGATTGTCCTTGAACTTTTTGCTGTTTTAGTCTGCTTTCTTCACTGTGACTAAAGTGTTTTACACAAACAACTTGTAAGAGGAAAGGTTTATTTTAGCTCAAGAATTTAGGTTTCCAAGGATTTAGTTCATGGTCAACTGGCTCCACTGCTCTGAGCCTGAGGTGGGGCAGAGAACATCATGTTGTAAGTGTGTGGTAGAGGAAAACCGTTCAGCTCATGGCAGCTGGGAAGGAGAGAGACAGAGAAAGAAGAGAGTTGTAAAGGAGCCAGGGGCAGATATAGTCCCAAGAAATGAGTAATTTCCTTCAACCTTGCCCTACCCTGCCTACTATTTCCATCTCCTCCCAGTCCTGTATTCAGCTGTCAGTGAATTAAGCTACTGTGAGGTCAGAGCCCTCATGATTTAATCGTGCCTAAAAGCCACACCCCTGGGCATTGCTGCATTGCAGACCAAGACTTCAACACAGGAGCTTTGAAGAGACATTCCAAATCCCCACCAACAGTTGCCTTCAGATTGAGGACCTGCTTTATCCTTACACATCACTCCTTTATAACTAGAACTTGATCCAGACTCTGACATAGTGTCAGTTAACAAAATTCTTACTGCCTGCGCTCAGATTTTGCTGGCAATGACTCTTACTCTAACAATCACCTTCCCTGTATACACATGTATATACTATGAATCTCTGGATCCATCATCTAACTGAAGGACACTCTTCCCTCTAGAGCAGCCAGTGCAGTACAAGTCAAGCTCACTTGCAGGGTTAAGGGGGGGCATTTACTTATTTCTTCCCCCTGCCTGATATCAGGGTCTAATTCAGGAGATAGTTTCACCAATTCACCCTCAACTCATTGAAAATTATGAGGATTTAATTAATCAAACTGAAGGACAGACTTAAATGCCTTATGTACCCCCTCTTGAAAAAAAAGATAGGATTTAATTCTTTATAAGTAGAAGCAATGAAGTGCTCACAGTCCTGAACATCCACTGCTACACTGTATAGGTGAGCAGGAGGTTAGCAGCTGTGGCAGTCGGAGCTATGTGTAGGTGAAGAGTTAGGTCTAAGATAACTCACTTGTAAACCCCTGATTGAGCTGACCCAAATAGACTCAGTCTGAATTTAATGCTGTTTTTAGTTATGGAGTGATATGTAAGAGCAGATTTTAAAATGCTCCATTTCTTTTTATTTATTAACTACATGCCTCGAGACATGTGACAAAAACTCATCCTGTAAATATGTGATTGGTTAAAAAAATTCCAAATAAAATTTTTTCTCTTTAGAAGGGATGTGTGGTAGTGTGTGTGCGAGTATGTGTATGCTCATGTGTGTTGTTAGCTAGCTTCTAAAGACATTAATTATTATTCCATTAAACACAGTAAAAAACATTCACTGTAGTTGCTTTTACTTCTAATAAATGCCCATAAGTTTCATTTGAAGTGTGCTGAGGAACTGGATCCTGATACATGAACATGCTCGCAGAATTGAAGAGATAATGAAAAGTCGAAGCCACAGTTAGTGCTGTGGAACTCCCACATTGAGCAGACATAGTCCTCACTGCATAAAACTCCAGAGTGTGAGGAGCAGCTGGTGCGGCATTGGGAGAGGTGCATGAAATGTGACCATGACTTTCTAAATACCCGTGGCAAAATGTCAAAATGCATGTAGTTCAAGTCAATCAAGTGAGGGTTCTATCACTGAATTTCCTTGCGTCTAGTCAAGTATTTCTATAGTTCATTAGTTCTTTTGCTGTAAGGTTCTAAAAGATTCCAATGCAGAAGTGGCCTAGAGACTACATAGTCTTCAGTAACTTGTGACACCTCTGCAAGTTCATCACTCTGACGCCTCTCTTGGTCATCTCTGCGTTTTCTCTGTGCTTATAATTTGGTTTTATTGTAAGAAATATTTCTTATTTGGGAAGAAATGGCAACAGAAGCCTTTAGATACTTCTCAGCATAGGTAAATAAACTCTGAGTGTCACTGGGGAAGGATGATTCCGTGAGTGGTCCAGGGAGTCCCCAAGGGAAGAGAACTAGCCTCAGGACCAGTGGAATCCTTGGCTTACCTGACATGATAGAAAAGAATTTCAGCACATGCCAGTCAGAGATAGAGTGGTTTATTTCAGAAAGTAAAGGATACATATTCAAGGTTAAATGTGGTCTCTTGAGAGAGAAACATTTGAGGAGTTCATGACTCTTCCTTGAAAGAAAACTTTGTGAAGATTGGGTGTGGGAAGGTGTAAGGATGATATCAGTCTGGGGATCACAAGACAGTTTGGTAGTCTGTCATTTACTGGATCCCAGGCTGATTGTTTTCTCTATCATCTAATCAATAGATAAGCTGGAAAGCCTCTAAATTATAGGTCTCTCATTATAGACGACCTGACTTGTTAACAGTACACATGGCAATTTTGTTGTTTTTGTTTTTGTTTTTTATTAACTTCAATATTTACAGATTTCTCAGGAATTTGGGAAAGACAGGCCTGAAAAAGAGAACTGGTTTGGGGAGTGAATGTATAAGAAACTTTAGTACCAGCTTTTATATTAATATAATATTTTGCTTCTACTTTCTACCTATTTATTGATTCTATCTTATCTTAAGAGGAATATGCTATTCTTCTTTTTAATATCTGCATGCTGAGTCCCAGAAAAAAAGTTTTTAAATTGCCCTCATTGGAGTCAAAATAATGGGTAACATGATGTCAGACCTACAATGTGTATTTCTCTGTTGCAAAAAAAGGGAAAACGAGATGTTATTTATGACACTGTTCTACCACCATAACTACATGTAGTAGAGGATACATGGCTCTCCAATTAAAGAAAGAAGAAGAAGAAGAAGAAGAAGAAGAAGAAGAAGAAGAAGAAGAAGAAGAAGAAGAAGAAGAAGAAATGAAAGAAAGAAAGAAAGAAAGAAAGAAAGAAAGAAAGAAAGAAAGGAAAGAAGAGAAAGAAAGAAAGAGCTGGAAAGTAATATATTAAATGTGTGAAAACAAGAATGTTATAAACTATCTCACTGTACTTCCTAGCTATCTACTTAATGTACATATGTATAATTCAGTGCATAACTCCACCTAATGTAATATAATTCTTTCACTTATAGTAAAAATATGCTCATCCTCTTCCTTATGGGCCCAGCCCAAAAACACACATTTCACTTGCAAATAAGAATGTACTCATCTTCTCCCTTTTGGGCACAACCCAAAGACACACTCTTAAGTCATCCTGTTCTAAGGCCAGTGCCCCTAGCTAAAGTGCATGTCTCTTAATTAAGTCCAGATGTGAGTCCCTACAGTACCATGGCAAATTTCTAATTATAAAAAAAAAAACTATTCCCACAACATTAAGGAAAAGAGAAACAGAGCAATAAAATTCTATTTTAAAAAACAAAATGATTAATTGTAAACTCTTTCTTCTCTACTAAAGCCATACTTGTAATACTTTGACCCTCTGCCCATTTTTCTCCATTGTCATACCTGCCAGGGAACCAGGGAGCACGATGTTTCTTGGCAGAAGGTTGTATAACTTGCACTAGTTTAAGAGTAGTATTAGCCTTCATCTCGTAGGTCCTTGAGGGAATCATAGGTAGATTTTTTTGCACAAATGTATTTCCTTAAAGATACAACTCTATCAAAACCCAAATCATCTATCAGTTGAGTTATTCATGGTATTTGTATCCAATAGTAATTAAAAATAAAGTCTTGATATTCTGTGTTGTACTTTACCTCTGAATTTTCTATCTCTCAAAAACTCTGAAAATTCCGGTTCTGTCCCTATAAATCAGGTTAACTTTTTTTTCTTGGTTTTCACCTCAAATCACTATAAGACAGCAGGTCAGTATGAGGATATATAGCCTCCTGGCCCGACATCTCTTTCTACACACACACACACACACACACACACACACACACACACACACGCATATATACATATATATGCATATATGTATACGTGGCTACATATACATACATAAAGGAGAGAACAATGAATGAAATTTGGGAGGTCTCAAGATAGCCTACTTTTCACATTCTTTCAAGGTTTTCATTATATTTTCTCTTCTATTTCCAATCTTCTTACCATGTCCACAACTCAATTGTCAATAAATTGTGCTTTATACTTTCAGGAAAGACATTGTCCAGTTTCCAGCAGCCATAAGTTCAAATTTGAGTTGCTTTGTAGTCTTAGACAATAGGGTTAAGTGACTTTTTTAACAATAAAAAATGAAATAAAAACAAGAAATCTTTAAAAATAATTTAAAAATTACACATGGCAAACATTTTAAATAGTACTATAAGTGAAGAATAGAAAATAATTCTCCCTATATCCTTGACACCAAAATTGTAGAGGCAATAATTGAAGTATTTTATGTATTTTTAGAAATCATTCATGTATATAATAATGCAGGTACATCTTTTACAATGTGAAACCTCTGCATACTCAACAAAATATCTATAATAAAATATGGTGGAGAATATAAAATATGGCAATAATGTGAAGAAACTGTTTCCACACTGGTGATTGGAATGTTATTCTGGGCAGATTATCATTTTGGAAAATTATTTAGCAGAATCTGTGAAAGTTAAACTTGTGTCTGCTCTGAGAAATAAAGCCATCAGAAATGTGTACACCAAAAGATGTGAATGAAATTGCTCATAGCAGCACTATTTCTATTACTACAACTTTTTTTAAAAAGTCCCCACATGATTATCAAAAGTAAATTAAATAAGCAAATTGTATTATAGTAATAAAATGGCATTTATGGCAACAAAAATAAAAATTATATTTGCAACAATATGGATAAAAGTTATAAATATAATGTTGAATAAAACAAATCAGAAAAGTCTACATAACATTTATAATTTCAATTACATTAATTAGAAAGATAATGACACTTATCTATATTGCTAGAAATCAGAATTGTTTTTGTCCCTGACACTAGATAGTGACTTGGATGATTCTGATGCTACTAGTCATCTAATAAATCTATTTTTACAAGGCACATTGTGTAGGTATATGTTAAACCTCAAAAAAACCTGAAAGATAAAATGTTTGTGGAAGCCGGCTACATAATTCCTATTAATCATATATGTGTGTGTGTGTGTGTGTGTGTGTGTGTGTGTATATATATATATATATATATATATATATAATTGGTATATATATACACACACACTAGGGATGGAACCCAGGGGCATTCTACCTCCAAACGACACCGCCAGCCCTCTTTTTTATTCTTTATTTTAAAATAGGATATCAATGAGTTGCAATGGGCCTCACTATGTAGTAGCTGAGGCTTTCCGTGAACCACAATTCTCCTCTCTCAGCCTCCAAATGCTGGGATTAAAGAGTGCACTACCACGTCTGGCTCCATTATATATTTAATAAACAGTTATGAATGAGGTAGAGTTCTACTTGCTGATACAAATATAACTGTGACCAAGTGCTATGTTTGAAAGAAAATAGGGTAATAGTAATAGTACAGCTTTCATGGTTCTGTTTTAATATGGATATATATATATCCATATTATTGTGTTATATATTGAACTTTAAGAATGGTCATATATTAGTTTAGTAGGAAATAATTAACATGATATGTGGCTCTACTCAAAAACTTTGCTTGGTAAAATGTCTAAATATATAATGTATAAAATATGTAGCATTTTATACTATATATGTGAACACATTATATATTTCATATAGCAAATTAAAATAATGAGACTAACTAAAAGATGAAAGCAACTCAAATTCCCATCAATGGGCAAAGAGATGAACAACATAAAATATGCATAAAATAGTATATTGGTCATCCTTAAAAATGAAGGCAATTCCATCACATGGATCACTTTAGAGGATATTATGCTACATAAACTAAACCAGTTACAAGAAGTCAAATGCTGCATAAATCCACTTACATGAGGTGTCTAAATTGGTAAGATTCATAAAAACAGGAAACATAATTCTGGTTAAGGCTGGAGAGAGGGGAAAAAGGAGTGATCATTTAAAGGATATAGTTTTAGATTTATAAAGTGAGAAAGACCTAAAGATTTGTTGTAGAACAGTTTGATTATATTTAACATCACTAAGCTGTGCATTTAAAAATAAATTAAATATAATGCCGGGCGTGGTGGCGCACGCTTGTAATCCCCACACCTGGGAGGCAGAGACAGGAGGATCGCGCAGATTCGAAGCCAGCCGCGCTGGCTTAAGAGACCCTGTTTCCAAATTTAAAAAAAGTATAAGATAGGTCTGGGAGTGTATCCCGGAGGTAGAAGGGCTTCCAGGAACCCCAGTACCACCAAAAAAACAAAAAAATAAAAAATAATAAATTAAATATAATAAATCTCAGAACATGATAAAAGGATAAAATGATATTTCGTTTTTCCCAAGCCATGTCATATTCCCTTAACAGTATGTCTTGCTCAAACTTCATTATTCTACTTTCAGGAGCATGTGCTACAGACACACCAGTGTGTGAAAGTGTATGCACCAAGATATTTTTTACAGTACATTCTATAATAGTTCCTTCTCCTCCTGAACACTGAATTCTACTGAAGACACAAGTAACTGATCCCTCTTTCTCAGTGTACAATGAGTTCCTTATAGGGTGTTATGCTGTGTTATCTTTCACCCCATAGACCTCAGTGTTCTTGACAGGATAGGCAACCACTGCATTTTCATCAAGTGACACTGTTTCTCCTGATCTAAGGAGAGCAGAGAGTTATGGCCATGCTCTACTTCTGTGAACATTCAGTTTGTTTATCTTCTGCTTCCAAACTTGGCAGCACAGAGTGAACATTACAGTAACATATTTCCTTCTAGCTCTTAGTGCATACATTTTTTAGCAAGTTTGCATAGTCCCTCATCTGAAAAAAATGTGGAAAGACTTGTAATTAATTCAAGAGATTGGGCCCACAGCTCTAGTTCTATGGCTTTTTCCTAAAGCTCCTGACCCAATTCCTCTTCAGTGGTAATGATAACTACCTTGAGGGAAAGGATTGAAATACTGGGTGTATACTACTTTTCTCCTAATTGTTTTATCTAACCATGAGTGGACGCAGTAGACATTCAGCAGTGTTTTTGTTGTTGACAATAACAATTATAGTTTTATTTCTGCCATTGCAATAAGATATATTGAATATGATTATAGTATCAGAATAATAATATTATAAAATATTTTACAAATAAAAGAGTAATAGTGTCAGGTAGTTAGTTAGAGATAGGTTAGGTTAGGGCAGACCTGGAGTAGAGATACCAGAAGACTAAATCCCTACCTGCCTCAGTCAGACCACCTCCCTGTTGGAAGGCATCAAGAAAGGCAGAGTCTCCAAGGTATGATGTGAAAGAGACAATTGACCATCTTAAATAAATATGCATAAGGAAGGAAGTGTCCAGAGAGAAAAATAAGATGTGTTGGGTTTTATATTTATTGTACTTGAGATCATTCAGTCACACAAAAAATGAATGGTCATATGTTTTTCCTCATATATGGAAAATAGAGAAAAATTGGGATACAAAAGGGACTCCAAACAAGGAAAGAGAAACCCCGGTGGAGCGATGGAGGGGCTCTAAAGGAGGAAGAAGGGTAGGGTAGAGGGGAGAGAATTTTGATGAAGGAAACACTTCTATCAACAAGATGTACACGTACATAAAATATTAATGTCAATCTCAATCCCTTGCATGGGGAAAAGAAGTGAGGTAGGCACCCGGGGGAAACTCACTAACTGCTTTGTGCCTGTATGTCTAAGTCACTCTTGACTTTATCATGATGTATGATTACAATGTACAAATAAAAATGAAAAACAAAAAAAGATTCCACACATGGAAAACATATGTTTTTGGCTCCAGAAGTGTCTGTTTCAGACTTTTTCTGGAATGTAACTCCTCCCCCTTCTCCCTTTTACCGTGTGTGTTTTTTTTTAATGGGGCCATCACTTTTCTAAATAAACCCCTTATATCGTCCATTCCTGATTTTTTTATTTGAACTCTTTTTATTCAAGGAAGCAAGGACTGAGGAGAAATTCACCAGGCAACATAGTATTAACAGCAATCATAATCAAAATCTTCATTTTTATTTTCTGTAGCAAAGACTGTTTGCCCTTCTACATAAATTGCTTCAAACACTTAAAAAGACCTTACATTAGAGAGTCCATATTTTAAAAAATTTTTATTGGTGCATTGTAGTCATACATCTTAATGGGGTATAAGATGTTGGAGACACACATGTTCATATCACCCTATTAGCTCTTACCCAATTACCATCCCATTCCCTCCTCCCTCCTTCTCATGTTTGGCTTAGTGACTGATATTGATGTTTTTTAGAGAACATCATGTGCATTAGAGAATTTTCCTATTCCTCCCTTCCATCCTCTCAGTTAGGTTGCCTTATTTGCTCATCTATTGTATCTCCTTCTTTGTCTGGAGTTCATCCTATGACCCATTTTCTCCTTACTTTCTGCATATTAGGGAGAGAATCTGATTTCTTATTATTTGTGACTGACTAATCTCACTTAGCATAATGTACTCCAGTTCCATCCATTTCCCTGTAAATGATGTAATTATGTTTTTCTTTATGGCTGAGTGAAATTCCATTGTGTAGCATACCCCATAGTTTTGTAATTCATTCATCTGTTAATAGACATCTTGGCTGGTTCCATAGTTTGGCAATTGTGAATTGTGCAGCTATGAACATAGATATGCACGCATTAGTTTGGTAGTTTGGTTTCCTTTCTTTTGGATAGATACTCAGAAGTTGTATTGCTGGGTCATATGGTAAGTTCGTTCTCATTTTTCTGAGGATCCTCCATACTGTTTTCCAAAGTGATTGCACTAATTTGCAGTCCCACCAACAATGTTTTAGAGTTCTCACTTCTCCACATCTCATCACTATTTGTTGTTGCTTGTGTTTTGAAAGATTGCCATTCTAGTTGGAGTTAGGTGAAATCTCAAGGTAGTTTTGATTTGCATCTCTTTGATTGCTAATGATGTTGAGCATTTTTTCATTTATTTTTTGGCCATTTGAATTTATTATTTTGTGAAGTGTCTATTTAGATCAATTGCCCATTTTTAATTGAGTTGTTTTCTTAGTGGTGAGTTTCTTGAGTTCTCTTTATATTCTAGATATTAGTCCTCTATCAGAGGAGTAGTTGGCAAAAATCTTTTCTCATTCTGTTGGCTCTTGGTTGAGTCCATATTTGTAAAATAAGAAAATTAGGATTTGAGAATTGATTTGAATTATATAGGAACACAGAACTACAGAGAGTAGCAGAAATCCAAGTCTACACCTCTGGCTTCTAATCTCTCTCACCATCACATCATGCTTCTTTCAAAAATAGACTACTCTCTTCTTTCCAATTATATGTTCTTAATTAATGTCTAATCTTGAAGTAAATGTCTGATGATTTCCTATACTAAAAAGAGAAAATCCCACGACTTAGCATCCAACTCTGCCTTTTAGTCAATATGTAGCTATTTGGTAAAAAAAAAAAAAAGAAACTTAACTAAAAAAAAAAATTTTTTTTTGAGGGGTATGGAGATGGGACCCAGAGGCATTTGACCTCCGAGCTCCATCCCCTGCCCTATTTTTTATTCTTTATTTTGAAACAGGGTCTCACTAAGTTGCAGAGAGCCTCACTAAGTAGCTGAGGCTGTCCACGAACCGTGATCCTCCAGCCTCAGCCTCCCCAATGCTGGGATTACAAGCGTGCGCCACCACACCCAATTTCAAAAATTTAACTTAAAAATTTAAAACATATTTAGAACTTTGAGTTGAAACTATACATTAAAAACTAAGTGACACAATCTCCGGTCACAGAGATCATGTAAAGTTGAACTTTGAGTCAGGCTTGTTTGCTTACCAAATTTGGTATATGTTAAGTGGTATGTAGCTTACATAAATACAGAGAGCACAAAAGGTCTTTACCACATCAGAGTTTGGGTAGCACTTCATTTCACCAAACACAAATATAATATAACTTCTCTATTCTATATTTATGGGGCAGGTGTTGACCATATAATAATAACTTTACTAAAGTAATGTCAACTGGCAAAATATACACCATGGACAATACTGGTAAGTTCAGGAAGCTTATAAGGAAAACAGTCTGTTTATTTCTGTTTTCTAAACAGGAGGAAGGGCTACAGCACATGGCAATTACCTTGAGGCTTTTTGCTTCACAAAAGGTAGCTTCCAATTTTGTGACCACAATTCTGGAGAACGCAATCAGCTGTGGTCATAGTCTCTTCCAACCCACCTTCAAACTCTCCCTGCCAATCGGAGCCCAGCTTCCTGTTGTGGGTGTGGACAGCTTGAAGTTTTAGACAACAACTTTCTAAAAAAAATAAATAAATAAGAAGCACTTATTATCATAGAAGCCATTGTTAAAACATGATCTTCCCATGACAGATGTGTTAGCATTAACCTGTCATCAATGTCTCTTACCTAGGAAAAACAAACAAAAAACCTTTCCAAAATGGCACATTTTAACTTAAGTGGAAGTAAATGAGAGTTTATACTCAAAACCAGTCAACTCAAAACAGAAAACAATTACTGTTTGTGTAGTATGTGCAAATAGCCATGACATTATTTTAAAGACTTTAATTTTTGAGTTTTTGCTGTGAGTTCCATCAGTGAGTTAATTTTAAGCAAACTATATTGAAGTGATTTAAATTCTGTATTAGTAACTTTATTTTCTTCATGTTTTAATAAATTCCTTGTGCTCCTCTATAGATTTGACATATATACAACCTGACGGTATTTATTGACTGACTTTGAACATTTATTTATTTGTTATTAAGCACCAAATATTTATTTATTTGTTATTTATTTATTTGTTTGTTATTATTTATTTGTTATTAAGCACTCAATAATTTTAATACAGGTTAATACAACTGATGAAACAACTAGAAGATATTCCTGGTCAGTATAGGAATACAGGTTCAAATTATAATGGTGATATTTATATTTGACAGGATACATGTATTTATTTAATTTTGTGACTTTGAAAAATGAGCCAAGTAAAATATCTTAACATAAAGCTTTTGTTCACTTTATTATTTCAGATTTGTTGCACTGAATTTTTATTATAAATACATGATTTTATTTCTGGAATTAGCATATTCAAATATAAAACATTTTAGAGTTTTTTTATAGAATGATATAGTTTAAACACCAAAGTGTACCTTTACTGTCTGCACTAAAATAAAACAACAACAAAAACAAACAAACAAACAAAAAACCTCCACTGACAAGCAAGGGTCACTTGTTTTCTCAAAGGACAAAAAATAAAAATTAGAACAAAGAAGTTATTTGACGGTTGTTTTTCATTTTATGTAGTCATATGCCACTGTGATTTTGCTAAGAGCTATGAGTAGATATTTAAGAGAATATTTCTTTCTTTATTTTTTAGTGAAAAAATTCATTTTGATTTCTCTCTTGGATACTGATATGAAATATATGTTTTAGTCTATCTACCTCATTGTATCTGAAAAAAAAAACATTTTTTTCTGAATTAAGGTAGTTTAACTAAAGAAATAAGAAAATTAAATATTTTCAAGTTTTAGGGCCAAATTTCTTAGATAATTTACCTGTTTTATCTGTCTTGGTAATCTACCATGGTACTTGCAAAAAGCATAAGTTAATTTAAACTTTTTTCATGAATATTGCTCATCTGCTAGTATACTTAAAAGGTGAGATCAAATCCAAGTAGAAAGTCATATGAGCTTCTGATTTCAAGGAGAAGCACTAGGTTTTTGACTTGGCTTTTTCTAAATTAATTTCTTAAGAATCCGAGCATTTTTATTTTTTATATACACCACTCTAAGAGTGCAAAGAACGATGTAAAATAACTGATAATGTTGACTGTGACAGTAATAGTGCTTTATTCAAATACTGATGCATTAGTGTTGCAATGTTGATGATATTGTCTTCTTTATTCTCCCTCTTTATCTTTCTTTATCTTTCCTTCAATTACGATTTTCAACAGGCTAATACAAAGAGGTGACACAACTTTAGTAGAGTGATTATCAGAAAGTCCTTTTTTTCTTTTCATCTTTTAATTTATATGATTTATATATAATTTTTGTTGCTGCACTGTAGTGATACATCTTAACAGGGTACAAGAAAGTTCTTTAGAAACACACTTCCTTGCTGGGCGTGGTGGCGCACACTTGTAATCCCTGCGCTTGGGATGTGGAGACAGGAGGATCATGCAAGTTCGAAGTCAGCCGCGCTGGCTTAAGAGACCCTGCTTCCAAAAATAATTAGGTCTGGGAGTGTAATCCGGAGGTATAAGGGCTTCCAGGAACCCCAGTACCACCAAAAAAAAAAAAAAAAAGAAAGAAAGAAAAAAGAAAAAGAAAGAAAGAAGCACACTTCCATATTGCATAACAGTGGTATAAATGAAGATGGCCAATTTGGATTATCTGGAGTAATCTGAAGATATCTAAAAGCTTATACAAGCCTCTATGAGTTTTACTTGCATTCAGATTCCTTGTGATTCTATGGCCATGGTTTTCTCCTTAGCTATTTTATTTCTCAGATGATTATAATCTAACATTTCAAATTAATCAAAATTGTAATAGGTCAGCTTCAAGTTGTTCTATTGAGTAAAATATTAATAATAAAATATAATAAATCTCAAAGTAGGTATAGGTATCATACATATATTGATATTGGGTATATAATTTGCTGAAATTATACAAAGTTCTAAATATTCTTTAACAACGATGGCAAAATAAGCTTTAAAATCTGCAAAAAAAAGAAAAATATAAAAAGAAACAGAGCATTTATAAGAGCATTTTGGAACACCACTGAAATTATATCTATCTATCATCTATCTATCTATCCATCTATCTATCATCTATCATCTATCACCAGCCTCTTCATCTGCTGTAGCCATTGCTGCTGATGTAGGTCTTTCAAAGACTGTGATATTTATGAACAGTAGACCTACAGTCTGTTTTCAAATTGTTGCTTGGTACACATTAAATGCTCTAAGAACAGACATTCCTGGTTACACAAGATGCAGAGTCAGCCAAACAAAATTACCATGACATATCTTTGAATTTCCCATCTAACTCATGGCATTTTTCTAGGAAGAAAGTAAAATTTTCCCAGACACACTTTGTTTACAGGTAGAATAAGAACTTCAAGTGGTTTCCTCCTTGTAATGTACCATTTTATGCATGCTTGTAATAAACATTCATTTAGTAGTTTATTTAAACTGTCAGGACTCAATGAAATTTTGTTTAGCATGATTAGATTTGCCCTTCTCACACAGGGAAGGAATGTTGTGATTTCAGAGAGGGGGAAGCAACTCACATAATATTACTATAGCAAATTTTTCCAGTAGTGTTTATTCTGAGCAGACAGTGGAAATGACTTGGAAAAAAAAATGAGACTGACTAGACTTGTTATGTCACAGCAGTGGGCAGTATAAGTTGTTTTTAGGGTAGTGCAAACCTGGACACAGATGACTCTTTATTTCTGAGTTAAGTCTCTCTCAGTAACATGAAAGGAAGCTGTGGGATGGTGACTAACATGGTGGGAAGAGTGGAAAGGCTGGAGGAAACCAAAATAGAGTTGGTGCTCAGGACATCCCTTTAATTGTCACTTCTTGACTTAACTCCCCCACTCTTTCTCTCTCTCTCTCTCTCTCTCTCTCTCTCTCTCTCTCTCTCTCTCTCTCTCTCTCTCTCTCTCTCTCCCTCTCATGTAAACAGAATCTCCATAAGTTACTAAGGTTTGTCTCAAATCTGCAATTCTCCTTTCTCTCCCTCTCAAATACTGGGATTACATGCACCACCATGCCCGGCTTCCATTAGTATCTTTGAATTTCCCTGATTTTAAATTTTGAATCATTGATTATGGTAATAATAATTATTATTTTTTTGTGTGTGGTACTGGGGTGGAACTCAGGGTCTTTTATATCTCCAGGATATACTCTCAGACATATTTTATATTTTATTTAGAAACAGGGTCTCACAAAGTTGCTGAAAGCCTCATTAAGTAGCTGAGGCCGACTTCGAACCTGTGCAATCTTCCTGTCTCAGCCTCCCAAGCGCTGGGATTACAAGCATGAGCCACCATGCCCAGCTGGTAATAATTATTTTATAAGCAGCATACACAAAGTTAGAGGATCTTATTTTAGCGTACTTTCACATGTATTTTAAAGATAACATAAATTATTTGCTGTGTCAACAACTGGAGTATTAAAGTAAGAATGTACTAGAAACCAAACCTATGGTGTTAATATATTATAAAATAAGACGCACAAATATTTTTCAGGGTTTTCAAATGTATGTATTTTATTTGGAAGAAGTACTTTTGTTATATGTGCTTTCGTGGTCTATCCAAAGTTATTTATTTAAAACAGCAAATAAAACTGTCCCGAAAGTGGTGGCACACGCTTGTAATCCCCACGCTTGGGAGGCAGAGACAAGAGGATCACGCAGGTTCAAAGCCAGCCGTGCTGGCTTAAGAGATCCTGTTTCCAAAAATAAAAAAGCATAAAATAGGTCTGGGAGTGTAGCCCGAGGTAGAAGGGCTTCCAGGAACCCCAGTACCAAAAAAAAAAAAAAAAACTGTCCAGAAGTTGATAACACAGTAAAACTTTTGACATTATTACTTTTTTATTTTTTTTTTTATTTTTATGTGGATCAAATTGAAAATGGCATAAAATCAGACTGTGTTTCTTAGGTTCCCTGTTAACACTTTTCCTGGACTCTCTATTGGATATTCATTCATATTTAATGTTTCTCAGTTATTTTCTATTTATAAAATTTTAATTTCTTCACATTTTCTATCTTGGATCTTGTTCTCACTTTATTATTTTCCCTACTGGCTTTATTCCATAGAGTTTTCTCTAAGTGTAGAAATTTTCCTTAAGCTGCACTGTCCAATATGGTAATTTATACATGCCATAAAGAGATGTTCATTCAAAATATGTTTAAGACAATATTAAGGAATATAAATAAAGCCTGGCTTGCTGGCGCATGCCTGAAACGCCAATACTTAGAAGACAGAGTCAGGAGGATCACAGGTTAGAGGCCAGTCTGAAAAAGTAGTGAGACTCTCCTCAACCTCAGGAGACCCTGCTTCAAAAAGGAAATAAAAAAAGAATAGGATTAGGGAGTAGCTGATTGGTAGAATGCCCCTGGGTTCAAACTCCAGTACCACATGCACAAACACACATTCACTCACACACAGGCACACACACATAGACACAAACACACAGACACACACAGACACATACACAAAGAATAGGAATGAAACATTGCCCTTTACCAGTTACTATCATTATCTCTTGCTTCTAATCATTTACATTTTTCCTATCCTTTATTTTATTTTTTGTCTTTGTCTTTCTTGACCATTTTTTAAATTTAGATTACCTTCCTTACAGTCTCTTTTGTACTCAGATAGTTATTTATCAGTTCATACTGCTAATTGCCAAATCTCTGGGTTTTTGGACATTTCATAATCTACTTACCATATATTTGATAAGAAATTGAGAGTCCCTAGTGAGGGTTAGTTCTGAGGTAGCATGCTCCTGGTTTCAATTCCCCATGCCACGCACACAAAAATAAATAAGTAAATAAAATATTATATATATATGTATATATATATTTGTATATATATTAGTAAGTTTAGCACTACACACAACTAAACTAAAGGAGACATTAGCTGAGAAATTACTGACATTACTTAAGAAATTATAAGCCTGTTGACTATGTCAGGAAATGGATATTTATTGCAAATATTTGTGAGAACATCTCACATATCTCTCTAAATGTAACTCATTTAAGGATTTTAGGAAATTATCTAATTAACTGCCCTTAGGGGAAAGATCTAATTTATTTTTAATAAAGCTAAAAAGTGTAATTCCCAGTTGTGTCATAGAATTCCTTTTTTTTTAGGGCTGGGTATGTGGCTCAGTAAAAAATTACTTGCCAAATGTTTGTGAGGCCCTGGGTTTAATCCCCAGTACTGAGAAAAATATAAAATTTACTTCTTCTGGAAGATTAGGTAAATGGAAAAAATCAATAGCAATAGTAATAATGAAGTAGCTTTACTCTGAAACCATCTGTTAAATATTAAAGTATGTTAATTTAAATTATATATCTTGTTTAAATAAACTTTTCCCCTTTAGAGACAGTATGGGTAGGACAAGGAAGAGCAAGAAATGTTCTCTAAAACAATGGGCAAGATGAAAAGCTCAACTATCTTCATATTGTGATGTTGTTGCTTTATACGTACTGATTGCTTAATGATGAAGTTTTAGTTCAATTTGAAGAAGTAGGAAGATTATTTGCAAATATGTATTAAAATGGTAAAAATGGAATAAATAGCAATTTTCTCTGAACTATGTATTTTTAAAAATATATTCTATAGAGAATTGAAAAAAAAGTGAACCCTTCACCTGGATTCATCAGGTGTTTATATTTTCCACCATTGCCTTATCTCTATATATGTATTTTTATATTTTATTTCTTTACCTTAACTGTTATAAAGGACATTTTGGGCATAGAGATTCATCATAAATATGTCACCATACACCTCCTAAAAATAAAGACATCCTTCTTTAAAACCACTATATTACTATCAATCCTAAAATATTTTTTCTTTTTAATTTTTATTGGTGCATTATAGTCATAAATCTTAATGAAGCACAAGATGGTAGAGGCATACATCCATACATCACTCAATTATCCCTTACCCAGTTCCCACCCCATTTCTTCCACCATCCCTCCTTTTCATGTCTGGCTTAGTGATTAACTTTGATATATTTATGATACACATTATGTGTACTTGGAAATTTATCTCTTTCTTCCTTCCACCCCCCTCAGTTTGTGCTTCTTCTTCTAGAGTTTCTCCAATGGCACTTTTTCTCCCTACCTTCTGCATAATAGAAAGAACATTGATTTTTTTTTTTTATTTTTTGTGACTGACTACTCTCATTTAGCATAATGTTCTCAAGTTCCATCCATTTTCCTGCAAATGACATAATTTTGTTCTTCTTTATGGTTGAGTAAAATTCTATTGAGTATATATCACATAATTTTGTAATTTATTTATCTGTTGATGGGCATTTTGGCTGGTTCCATAGTTTGGCAATAGTAAATTATGCTGCTCTTGTTATTAGTTTGGTATTCTGTTTAGGTAAATAACCAAAGTAGTATTGCTGGATCATTTGGTAGATTTGTTTTCGTTCTTATGAAAATCCTTCATACTGTTGTTCAAAGTGGTTGCATTAATATGCAATCCCACCAACAACGTATTAGAGTTCCCACTTCTCCACATGGAGAATCCTCAGAAGAATGGGAACAAACCTACCATATGATCCAGCAATACCACTTTGGGGTATCTACCCAAAAGAATGGAAACCAAACTACCAAACTGATGAATGTGTATCTATAGTCATAGCTGCACAATACACAATTGCCAAACTATGGAACCAACCAAGATGTCCATCAAAAGATAAATGGATTACAAAACTATGGGATAGGTACACAATGAAATTTTACTCAGCCATAAAAAAAATACAGTTACTTCGTTTACAGGGAAATGGGTGGAACTGGAGGATATTTGCTATGTGAGCTTAATCATTCACATAAAATAAGAAATTGGATACTCTCTCTAATATGTTAAAGGTAGGGACAAAATGGGTAACAGGAGGAACTCTAGATGAAGAAGGAGATTCTATATATGAGCAAATAATTGACCTAAATTAGGGAATAGGAGGGGTAAAGAGGGCTATTCTCTAATACACATGATGTAGTTTGTGTGTGTGTGTGGGGGGGGGGGTCTTTGGATGGAACCCAGGGACATTTGACCTCCAAGCCACACACCCTGCCCTATTTTTATTCTTTATTTTGAAACAGGGTTTCACTAAGTTGCGGAGGTCCTCACTAAGTAGCTGAGGCTGTCCATGAAACGTGATCCTCTGGTTTCAGCCTTCCAAATGCTGGGATTACAAGCATGTGCCACCACACCCAGCTACACATGATGTATTTTTTTCATGCTTAAAGGCAAATGTATTCAGTTCCTTTCCATGCAGCACAAAATAAGGTAACTATGTGCTTCTTTTCCAAACAACATTTTGGGACAGCCTTGAGGATCCAAGCATCCTCCATGGTGAACCACCTTGCAATGTGTTCTGGTAAGTCTTTTACACCAGAGGGAAAGGAACATTCTTGCTGACCCATGGCCTGGCCAAGCAGGGAGTGTACTAGCAGGGGAGCTAATTTCTAACTGTCTCTTCCATCACCATCAAGCTCATGGCAGGACCTGTATTAACTTGTACCAAAGATGCCTATAAAAGCCACTCAGATTTACCACACTGGGGAGGAAGGCATGGAAGAAGAGGAGAGACTTCATGTCCTATGATGGAGTGGAGAGGCTGCCAGCTGGAGAAAACAGGATGATAGAAGTGAAGTTGTCCTCCTTAGGATGCCATGCCAAGCAGAAAGCCCCTGAAAAATCCTCCAGTCATTAAAACATTCTTCTTCACAAATGACACAACCTCCTCAGCTTTGCTTGACCTCAGTTGGTATTTGGTTGCTCTTATGAATCTTCAGCTGCTCTTTGGCTTTTTTCATATCTTTCTCTACTCGCTGCCAGTCAACTTTGATGTACCCAGTATGGTTTGCAAGGTGAAGGAGAAAAAATCCACCTCCCATAGCCGTTGCAGACAACTTCCCAACCTTCTGGAATATGAAATCAGTGCACCATCCAGTGACGCCTCCGATTAAAAGCTGAGTTGCCACGCTATACTTTTCAGCTGAAGGCCCAGATTCCTGCCCGAACAGCTTGTGCCATGTCTGCTTTTTAGCAAATTCTGCAAGGTCCAGTGACTCAAAATTTCCCTCGAAGTTTCCTTGACTGGACGCGGCCATTTCAGCCAGCTTGTCTTGCGAGGTCACTCACAGAGGGTCTGCAAAGCAGGCCGGGCATAGCGCGTGGTCTTGGTAGCCAGCTGGCTTCCAGTATGTGGGCTAGATGTTTTACATGATGTATTTTAATAAACATGTCAATATCAATCACCAAGCCAAACATGAGTAGGAGGGAGGGGGAAGGAATGGGTGGGAACTGGGTAAGGGCGAATTGGGTGATGTGTACATGTATGTCTCCACCATCTTGCATTCCATTAAGATGTATGAATACAATGCACCAATAAAAAAATTAAAAATTAAAAATTAACTCTCATCCTAACTGCACTAAAAAAAGACAGAGATAAATTGGCCTCATTTCTTAAGCTACATTCTTTCCAGAAAGTCAGAAGCTAACATCACTGAAGGACACAGTTCCAGGAGCATGAGGATTAGTAGATATTTTTTTCTATGTGCCTTAGTTTTTTTATTGTTTCCATGGTGCCAAATCTGCTGTCAGAGTTGCTGAGTCAACTTTTGTAAAGCTAGTTATTTGTTCACTAAAGCCATTCTTCTCCTTTTTGGTGTTGTTGCAATTACAGTGGACATCTACTTGAAAACTTGACTTGTAAGTGCATTGCACAATAACCCAGAAATATTGTTGCCTTAGACCAAATGATTAACATTTTAAACTGGAAGCCAGGTAGCCAACCTATTTGTTATATATGACATTGTGGAAAGTCCTCAAGATACAAAGCCTAAAACACAGTCCTCAAGATACAAAGTGTGGAAAGTCCTCAAGATACAAAGCCTAATTCAGCATACTGTCTGCTATGACCTTATTTATTAGTATTAATAATTTTCTTACTATAAAGATTATATATCATTGCTTATCTATCTTTTGTTTTTACATATTTGGCAGAGTCAAAATCCATCATTTAAGACCTGATTTACATATATTTTCTTTGTCTGAAGAAATGCTTTATTATTGTATAATAAAGATACAACTGTCCGTCAGGTAATAAGCTTATATTTATTATTAATGCAGTTCTCTAAACTTATAAAAAAATCTAGAGCCATCTTACTGAGCCATGAATTCTAAATTTTACTCTAATAGTAAAAGTTAATATATATGTTAATGTAACTATAACAATAATTATTACTGAGCTTTTTGTATATTAAATATGCTTGTGTTTCCTAAGTATATACTAAAATGCAGAACCTGTGTGTTTCTTATTTGACATCCTTCAATCAAGGGGCCTTTCATTTTCTTTCATTTTTAAAGGTTATAGTCTGTCTTAATTCTATTAGGTTCTCAAATCAAACAAAATTATGGGATTTCAATCTAATATTCCTAGAATTTTATCATTGATGGAGTTTTCTTGTATTATATTGGAATCTTTTTTCTCTTGCAGTAAAACCATTTTATTTAATAATATTATGATTCTTTTTTTTGCTATACACCTAAAGTAAAATCAGAAATATGACAATACAAAATTATAAATGTTCAATTTATAATTTCAGTTTTTTTGTTTATTTAAAATTTTATCTATCTTAAGAATTTTACTCAAGTAAATCTTACTTCCCATATGGCTAGCTCTACCTTTACATCCCATCCATTAAAAATAACTATTTTCATTAGTTTCTGAATTACTTTTTTCCTGGTTCCTTTTGAGAAAAATGTATCCCTTTTTTGTACAACCACTAGTATACTAAGATGTCAAATGCATTTTTAATCTTTTTATCACTAATAATATTTTCTATAAATTACCCATATATCAGTTTATATAGATTTTTCCCATTCCTTTTTATGACGGATCTTTGTATTTATATTATGATTTATTCAAGTTTCTAACAGATGGCCATGTAGGTTTTCAAATTTTGCTATTACAAAATATATAATAACAAATAGCCTCTTGCATATGTAACAACTAACAAGTATTTTGGAAAGTTTATCTTCAGGGAAAATTCATGAAACTGTAATTATAAGTCAAAGGGTAAATGGATATATGTAAATTATTAAATATCACAAGTTGTCCTCCTTAGGGATTGATCATTTTGGCACAAGAGTTACCTTCTTTCCAGAAGCCTCAACTACAGAGTATGCTGTCAACATTTGGAAGTTTTCCAGTGTGATAAATGAGAAATAATATCAGTATTATTTTACTTTGCATTTTTCTTAAAAGTAAAATAGTGCCTATGTCCATGTTTTATACATGTGTTGTTCTATGTGAATTCTATCCATTATTTATCAATCCATATTTATTTATGTCGCTTGTCTATTTCTCTATGATCTTTTTACCTTTTATTTTATAATATTTAGAGTCTTTTACATATTAGAAACATTAGCTAAAGTTTTTTTTTTCAGATCTGGGGGAGGAACCCAGGGGCATTGGACCCCCAAGCTACAATCCTTGCCCTATTTTTTATTTTTTATTTTAAAGCAGGGTCTCACTAAGTTGTGGAGGGCCTCACTAAGTAGCTGAGGCTGTCAAATAACTGCAATCCTCCTTTCTCAGCCTCCCGAATGCTGGTATTACAGGCATGAGCCAACATGCACTGCTTAAAGCATTCTTTTATAAAACATTATGAAACAATGTTCATTATCAGAATACTTCCAGGTATTATTTTATACCTCAAACTCAAAACACCCCTCCTTTCTACTAGAGCATGTATGCTAGTAGCCTTTTGGCACATTCACATAGTTCTGATTCACTAGGATTAGGATGGAGCCTTGGAAAATTATTTTGCAAAAGCTCTCTGAGGGATACTGCTGTGTACCCTGGTTGAGAAATATTTTCCTAAATTTTTAGAGATCTTTGTCCACAACAGTCATTACATCCTTAAATTGAAACTTCTAAATACTTTTTCAGCCCATCACTTCCACCTTAGTTCTGGCAGTCTTAGAAAAGGACTTTGGTACTTAAGAAATTGCTGAGGGTTTTCTTAAATTGCTAAGTCTAACCTCAAGCCGGTGATTTTCAAGATCTTGGCCTCCCAAGTGCTTGGGTTATAGGTGTGCAACACCGCATCTGGCTAATATTTAACTTCTTAAAGCACATTTTCTTTAAGGAATATTTTCTTGACCTAACCTGAAGACATAATCATGATTGTTTTCAAATATCCTTTAAACTTTTAACATTTAATGTTTTACACTTCAGTCTTAAATCCACTTAGAACTGATTACTTGTTTAAAAATTTGTAGTAGAAATGTCAAATTTTTGTTTTCAATATATGTGAGTGCTTACTCATCATTATTTATTAATAGTAACTTACATTATTATTTCAGGAAGTTAGTCAGTAAAACGAAAGAAAAACACTGGTTTATGCAATGGAGTCACATTAGTAAGAGATTACAAGCTTTTTAGTACATGTTATAGGACAAGTTCTAGGGACAAAGCCAGCTTCTGAGTAGTTAGTTGCATGGGGCTTTATGCATAGAAGGGCCCTGAAATAGGGATAAAGTTTTGTTATTCTTTGTGTGTGTGTGTGGTACTGGTGATTTAACTCAGAGCCACTCCCTCCCTCCCAGCTGTACCCCAATCCCTATTTTACCTATTTTATTTATTTTTTTCTTGAAACAGTCTCACTAAGATGATGAGGGTCTTAGTATTTACTCAGGTTGTCCTCAAACCTGTGATCCTCCTGTTTCAACCTCCCAAGTTCTATGATTACAGGCATCTACCACCACTCCTAGCTAATGTTCTAATATTAGCATATAGAATCCTTTATTTTTTAGTGGTACTGAGGGTGGAACCCCAGGGGCTTTTCTACCTCCAGGCTATACTCCAATTTTATACTTTATTTGGAAACAGGGTCTCATTAAGCTGATGAGAGTCTCACTCAATAGCTGAGGCTGGCCTCAAACCTGTGTGATCCTCCTGTCTCTGCCTCCCAAGCACTGGGATTACAAGCATGCACCACCACGCCCGGCCCCATATAGAATTCTTAATAAATCTTAGGACCACACCCACATTTTTATCTACATAGACCCTACAGATCCAGTTCTCTGAGTAAACATTGCCAATGTTTGTCTTTAGCCTGATGTTAATATTTCCTAGCCTCCTTTCTTTATTTACAGATTTAGCAATATACATGTTGATCTTTTCAAGAATAGATTCTACTTTTGCTTTTCCTTTCTAATATTAAAATATTTGAGCTTGTTCGCCAGATATCGAATACCAAATAATCAGGTATAGTGGCACATGCCTGTAATCCCTATACTTGGAAAACTGAGACAGGAGGATAGCAGGTCTGCAGCCAGCATTAGTAACTTAGTGAGACCATTAGCAACTTAGCAAGACCTTGCTTCAAAATAATAAAGTAAAAAGGCCTGGTGGGGTGTAGCTCAGAGGTAGAAGGCATCTGGGTTCAATCTCTGATATGGTACCATAAATAAATGAATGAAAGAGAGAAAAAGAGAGGAATTGAGGGAAGGAGAGAGGGAGGGAGAAACAAAGAAAGAAAGGAAGGAAGAAAAGTAGGTAAGCTTAGGATAGCTTATTACACAGCAAAAAACAACTGATACATTTCTTATTATTCCATCATTATTGCTATTCTTGTAAACAGAAAACTTGGCTAGAAGTTCCTTGCATAAAGAAAATATGTAGGTAATAAAGAATACAGATGTTCACACTATTTAGGAATACTAGGATAGAATCTAATGGCTATGTTTGGAAGTAGAAAGGATGCACTGTTCAGTGTGCACAATCCAAACCTAGTTCTCATTGTGTTACCAATGTCACATGCAAGGGAATGAGGATGGTTGTGTTTAGGTTGATATGTCTTTAGTGCAGGGTTAAGTGTTTGATTTGTTTATATTTCTCCCCATTTCTTTAGTTCAGCTGCACTGTCTGGGCTTTAACAGGTTTCACTTTTCCCTCATTTGGTGAGACAATGTCTGAGTTAAGGATTAACATTTGTACAGTGAAACATAAATGTCCGTGAGTTGTATATAATATTTTAGCAAAAGCCTAGTTACTTTTACCATTTCCCCAAATTTCTGTTATAGCCAGCAAACTTCTGATACTGCTTCCCAGTCCAAGGTGATGGATGCTAAGAATGTAATGGGAGTAGAATTTTTTATTCTAAAGTTAGTGGGTAAAAATAGGTGGTAGTTCTGTGCTATCAGCTAAAGAAAATTATTTTCAAATTTTACTTCATATTTTCTTATTTCCCTCTAGCCCCCATTTCACTCTCTTTATTTTTATTATTTATTTATTCAGTCATTTGTTTTATTTGGTACTGGAAATTGAAAACAAGAGCATTCTAGCCATGCATGGTGGCACATGCTTGTAATCCCAGTACTTGGGAGGCTGAGGCAGGAGAATACAGGTTCGTGTTCAGCTTCAGCTACTTAGGCCTTCCAAAACTTAGTGAGATCTTGTTTCAAAATAAAGAATAATTAAAAAAAAAATAGGGCTGGGAGTGTAGGTCAGAGGTAGAATGCCCCTGGGTTCAGTCCCCAGCAACACACACACACACACACACACACACACACACACACACACACAACAGTCTATCTCCAGCTATAACCTCAGGCCTTTTTATGTTTTGCTTTCAAACAATATATCACTAGGTTGCAGAGAGTCTCATTTTCCGAAGCTGGTCTCAAACCTGCAATCCTCCTATTTTAGGCCCCAAACACTGAGATTACAGGCAACTGCCTATCATAATACAATAACTTCAGTTTTTTCCCCCCTATGGTTACATTGAAATAAATGCACATCCTGATCAAAATAAGCACTATACAAAAAGTTTATTGACTATAACAAAGTGTTGTCTGTCTTCTATATGAAGTGAGTTTTTGAAATCATTCGTATTACTTAATTTTGTACTTCCTCTAGTCTTTTGAAATAAGCCCTCCTGGCAGTCCCCAGGAATTCAATTATCTAATATCTTATAAAAATATCTTACAGTTATTAATATCTAATTATTAATATCTAATTATTAATATCTAATATCTTATAAAATATCTTACAGTTGGAAGAAAATTTAAAGATTCTACAGAGTGTGTAATTAAAATATATTTTACTCTGGAGTAAGAATCGTGTTTATAAATATCTATTTAAAACTGAAATAATAATTGTTTTTAAGATAATATTTATTTGTAAACTGACACTTTTAAATCTGTAATACTCCATTTCAGTTCTCTTCTACTATGGTCTTTCTATTCTTGTTTATTTGCTGATTTCTTTTTTAATGTTGGTCACTACTACTAAAATGATCCCATATTTTACAATTGGAATTTCAGCTATAGGGATAAAACACTATTCTATAATAAAATGAAATAATTTGCAGATTAAGCTACCTATTATTGTTATAATTCTTTCTTTCCTTTTATAATTCTTTTTTCTTATATATTTCTTAAAAGTGGGTATTTCTGTCCAAATCTCCCTGAAGCAGAGAAAATTGTGTCTCTATGGACTTCATGCCTATGACCAGTACTGCCCATGAGGCATCCACCCTTTTTCTGTATCATTTATCACTGTGACTACTGGACTTTTTACATTTTTTTCATATTTTTCTAAGTTCAGTATCTTCTCATTATGACCTTTTCAAGCACCAATACACATTTATGTCCTGCTACCAGGGACACTTCTCTGTTCTCTTTCACTAACCTCATTTTCATATCTCAGTTGATGCTCCCCAAGACTTTCTCTTGGATTCTACTTTATACAATCACATTCCTATCCTTAACATTTCATGAAGCCCCAAACACCATGAATAGGAATGAATCGAATGGCTATGATTAATGCGGATTATAATATCTTTGTTTTTTCTAAAGATGAAAAAGATATATATGCATCTTTATTTTTTTGTTTGTGCATTGTAGTCATACGTCTTAAAGGAGTACAAGATGTTGTAGGCATATAAATACACATACCCAATTAGCCCTTACCCAATTCCCACCCCGTTCCCTCCCCCTCTCTCCTTCTCATGTTTGGCTTGGTGCTTGATATGTTTGTTAATGTACATCATGAACATCAGAGAATTTCCCTCTTGCCCCCTCCCATCCCCTCAGTTAGGTTGCCTTATTTGCTTATCTATAGTATTTCCTTCTTCAACTAGAATTCCTCCTATTGCCCATTTTTCCCTAGCTTTCACATATTTGGGAGAGCGTCAGGTTTCTTAGATTTTGTGAATGACTAATCTCATTTAGCGTAATGTTCTCTGGTTCTATTCATTTCCCTGTAAATGACTTAATTGTGTTTTTATTTATGGCTGAGTAAAATTCCATTGTGTACATATCCCATAGTTTTATAATTCATTCATCTGTTGATGGACATCTTGGTTGGTTCCATCATTTAGCAATGGTGAATTGTGCAGCTATGAACATAGATATATATGCACTAGTTTGGTAGTTTCTGGGTTATATGGTAAGTTAATTCCCATTCTTCTGAGTATCCTCCATACAGTTTTTCAAGGTGGTTGCACTAATTTGCAGTCCCACAAACAGTGTAGTAGAGTTCCCACTTCTCCACATATTTGTTGTTGTCTGTGTTTTTTTTTTTTTTTTTATTTTTCAAATCCTGGTAAGGAATTTTTTATTTTTATTTTTTTTCTTATTTATATGTGGAACATATTGAAATGGTATTTATTTAGATTGTGTCTGGGGCCCTCTCCCCCTCCCAGTTCTCTCCCATTCCCAACAATGAATGTCCTGGTTAACCATGCTACATTTATACTTTTACACATATTCAAATGTAGCTCCTTCATTAATCAACCTCAGCCTTTTTCCTCTCCTATCCTTCCATTCTAGCTTTGCTGAAAATTCTCCTCCATTATCTGGAGTCCCTCTGGTATCTCCAATGCTTCCTAGTTTGGGCATATTAGAGAAAACATATGTCCCTTTTTTTTTTCTATGCTAGGCTGATTTCACTTAACATAATGTTCTCCAGATCTTTCCATCTTCTTGCAAATGCCATGATTTTGTCTATAGCTGAATAGAATACCATTGTGTATACTGCAATCCATTCATCTGTTGAATGATTGCCATTCTAGTGGGAGTTAGGTGAAATCTCAGGGTAGTTTTGATTTGCAGAGAGCTGATTGCTAATGATGTTGAGCATTTTTTCATGCATTTATTGGTCATTTTAACTTCTTTTGTGAAGTGTCTACTTAGTTTACTTGCCCATTTTGTGATTGTGTTATTTGTTTTCTTAGTACTGAGTTTCTTGATTTCTCTGTATATTCTAGATATTAGTCCTCTACAGAGGAGTATTTGGCAAAAATCTTCTATTCTGTTGGCTCTTAGTTGAGGTTCTTGATAGTTTCCTTTGCTGTACAGAAGCTCTTTAGTATAATGCAGTCTCTAAGAAAATAAGAAATATTTTTATTAATTTATTTCTGTCCTCAGAATTTTTTTAAATGATAAACATTAACAAGTATACCAATAGCATAACTTAAAATTTTAAGGGACTTCCTTTCCAAAAGACAAGTCAGCTTTCCTCTTATATATGAATGAAGTCCAGTCTACTTCTCAGCACTTCCCAGAGCTCAATGGAAGAAAGTGCTTTCCTCCCTTCATTGTTCAAATCAGATACCCTCATGGCTAGGAATTTCCCCAGCTTCTAATGTTCCTCTGTTTTTCACACTAGTATTTTCTATTGATTTTCTCTTAGTTATCTATGTCCATCTTCACTAGTAATTGACGATTTTACTTTCAAATATAAAGATTTCTGTCCCTTCCAGCCAGGCCCATCCAATTAAACTGGGGTAGGTATTTTCTACCATGCTTCATAGAACTTGCACCTTCAGTGTGGAGATACATTCCTGCTGTTGAAACAATCTCAGTATAAGGTCATTTAAAGCAATTTTACATTTTCTCCTAGAATCCAAATCAGTTTTTCTTCTTATCTTTTTCTTACCAATCCAAATTTCTCATTACTTAGTTTTTGTTGATATCACCAGGAGATGTATCTTGAGAAGTAAAGTCATAGGTCATAGGTCTCTGTTAGAGAGCATTTGTGATTTAGAAGATTATCAAATTAGTTCTATTTCTAATTAGTGAATCTTCATAGGGAGTAAAAAATTAATCTGTGCTGAGAAAATACTCTAGGGCTAATAAACTCACCTCACATTTGAAAGTCACCATTGGCTAGGTGATTCTGGTTAGGTTATTTTTATTCCTCAGGTGTGTGTGTGTGTGTGTGTGTGTGTGTGTGTGTGTGTGTGTTGTACTGAGTATTGAACCAAGTGGTATTCTGAGCTATACCTCCAGCCTTATTTTATTTTTATTTGAAAATAGGGTCTTAGTTGCCAAGAGCCTTGCTAAGTTGCTGAGGGTGGCTTCACGCCTGTGATCCTCCTGTCTGGGGCTACCAAGTACTGGGATTATAGTTATATGCCACCATGGCTGGCATTTATTACTTTTATATAGCAATAATAATTATAATAATTATAATAATTAAATTATTAAATATAATAATTATTATTTAATTATTATTTAATTCTTTAAAATTTTTGGTACTGAGGGTGGTCTAGATGGCCTTGCTCATAGGTCTGGCCATAGCAAGTTTATTGGTCCTTATCACTCTCATTTAAGAATTGTCACCCTCCAGGGTTATTTTGGATGTCTACACATGGTAGTATAAAGATTCCTTAGGGCAACAAGAGAGCAAAACCTATGCATAACCAGTTTTCAAGTCTCTTTTAGCATGAAATTTGCTAATATCAGTCAAAGCAAATCATATAGATTAGATAAGCATCAAAGAATGGAAAATAGACTACCTCTTGATGCAAGAGTTAAAAATGAGAAGAGATAAAGTTGCATTGTAAAGTTAAGTGTGGCCATTTTGTTATTTCCTAAAGAAATTATATTTTGTAATAATTAGAAAATCAAAACAGAATTTATGACAACACTAAAATATAATTTTGATTCTTCTTTGAATTCAATGAGGATTATGGAGGAAGTTGATCCCTTATAAGTTAATAACTTGATCTAATAAATAAGAGGGAAGTATTAGATTGTTAAAGTCACATAGAACTAATATTTTAAGATTCTATTATTTAAATTTTTTAAAGAATATAGTTTTTGTAATTTTTATTTAGTTATTACTTTTCTTTAGTAAGAGATAGACCTCTTCCAACCTCTGGGGTTAGGAGTGTTGAGAGCATCATTTCCCACCCAGTACCAAATCTGCATTGATGTCACAATTGCACTTGTCAGCTCTTTGCCCATTCAAAAAAATCTTCTATGTTTAACCCATCTTGGCAACTGAGTGTTTAATCAAAAGTAAGTGAGGTGATTGATGATGTGTGGAAAGTGTCAGTTCTCTTAGCACTTCCAGAATCACATATATGTTGGAAGCTACTACTTTTACCTATAGATAAAAGTCATTTTAGAATTATTATCCTAAGTATTTGGAAATTCACTGAGAGCCACTTACTGAATGGCAACTAAACTTACTTTAGACGAAGACAGAGATACTATAGATGAGCAAATATGGCAACCTAACTGAGGGGATGGGAAAGGGGAAGAGGAAAATTCTCTAATGCACATGATGCACTTTAACAAATGTATCAATGTCAATCACTAAACCAAACATGAGAAGGATGGAGGGGGAGGGAATGGGGTGGGAACTGTGTAAGGGCTAATTGGGTTATGTGTACATGTATGTCTCTACTATCTTGTACTCCATTAAGATGTATGACTACAATAAACTAACAAAAAAAGTAAGAAAACATTCTAATAAAATAAACCTTGTGTTTCTCAGATTAGTTCTAATAAGTATGAAGAGAACATGTGGTTAGAAGGAGGCTCCTTTCATACCCATGTGCATTTCAAGTGGAATTTGGGATGTGCATTAATTGTAAGTAAAATAAATTGTGAAACTTTTCTAGCCAAATGCTTTAGTGTACAGTGTAGTAGCTAATAATATATCAAAATCTGGAATATGCATACCTAATTCCAAATGCTAGCATTGCGATTTGCAAACTCAGTCAACCTGGACAACTACTTGTTCAAATGTTGTAAGCTTAAACTTCTATCAATAAAATCAATAATGATAAAAATCAGCATGCTTTGAAATAGATTAACATATGTCACATAACAGCATATTTTATTAGCTGCTATTTGTATTGTTATGGTTGTTAACTGTACTCTGAAAAAGAATTATTATATTAATGACAGTTATTATCTGTCATTAATATAATAAAAAATACTATCAGCTGTATACGTAGAGATTCTTACATACACACAAACCACAAATATGTCTACAATTTAAAAGAATTAATAAAACCTATATCAAAGAACAAAATTTTCAAATGCTATTTAATTTGCTTTAGATTTTGATTTCCAGTGCTAATATGCAGTACTTTTTGAGGCAGTTGGTTTTAAGAGTGGTGACTAATCCTGTTACTTCTAAGGTGAAGTTAGATCATCATTTCCAAGTCTGGAGGATCATCTTTCATAAAGTCAGTGTGTGTAGGGAAGCAGGAAGGCAAGCATGCATATATACACTATTAGTCTGGAAGTGAATTACTTTATGAATTGCCATACTTCCTGTTTATTGTCTCAAATAATTGACCAGGTGTTCACAGAAGCCAACTTTGAGGTTTCTAAATTCTTTCCATCCTTTCTAGACCCTTGGGGCAGTAGTTACCCTAGTGAAAGATCAAATTCCCTCAGAGCACAGGAAGAGAACTGTTTATTATAAGCACCAAGTGCCAAACACATTAATGGAAAAAAAAAAAGCAAAGGTTCTTACACCCTATTCCAGAAGAACACCTTATAGCTTTCTTCTTGTTTTTGTTGGAATTTAGCTGGTTGCACTTAAGAAGACTGTAATGTGATACTGAACATTTTGCTTGAATATAAAAAAGTCACAACCCTCAAGAGCCACCTTTTCTAAATAAGCCACCTATTCTTTCCTGCTAGGTAAATCAACAAAGGAAAGGTATTACCAGCATAGCACTTCCAGAAATACCACAGAAATAGCATAGTAGCCAGGGCTTAACACCAGCCAAGTGTTAGAAGTTCACCTAGCTCGTCACACTGCCAATATACATGGTCAGAAAAAACAGCCCTAATCCTATGCTAATGGAAGAATTTGACAGACACTCATGGTTGATGAAGCAAAGACAGAAAACAGAAAACTTTTGTTTATAACAGCTTTTTTCCTCTCTAGGAAGAGTAAGATTGATGTTCATTCAGCATTTGCAATGACATTCTTGCATTTATAGTTCTTTAATCTCAACATTTTCAACAATATACCAATATTAATAATATCTTCTATAATGTCAGTTTTGAAAAAGACATGCAATCTTCCAAAAACTCAGTGAAAGCCATCAGTGTGTGTGTGTGTGTGTGTGTGTGTGTGTGTGTGTGTGTGTGTGTATTGAACCCAGGGTTGTTATACTTCTGAGCTACCCTCTCAGTGCTATTTTAATTTTTATTTGGAAAAATGGCCTCACTGATTTGCTGAGGTTGGTTTTGCACCTGCAATCCTCCTGTATCAGGCTTCCAATTACTGGGATACAGGAGTATGCCACTATGCCTTGTTAAAATCATTACTATTTATTAAAGCTTACTGACCTATATTTTATTTCCTTAGTATCTTACCTTTATTTAATCATACAGTCTTCTTTTACCTTTTACAGTTTTGCTTTAGTATAAAATGTATTTAACAGAATTAGGATGAGATTAACCTTTTTTTTTTTTTTTTTTTTGGTGGTACTAGGGGTGGAACCCAGAGGCTTTCTACCTCCGGGCTATACTCCCAGACCTTTTTTATATTTTATTTGGAAACAGGGTCTCACTAAGTTGCTGAGAGCCTCACTAAGTAGCTGAGGCTGGCCTCAAACCTGTGCGATCCTCCTGTCTCAGCCTCCCAAGCGCAGGGATTCCAAGTGTGCACAATCACGCCCGGCTTGAGATTAACCTTTTTTAAAGATCATTTTTTTTCTAGAATTAAATAAAAATAATAAATTTATAATCAGTAGAATAATTCAAAACTCTCAAAGTACAATATAATATAATTTGTTATGAAATTAATATATTTAGGCAATATTATTTATTATTAAATTGGAGGCAAATTAATTTTAATATTATTATGTGGAGATAATATCATTTTATCCATATAGAATCAACTATTTAAATTTTTATAAATAATTTTAAACTTTCATTCTGTTATGATAGAAAGCAAATTTCTGAAATTTATTATCTCCATATAGTTTGATAATTTAATGAAAACTACTAATCTTTCAAATAGTAATTAGGATTTATTACTATTAGTAATTGTTTCAGAAACAGTCTCTCAGATTGGCTTCTCATGAATATATAAAATAAAATTTTTGAAAGGTGAGAAACATCATTTTTGAACAGAAATATAGAAATAATTAAATAACAGGCTATGAGTAACAATAATAACTTGTATTTACAATTAAAATGTTATTTAGCCACAGAAATTATTTCTAGTGCAGGAAAATGATGGACCTAGAGAATATTATTCTAAATGCAATCAGTCAGTCTCAGAAAGTCAATGGTCAGAAGTTTTCTCTCATACGTAAATGCTAGAGGGAAGAAAAAAAAAACTTTAGATAATTGAGTAGAGTGACCAGTAAAATAGCGAAAGGGAAATGAGGAGAGGAAAAGGAAGAACTGATGAAAGAAACTATTCAAATTATGGTTTGTAAGGGACAGGTGGATGGAGGGGTAGGACCTGAAGTGAAACATACCAAGACCTTTGTATATATTTCTTGGTATGACTTTGAATCTCTCTATGATGTATAATTCCAATACACCAATAAAAGTATTAAAAAACTTTCAATGAACCTCAAGAGATAAATTTTTATTTTCTCCTGATTAATGGCAAGCAGAACTAGGGATTGAACCCAGGTGCATTCTACCTTCAAGCTGTACCCTCAGCCCTAGTTTTTATTCTTTATTTTTAGAAACAGGGTTTCACTAAGTTGTAGAGGGCCTCTCTAAGTAGCTGAGGTAAGCCGCAAACCTGCACTCCTCCTGTCTCAGCCTCCCAAATACTGGGATTACAAACCTGCACCGCCATACCTGGCTGGGAAAGTATTCTTATACCTGCAATAAGCTAAATTTAAATGCTGCTGAGAAAAAAAATTTAAACAATACAGTCATAAGAAACAATCCTAAGACTGTACCAGTGAAGCCTTTTTTATTCCATTTCAACAACTAAATTAACCCATAAATTCTACATTGAGAGCTAATCAAGAGTTTACTATCAGCTGGGTGTGGTGGCACAGCTTGTAATCCCAGCATTTGGGAGGCTGAGACCAGAGGATCGCAGTTCATGAACAGCCTCAGCTGCTGAGTGAGGCCCTCTGCAACTCAGTGAGACCCAGTTTCAAAATAAAAAATAAAAAATAGGGCACGGGGTATAGCTTGGAGGTTGAAAGCCCCTGGGTTCCACCTCCAGACCCTCAAAAAAAAAAAAAGGCCGGGTGTGGTGGCGCATGCTTGTAATCCCCGTGCTTGGGAGGCTGAGACAGGAGGATCGCAAAGGTTCGAAGCCAGCCTCAGCTACTTAGTGAGACCCTGTTTCCAAATAAAATATATAAAAGGTGTGGGATTATAGCCTGGACATAGAAAGCCTCTGGGTTCCACCCCAAGTACCACCAAGAAAAAAAAAGTTTACTAAAAAACAAATCAAATAATTCTTTTTCCTATTTTTAATATCATTCTTCCTTTTCCATAGAATTGCTTATTATAAGTTTCAGGTTTTTTGCCACCCTCTTGAAGTTTTGTATTTACTGTCAAAATCCAGTTTCAAGCTAGAGATTATTCTTGAGAATAAGTTCTTTTTAAGAAACTGCCATCTAAGGAACCAAAATGAAATCCCTTTGACAGATATTTAAAAATATACTCTCACAATATTAGTTTGAAAATTGAAACATATTCTAACAGTACTCAACTTTAGTGAAGAATATTGAACTAAAATGTTTTGTTATATATATTTATGTATGTAGATGTGTATGTTAAATAATATGTACCATAATATTTTTCAGTGTGTACTTCAACATTGTTAACATTGTTGTGAAACACATCTCTAGAACTTCTTCATCTAGTAAACCTAAAGTTCTAAATGGACTAAACAACAATTCCCCTTTCCCATCTCACCTGTTCCAGGTAACCACTAATTCTACTTATAATTTCTGTGAATTTGACTAATTTAGATATTTACATCATTTAGCTTTTGGGGGGGGTAATGGGGGTGTAACCTAGAGGCATTGTACCTCCAAGCTGTAACCTCAGCCCAATTTTTTTTTTTTTTTTTTAGTACTGGGGTAGGAACCCAGGTGCATTCTATCTCTGAGCTATGCCCCAGCCATATTTTTTATTCTTTTTTTTTTTTTTAAACAGGGTCTCACTGAGTTGCAAAGGACTTCACTAAGGAGCTGAGGCTGTTGAGGAACCAGATCCTCCTGTCTCAGCCTCCCAAGTACTGGGATTATAAGCGTGAGCCACCACACCAGGCTCCCAGCCCAATTTTTTATTCTTTATTTTGAAACAACATCTTGCTAAGTTACAGAGGGCCTCACTAAGTAGCTGAGGGTGCCCATGAACCTGCAACCCTCCCAAGTCCTGGAATTACAAGTGTATGCCACTACATGGGGCTTTAGCATTTTTTTTCTTTCTTTCCTTCTTTCTTTCTTTTCTGTTTGTGTGTGTGGCAGTATTATTTCACTTGGAATAATGTCTTCTAGATTCATCCATATAGCAGCATGTGACAAGATTTTCTTCCTTTAGGCTGAATGCTATTCCAGTATACCACATTTTGTTTATCTACTCATACATGATAAACTTTGGGTTGCTTCCAACTCTTGGCTGTTGTGAATATTGCTGCTTTGAAGATGACTGTAGAAATATCCCTATAGTTTATAATAAATAGATCCATGCTCATCCAGTTTTATTAAAAAACATTACTTTAAAAATGCCTAACTAAGCCGGACGTGGTGGCACATGCTTGTAATTCTAGCATTCAGGAGGTAGAGACCTGAGGATCTTGGTTCCTTGACTGCATCAGCTATTTAAGGAGATCTTTCATGACTCAGTGAGACCCTGTTTTAAAAATTTTAAGAAAAGACTAAAAAATAGGGATGGTGGTGTGTAGCTCGAGGTAGAATGCCCCTGGGTTTCATCCCCTGTACCACAATAAATAAATAAATAAGCCTAACTGATGCATAATGCCTCTTCTGTCTATTATAAGGGCATATGTTATTAGAATTAGGGGCCAGATGAGAAATCACCAATATACTTCTAACTTACCATAAGAGCTGACCATTATTTCATTTCAGTTATGCCACAGAATCTACTCAAAATATCCACTAACAACAAGAATAGAGCTAATTTTAGTTAAGAAAACAAGTGATTCTAACATAGACAGATATAGATACATAAAGATAGATACATTGGGCCAGACTTGAAAATATATAGTGTTTTTAAGAGACTTTTAACATTTTCCTGCTTTTTCTTTCTTTTATTCTGTTGCCCAGGCAGATTTCTAGAGAGTGAACTCTTGTGATCATCCCACCTCAACCATCTATGTAGCTGGGGAAACAGGTGTGTGTTGTCAAACTCAGCTTAACATTTGTTAAAATTTTGCACATTTTTCCAAGGAAAAATAATAAATGCAAATTAAAATCAACTGAAAATTTTATTCACCTCTGTTTGCATTCTGTCATATATCATTTTACATCTGTTTTTCTTTTTTTCATTTTACATCTGTTTTTCTTTTTCTTTTTATTTATTTATTTATTTATTTATTTATTTATTTATTTTTGCGATACTGGAGTTGGAACCTAGGGGCATTGTACCTCTGAGCTATACCCCACCTCTGTATTTTAGTCTTTTATTTTTGAAACAGGGTCTCACTGAGTTGTGAAGGGCCTCGCTAAGTTGCTGAGGCTGTCCATGATCCGCGATCCTTCCGTATCCGCCTCCTGAATGCTGGGATTACAAGTGTATGCCACCAAGCATTTTTTAAGTTTTCCATGCAGTTTCAGTTGAAGCATTTCAGTGCTTTTTTTTTTTTTTTTTTTTTTTTTAGTACAAGTTGTATAGTTTGGGTATTAGGAAGAGAAGAGAAGACCCAGAGATTCAGCACAATTCATTACTGGTATATAACTTAATCTCTTGAGTGGCTCATTTCATTTTCAGAAACTCAGACATATTCTCTTAGCACTATTAACAAAAAGAATCATCTTCAGTGAGTATTAATTTTAAGATTATTTTTTGTTTTTAATTCACCTAACTTGACAACTCAGAACATGAGCTGTGGGGCCAGGCTCACAACTTTGTTTTACCAAAGTCCCGTGTTAAGAGACTCAGCAAGTGACATAGTGTGCACCATGGTTATATCAATTCTGGTCATATTATGTATAATATTCAATGACTATTGAATAGTATTATGTACCTAAGAGTTTAAAACCTCGGGTAGAGTAGAAAGCTTACTTCTAGATAGAAAATCCTAAAAACATGTAAACAGAGGCCAATCAGGTGTCACTCTCTCAGGACACTGTGAGAGCATGCCTGTGTCTCTCTCCAAATTCTGGTGATTCCAAGTGGCCTTTGGCACCATGACTCCCAGTCTTTGCCTCTGTCTTTGTAAGGCCTTTTTCTCTAAGTCTTTTTGTTCCTTTATAAACAAAGTCGTCATGCCACTGGATGGAGGGCCATCTTGAATAAATATGATATTATCAAGAAACAATAAATTACCTCTGCAAAGACAGTCTTTTTTTTAATGAAGTTACACTTAGAGGGTAATATATTTCCTGGGATTTGGACGTAAACATATCTTTTTTCTTTTTTATATATTGAGAATTGAACACAGGGGCATTATAGGCTACACCTCCAGCCTTTTTTATTTTTTGTTTTGAGACAGAATCTTGCTAGTTTGCTAAGGGTTTTGCTGTTTCCGAAGCTGGCTTTCAACCTGTGATCCTCCTGTCTCAGCTTCCCCAGTATTAGGACTACAGCTGTGTGCCATATAGGCATGTCTTTTGGAGTCTAACATTCACCTTTCTTCACTTAGAACTTCCTTCTCTATATATTACCTTATAATTTCCTTCTTTAAAAATTGTTTTTAATTTAGTATATTCTTTAAAAATAGAATTCATTTTATGCCGGGAATGGTGGTGCACACTTGTAATTCCAGCATTTGGGGGGTTGAGACAGGAGGATTGTAGTTTGTGGAAAGCCTCAGCTACTTAATGAGGCCCTTTGAAACTCAGTGAGACCGTGTTTCAAAATAAAGAAAAAAAAAATAGGGATGGGGGTGTAGCTTGGAGGTAGAATTCCCTTGGGTTCCATCCCCAGTGCTGCAAAAAAAAAGATAGTCAATAAAAATAGTTATTTTTATTAATTCTTGTTTACTTAAGAGAAATGTTAGTTTTAATATTAAAGAAATATTGCAATCTACCTGATGCCATTTGATGAAATAAATTTACTATGCCTATATTTCCATTCAAATCTTCAAACTAAGAATACACTGAAACTGAGTTAGGTCTCTAATTATTCACAATTGGGCGTATAAAAATTTTGTATTCAACATATATTATTACCATCTTTACTTACATGTAGCAAAAATTTAGTGCTTATCGACACTGTCCCCATCTGTTGGCTCGCATACTCCTATGTACAATATGGAAGCCACTAGAAGATGAAGAGGCAGATGTTCAGAATCAAAACACTCAAGTAATTGCTTTCTGCCCCTGGGGAGTGTGCAGGGCAAAAAACACTGAAGCTTTAAAGTAAGAGCACAGCTTTTACGAGATTTAGTCATATCTTTGGTTTTAGATTAAGATGCAATGCTTTTTGTTTTCCAGCATTGCAGAACAGCATAAAATAATTTAGGCAGAAAAATATGATGAAGCTGGATGGTTCAACCTTCAGCTTCTTTTAACTCTGTGTTCACATTGCAAATTCATTACTTAGAATGAACTATTAAGCAATAATATTGAACATGCATACGTTTACTATAAAAAAGCTGCCAAAGGTGTTATTATAATCCAATTGATTGTTGCAATTATACATCTATGTTATCTTTTTAAATTATTATCATCATAGAATGTATATGCAAACTAAAAGCATAATGAATATTACCTTGAGACTAACTACAGAGCAAATTTTATCTGGTCAAGTAGAAAGAGGAGGTTATGTTCATGTCAATAAATAAAACATGAAAAAGTTTTATAAATCATTCAATATCATATATGGTGTGTGTGTGTGTGTGTGTGTGTGTGTGTGTGTGTGTGTGTGTGTTGCTTGTGATTGAAGCAGCCAGGGGCATTATACCTCTGAAGTACAACCCCAACCCTATTTTATTTATTATTCGGAAGCTGATTCTTTCTGAGTGGTTGGTAGCCTCACTAAGTTGCTGAGGCTGGCTTCAAATTTATAACCTTCTTGTCTCAGCATCCCAAGTACTGGGATTACAAGCATGCATCATCACTCCCAGCTTAATTTATAGTTCTTACAAATAAGGTGCGTTGGCAAAATGTATAATTTTTTTGTAAGAAAAAGGAAACCATTTTGAAGGTGCAAACTTTTTTCAAGGACTTTTTAACTTTGTGTAGCTCATGTACATAGGAAGTTAGGAAGTTAAATTTTCTAATTATGAACTAGAAAAAAACAAGTTTTCTTTTTTTTTTTGAGCCAAGAGATTTATTGGAGGGGCCTGTATGAAAGGAAGAAACAGAGAGAGAGAAGAGAGAGGGAGAGACAGAGGGGCTTAAAAAGACCCTGTTTACAAATACATATATATAGGTCTGGGAGTGTAGCCTGGAGGTAGAAGGGCTTCCAGAAACCCCAGTACCACCACCAAAAAAAAAAAAAAAAAAAAAAGGGGGGGGGCAGAGAGAGAGAATTAACCAAAAAAAAAAACAAATTTTCTAGAGTACCCATTTCAATTGTTCATGAGGTAAGAATAAAATTAACGCAAATTTCCCCCATGTATTAATACTATATGTGAAATTTTACTTCATTTTCATTTTTAATTGAAATGAAATAGAATAAATTTACCCAATATAAGATAATGTTCTGAATTATGTATTCATTGTAGAACAACTAAATCTAGCTAGTTAACAATAGCACATATGCACTACCTCATATGGTTATTTTTGAACATCTATTCTAGAGCATTTTTCAAGAATGTAATATATTACTAACTGTAGAACATACGGAATTAACTTATGTGTCTATAAATTAATGAATAAAGAAATACAGCATAAATAACCATTGGAATACTAGAAATCCCAAAAAAGAAGAAAATTCTGTCATTTGCAACAAATAAGATGGGAGAACATGAGGAATGTTATGTTAAATGAAATAAAACAGGCATAAAAAGACAAACATTGCCTAATCCACTCACATGAAATCTAAAAACATTGATTTGATAAAAAGTTTATAGTGAATTGGTGATTAGCAGACACTGGTGAAATTAGGAAGGTGAGTTCAGTTTTGTCAAAGAATACAAAAGTATCATTAAATAGAGTAAATTAAAAAAACTTGTAAAATATGAAATTTGATCTATGCGTTTTAATGATTTTACAAAATTAACCATCTTTTTGACAATTAATTTCAACCTTTCGTTTCTTTTTTCCATCTTACTTGCTTTTGTTTACTATTCAATATATCTGAACTAATAAAAATTTAAATTATCACTTATGTTTTTGTGATTATTATTTAACAATTTTATTAGTCTCAAAACTCTAACTTAATATCTTCAGTTTTTCCTAATATGCCTCCTAGGAGCTTAATTAGGAAAAGAAAATGATTCTCTATGCACTATATTCCACATATTTTTACTCCAAGAGAAGTATAAGTCGATGTAAAACTCTAAATCTGAAAATTTTCTTATTTATTATACTAGTTTTTCTTGGAAATATTTAGATAGAATTCAGCATTATTTACTGTTTCACCAATGATAACATAATAGCCTTATTTTGTTCATACATTAAAAATTACTATTTCACTCTTTATATACAATATCAACAGGCCATTTTGGACAATTTAAACACATAACGTTAAAAATAAATGGGATATACTCCATAAGGAAAAAAAGAAAGTGATAAAACATCAGAAAGCAAATAGTTCATTCAATTAAAGTTATTTTTGACAAGCATAATTGAAAAAAATTGTTTGCTTATAAAAGTCATTAAATTAAACACAAGGCTCAGCCGGGCATGGTAGTGCACACTTGTAATCCCCGCGCTTGGGAGGCAGAGACAGGAGTATCACACAGGTTCGAAACTAGCCTCAACTACTTAGTGATGCTCTCAGCAACTTAGTGAAACCCTGTTTCCAAATAAAATATAAAATAGGGCTGGGAGTATAGCTCGGAGGTAGAAAATCTCTGGGTTCCACCCCCCGTACCACAAAAAAAAAAAATAATAATAATAATAAACACAAGGCTCAATTGGTTTGGCATTTGCTCCACCAAAGTGTTCACCCTCACTTTTTTTTGCAACAATGATACAGGTTATAGTTAATGAAAAAATAATTGGCCAAGTTTTTTTGTTGGAAAAATACTGAACACATAGCAAAGTCTAAGTTTCGTGTTCTTCAAAATCCCATATTTGGAATAACTTGGGAAATTTTTGGCTTCCTTTGATATTTTAGATTCTCTGCACAGCAAGGGTCGTGTTTCTGAATCATATAAGACATACATTTTGAATCATATAATCATAAAACTATTACTTTAAAAGTGTTTGATATTTCAGAGGCTCAGCAAATCTTTGTTTATTGTTACTAAAAATGCTTAAGAATGTCTTCATAAAAATTGAAATTCAAAAAGCTAATCACAGACAATAATTCGTATGAAAATAGTGTTTTTGAAGGGTGATCTTAAGAAACATGAGTAAAGGAGGGATGAGATAAGGCACCAGAAAGGGAGACACCCAATAAAGGGTGTATTTATTAGCATGTCCCTGCTGCAGAAAACTGACGTTCCACTCTCATGGAGTGCCTCTGAGAGCCTTGTGATGCATGCCTCCAACAGTCCCATGGGGCAGGAAGGATGGAATCCATCCACCAAATGGTTCATCAGTTAAAATTGGCCCTAGGGGAAGTCTAGTATACTTTCTGTTTTAAAGATTAAAAAAAAAAGTGCTATAAAAGAGACTCCAGATAATGAAGGAGAAACCTCAGTGGAGCCAAGGAGGTGGTCTAAGGGAAGGGGAAGAGGAAGACAGGTTCATTGATGGAAATACTACCATCAACTATGTGTACATATATGAATGTGTCAGTGTTAGTCTCAGTACTCTGTACTGGGAAGGGAGGAAACAGGGAGGCGGAGGAGCACCAAGTGCTGTGTGCATGTGTGTCACTGTCAATATGATTCAAATTATTATGTGAGACTATATTGTACCATAAAAGTATATTATAAAAATGCCTCTTATAAAGAATCAGGTATGCAGCTATCTGTAGGAGGTGGGAATTTGAAGTTGTAAACTTGGCTACAGAGATTCTGGGACTGGAAGAATCTTCTTTAAATGTGTTCCTAAAATTTGAACATCAAAATATTTGTTTAGCTTAAAGCAAAGTCCATAAAAATTTTGATAATACTGAGTATGAGTGATTCACATTGTTGTCTGAAGGGAAAATTCTCCCAAATGATGTTTATCTGAATGTTTCTGAGAAATTCAAGCTCCATGAATGTAGTCTATGTTAACTTTTTAAACCCAGTTTTAGCTGGGCATGGTGGTGCACGCTTATAATCCCCATGCTTGGGAGGCGGAAACAGGAGAATCGCGCAGGTTCAAAGTCAGCCGCACTGGCTTAAGAGACCCTGTTTCCAAATATAAATGAAAAATGGATCTGGGAGTGTAGTCCGGATGTAGAAGGGTTTCAGGAACCCCAGTACCACCAAAAATAAAAATAAATAAATGAATAAATAAACCCAATTTTATTTATTTAAAATTAGAGAAATTTTACTAGCTTTTTAAAATTATCTTTAAATAATTCGCAAAGAGTCTATTATCTTAAAATTATATTGGACTCCAAAACAATTAAGAAACATTACATGTGTATACATGTATGTATACACACACACACGCACACACACACACACCTTGTCTTGAGTAAAAAGCTAAAGTTTAATTAGTTTTTATACACTTCCACTACAAACAATTAAAAGGAAATATATATGTTATTTATAATTCATAAACATTAATTTATAATTCATAAGACATTAATTGAATCATTGACTTAAGCTGTTTAGAGTATGTGAAATTTTGCTTTCTTTTTACTAAATCTAAAATAACAGATAAAAGCAAGTACTTAATTTTGGAAATCTACATTGATCTGAGTGAATTTTTCAATCAGTGCATTTTAATCATATGGCATCGTGGGTTTATTTGGGCATACTTGGACATGCATATAACATAATTTGATCAATTTACTTCACATTATATTCCCATACCCTCCAGCCCTCCTAATTATTTTCTTCTGTGCTAATAGATTTCCTTCTACATTCTTAATGAATAATTTAAAAAGTCTGAGAGACTCTTTTTAAAGCATTAACCCATTCTTCTGACCTAGAAAATATGGGCAGTGGAAAATGGTAGGTCAGGAAGTATCTGCAATGGTAGAGTGATTTGAGGTGGCCTTTTAGCATATCTTGCCTTTAAAATCAACAGCAGCCCTTCCCATTCAAGTGCTGTGTGCGTATATGCCATCATCACTATGAACTACATTATTGATGTGAAACTATAACGCACCAACAAAAAATATAAAATATTAATAATAAAAAAAATCAAAAACAAGCCGGGTGTGTTGACACATGCTTGTAATTCCAATACTTGGGAAGCTGAGACAGGAGGATAGTAGGTTTGCAGCCAGCCTCAGCTACTTAGTGAGGCCTTCCACAACTTAGTGAGACCCTGTTTCAAAAAAATAAAGAATAAAAACTAGAGCAGGGAGCATAGCTTGGTGGTAGAAGGGCCCTGGGTTCCTGGGACTACAAAACAAACAAACAAATAAATAATAAAAAAATAAAATGCATTTTTTCCTTTTATGCCCCCTCCTTTTTTTTCTTTTGTCATGTAAAAGATTCATATGGGACTTGTAAATAATATACAGTTTTATACTTAACCAATTTTTATTTTTTATAGTATTACTAGTATATGACTTGAAACTTTGCAAAGCACAAATCAGAACTACCACAGATTTAGACTAACTGCATATCTTTTGTGTATCAATTATTTATTTAACCAAGGGAGTATAGTTTTGTGAATGGACTTTGTGATTTGGTCCAGTATTTTGGAAACAAAGTCTAGCCATTGTGTCTCTAAATCTATTTGTTTATATGATTGCAGTAAACACAGCTGAATAACTAAAATTCAAAGCAAATTCCTAAGCAAACACATTTGACCTTAGTTATCATGACACCAAGTTCACCCTCCAGTAGAGTCATTTTCTTTCTCACCTAGCAAAGTGAGCCTTAAAATAAGTTATTTTTAAAGAGCAATGATATCTGTACAGAAAATTATTGCCTGCTAATGAACTTTTCACTTCTGAAAATATTATAAAATGTTGGGTTTTTGTCAATGGTTCAAATTCTGAGAGGAAGTATTTAATTAATACTGTCAAACCACATGATATAGAAAAAAATTGTTGACTCAGAGTTAAATTATGTCAAATGAACAGCAGGAAATTGTCATGAACCAATCTGGACTTTCTCAACTCTGGCTCCCTGGTAGCAAATTTATTTAAAAAAAAATATGTGTATAAACTGAATGTGGTTGAATAATCTGTTGCACCCAGGACTACTGGGTCTGGAACTATATCTATGCAAACATATGTCTTTCATATTTAATCCTGGACTATTTCATTTTTAAGTAATAATTTATTTGCCCAAGTGGATAAAAACAGCACATCTAAATAGGGAGTAATAGTGGGAAGTTGTTTAGAAACCAAAACATTTTAAAATACCACAGCTGTTCTGATATTGTTATCATGCCAGCTATTTCTGATGGTTAGATGATAGAAACAGAACAAAAGTTCTCGGCAGCTATTTTGCTAACCATGTTTCATCCATTGTGGTATGCGTTTATCTTTCAATGTGATGTACCCCATATGTACACACTGAAAAGATGCCAATAAAATGTGTGTGCTCTTCAAAAGTTGGAAGTTCATGACTGCAATTCTTGGTACTTATTGTACCAGGAGCCTAAACACATTACAAGTTCCCTGACTCATGGAAATGAATTATCCATTCACTACAGAATAACATGCATTCAGTTTCTGAAGCTTCCAGAACTAATGGGATGATTCACACAAAGTATCAGGGGCAGTCTGGCTCTAATGCTTGTGATTGCCTCACTATCTCCTCCTCAAGCTCACGTCTAGTTCCAGGGAGACCCAGAGACCCTGGACTTAGCTAATTATTCTCATGTGATGACCCCATATAACTAACCCAGCTCACTTGTTTCTGTATCTTCTATAAAATGCTCATTATCATCCTCTCTACTTCAGAAGGTTGTTGTGAGAATTCTGTAAGCAATTTAAGAATAGCTCCTGATCTGTAATAGGTGTTTTATAAATTTGTTATCATTGATATCTTTTATCCACTGTAGATCATATATGTAGACATGCTTGTCTTTTGCTAACTTAGTATAACTTAAGGATCTAATGTGAAAAGCTACTTTACCACTTGGGCCTTTTCTCAATTTCATCTACCAAACATAAACAAAACAGAGGATTGATCCTCAGGTAAGACAATGCAAGATGCATAAATACACTGTTAAACTCTATCTGTTAATCCACTGAAAATAAATTAGTAAATTAAAATAGGGCTAAAAGGAAATGATGTAGCCAAGTGTGATTTTTTTTTCAATCTCCACTTATGTCCTACTAATTCTTCATTAGCAGGATTGTTTGTTCATTTTATTTTTCTTATTCATAACTCCCTAGAATGTAGGCACTCTTTCTGTCACCTTTGGATGCACCTATACAGACCTACTGAGTATCTATTCGTTGAATTAAACATAAGGCAAGTTACATGTTAAAGAGAAAATATAGCAGAGGGAAAAAGAACAATAGCATACAAATATTATAAGAAAACAAAAGCAGTGTTAGGTTCTTTGAGAGAAGAGGGACCTAGGGCAAAAAATAGATAAAGATCTAGAAACGACCCTGGATCTGGAAACCTTAGTCCTGACAGGAAGGAGCTAGGAACTGAGAAGTGTGGATAAATCTATCTTCTACATCAATGGGGAAATGTGCTTTAATGGCTTGTATTTTTTCATAGAAATTAGTGTAGATATGTTCATAAACATCTAATACTATGGTTTCTAGAAGGGAGGGGAAACATCAGTATATAGCATGATTAAGATGCTCAAAAACATGACAAAATACAAAAGAGCCTATTACTAGAAGCCGTCTGTCAATTAGTAAAAACTCCAAATGACAGTTTTCTCAGACTGTTTTCCAGATGGCAAGGCTGTTGCTTCACTTTTGAGAGGAGCTTAACTCCAGTTGAAGAGCAGTCAGAGAACATACAATCCCTCCTCATCAACATAAGCTCTTCTCAGGCTCATAAAGTCAAACCTCCTTCAAATCCTAAACCGTTTCCCATTTAGTTGTAATAGTGTGGTCTATGATCTATCACCATTCCCCAAAGTGATAGATAGAAAAGTAGGAACTTTCAAAAAAAAGTATGGATTTACTTCTATTCACTGGAGGACAAGAACACCAAAGAAGAAGGCACAATCATGGGTGGTAAAGTCAAAGACAGGATCAGCATTACAAACAACTTTACCCTTTAGCAGAGAAAGACCCGTCATATCATAGCAGGAAAATTAGTGATTTTTTTAATCAATGCTTTCAGATATTAGATAAAGAAATTCAAGTTTCCTAAAATGACATAAATCTCCTAAGGTTTAAATGCATTAATGAAATCAATCCTAGAACTAAAACCTACATTTTTATAAGTTTTGTTTTTATTTCTACTTGACATAAATATTGTACCTATTTATACAGCAGAATGTAAGGTTTCTTTACTTGGATATATTGTGCAATGATCAAATCAGGGAAATTGGCATATCTATCAATTCCAATTTTTACCATCTCATTATGGTAAAAATATTCAGAAATAATTTTAAAATATGTAAAATATATTACTGTTAACTAGAGTCACCCTTCTATGCCATAGAACTGCAAAATTTATTCCTTATCTCTAAATGTAACATTGTTCTTAAATATGAGCCTTCTGCTATCAACTGCCCTCCCTATTAAAAATTAATTTAACAGGTTGCAGGTATTGAAAAGAAACACTAGAAAAAGAAAAAAAATTCAAAGATCAAATAAAAGATTAGAGATAAAGTTAACTTTCTTAATTAAGTGGGCAAAAGAAATAAAATATACCAGCCAAAAGAGAAATCAGGGAGTGAGAAAAAATATTTCAACTCGAAGTTTAGGGAAGGAAAATTCACATATTTAAACCTGAACTAAGTAACTTCGCTGGCTTCAAATGTTCTGTCATTGTTCAGTTCAATGCACAGCTGAGGCATCGCTGAAGTATAATGAACTATGTGGGACAATGAAGTTACCAGAGATATAGAAAAAGAGTAAAGGAGCCAATTTCAGTAGGTTGGGTTCATTCTCAGTAGTAGCAGCACATAGGCAAAGCAAAGCATGTCTCAGTTTCCCCACATCTCATACTAGTTATCTGAATTTAAGGTAGCATACGAAGCAAATAATCTTTCTTTCTGTCAAGCAGGTTGACCAGACAGCTGCCATTTTAGTTAAAACCATCATTTAGTTCATATAACTTTTGGTTTTCCAGAATCGCAACTTTTATTTCTCTGCCATACTATGAAAGCCACCACACGCTCAGCCAGTCACTGAGTTTTGCTTAAAAATAGCCAGTTACCCAGAGTTGTGACCCCAAGTTCTTACCAACTGGGGCACTGGACAAGATTGTGTGAGGGATAAAACCCTATCAGACTTCCTGCTCCAAATGCTTGCTTACCAGACTTTTTATAGGTTTTGCACCTTTCTGCAGAAGTAACTTTTATTTTATTTTATTTTTTTTTTCATTTTTTTTAATTAATTTATTTTTTAAATTGGTGCATTGTAGTCATATATCAATCACATTGGAGTACAAGACTTGAGAGGATATACAAGCACACATCATCCAATTAGCCCTCCTCCTGCCCCCATCCCATTCCCTCCCCCTCCCTCCATCCCACACTTCTTTGGTGATTTACTTTGATACATTTGTTTATGTACCTCCTGCATTTTAAAGAGGCTCCGTCCTCCAGTATTACATACCCTCTGATTGGTCACATTAGTTGCTTCACTATAGGGCCCTTTCTATAGCTCACCCTCTTCCTGTTGCCCTTTTCCTCCTAGTTATTGCTGATTAAGAGAAGCATCTGATTTATATTTTCTGCGATATTTCTCTGTGCATGCTGCGTTGCAAGTACCAATCCCACTCTTGATGGTCCCAGTAGTGGCCTGGCTACTCAGTGGACTGATCCAGACCTCGCTGGCTCACGCAGCGGCCTTGCCTCATGGGAGGACCCAGTTCTGGTCTCGCTGGCCCCTGAACCGGTCAAACCCCTAAGCTGGCTTTGGTCCCGACCTTGGAGGCCACAGGAGTGAACTTGCCTCACGCCAGGCTCCGAAGCTGGCCATTGGCCCCTGCACCGGTCTAACCCCTTGGCAGGATTCCAATCCTGGCCTCGGAGGCCCCAACACTGGTAATGCCTCACGGCAGGCTCCGATGCCGGCCTCACTGGCCCCAGCACCGGCCAAACCCCTTGACAGGCTCTTATCCTGGCCTCAGAGGCCCCAGTACCGGCCTTGCCTCACGGCAGGCTCCGATGCCGGCCTCGCTGGCCCCAGCACCGGCCTAACCCCTCGGCAGGCTCTTATCCTGGCCTCGGAGGCCCCAGTACCGGCCTTGCCTCACGGCAGGCTCCGATGCCGGCCTCGCTGGCCCCAGCACTGGCCTAACCCCTCGGCATGCTCCGATCCCGGCCTCGGAGGCCCCAGCACTGGTCATGCCTCACGGCAGGCTCCACTGCCAGCCTCGTTGGCCCCAGCACTGGCCTAACCTCTCGGCAAGCTCTTATCCTGGCCTCGGAGGCCCCAGTACCGGCCTTGCCTCACAGTAGGCTCCGATGCCGGCCTTGCTGGCCCCAGCACCGGCCTAACCCCTCGGCAGGCTCTTATCCTGGCCTCGAGGCCCCAGTACCGGCCTTGCCTCACGGCAGGTTCCGATGCCGGCCTCGCTGGCCCCAGCACCGGCCTAACCCCTCAGCAGGCTCTTATCCTGGCCTCGGAGGCCCCAGTACCGGCCTTGCCTCACGGCAGGCTCCGATGCCGGCCTCACTGGCCCCAGCAGCGGCCTAACCCCTCGGCAGGCTCCGATCCCGGCCTCAGAGGCCCCAGTACCGGGCTTGCCTCACGGCAGGCTCCGATGCCGGCCTCGCTGGCCCCAGCACCGGCCTAACCCCTCGGCAGGCTCTTGTCCTGGCCTCGGAGGCCCCAGTACCGGCCTTGCCTCACGGCAGGCTCCGATGCCGGCCTCGCTGGCCCCAGCACCGGCCTACCCCCTCGGCATGCTCCGATCCCGGCCTCGGAGGCCCCAGCACTGGGCATGCCTCACGGCAGGCTCCGCTGCCGGCCTCGTTGGCCCCAGCACCGGCCTAACCCCTCAGCAAGCTCTTATCCTGGCCTCGGAGGCCCCAGTACCGGCCTTGCCTCACGGCAGGCTCCGATGCCGGCCTCGCTGGCCCCAGCACCGGCCTAACCCCTCGGCAGGCTCTTATCCTGGCCTAGAGGCCCCAGTACCGGCCTTGCCTCAAGGCAGGCTCCGATGCCGGCCTCACTGGCCCCAGCACTGGCCTAACCCCTCGGCAGGCTCTTATCCTGGCCTCGGAGGCCCCAGTACCGGCCTTGCCTCACGGCGGGCTCCGATGCCGGTCTCGCTGGCCCCAGCACCGGCCTAACCCCTCGGCAGGCTCCGATCCCGGCCTCGGAGGCCCCAGCCCTGGTCATGCCTCAAGGCAGGCACCGATGCCGGCCTCGCTGGCCCCAGCACCGGCCTAGCCCCTTGGCAGGCTCTTATCCTGGCCTCGGAGGCCCCAGTACCGGCCTTGCCTCAAGGCAGGCTCCGATGCCGGCCTCGCTGGCCCCAGCACCGGCCTAACCCCTCGGCATGCTCCGATCCCGGCCTCGGAGGCCCCAGCACCGGCCTAACCCCTCGGCAAGCTCTTATCCTGGCCTCGGAGGCCCCAGTACCGGCCTTGCCTCACAGCAGGCTCCGATGCCGGCCTCGCTGGCCCCAGCACCGGCCTAACCCCTCAGCAGGCTCTTATCCTGGCCTCGGAGGCCCCAGTACCGGCCTTGCCTCAAGGCAGGCTCCGATGCCGGCCTCGCTGGCCCCAGCAGCGGCCTAACCCCTCGGCATGCTCCGATCCTGGCCTCGGAGGCCCCAGCACTGGTCATGCCTCAAGGCAGGCTCCGATGCCGGCCTCGCTGGCCCCAGCACCGGCCTAACCCCTCAGAAGGCTCTTATCCTGGCCTCGGAGGCCCCAGCACCGGCCTTGCCTCACGGCAGGCTCCGATGCCGGCCTCACTGGCCCCAGCAGCGGCCTAACCCCTCGGCAGGCTCCAATCCCAGCCTCGGAGGCCCCAGTACCGGCCTTGTCTCAAGGCAGGCTCCGATGCCGGCCTCGCTGGCCCCAGCAGCGGCCTAACCCCTCGGCAGGCTCCGATCCCGGCCTCGGAGGCCCCAGCACTGGTCATGCCTCAAGGCAGGCTCCGATGCCGGCCTTGCTAGCCCCAGCACCGGCCTAACCCCTCAGCAGGCTCTTGTCCTGACCTCGGAGGCCCCAGTACCGGCCTTGCCTCAAGGCAGGCTCCGATGCCGGCCTCGCTGGCCCCAGCACCGGCCTAACCCCTCAGCAGGCTCTTGTCCTGGCCTCGGAGGCCCCAGCACTGGTCATGCCTCAAGGCAGGCTCCGATGCCGGCCTCGCTGGCCCCAGCACCGGCCTAACCCCTCGGCAGGCTCCGATCCTGGCCTCGGAGGCCCCAGCACTGGTCATGCCTCAAGGCAGGCTCCGATGCCGGCCTCGCTGTCCCCAGCACCGGCCTAACCCCTCAGCAGGCTCTTATCCTGGCCTCGGAGGCCCCAGCACCGGCCTTGCCTCACGGCAGGCTCCGATGCCGGCCTCGCTGGCCCCAGCAGCGGCCTAACCCCTCGGCAGGCTCCGATCCCGGCCTCAGAGGCCCCAGTACCGGCCTTGCCTCAAGGCAGGCTCCGATGCTGGCCTCGCTGGCCCCAGCAGCGGCCTAACCCCTCGGCAGGCTCCGATCCCGGCCTCGGTGGCCCCAGCACTGGTCATGCCTCAAGGCAGGCTCCGATGCCGGCCTTGCTGGCCCCAGCACCGGCCTAACCCCTCAGCAGGCTCTTGTCCTGGCCTCGGAGGCCCCAGTACCGGCCTTGCCTCAAGGCAGGCTCCGATGCCGGCCTCGCTGGCCCCAGCAGCGGCCTAACCCCTCGGCATGCTCCGATCCTGGCCTCGGAGGCCCCAGCACTGGTCATGCCTCAAGGCAGGCTCTTATGCCGGCCTCCCTGGCCCCAGCACCGGCCTAACCCCTCAGCAGGCTCTTATCCTGGCCTCGGAGGCCCCAGCACCGGCCTAACCCCTCGGCAGGCTCTTATCCTGGCCTCGGAGGCCCCAGTACCGGCTTTGCTTCACGGCAGGCTCCGATGCCGGCCTCACTGACCCCAGCACCGGCCTAACCCCTCAGCAAGTTCCGGACCCGACCTCGGAGGCCCTAGCACAAGCCTTGCATCATGGCAGGCTCCAATGCTGGCCTCGCTGGCCCCAGCATCAGTCTAACCCCTCTGCAGGTTCCAATCCCGGCCACGGAGGCCTCAGTAGTGGCCTTGCCTCACAGCAAGCTCCGATGTCGGCCACTGGCCCCGGCGCCCGCCTAACCCCTCAGCAGGTTCCGATCACTGTCTCTGTGGTTAGTATTTCAAAGGATCCAGTTGTAATGTATCAGATCTCTGCCTCCCCCGAATATTGGCCACTGGCATTGCCACTGCCTCCACCGTTTCAAATCCTTCCCAGGCTCTTTTTCCACTCTGAATGTTGTCCAGTGTTCCTAAGCATGCGTGATGGTAGCATTCGACATTTGGTGTAATTTCTCCAAAAAAATAAAGTTGGTAAGATCCGGTTTCTGCTTCTCCTGAATACAAGTCTCTACCACCATCGCGAAGAACTCTTTCAACACCGCATTTCTCCTTGGTCTCCGCTAAACTCTCTCCTTATATGTGATGTCTGAGATTCTTAACAATATAGAGAAATAGCAGTCCTCTTTCACGGCGAATTTTTCCATAAGTTCCAGTGCATTTAGATAAGTTTCGTCTGCATCTCCAGTGTCCTGGCATCCATAACGGCTTTCTTACCACCTCTCCGATATTTTTCTTTATCTTTTTCTGTTATGGGCCAGGTTTCCCGCGACCCGGGCCCCATCTGGCGTGCCCAGCCCGCGACCCCTGCCCAGAACCCAGCGTCTTACTGGGTCTGGTTTCTCCAGGGGTCTGGCGTGCTATGCGCAGTTCGGCAGGGGCCCAGAGTCCCGCGACCCGGGCCCCATTAGGCGTGCCCCGCCCGCGACCCCCGCCCAGAACCCAGCGTCTTACTGGGCCTGGTTTCTCCAGGGGTCTGGCGTGCTACGCGCAGTTCGGCCTGGGGCCCAGGGTCCCGCGACCCAGACCCCAGCTTTTGTGCGCCGTGCGCGACCCCTGCCCAGAACCCAGCGTCTTACTGGGCCTGGTTTCTCCAGGGATCTGGCGTGCTACTCGCAGTTCTGCCTGGGGCCCAGAGTCCCGCGACCCGGGCCCCATCTGGCGTGCCCAGCCCGCGACCCCAGCCCAGAACCCAGCGTCTTACTTGGCCTGGTTTCTCCAGGGGTCTGGCGTGCTATGCGCAGTTCGGTCTGGGGCCCAGAGTCCCGCGACCCGGGCCCCATCTGGCGTGCCCAGCCCGCGACCCCCGCCCAGAACCCAGCGTCTTACTGGGTCTGGTTTCTCCAGGGGTCTGGCGTGCTCCAGAAGTAACTTTTAATATTTATTGATTTACTTTCTTGCTGAGTGACTCTTGAATGTTGGTTTGGATTACCAATGGTCATTTTCAGCAGGTGAAAGGATAGAAAGAGGACTCTATCTGAACTTTAAAAAGCACTCTTTGAGTCTTGATTTTTCCCTCCCTCTATTTCTTCCTCTTTCCTTCTATATTTTTTCCCATAACATTCTATAACCTCCAGCAGAGACACTCAAGTTGTAGCACAACACAAACCCTGGGTTTCATGAAGCCGGCAATCTTCTGGAAAATATACTTTACAGAGTGTGTCCTCTGACTCATGTCCCCACCTAAATGTAGGCATCAATTTGGAGGGTTGACAAGAAGCACAGGGTTATTGTGCAGATATAAGAACAGCTGTGATTTCTAGTCAACTTGGCATTTTTATAGTTTTTACTCGGAACTCATGCAAGCATATACTATGTGTCAAGCAGTGGTACTATCAAGGACAATTAAGGCTTTGATCCTTAAAGAAAGGAGATAAAGGAAAGATTCCTAATGGGCACCATGAACCCCCAAATTCCCAAGTAATCAACACTAAGTTAGAGGTTATCAAAAGTGTTAATTCTTGGTTTCAGACAACTAAGATCAGTTGCTTAAAAGTAACCCTGTACTGTAATTTTTATTCTTTCTTATTTTTGAATCCTCAAGTTTATATATGAAGAATACTGAACACACACACACACACACACACACACACACACACACACACACATATATATATATATATATATATATATATATATATATATAGAGAGAGAGAGAGAGAGAGAGAATATTGCACATATATATGGAGAGAGAAAAAGAATAATATATATATATGTAATGCAAGTTCTTGGGTATCTGAAGCAGGAGAATCATAGGTCTGAGCCCAGTCTCAGCACATGAGACTCTCAGCAACTTAACAAAACCCTGTTTCAAAAAGAAATAGGCAAAACTACCCTAAAATTTCACCTAACTCCAACTAGAATGGCTATCATTAAATACATAAACAACAACAAATGCTGGCAAGGATGTGGAGAAGTGGGAACTCTAATACATTGTTGGTGAGATTTCAAATTAGTACAACCATTTTGGAAAACATTATGGAGGATTCTTAGAAGAATGGAAAGGACCTACCATATTCAGCCTTACCACTTCTGGGTATCTCTACTCAAAAGAATGGAAACCAAAGTACCAAACTAATGCATCCATATTTATGTTCATAGCTGCACAATTCACCATTGCCAAACTATGGAACCAGCCAAGATGTCCATCAACACATGAATAGATTATAAAACTATGGGATATGTACACAATGAAATTTTACTCAGTCATAAAGAAGAACAAAATTATGTTATTTACAGGAAGAGAGACGGAACTGGACAATATTATGCTAAGTGAGATTAATCAGTCACAAAAAGTAAGACACAAAACGTAAAAATTGTATGTTCTCCCTAATATGCAGAAATTAGGGAGAAAAAGGGACATAGTAGAAACTCTAGACACACGAGAAGGAACCATACATGAACAAATAAGGAGGTCTAACTGGAGGTGATGGTAGGGAGAAGAGGAAAATTCCCTAATGTACATGATGTACATTCCCAAACTCATCAATCACTAAGCCAAACATGAGAAGGAGGGATGGGGGATGGAATGGGGTTGGGAATTGAGGAAGGGCTAAATGAGTGACGTGTGCATGTATGTCTTTACCATCTTGTACCCCATTAGGATGTATGACTATAATTCACCAATAAAAAATTTAAAAAAAGAAATAAGACTTGGGTTGTAGCTCAAAGGTAGAATGTCCCTGGGTTTAATCCCCAATATCAAATAAATAAATTAAAAAAAAAACTTAAACTATTTTATTTGTTTTTCATATACTTGAAAGTACATATTATATCTTTCTTCATTTGCAAGCTTATTTTTATATGTAAAGGATATTTCTCTGGAAATATTGTGAGAAAACAGCACAAATGGTGGGCACAGGGTTTAAAAGACTTGAAACTTGTCTTATTGAAAGCTGTAAGCTTTCCCAAGCCCTAATATTTTTCACTCCAAAATGGATATGATTCCTACCTACCATGATTTTTAGAAAAAAATTGAATAATCTAACATAAGTGAAAGCCTGTTATAAAGCTTTAAGAGTGGCCTAAACAGTAGCAATTAAAACATTTTCCCTGATGAAGTATATGAAAATGGTATTCAAATAAATTGAAATAAATCATATTCACATATTAAAAGTTTACTGACAATAGCATCTAGATTTCAGTTTCAAGTTTATATGGGTTGCATAGTCAAGAACATTTGGATTCTCACAACAAAGTAGTTGCAAATGGCATTTCCAAAAAAAATCCCTAATTACAACATTCACAACATTTTACTATACAATTAATTTGTTACAGAGGGCACATGGTAAAAATTTTAAACAATAACCACATTGCAAAAGGGTACACAATGCAATACAATACAACAAAAGACAACTGAAGCTTCCCTCCCACCCAGATCTGAGGATTTCTTATGTAGAACACTACTCGAAGTTTCTTATGTATCATACAGAGATATTCTAAATAGTTAAGGTCTAGTAACTGCATTTTTAAAAATATTTTATTGCAATATTACCTAATGTTGACTTCAGCCTTTTGATAGAGAAATCTCAATGCAAAATAATTGCTATATGCAGTTTTATTGCTCTTAAGTGTTAAAACATTTATTAAAATAATATAAGTAATACAAGATATTTAGAACTTCTGAATGTTAAAGCAACATCAGAAATCTTAGTTGTGATCAAGTTCTATCACCATGTCACCATGTAGTATGTTATTTGCTTAGTTCTTTTTTTTTTTTTTTTTAGAATGCCCCAGGTTTTAATTCCAAGTACTTAAGTAAATAAACAAGCAAGTTAAAGTGAACATCTGCTTATGTTTGGTAAAATTCCCAATGATTTGGGAACACCACCTTTCATAGCCTTAGTCACAATCAACTCCTGACTGAGACTTGTCATCCTTACATTCAGAAGAAAGTCTTCTCCACGGCCTGTCAACCTCTTGTTATTTCATTGTTCTGTTAGCCCCAGCTGTGTGTATTTGCACACATATCTTTGTGTGGCTTTATATCCCCAATACTGCACAATGCACTCATTTATGATCACATAGAAATATCAACATCCAAAGCGAACCTGAAGGGGAATACATAGAAGATTTAGGAAGACAACTGACTTGATAACAGAAGAGTGGATGGGGTATTTGCTTAGTTCTTGCTTGAAAGTTACTACCCTGTGATGAGGATGTACACCCAGCTAATGGCTGAGACTTGGGAATTAAGTGAAAATAGTATATGCATGTTCTCACAGTGCACTGAAAAATACATTGGTGTTCATGTGTAGATGTGAATTCAAATGAAGATGCATGCCACATTATGAGAAATTCAAACACACTTTAATGCAGATTATATTTGGGAAGATTTACTTAAATGTCTGCACAAAATTAAGCTAAGGGCACTATACCAACTAACGTGGGAACAAAAGTTAATATACCAATAACTCTAATGTACTCAAATTGAATAAATTTGTAATTCATGTTTTTAAAACAATTTTAAATATTTTTTATATTTGGTTGATGAAATTCATGACTAAAGTCTTCAAAATCTTCAAACTACACTTTTAAACAATAGTTTGCTAGTAATTTGGCTTAAAAACAATATGCTTCCCTAAGATGGTATTGAATTTACCATTATATAAGTTTCTGCAAAGTTTGTCACTAGTGATTTTTAACTTCACAAGTGCAGAGTCAATGTTTTAGAACAATTTTGTATGTTCCATGATTTCTAATTATACAAATACTTTAAAACTAATATTAGTAGGAGCAGAGAGTATATACCTCAGTGGTAGAGTCCATGTATGAGGCCTTGGCTTCAATCCCCAGCAACAAAAACCAAGTAAATAAATAGATATATGTAACAATTACTGAGTTATTAATCCAAATTAAGTTACCTGATAACCACATGACCTTATCCCTCTTCTATTTAAAGTGATATGATCCATTTTGACATGGCTCTAACAGTCTAAATCTTAGCAAATATCCATGAATTATTTCTACAATGACTTCTCCAAATGATATTTAAAATAAATATAATTGAGCAAATACGATGACTAAGCTATCAAAAAAGTTTGTTTTCAAGCCAGGTGTGGTGGTACACACTTGTAATCCCAGCATTTGGGAGGCTGAGACAGGAAGATAGTGGTATGCAGACATCCTCAGCTAGTTAGTGAATCCCTTTGCAACTCAGTAAGACCCTGTTTCAAAATAAATAATAAAATATAAGACTGGGAGTATAGCTTGGAGGTAGAATGTCCCTGGGTTCCCAGTACCACAAAAAATAAAATAAAAATAATAAAATAAAATAAATTTGATTTCTTATCTTATTCAATTCCTATTCTAAGAGAATAAAATACTCAAATAATAATGAAAGTCAAATACTTATAGTACTTAATGTAGTGGAATCTTTATGCAGCATTAATAATTATGATTTAGCCTGATTTCTATTTTAAAATAACTATTTTGAAAAGAGACAATTTTAAATAATAGATTTTGTCCTACTTTGTATAATATAATAACACTATTATAATAATGAAGAAGTAGACTACTATAGAAACTGTATTATCTTCAATTATGTTATCTTTGAGCATCTATACATATGTATGATAGTTGAAAAGAAAGCTTTACAAATATTGGCAAGGAGTTCTGAACTTCAGGCAATTATAATTAACAATGGGTACAGTCTGGATTTAAGTGATTCAAGATTCACTGAGAAGAAAAACAGACAAAAAATCATGTCCATAAATACGCAAATTACTGTGAGAACCAGTGAATGCTATTCACTAACTTAGTATTCCTTGTAGATCAATCAGGATCTACCACAGAGACAGGCACTGGCCCTTATTCCCTGTGCTCATGTGCAGCTCAGCATCCTCCATCAGCTGGCACAAGGAAGCCTCAACAAAAAGACTGAACCATTATTTTGTAAATGTGAAACACTTCCTCCCTCATCTCTCCCTGAGGACTGTCAGGGCTGGAACTAATCCCCTCCTTTTCTTGGTTTACATAGTGACATGTGTTAGTATACAGTGTAAAAGACTTTTGCAGAACTCAGTGTGAGGCACAAAAAAATTAGCAAACAAATAACATTTTGGTACCACAGTCTATAATTAAAAACTGTTGTTTTCCTCATTATTCATATAGTGAGTGCCTGTGAGAATTAGCACTCACAGCTATAATTTTAAGGATATTAATTTATAACTCATGAATTAAGCACTATTATATGCTCTAAGATACATTAAATAAAATTTGCAGTGTGAGTTTCATGTACATTGTATATACATATTTCATTTCCTCAACTGTATGTTTTTAATATCCCAATTATGCTTCAAGTGTCATTAGTAATATTCTTATTTAGTAGTATATAAACTGAAGGAAGTTTTGGTATATTCTAACTCACTCAATAAAAATCAAGAACAATTAAAGTAAAACAGAATAAATTAAATGGTGAAATTAATTATACACATTAATTTACACAAGTTAATCATATCAAATAAATATTATATAATTACACATTAATTATGTTACGGTTTGGGGAAACTGTCCCCGGGGACCCCTGTTAGGGTCCCGGACACAATTACCCTCAAACCACAATAAAATAAAAAGATAAAAAAAAAAAGGCGGGTTCTTGTCCTGAGTTAAGGATAAGTATTCAATAGCCAGGACTCTTGCTGAAGATGTAAAGAAGTTTATTAAAAAGATAGAAATACAGAAGATAGTTGCAGCCTCATGTTGTAACATGAGGGGGTGGTTCGAACGAATTCACCAAAGATACAACAGGTGGAATATTCTTATAGTCGGTCCAACCAGATCTGGGGAGTTCCTTTGATTGTAGATGTGCCACCCTATCTCTAATCCAGGTAATCTGCTCATCTCCAACCCAGCCATATCCGCCCCCTCTGAGGCAGGGGGGACAGCTCTGTCTCAAGTACAGACCCCCACATCTTTTGTTATACTCCCAAGATGTGTTAAGTTGCTTATCCAGGATCTGGTATTTCCTCAACTCCTTGAGGAACCTTGCCTTTCTTTAGAAATGTAGAAAGGCCCTTTTCCCTGAAGCTCCTGACTCCATTTACTACCAAAAATATATTTGTAAAATTGGAAATATTTCTCAATATTGGTATATTAATACATTTTGAAATCTCTTCCCCAATACTGGTACAAATTATAACAAAATAATCAAAATATTTTGAGTGTCTAATAATATGCCTCCATAAAATCTGAGATTTAGATCAGTACAGACATATCTGTGAACCTAGATTGATCAATATTTATACCATTAGTCTTCTTTTCCTAACATTATAAATATATGAATATATATATATATATATATATATATATATATATATATATATTATGGATTTGGAGTATGGTTTGAGGAAACTGTTCCCTGGGAACCCCTGCTAGGGTCCCGGACACATTTTCCTCCAACCCCATAACAAAAATGCAAAATAACCAAAAACAGAATAAAACCACGGCTTCTTGTCCTAAGCCAAGAATAAATATGCATAGCTTGGACAGTTGCTGAAGATTTAAAGAAGTTTATTAGAAAGATAGAAATACAGCTCCATGCCAAAATGGCATAAGGGGATGACTCGAATCAGTACACCAAAGGGATTACATGTGGACTTGACTTTTTATACCCATGACCCCCATCTTGTTTGAGTAATTCTGACATAGTGAACATCCCTGTAAGGTACCTCCCCTTACCCTGGAAGGTACCTCCCCTAGCAAGATGTGGTGAGGTGTCTCCTTTCATGAAGGTGGACCCCTCCTACCATCTTAGCTAGCTTATCTAATCATGTAAAGCTGTCTTTAGAGAAAGGCCAAGTTCTCTCTTAAGATCTGTCTTTAGAAAGAGACAGGCCTAGTTCTCCTCTCCTACTGACTAGTTAATTACTTTGAGCTAGGTTAATTTACATTGGAATATTTGCCTGCTTTTAGGCAGAAACCAAGTCCTTGCATAGATTTGCCCCTCACCCAATTTTTTTTTTTTTTTTTTTTGGTGGTACTGAGGTTCCTGGAAGCCCTTCTAACTTAGGGCTACACTTCCAGACCTATTTTATACTTTTATATTTGGAAACAGGGTCTCTTACGCCAGCAAGGCTGGCTTCCATCCTGCGCAATCCTCCTGTCTCCACCTCCCAAGTGCAGGGATTACAAGCGTGCGCCACCATGCCCGGCGCCCCTCACCCAGTTTTGAAATATTGAAATATATATATATATATATATATATATATATATATATATATATATATATATATACATACATATATATATATACACACACAAACATATAATTTTTGGTTATTACCTTAGTGCTAGAGTACTTGCCTAGCAAGCATAAAGCCCTAAATTTGGTCCCTAGTCCTGAAAAAAAAAAAAAAAAAAATATATATATATATATATATATATATATTATATTCACTTTTGTTTCATAATACTTAGATGATAATTTAATACTAAATTATTGAGTTGATCAAGACATATTACAAATAGAGGGCAAGAAAGAGAAAAAGGAAGAACCAAGAAGAGATTGCTTATAATTTACCAGTTATGTATTCAATGCTGTAAGTTTTACTTGTTTTCTAAATATTTTAATTCTTTAGCTGAAAATTGTAACTTTCTCTAAGATTAAAAAAAAATAGAGAAAAATGCTGGGCGTGGTGGCGCATGCTTGTAATCCCTGCGCTTGGGAGCTTGGGAGGCGGAGACAGGAGGATCGCGCTGGTTCGGAGCCAGCCTTGCTGGCTTAAGAGACTCTGTTTCCATATAAAAATGTTAAAAAATAGGTCTGGGAGTGTAGCCCATGGGAGTGTATACCGGAGGTAGAAGGGCTTCCAGGAACCCCAGTACCACCAAAAAAAAAAAAAAAAAAATGGAGAAAAAAGGATAACAAGAGTCACATCAGAAAAAAAAAGATAAAAAAATCTAAAAACATCATTAATGTACCAGTATTGGGAAGAGGTTTCAAAATGTATTAATGTACCAGTATTGGGAAAGATTTCCAATTTTTAAAATATATCTTTGGTAGCAAAGAAAGCCATGAGCTGTGAGGAGAGGGCCAGCAAATTTCTCCATGGATAATTAGCAAAAGAATAGAAGAAGCCTGTTATGGATTGGGAGACTATGGTTTGTGGAAACTGTTTCCCGGGGACCCCTGGTAGGGTCCCGGACACACTTTCCCCCAACCCATAACAAAATCCAAAACGACCCCAAACAGAAGAAAAACTGTGGATTCTTGTCCTAAGCTAAGAATAAATATGCATAGCTTGGACAGTTGCTGAAGATTTAAAGAAGTTTATTAGAAAGACAGAAATACAGAAAATAGAAATATAGCCCCATGCCAAAATGGTATGAGGGGATGACTCGAATGAGTATACCAAAGGGTTTACACGTGGACTCGGCCTTTTATACCAATGACCTCCATCTTGTTTGCGTGACTCTGCCGTAGTGAAAGTCCCTGTAAGTTACCTCCCCTAGCAAGGTGTGCTGAGGTGTCTCCTTTCATGAAGGTCAACCCCCTCCTACTATCTTAGCTTATCCAATCATGTAGATCTGTCTTTAGATAAAGGCCTAGTTCTCCTCAACTAAGATCTGTCTTTAGACACAGACCTAGTTCTGCTTTCCTAATGACTGGTTAATTACTTTGAGCTAGGTTAATTTACATTGGCATAGCTGCCTGTTTTAGGCAGAAATCAAGTCCTTTCTTTGCCCATGTCTGCCACCATTTTGACACAACTATTTTGAAATATACCAATTATTTTCTTTTGAAATATATTAATAATCAGAGCTTTCCCACATCTTCCTAGGCCATTCCAATACTGGTGCAAAGCCTAGGGTCTTTTTACATTTCTAAAGAGAGTCAGAGTTCCTCTAGGATGTGAGGAAATCCCAGATTCCAGCGAAGCAACTTAACACATTTTGGAGTATAACAAAAGGTGTGGGGTTCTGTGCCTGAGACAGAGCTGCCCGTGCCCCAGAAGGGACAGATCTGGCTAGGTTGGAGACATAGCAGAATACCTGGGTTAGAGATAAGGCAGGATATCTACATATCAAAGAACCTGCCACAGAATTGGTCAGGATAAGAACACTCTGCATGCAGGGATTTTTGGTGAATTTGCTCAAACCACCCCTCCTTTTACCTGATAACATGAGGCTGTAACTATCTTCTGTATTTCTATTTTTTAATAAACTTCTTTAAATCTTCAGCAAGAGTCCGGGCTAATGTGTATTTATCCTTAGCTCGGGACAAGAACCTGTGGTTTTTCTATTTTTGTGTTTTGTTGTGGTTTGAGGGAAATTGTGTCCAGGACCCTAACAGGGGTCCCCGGGGACAGTTTCCCCAAACCGTAACATATTCTTGAACCATAACAATTTATGCCAGAAATCTTGTCAGTCCCATAGTACCCTTCCAGATGAGTGGAACAGTCAAGTTACATTTACTGTAAACCAGCTTAAATTAGACACTATTGCTTGTGTTGAAGCTTATCTGACCTATTATTCAAGTTAATATGGGATTTCCTTTAGGAATGATATAATCAGATGTACTTAGAGTGACCAACTCCACAGCAGGGGGAAAGAGGACTGTTGACAGCGAGGCCAGAAAGGAGCTTTTTCCAGCTATCACAGCAAGCAAAGGTACTAGCTAGAGTAAGGTATCAGCTCTAACTAGGAGAAGTGGCAGGATTTAATATGCAATTGTTTGAGGAATCAGAAAAGTGAGAAAAGGAAGAATTTGAATTAACTCTCAGAATCATGTCTTGACAGTTTGGCTTATGATATCATTAGGAAGGATGAGGAGGCAAGGAGGGCTGATGGCTTTAAGCAGGGAGAATGATAACTTATGCTATGCCTTATGTATATGAAGGACCAAAGTGACACCATGACAGGCTTCATTTAAAGCTTTAAGTAGAGTAGGCCTAAGTTTATGTCCAAAATTAAGTCCTGTTCCTCTGTAACCTTTGCCCTATTTTCTGAAGAGAATCTGCTAACTGAGCTAATCTGATCTTGCCCTAGCAACAGCCAATCGGTGCCGAGTATTTCTAGGTCTGGAGTTTGCAGGTATCCCAGGCAAGGTCACTCTGCCTGGAGTTAGAGACCCTCACCCATCCTGAACATTCCTGAGATAAGCTTCCCAAGACACAAAAGCTAAGCCAGTTGAGGGGGCGACAGAAGCCTTATGTTTTAAAATATCCAATCGATGCAAAGGTGGGTTGGGCAGCCTTTCTTAGGGGATAAAAGCTTTGTTCTTAGGGGGCAAAGGGCTCTCCCCCTCCATGACCACAGCATTGGTCCACCTGGAGAGTCCAAGCTCGAGCTTGAATAACTCCCTCTTGCCTTCTTGCATTGGAACTTTCAGCTCCTGGTAGTCATTGGTGGTAAGGGACTGGCATAATATATAAGAAATGTTATGTTTGAGGCATTTGTGAGCTAGTCAAAGGAAGAGTTATAGACAATTGAGACAAAGAATTGGAGCTCAGTGGGGAAACTTCTGTGCCTTTAAAAAGCTTAGACTGGAAGACATCAAAGGGTGATATATTCTAATGAAAGTCAAAGGTGTCAAAAGAGAATTCCCAAATTGAATGGAATTATAATTATGATGAATGACAACATAAACATATACACTACAATATTAATTGAGGGCAGGATTGATGTCATCTAGGATAATAATGCAAAAAGGATATATGTGTATAAGGTATCTGAAATATGCAAAAAATATGAATTGTTGGGTATAAGGGATAATCCTGTTTTATGGAATTTTCATTTCTTCCCCTGCTATGTTATTATTTTTCATAGCATTCACAAAGACATTAAACAAAAAAGACTTCCCGAACTATCTTGACTATATAAATAACTGCATGTAACCCATTAGGATCTATGTGTTAAGTTGGGTCCTGCACTCATGTGACTTTGTGTCACATGACCTCTGCAGGGCAAGGGAGGGGCTGAAACCCCCGCGAGAAATGATAAGTAAAATAAAAAATTAAATGCGAGTAAAATAAAAATAATGTGCATACGGCGGAGTGTGAAAAACACGAGAGAGGTCCGGTACACATGGCATGTAAAGTTTTAATGGCACGGCTCTCCCGGGGATCAGGGCGAGGCACTGTAGGGCCCGCGCGCCTGTCCAAAGCTTGAGGACGCGGGCTCTCCTTTTAAAGGCATGCATCTCGCGAGAGGAGGGTTTACTCGCGGGAATGCCCAATTCTCGCGGGGGTTTCAGCCCCTCCCTTGCCCTGCAGAGGTCATGTGACACAAAGTCACATGAGTGCAGGACCCAACTTAACATTCCGGCCTTTTGATGGTAGGGATAATGGATGACGATTGGACCCTCTAGCTTCTTCCTGCTGTCAAGGGGCGTCGTCAGGGGCCCCAGGCCGGGAGGAGTCGGGAGTTCAGTCCCCCAGAAGGGGGTGCAGGTGGGTGCATAGCTGCAGTGCGAATTGGAGGTTACCCTGGACAGCTTAGTGATGTGCGCTTGAGGAGGCTTGAACAGGCAAGGGCTATTAAAGAAAAAAACAAATCATGAGATTGAGCAGGCGACCAAAAAGGAGACTGGCTTACTCAGTACCTGGAGAGCTACCCTGAGCTGGCAAAGAGGATGGAGGTTGAGGGATCCAGGAGCCATCAGTCTTCAGCCAGGCTGAGTAGGGCCAGCGGCGGGGCCTGGTCTGGAAAGGTGCTCCCCCTGTGTTGAGGCACCTGGGGCTCACCCTTTTCCAAGGGCACTGTTCCAGTGGCCCTCCTGGCCACACGCCGAGCAGTCTGATTGGTAGGCGTGGCTTTGCCCCACTTGAGGCAGGCTCCTGGAGGTAGTTGTTGTTGCAGTCCTCCACACCTAGGTGGCGCTCCAGGGGGCTGAGCCGCCACCGCCAGCCAAAGGGCAGCTACCAGGGATCTGCTTTTTGGCAAAGTCGGAGTGTATGCTCCATTTCCGCCTGTTTCTCTCTGGAATTAAAACTTAGATGCTATGTTAAGGTTCTGTCAGCTGTGACGGACCTATACTCACAAAGAGCGCGTCCCGGGGCTGGTGTCCGGCAAGAATGGCAACGCAGACTCCCCACGGGCAGAGGGTGTCGCCCCAGCCCCGGCGTTTCCCACAGCACCTAGGGCGCGCCCACGCGGGCCGCCCAGCAAAATTGCAGTCTGGCGCGGGCCAAGATGGCGACTGTGACATCACCAGGCAGTGACTACGCGCCATCACAAAATGGCAGCTGGCGGGAAAATAAATGGAAGCTGATGGGGGAGAGCATTTGGAAGGATACCAGACCGCTTATAAAAGTTCCTAACTATTCCTGGGCCACCGCAACCTATTTCCCAACTCGTATCAAGGCAGACAGGCTCTCAGGGCATCTGCTAGTATAAAGGTTCGACTCCCCATAATTGGTTCGCGGGCGGAAACGAAGAACAGGAAATGGGCGTCCCCGGTTTCCCTGCTCAATCGTTCGGAAACAGAGGTTAAGAGATAGGGAAGAACGTCTTCATTCCTTCTCAAAACCGGAGGATGACCTGGTCATCCGCAGCGTGGTCCCAGTGGACCGGGGGACAATGGGTCACCAAGCGCTTGGATTTTTAGGTCCCAGTGGACCGGAAGACCCAAGTCCGGAACCCGCTAACCAAGGGAAGGAGGCAGTTTACCGGAGTGAAGTGTTGCCAGCCAGCGCTGGCTGCGACAGAAGCGCTGAGAAGCTGCTGGGAGCGTGGTGGAGCTGGGGCGCGTGGATGCCGGTGGCTGGTGTGGACGGCACTGGCGGCTGGCGCAGGTGGGATCAGTGGGGGTGCGCAGGCGGCATGGCTTGCCGGGCCCGCGGCGTGGAGACAAAATGGCTTCCAGGCACGCGCCAGACGCTGAGGCTGGGCCCCAAGGAGCACCGCCAGTGAGCCTGGCTCGGGGCGGGTGGGGCAAACCGGCCAGAGGTCCCGGTGGTGACCGGAGAACCAAGCTGGAACGGTGCTTTAGGAGGTCCAAGCGGCAGGCAGAGGTCCTGGCCCGCGCAGGCGGTTGGCAGGCAGAGCAAGTGCCAAGCTGCCTGGCTCGGGCCGGAAAGATGGCTGCCGACTCCTAGGATTGGTTAGGAGTGGAAAGTGGGAGGGATTAAAGATTGTGAGGCCTCCAGTGAGGCCATGAGGTGGAGTGGGAGGGATTAAAGATTGTGAGGCCTCCAGTGAGGCCATGAGGTGGGAGGGGTTAAAGATGGCGAGGCCTCCAGTGAGGCCATGAGGTGGGAGGGGTTAAGGATGGCGAGGCCTCCAGTGAGGCCATGAGGTGGGAGGGATTAAGGATGGCGAGGCCTCCAGTGAGGCCATGAGGTGGGAGGGGTTAAGGATGGCGAGGCCTCCAGTGAGGCCATGAGGTGGGAGGGGTTAAGGATGGCGAGGCCTCCAGTGAGGCCATGAGGTGGGAGGGGTTAAGGATGGCGAGGCCTCCAGTGAGGCCATGAGGTGGGAGGGGTTAAGGATGGCGAGGCCTCCAGTGAGGCCATGAGGTGGGAGGGGTTAAAGATGGTGGGGCCAAGATGGCGGCCCCCCAGTGATTCCACGTGTCCAAGATGGCGGGCCAAAGCTGGCGACCCTCCCCCCAGTAATTCCATGTGGCTGCTTACCGGAATGGCCAGGCCCAGGCAGCAGGGGTGGGCAGGCACAGGGTGAAGGGCGCCAGGGCGCGAGTCCGAGTGGAGGAACCAGCTGGAGCGCGGGCTGGACTTGGCGGGCTGGGGGCTGTTTAGCAGAGTGGCGGCCGCCTAGATGGAGGAGGCAGGCGGCCTCGGCAGGCGGGTCTAAGCAACGCCAGGCGCAGAGAAGACATAGGCGCGCAGTGTGGCGCAGTCCGCGGGCGGCATGGTCCCATTCCAGCGGCGGGCGGCGTGGGCAGGCGGGAACAGCGGTTTTAGGAGGTCCAAGCAGCAGGCAGAGGTCCTGGCCCGTGCAGGAGGTCAGCAAGTAGAACAGGTGCCAGCATCACCCAAGGAGCCTGGCTCCGGGCGGGTGGAACTAGCAGCCTGGCGGCCGGTGGAGCCTGCACGCCCCGGCGGTGGTGGCTGCGGCCGCGGTGGCAGTGGAAGATGGCCTCCGGTGCTCCAGAAGAGAGCACATGGGCGGGAAAAGATGGCCACCGGCTCTCAGAGGAGTGCGGGGCCAAAAAGATGGCTGCGGGCTCTCAGCAGAGTGTGTGGCTGAAAAGATGGCCGCGAGCTCTCAGCAGAGCTCGGGGCTGGAAAGATGGCCACCGGCTCTCAGCAGAGCTCGGGGCCGAAAAGATGGCCGCGAGCTCTCAGCAGAGCTCGTGGCTGGAAAGATGGCCGCGAGCTCTCAGCAGAGCCCGGGGCGGGAAGAAGGCCGCCGGCTCTCCCGGAGAGCGCGGGGCCGGAAAGACGGCCTTGAGCTCTCAGCAGAGCGCGGGGCCGAAAAGATGGCTTACGGTCCGGGCAGGCACGGGGCAGCAGCGGCGGCAGTGGTGGGAGCAACGCCTGCAAGTGGAGCGCTGGTGTGGGACCTCACAGTCGAGCTGCTGGCGGGTCGGAGAGTCCGGGGCTCAAAAAGAGAGTAAAAATAAAAAGAGAAAACAGAAAAAAAAAAGGAAAAAAAAATGGGGAGGGACCCAAGAGTTCTCCCGGTTCGGCACCAAATGATAAGTAAAATAAAAAATTAAATGCGAGTAAAATAAAAATAATGTGCATACGGCGGAGTGTGAAAAACACGAGAGAGGTCCGGTACACATGGCATGTAAAGTTTTAATGGCACGGCTCTCCCGGGGATCAGGGCGAGGCACTGTGGGGCCCGCGCGCCTGTCCAAAGCTTGAGGACGCGGGCTCTCCTTTTAAAGGCATGCATCTCGCGAGAGGAGGGTTTACTCGCGGGAATGCCCAATTCTCGCGGGGGTTTCAGCCCCTCCCTTGCCCTGCAGAGGTCATGTGACACAAAGTCACATGAGTGCAGGACCCAACTTAACACTATGAAGTTAATTCTAATAAATTAAACACATAACCACTGAGTTATTCTTTCCACATTACGGCCCTAACTGTTTCAGTGTATCTTTATAAAGAAATCTTTCCAATACTCTGAACATTCTAATTGGGACTTTAAAACATTTATTTTTTTCTGCTTGATGATAGCTTTCTTTAAATATACCAACCAGTCATCATGCGAACCATGTTTGCTCCTCAGAAGGAAGGCCCTGTGACCTATAAATCTTTTCCTCCTGGGCAATACAGACTATTTTCCATTAAGTAGTGTTCAACAAATGTTGGCTCAATAAATAGGTACTTACTTTCTAAAAGAATTCTGGATTATGCCAATGCATAGTGGCCGTTTAGATCCCCTTATGTTCTATTAGTTTAATGTTATCAGGAATTCTTAGTCTATACCAAACATATGCAAACTATGGCACATGGCCCAAATATGGACAACTGCCTGCTTTTCTAAGTGAAGTTTTATTGAAAAACAGCCAGTTATTATTTAACATATTCTCAGTGGCTATTTTCATGCTATAATGGCAGAGCTGAGTAATTGTGACAGAGACCATCTGGCCTGCATAGTCTGAAGCATTTGCTATCTGACCCTTTTCAGAAAATAGTTCCCAGCACTAGATCCATATCACAAATTATATCCACAGTTTATCATTGATGAGTTCAATAGTAATTTTTCACTGTAAATGTAGTACCTTCGCTTATGTAAATATATCTATTCTCATTTTCAGCTCATAGATTTTTTAAATACCCTGTAGTTTAACCCCATTTATAATCCAAAAGAATGTGTCATCCTCAAACCAACCTAAAAGAAACAAAAAAGAGAAAATTACTGAAGATCTCTTTTACAAATTGTTCATGAAAAGGTTGGATACATGTCATGGAAACAAGAATTTCCAGGAAATTCTGCTACAATTATTCCAAAATATATTGATAAAATATTTATTATATTATAATAATCTAATATTATAAAATTTATAATATTATAAATGGCCCATCACATATTATTTTATTTCTCAAAAAAATCTGTAACAATAATTATTACTACCATGAACTTTACAAAAAGAATAATAAAGTAAGGTGTGGTGGTGCACAGCTGTAATCTGAGTACTTGGAGATCAGAACACAAAGAATACAGGTTCAAAAGTATTGTGTGGTAAGTTAGTGAGACCGTTTCAAAATAAAAATAAATATGGCAGGGGGTGTAGCTCAGAAATAGGATGCTTATGGGTTCAATACTAAGTACCCCCAAAAAAGAGAGAAAGAAAGATAGGATGGAAGAAAGGACAGAAGGAAGGAAGGAAAGAAATATGGTAACTGTGATCATTAATGCCCTCAATAAATTAAAAGACTATTCACTTCAATTTTTTTTTCCTCTAAAGGTAAAGTTTTGAAGTTGGTGTCCTCTTTGGTTTTTAAACAAGGAAGGAATAATGAATATTTAAAGTTATTGTGTTTTCTTTTCAAATTTCCCATAAGTTTCTGTATATTTAAAAAAAAAGATTATGAAAATGTGGAAGTAAGGTTTTACTGATATAATATGTTATGGTTTGACAAGAATATGGTTGTGGGAAAACTGTTTCCTGGGAACCTCTGTGAGGGTCCTGGACACACTTTCCTCCAACCCATAACAAAACCCCAAACAACCCAAAACAGAAAAACTGTGTGTTCTTGTCCTAAGCTAAGAATAAATATGCATAGCTTGGACAGTTGCTGAAGATTTAAAGAAGTTTATTAGAAAGATAGAAATACAGAAAATAGAAATACAGCCCCATGCCAAAATGGCATGTGGGGGTGACTCGAAATGAATACACAAAAGGGATTACATGTGGACTGGACTTTCTATACCCATGCGTAATTCTATACCGTGCGTAATTCTGACATAGTGAAAGTCCCTGTAAGGTACCTCCCCTTAACCCTGTAAGGTACCTCTCCCAGCAAGGTGTGGCAAAGTGTCTCCATCTTAGCTGGCTTATCATGTAGATCTGTCTTTAGATAGAGAAAGGCCTAGTTATCCTCTCCTATTGACTTGTCAATTACTTTTAGCTAGGTTAATTTACATTGGAATAGTGCCTGCTTTTAGGCAGAAACCAAGTCCTTGCACAGATTTGCCCCTCACCCAATTTTTGAAATATTGATAATCATAGCTTTCTCAAATCTTCCTTGGCCATTCCCAATACTGGTACATAAACTATGTTATCTTTTTGGAGGAAAGGGTACTGGGAATGGAACCCAGGAGCATTCTACCTCTAAGCTATGCCTCCAGCCCTATTTTTTATTGTTTATTTTAAAACAGGGTCTTATTGAGTTGCAAAGGGCCTCACTAAGTAGCTGAGGCTGTCCAGGAACTACTATCCTCTGGTCTCAGTCTCCCAAATGCTGTGATTACAAGCCTGCACCAACAGGCCAATTACTATGTTACCTCTTTTTTGTGTTGTTTGTTTTGTTGGTTTGTTTGTTGCGGGTCTGGGGATGGAACCCAGGGGTATTTGACCTCTGACCTACACCCCCTGCCCAATTTTTTATTCTTTATTTTGAAACTGGGTCTCACTGAGTTGCAGAGGACCTCATTAAGTAGCTGAGGCTGTCCGTGAACCCTGATCCCGAATGCTGGGATCACAAGCCTGTGTCACCACGCCCAGCTTTTTTCTTGTTGTTGTTTTTTGTTTTGTTTTGGTGGTAATGGGGTTCCAGGAAACCCTTCTACCTCCAGGCTACACTCCAAGACACCTATTTATTTATTTATTTATTTATTTATTTATTTATTTTTCATTTGGAAATAGGGTTTCTTAAGCCAGCAAGGCTGGCTTAGATCCTGAGCAATCCTTCTGTTTCTGCCTACCAAGTGCAGGGATTACAAACCTGCACCACCACGCCCGGCTATGTTATCTTTTTAAAGACATAAAGCCCCACAAAACTTTAGACTGTTTTATAAATATTTCCAGCTTGGCACCTCTCCACAAGAGGTTTGTTTTCTTTTTTTGAGAAAAATAAAAATAAATTCAATTGTTAATGTGACAAGTTAAAAGTTGTCTTTATTATATTTCAATAAAAACTTTACAATAGGTCTGGCGTGGCGTCGCACACTTCTAATCCTGGCACTTGGGAGGTGGAGACAGGAGGATGGCGCTGGTTCGAAGACTGAAGACAGCTGCGCTTAGCTGGCTTAAGAGACCCTGTTTCCAAATAAAAATATAAAATAGGTCTGGAAGTGTAGCCTGGAGGTAGAAGGGTTTCCAGGAACCCCAGTACAACCAAAAAACCAAAACAAAAACAAAACAAACAAAACAAAAGCCAAAACACAACAAAAAAACAACAACAACTGTGCCGGTATTAGGAATGGCCTAGGAAAATTTGAAAAAGTTATGATTATTAATATATTTCAAAAATTGGGTGAGGGGCAAATCTGTGCAAGGACTTGGTTTCTGCCTAAAAGCAGGCAACTATTCCAATGTAAATTTACCTAGCTAAAAGAAATTAACTAGTCAATAGGAGAGGAGAACTAGGGCTTCCTCTATCTAAAGACAGATCTTAAGAGAGGAGAACTAGGCCTTTATCTAAAGGCAGATCTACTTGATGATCTAGGGAAGATGGAACAGGGTTTGACCTTGCCCTTCATGAAAGAAGACACCTTGCCATACTTTGCTGGGGGAGGTACCTTACAGGGTTAAGGGGAGATACCTTACAGGGATGTTCATTATGTCAGAATTACGCAAACAAGATGGAGGTCATGGTATAAAAAGTCCGGTCCATGTGCCAGCCCTTTTGTGTATTCATTTCGAGTCACACCCCCCCATGCCATTTTGGCATGGGGCTGTATTTCTATTTTCTGTATTTATATCTTTCTAATAAACTTCTTTAAATCTTCAGCAACTGTCCAAGCTATGCATATTTACTCTTAGCTTAGGACAAGAACCCACAGTAATTTTATGTTTTTTGGTCATTTTTGGATTTTGTTATGGGTTGGGGGAAAGTGTGTCTGGGACCCTCACATGGGTTCCTGGGGAACAGTTTCCTCAAACCATATTCTCCCAAATCCGTAACAACAACAACAACAAAAACTTTACAATGAGTCCAGGTCATTTATAAAAAAGTTACTAAACATTTTATTTTCTATCCTGTTTATTATATGAAGGGATTAGCAGCCACAATATCTTGGTATATCTACTAATAAAACACAGAAATTTCCTTAAACACCTACTCAACACCCTATTCTTTGTGAGTCCAGGACTCAACACATCTTTAATCTCGTGATTAAAACAACAACATGAAATTTGAATTCAAGACATTTTACTCTGCTTTACTTTAGGACTTCTTTTATATATATATATATATATATATATATATATATATATATATATATATATATATATATAACTTTGCCTTCTGCTGATGAAGTTTGCCAAGAAGAAAAATTTTGGAGGCTACAGCAACTTAACTAAAATACAGATATGGGTCCAGTCTCTTTTGGAGAACATAAATGATTACTAAACCTTTCATTTGTGTGTGTGTGTGTGTGTGTGTGTGTGTGTGTGTGTGTGAAGAAACATTTCATAATTTTATTCCTTATACTGTTTACTTTTTTAATAAGTTTGTTTATGAGAGATAATATGTTGCCACTGAGTCTTACTTTAAAATAATTGATCTGTGTGTGTGCTTTCTGTTGAGGACAGAAGACACTCCAAAGAAATAGCTTTTTGGATCCCCACCTTTTAATCTCTGAATCAAACCCAAAATTATCCTATCCAGTGCTAGGTGATGTAAGCATTCAAACCTAGTAATAATATATGCCAATTTGGTTTTAATGTCATCTGAACACTTAAGTGGTTAGTTGGGCTCCTAAAAACTATTTTGATTATAAGAAGCGTATTCAAAGCTGCGTAAAACCCCTTTGGACTAATGAAAGAGATCCCAGTTGCATTTCTTAGCATTCAGCTATGGGGAAATGTAAACTGCTTTAAACATATGGTTGAGTTGGTTACTGTAAGAGCCACTTTCGCATGAATTTTTTTTCTCAGTGTCAATCCCTGGGCAATATGGTCCACAGGAGCCAGATCATAAATGAAGTCTCTGTCTGCTTGTCTTACTTCCTCTCCTTAAGCTTTAATTTCTTTCTGAGAAGAGAAAAACCTTTTCCATATGCCTAGGCAATGCTGCCTTGGATGCATTCACATGAATATAATAGGCAGAGTTTCTTGCTGGATCCCCTTGTAATTCCCAGTAATGTTTAAACATCTGCAAAACACCCTCACTGTCTCCAGGCTCCATGCTAGGTCTTGTTTGTCCACATCTTTAATCTCGTGATTAAAACGACAACATGGTTGAAATTTGAATTCAAAGACCCAATCCCTTTGTCCTGGCAGTGTCTAATCCCATGCAGTCTCTCTGGGGTACAAAACATAATAATTAAAGACACAATTCTTCTGGATAGTTACAGTGTGTTGACGAAAATAAGAAACAAATGGAGTGGCTTCAGTCTTGCAGAGAATGTATGTTTCAACACAAGAAAAAACACAACTTTCCGATAACTACATTGGCTAAAAATAAATGAGGCCAATTCTTGTGGTCTGAGGGTGAAAAGATGAAATAAAGAAGTTTTCTATAGTTTTATATCAACTCTTATTATTTTTATTTTTCCAAGAGAAAGATTGCCATTGTAAAAAAAAAAAAAAAAAGAATTTAAGCAGTATTGAGGGTATAATTCAAGATAACTCTGGATATTATATTTAAGTAGACTTCAACAAATAGATTATCAACCTGTGAGTCCAGGCCTGAAGGATGTTATTCATTGTTAGATGCAATCTATTGTTCATCTGTTAATAGTGAATCACAGCCAGCAGCTCCATCACTCTCTGAACGAATTTACAAAACACATATATCCTTTCTCTGTAAGACATATCACCATTTTTTGCACTTGGAAAACAGAAAATATTTCAGCACTATTCTTGTTGGTTATTTTATACTGAAAAAGCATAAAAATATGAAAAACATGATACCAAACAGACCTCAAAAAAGATTATTTTCTACAGTGCAAGATCTAAAACAAGAAACAGAGTCTGTCCTTGTTTGATGGCATCTGAGAACATTTGCTTCAAGACACTCAAATGTTTCACCTCACCACTGTGCACATGCTGACAAATGACTGAGAATGCATGGATTTGATATGAGGATTATAAAGACTACACCATTCATTTAATAGAAGTTTTACAAATACAGAAACCACAAATAATTAAATAATGAGGATCAATTGTATGAAGAAGGCATAATTCTACCTCTTATTATATATAAAGTGATTTTAGGAAGGTTTGGATAGAACATATAAATAATAAATCTAAAATATCACATAGTAGGCAAAAACAAAAATAAGACTAAAGAGTAAACAAAACATACTCCCACCATAGGATTCCAAGGAAATATTACAGTCAGATCTCATATTTGGCTTTGAGGCTCTAGGTATACAGTTAAATGTAATGAGAGTCAAGTATTGACTCTAGACTGCACTGGTATTAAAGAGTGGTTGAAATTAGAGCATACAAATTAAACCAACTGCACCACAATAAGCTTTTCACTCTCTTAGTGTGTACCACTTTTCTGATGTATGAAAGGTGAAGTTATAAAACAACTTATTTTCAAGAAAATCAATATGTAAATAATTTCAAGAGGACTTTTCTGAATCTTGATAGTCTATAAAATTTGCTATCTTAATAACTTTCTGAAATGAAAACTTTTACACTAAGTATTGACCATTTTAACCTATGCAAACTGTAACAAGATCATGTAGATATCATAGTGGTGCATTAGGGTATTTTGCCCAAACCTAATGGTATGTTAGTCCGGTAGAGAAAAATCATGATTGGTAAGCTTAAATCAGTGGTTCGAGAGTCAACTTGTGACTGCTTTTGAAAGCCCACATGTAGTGTATATTTTCCAACTCTGCATTTAAAGACACCATGCTGATAGTCTAAGGTGGCATTGTTGGGAGTATTTACATCAGAAAAACCAGAAAATTGTCAGAATGCTTCTTATTTTTCATAAAATCAGTTTTAAATTTTTTTGTGGTACTGGGGATGGAACCCAGGGGAATTCTATCTCCAAACTAAGGCCCCAGCCCAATTTCTTATTCTTTATTTTGAAACAGGGTCTTACTGTGTTGCAAAGGGCCTTGCTAAGTAACTGAGGCTGTCGGCAAACTGTCATCTTCTTGTTTCAGCCTCCCAAATGCTGGGATTAAAAGTGTGCACCACTACCTCTGGCTCTCAAGTTTCAGACATTTACCAGGATAAACTTGATTAAAAGTCACATTCCAGTATCTTAATTGTTTCTTATTAAGTATATTCTATCTTCTTAAATGATAGAGCAACTTAATATTCATAATTTTTTATTAATTTTTCAATATATATTGTAGCCAAAGAACTAAGAAAATGCAAAAACTGAGTACTACTAAAATTATTTGTAATTCAATTTCAGTTTCTATTTCCATTTATATCTACTTTCAGAACACAATTTATTTCTATGTTTTTTCACAGCATAACCTGTTTTAAGTTTTCATTCACACTTTTCTAAAGAAGTTAAGAACTTTGAGCCATAAAATCACTAACAGTTTTATAATATACTAGTAATAAATAGTATGGAACTAATTCATAACAACGAATTCATAACAATTATCTACACCTGCTTCTAAGAAATGTCAAAGGGAAAAGGAAAACCTAAAACATACGATGTATATGTTTAGACATAGTCTATTAAAATCCATATAATTAGAACCTCTAATAAAAGTCACTTTGATAATGCATTTTTAAATTTCTTTTTCTTTTGTTTTTTGTGATACTGGGGATGAAACCCAGGGCTATTCTACCTCCAAGCTATATCCCCAATCATGTGTTTTATTCTTTATTTTTTGAAACAGGTCTCAACTGAGTTGCAAAGAGCCTCACTAAGTAGTAGCTGAGGCTGGGCTGGAACCATGATCCTCCTGTCTCTGCCTCCCAAATGCTTGGATTACAAGCATGCACCACCACGCCTGGCTTAAATTTATTTTTCTAATTGTAAAACTCTTGGAAGAAAGCCCTGCATAGTGGCACTCTTGTAATCCCAGCATTCCAGAGGCGAGACTGGAGGATGGCTGTTTGTGGACAGCCTCAGCTACTTAGTGAGGCACTTTGCAACCCAGTGAGACTGTTTCAAAAATAAAAGGACTAAAAAATAGGGCTGGGGGTGTAGCTCGGAGGTACAATGCCCCTAAGTTCCATCCCCAGTACCGTAAAAAAAAAAATATATATATTGGAAGAGATTTATTCAGTGTGGCCCTCCTTCTGTAAGGTGATAACATTTTCTTGCTCTTAACCATCTTCTTCTTAAATATATAAATCACTTCTATTTTCAATAACTGTAATTGAAATGTAATATTATTGTAAATGTAGTTAATAGCTAATACACAAGAAATGATTGCTAACTACCACCAGATATATTTCACTTCCATTAATAGATGTGTAAACATTTACTTAAATCTAATCTTATTCTTGTACTGGCATATAATTGTAAGGGGTTTTACTAATTCTCTGGATATAATTATATATTTTAATATATTTCTTTCTAGTAAGAAATACCTAAATTTCTTGTCAATAAGTCAGCAATCTGTAAATGTGTACTTAAATTAACATAGTTAATACTTAAATTGCTGGTCAGAAGTAAGATTACAACAAAAATTTTAATGTAAACAATGACATCAAGTAGAGATTGAGCTTTTTTTTTCATTTTTAAGCCAGTTCATTCTAAGACACTTCATTTAATTTTTTGCTGTTATATTTTGATATTTATTATGTTTAAAATTATACTTCTCTTTTTACTTGTATTATTGCATTGTAATTAAACATCATAGGTGAGGCTCAAAGTGATATATGCATATATGGATATAGCATTTGGCTTGTTTCACTCTGGATTCCACCCTATACATTTGTGAACTCTTTTTTTATTTTCACAAACTCCTTTTTTTTTCCTTTTTTTCTCTCTAACTGCCACATGTGAGAGAAAACAGAAGCTATTTAATTGCCTGAGTCTGGCTTATTTCACTTAACATAATGCTCTGCAGTTTTATCCACTCTCCTGAAAATGAAATGATTTCATTCTTCTTTATGGTCAAATAAAATTCCATTGGAGATACATACCACATTTTCTTTATCCAGTCATCTGTTGACAGACACCTAGACTCATTCCATATCTTGGCTATTGTGAACTGCATTGCTATAAACATGGCAATGCAATGCAAATATCTCTCAGAATCTTTCAGAGATACATCAAAATTTTGAACACTAAAGGATTACACATGTAATTTGTACAGATCAGGAAAAAACAGACAAGCAAAACCTTAGAGGGTATAAAAATACAACAGTCCCATTTTTCTACAAATGGATAGCTGGTTTATCCAGCACTATTTTTTTGAAAAGTCTGCCTTTTCTCCAGCATATGTATTTGGCCTCTTTGTCAAAGATCAATTGACTATAAGTTGTGGATTTGTGTCTGTATCCTCTGTTCCATTGGTCTGTGTGTCTGTATTGTGTCAATATTACGATGTTTTAATTACTATAGCTCTGTAGCATAATTTGAAGTCAGGAATTGTGATGCATACTGCATGATTCTTATTGCTGAGAATTGCTTTGGCTATCTGTGTCTTTTCTTTCTCGATATAAAATTTATGACTGATTTTTTTAAGTCTATGAAGAAAAAATTTGATATTTTGACAGGTATTGCATTGATTCTGTAGATCACTTTTGGTAGAATAGCCATTTTGATGATATTTATTTTTACTATCCAAGAGCAAGGGAGATCTATCCATCTTCTAAGGTCTTCAATTTTTTTTTTTTTTAGTGTTTTATAATTTTCATTGTAGAGGCCTTTTACCTCTTTGTCTAGTTTTATTTCTATGTATTTTATTGGTTTTGAGGTTATTGTGAATGGAATTGTTCTCTGTATTTCTTTGTGGATTTATGGTTAACAAATAGAAAAGTTACTGATTTCTTTTTTTTTTTTTTTTTTTTTTTTTTTGCGGGTCTGGGGCTGGAACCCAGGGGCATCTGACCTCTGAGCTACATCCCATGCCCCAATTTTTTATACTTTATTTTGAAACAGGGTCTCACTGAGTTGTAAAGGGCCCACTAAGTAGCTGAGGCTGTCCGCGAACTGCAATCCTCCGGTCTCAACTTCCCAAATACTGGAATTAAGTTACTGATTTCTTTAGGTTGATTTTGTATCTCACTACTTTGCTTAATTGGTTAATCATCTCTAGTAGTCCTTTGGTTGATTTTTTGAATCTTCTAGATATAAAATCATGTCATATGCAACCAAAGATAATTTTAATTCTTCCTTTCCTACTTGAATTTCTTTTATAGTATTCTCTTGTCTTATTGCTCTGGCGAGAGTCTTGAGGACTATATTGAGTAGGAATGGTGATAGTGATCATTCTTGTCCTGTTCCTAATTTTAGGAGAAATTCTTGCAGTTTTTTCTTATTCTCTTTATATGTGTTTCATCCTTGAAACATATATCAACTTGAGATGATAACAGAAATCAACTTGAGATGGATCAAAGACCTGTAAGTTAGACCAGAGACAAATGAAGCTATTAGAGGAGAAGACAGGTTCACACTCCAACATATAGGCACAGGTAGAAACTTCCCCAAGACCAATAAAGTTTAGGAAATTAAAACAAGAATTAAAAAGTGAAATCGCTCAAACTAAAATGTTTTTGCTTAGCAAAGGAAATCATCAAGAGTCTAAAGATAAAGCCTAAAGAATGGCAGATCTTTGCTAGCTATCCCTCTGATAGAGAACTAATATCTAGAACATACAAAGAACTTAAAAGACTTTACACTAGAAAGACAACCCAGTTTAAAAAAAATGAGCAATTTAATTAATAGACACTTGAGAAAAGAAGAGTTACAAATGGCTAATAAATACCAAAAAGCTTCAACATCATTAGCAATCAGAGGCATGTGAATCCAACTCCACTAAGATTTCATCTAACCCCAATCAGAATGGCAATCATAAATAAATCAAATAACAATAAATGTTGGCGAGGATGTGGGGAAAGAGGAACTCTTCCACACTGCTGGTGGGATTGAAAACTAGTTAAGCCACTCTGGAGATCAATGTAGAGATTCCTTAGAAAACTTGGAATGGATACACCATATGATCTGGCTATACCACTACTGGGTATATTTTCAAGGAGGTTGAAACCACAGAACTACAGAAATATATGCATATTCATATTCATAGCAGCACAACTCACAATAGCAAATTACAGAAACAACATAGATGTCCATTAACAAATGAATGGATTAGAATTTTATAGAACATACCCAATGGAATTCTATTCAGCAATAAAGAAGACCAAAATTGCAGGTCATGATGGTGCATGCTTGTAATCCCAGAATTTGGGAGGCTGAGACAGGAGGAGCATGGTTTGTGGACAGCTTCAGCTACTTAGTGAGGCCCTTTGCAACTCATTGAGACCTTGTTTCAAATAAAAAATAAGGTTAGGGGTGTAGCTTGGAGGTAGAATACCCCCGGATTTCATCCCCGGTACCTCAAAAGAAAAAATGAACAAAATTACATAATTTGCAAGAAGATGGAAGGACCTGGAGAACATTATGTTAAGTGAGATTAGCTAATAATAGAAAGTGAAAGGTCATATATTTTCTCTAATATGTGCAGGATAGGGAGTAATTAGGATATAAGAGGGGCTCCAGGTAATGGAGGAGAAACTTCAGTGAAGCCAGGGAGGAAATATAAGGGTAAGGAGAGGGAAAAGTGAGGTTCATTAATGGAAATACTACCATCAATTATACGTATACATATAAATATACCAGTGCCAGTCTGGGTATTCTGTATTGTGAGAGAGGGAAATAGGAAGCAGGAAGGGGCACGGAGTGCTGTGTGCATGCATATCATTGTTAATATGATTTACATTATGATATGACACTAATGCACCAATAAATGCACACAAAAATAAAAATAAAAGAATCATTTATTTCAAGCTAATTAGATTTGCTTTCTACCTTTAGAATTGGTCCAATTTACATTTGAAAAATTGTGTTGAAATTTACACCCACCAGAATATCATTGGACTCTTCACAGCCAAAGGGGGCACACTTAAGAGAGGGTAACTAGTGTAACAACGTTTTTGTACCATAAATCTGATTAATCTTAAACAAACACATTGTAAACTATTAAAATTGTGTGGTTTTATTAATTTGTCTAGTTTTTTTTTATTAATAATTTATTTCTTTAGTCCTGACTTTGGTAAACACAGCAGTTTTTGAAACAGAAAGATTGGTAAGAGGTTACTAAATATATTTTTGGTCAAGCTATTAGCATTTTTCAATTTTGACTTCTTGTTATAATAAATAATTTGTGGACCCTGATGATTTTTATGTTTTTTTTTTCCAATTTTAAAATTCGTTTACTTTCTTGCCAAATAATTTTAATTTCCTCTACATTTCATAATTAGAACTGAAGCAGAGTCTGCAAGCTGCTGGAATATATTTAGAACACGCATCTGCCATGAAATGACTCACAGGGTCCAAATCACTGCAGATAGAATACCATGTCATAAAAAAACTATTTTACATTACTACAAATGTTCAACATATTATATTTATTTCACTATGGAATATATAACTGTAGAAATGTCTGAGATAACACACCATTTCTTAATCCAGTAAAAAAAAAAAAAAAGGTAAGACATTTTACATCCACAACACATTTTCATCAACCGCAAATATTTGCAAAATATTTTCCTGAGTACTGCTTCAAACAGTACTCAGTTTAGCCTTCAAAGGATTTAAAAATTTCCAGGCATCGTGGTGCATGTTTATAACACCAGTAGTAAGGAAGATGAGACATGAGGATCACAGGTTTAAGGCCAGCCACAGCAACTTAGTGATACCCTCAGCAATTTAGCAAGGCCTTGTTTCAAAATACAATACATTTTTAAAAGGGCTAAGGGTATAATGACCATTGGTTCGATCCCTAGTAATATAACAAGCATTTATTAATTTATTTCTGCACTCATTCATGGAGATTGCAGGTTAGATAAAGCAGATAAATGACAAATGACAGATAATTATCTGAGTATGGAAAACACCAAGCAGACAATCCAGACTTGGAGATGTTTCAGGGTGATTGCATGATATTGCTGGTGAAGCAAAGTTCTAGTAAGAAGGTATCTTTTAAGCACCCAGATTAGATACCAAAGAGAAACAGCCTTTAAAGATAAAGAAAGGAGCAGATGAAGTGCAGGAAGATATCTTGTGAAGCACATGGATTTTCAAAAGTTACCCTGTCAATGAATAATTAGATGGCCAGTGTCCTGTGATTTGAGTTGATATGAATAAGGTAGGCAGGGTGCTGATCTGGTAAATATTCACACCCATAAAAATATTTACTTTTTTTTGTCATGCGTCAGGGGCGGGGGGTGGCTGGAGATTAAACCTAAGGGCTTTACATCTCCAAGCTACAACCCCAGCCTGAGTTTTTTCCTGTTTCAGCCTCTCAAATATGGGGTTATAGAGCTAAGCCATTATTCCTAGCTGCATTGTTTTTTTTTTTTTTAATCTAAAAATAAAGCCACAGATTTAAGTAGCTGATTGTTGTGATTTAATTTTTCAAAACATTTATCAGACATTCTTGTGGAAAAGGAGAGGAAAGTAACCTGTTTGAGTGTCTCTTTAAAAAATTATATAAACAGAGCTCAAAATGGTAATACATGTTTATAATCCCAGCACTTAGAGAACTGAGACAGAAAAATTCCAGGTTCAAAGGCAGCACATGGTAATTTGGCAAGAGCTATTAAAAAATTAAAAAGTAAAAGGCACTGAGTTGTAGCTCAAAGAAAGAACACCAGAACATCCCTGGGCTCAATCCCCAGTACCACTGCATAAATAAATAAATCCCTAGGAAGAAATGACGGTTAAATAAAAAGTTGATAATCATGAAACTAGGAGGAAAAGATGTTGGTTTCAGAGGTCTTTAATGAAGCTGAGGTAAAGGAGACTGATTCGGAATATGTTCTGAAGGTAAGTTTGAAGATGTTTGTTTGAATGTTGACTGAGAAGAGAGAAGAAAAATAGATAACCCCTAGGTTTTGGCATTAGTAAACCAGTAGACGATGATGCTTTTTATTGAGATGAAGAGTGGGGGAGACCATGCTTTGGAATTTGACTTTAACTTATACATACATAGATAGACAAACATAGATCTCCATGTGGAGTAATTAAAGAGGAAGATACACAGTTTTTAGTTAAGAGGAATTAGCATAAGATTTGCTATTAAAATAAATGTATTTAAATATGCAAGCATTGTGTTCAAATGATATGCATAAAGTTTAAAATCATCTACATTTATCTTGTTCTTTTGTTACTTTTTATTCTTTGTTTATTTTAAATTGATGAGCCATTTGCATATATTTATCATGTAAAACTTGAGGCATTGTATATATACTAGGTATTACTAAATCTAGCTAACTGCTATATGCATTACTCCATATAATTACCATTATTTGCTGTGGGAACATTATATTTATTTTTTATGTTTTATCTGATTTCCATTCTTACTAAAAGGAAAAAAGGAAAGGTTAAAAGAAGAAAGAAAGTAAGTGAAGCTAAACTTAATGGATGCCACCCATTTCACAGTAGAATGAGATATGTTTGTGCAAATCTCCGTAGCATAGTAATTTGTTTGAAACTAAGAATAAAGGAGTAGAATATTATTTACTGTCTGATTTTCTTATAGATAATAAGGTGGTAACCTACTTCATCTAAATTTTAGGGCAAAACTTTAATGCATGTAGAATATTTCAAATTTATAGATAAATAGACTAGGATCAGAGCATTTTGGAAGATTAATGAAGGATGCCCACTGAGGGATTTGAGGAGAAAGATATAGAATGTTTGGAGTTTGGCCCAAATATCCTTTCCCCACTATACCCCAGCAAGTGGTTGGAGTTTGGCCCAAATATCATCCTTTCCCTACTATACCCCAGCAAGTTTGTGTCTGCAAGTTTCTCTGTATCCAATGGCCACAATCTTAATTGAGTCTTCCCTGCTTAAGATTACTTACAATATAAATTTGTGATTTTCTGACATTTCATTCCCTTTTTAAAAAAAAAGAAAGAAAAATTTGCCTCATACATATATCTTCAGTTGAATGTACAGTTAGTTTATAATGAATAGAAGGGAGAGTTTAAATTAAAAAAACTGGGCCGGGCATGGTGGTGCATGCTTGTAATCCCCGCTCTTGGGAGGCAGAGACAGGAGGATCGCGCAGATTCGAAGCCAGCCATGCGCTGGCTTAGGAGACCCTGTTTCCAAATAAAAATGTAAAAATAGGTCTGGGAGTGTAGCCCAGAGGTAGAAGGGCTTCCAGGAACCCCAGTACCACCAAAAATAAATAAATGAATAAATAAATAAATTTTAAAAACTGGCATGAATTCATCAAAAGGTATTGTAATGAACATAACAATCATTTTTTCAGCATAAATATAAAATGTCTTAGAATTTTGTATTTATATTAGTGTTTTTTATTTATTTTTTATTTTTAATTGATGCATTGTAGTCATTTATTTTAATGAGATAAGATACTGTAGAGGTATACATGCACACATCACTCATTTAGCCTTTCCCCAATTCCCACTCCATCATCTCCCCTCTCTTCTTCTCATGTTTGGCTTAGTGATTAACTTTGATATGTTTGTGAATGTATATCATGTACATTAGGAAATTTCCCTCCCATTATCTCCAGTTAGGCCTCCTTATTTGCTCATCTATGGTTTCTCTGACTTCATCTTGAGTTCCTCCTATGACCCATTTTCTCCCTCGCTCCCACATATTAGGGAGAACATCTGATTTTTCACTTTTGTCACCAACTAATTTAACATAGCATAATGTTTTCCAATTCCACCCATTTCCCCACAACTGACATAATTTTTTTTTTTTTTTTTTTTTTTGGCTGAGTAAAATCCTACTCTGTACATATCCCATAGTTTTTGTAATCCATTCATCTGCTGATGGACATTTTTGCTAGTTCCATAGTTTGGCAATTGTGAATTGTACAACTATGAACATAGACAAGCATGCATTAGTTTGGTAGTTTGGTTTCCATTCTTTGGTAGATACCCAGAAGTAGTATTGCTGGATCATATGGTAGGTTCCTTCCCATTCTTCTGAGGATCCTTCATACTGTTTTCCAAAGTGGTTGCACTAATTTGCAGTCCCGCTAACAATGTACTAGAGTTCCCACTTTTCCACATTCTTGTCAGCATTTTGGGTTGTTGTGGTTTTAATGATCACCATTCTAATTGGAGTTAGGTGAAATCTCAGGGTAGTTTTGATTTGCATTACTCTGCTAATTCTGTTGAAGATTTTTTCATAGATTTATTGGCCATGTGAACTTCTTTTTATTTAGTTCACTTGCTAATTTTTTTGATTTCATCATTTTTTTTAGCCATGAGTCTCTTGAGTTCTCTGTGTATTCTAGATAGTAGTCCTCTATCAGAAGAGTAGCTGGCAAAAATGTCCTCTCATTCTGTCAGCTCTCTCTTGAAGTTTTTGATAGTTTCCTTTGCTGTACATAAGCTCTTCATTTTCATGCACTCCCACATATTGATACTTCTTTTAAATTTTGTGCCTTTGAGGTCCTGTTGAGAAAGTTTTGACATGTGCCGATGTGTTGCAGTATTGGACCTTGGCCTTCTTCAAGGATCTACAAGGTCTCGGGTCTGATTTCTGACTTTGATCCACCATGAATTGACTCTTGTATAGGCTGAGAAATTAGAGTTCATTTTCATTTTTCTGCATATGATTAACCAGTTTTGCCAACACCATTTGTTGAACAGGCTAACTTTTTTCCAGTGTATGTTTTTGGCCCCTTTGTCAAAAGTCAGTTGGTTGTAAGTGTGTGTATTTGTTTCTGAGTTTTCTATTCTTATCCATTGGTCTATGTGTTTGTTTTTGTGCCAACACAATGCTTTTTTTATGACTATGGCTTTGTAATTAAATCAGGTATTGTGATTCCTTCTGCATGGTTCTTGTTGCTGAGAACTACTTTGACTATTCTGGGTTTTTTGTTGTTCCAAATGATTTTTTTTTTTTTTTTTTTTTTTTTTTTTGGTGGTACTGGGGTTCCTGGAAGCCCTTCTATCTCCGGGCTACACTCCCAGACCTATTTTGTATACTTTTTTATTTGGAAACAGGGTCTCTTAAGCCAGCGTGGCTGGCTTCGAATCTGCGTGATCCTCCTGTCTCTGCCTCCCAAGTGCGGAATTACAACCGTGCGCCACCACACCCGGCAGTTCCAAATGAATTTAAGGACTGATTTTTCTGTGTGAAGAATGACCTCGGTAACTCATTGGGTATTGCATTGAATGTGTAGATCACTTTTGGAATAATGTCTAGTTTGATATTTATTCTGCCTATCAAAGAATATAAAAAATCTTTCCATCTTTTAAGGTCTTCTTTAATTTTTTTCAATGTTTTATGATTTTCTTCACAGAGATCTTTGCCCTATTTGGATAGGTTTTTTTCCTAAGGTGTTTTTTTTTTTTTTTTTTTTTTTTAATGGGATATCCCAAGTGGAAGTGTTTTCTGGATTTTTTTCAGTGAATTTATGGTTGGCATACAGGAAAGCTTCTGAGTTTTTAAGATTGATTTTGTATCCAGACACTTTGCTGAATTTGTTGATTAGTTCTATAAGCCTTTTGTTTGTGTTTGTTGGGTCTTCTTAGTATCATGTTATGTGCAAGTAGGGATATTTTAATTCTTTTTTTCCTATTTGGGCTCTTTTTATTTCTTTTTTATCTTTATTGCTCTGGCTAGGCTCTCAAGTACTATATTAAAAGGAAGTGTTGATGATGATATACAAAAAAAAAAAAATCAACAAAACCAAAAACTGGTTTCTCAAAAAAATAAAAAAGATAATAAAAACCAGTAGCAACCTAACCAAAAGAAAGATAGAATCAATTCAAATTACTAAAACAAAGTATGAAAAAGGAGATATTACCACTGGCAGTGTAGAAATATAGAGAATTATCAGAAAATATTTTGAAAATCTATGCTCCAACAAAATAAAAAATATAGAAAAAATTGACAAATTTCTAGATAGATACATTCTTCTTAAACTGATTCAAGAAGATATAGAAAATTTAAACCAACCAGTAGCAATTAAAGAGATTGAGTCAGTAATAAAGAGCCTACCATGAAACAAAAGCTCAGAACCAGATGGTTTCCTGAGTGAATTTTATAAAATTTTTATAAGAGAGATAATCCCAATGACAAGTTGGGTCCCTCCACCTTCCCCAGGTGACCTCTGCGAGTTCAGGAGGCAAAACCCTAGAAGAGGAGGAGAGTTTGCTCTGGAGAAGAGAATAATTCTGTTCCTGAATCTATTCCATGAAATAGAAAGAATTTTGTTTTGATATTATTTAATGTGATACATAGAGGAGAAACCCAGTTTTTCAGTATAAATATAAAATATCTTAGAATTTTATTTTGATATATTTTAAAGTGATACATATAGAAGCAACACACATTTCCATTCCTTTATAAGAAAAATGAATCTTTTGTCCTAGTAAATACATATTTTTGGTTATTTTCAATGAACTAATCAGTAAGCATTTGAGTGCCTACTTTGTGTCTAGTGACTCATAATACACGTATGGTACATATTACATAAATATTATTCTTTTTAAAGTAATTTTTTTAGCAAGGACAGAAACTTGCTTCCAACTGTTTAAAACTATTTTTCAAGACTGATTCTCTGATAAAATTGGTATGTCTTGAAAAAGCAACACTTTAAACAAAATATTTAAACAGTGAATATTGGATTGATGTCATTTCTTATCTTACCTTGGCTAAAATTCAGTAGAGTGAATCAAGTTTGCTAGATTTGATTGTATTTATATCTTCACTTTGTAACCATGTAAGGTTATTCTTTAAATATTTTATTAAAATATCCATGAGTAGATATATTTATATATTTGGAAAGATTGTGATAATAGATGTTATCAATGTAAATCAACCTTAAAAAATTCTACTTCAAAAGTTTATTATAACTTTGTATAAATATTGAAGTTTTTAAAATTCAAGATATTTCCCAGAATCAGATTTTTATACTAACATAAGGTTTTCTGAAATTTGTATTTAAAAAAAAATGACTTGCAGGTAATGTTATTTATATTCAATTTTGGACCAATGATAAAATTAAAGTATATGATATTAAATAGATTTCCATGTAAATCCATACATTTTAAACATAATCTACTGATTTTCAAAGTTTAACAAACTTAAACCATTTTTGTTTGTACTTTAAAGGACTTACAATTAAATGTTTTGGAACTAATAAATAAAATACTAAAATGGTACATATTGATGGGGTAAAGTGTTATTTACATACATGTATACATTATTTAAGGTTTAAATTTGGTTGTACATATCTATTTTCTCAGTCGTGTGTGTGTGTGTGTGTGTGTGTGTGTGTGTGTGTGTGTGTGTGTTTTACTGGAAATTGAACCTAGGGAATTTTTACTTCTTTGCTATACCCCAGCCCTTTTCTCTTTATTTTTTATTTTAAAATATTTTAAAATATTGTCTTATTAAATAATCACCTTGAACCTATGATAGTCCTGTCTCAGACTTCTAAATAATGGAATTAAAGATGTATACTACCACACCTAGCCATTTACCAATTCTTTATGATGAAAATTGTAAACATACTTTATTCTAGCTTTTTGAGACTTATAATACATTATTCTTATCTATACTCACCTTACTGTGAGAGTACCAGAATTTCTTACTGTTATCTTTGAACTCCAGCTTAGTTTCTTTTGATCAATGTTTCTCCACATATCTCCCAGCCTCTGGCAATCATCATTCTATTCTCAATTTATATAGGATCAACGATTCTGTATAAAAATGAAAGACTACTTCTCCGATAGAGGACTAATATTTAGAATATACAGAGTTCACAAGAAACTCTGCACTAAGAAAACAACCAAATCAAAAAATGGGCAAGTGAATTAAATAGACACTTAATGAAAGGAGAATTTCAAATGGGCAACAAATGCATGAAAAAAAATGCTCAATATCATTGGCAATCAGAGAGATGCAAATCAAAACTACCCTGAGATTTCACTTAACTCCTACTAGAATGCCAATCATTCAAAACAAAAACAAAAACAAGTGGCAAGAATGTGGAGAAGTGGGAACTCTAAAACATTGTTGGTGGGATTGCAAATTAGTGCAACCAGTTTGGAAAACAGTATGGTGGATCCTCAGAAGAATGCAAACAAACTTACCTTATGATCCAGCAATACCACTTCTGGGTACCTACCCAAAATAAAGGAAACCAAATTACTAAACGAATGCATGTGTATCTATGTTCATAACTGCCCAATTCACCATAACCAAACTATGGAATCAGCCAAGATATCCATCAATAGATGAATGGATTATAAAACTGTGGGATATGTACACAATAGAATTTTACTCAGCCATAAAGAAAAACACAATTATATCACTTACAGGGAAATGGATGGAACTGGAGGACATTATGAGATTAGTCAGTCACAAAAAAAGAAGAAATTGGATGCTTTCCCTAATATGCGAAAGCTAGGAAAAAATGGGTAAAAGGAGAAACTAGATGAAGAAGGAGAGCCTATAGAGGAGCAAACAAGGGTTGGAGGGGGGAAGAGGGAAACTCTATAAAGCACATGATGCACTTAAACAAACATATCATAATCAGTCACTAAGCCAGGCATGGTTAGGAGGAATGGAGAGGGAATGAGGTGGGGATTGGGTAAGGACTAATTGGGTGATGTGTGCATGTATGTCTCCACAAGTCCATTATCTCATTAAGCTGTATGACTACAATGCACCAATAAAAAAATTGTTTTTGAGAAATTGGGAAAAGATAAGTGTGACTAAAAAAGGAAGTCAAACGAGACACACCAGACACCTGGAAAAATATAGGAGGGCTGTAGAATGATGGGTATCATTTTCAGTAGGGCAAGAACATTATCACTAATGTCCTTCTCATTCCAGAATGATAGATGAGTTGTGGTGAAATGATTCAATAGTTGTCCATCCTAGATTGATAAAAGTTGTGACAGATGAAGTCTCTGGAATGATGTTTTGTGCTCTTAAGGACTATCCAGATATTTTGGCAGATCACTAGAAGGACTAAGAATTTACACTCACCACAACAGAGCAACTACACTGGAAAGAATCAGCAAAGGCAAAAGACACAGGCAGAGTCCGGAGGGTCCTCGTGTCTGCTTATGTTCTCTCTGGAAGAAGAGGCCATACCCAGAGAGCCCTATCTTCAGCTGTGAAATGTAATAAAGCTAATAAAGCAAAGCATCTGCTCAAGGAAGAGTTTTTGAGATTTGGAGTCCAAGGTTTCTTTTGAAGGATGGTCACATAGCACAAAGGATCAGCCATATCTAATGAAATTCCATATCCCCGAAGGAAACCAGATGTTCCCTGACCCAGGGAAGCAATGCAACCTTATCAATGGATCAAACTGCTCAAAGGAAGTTTCTAGATGCCAGCCAAGGCCAAACCTGGAAGCAGGCCTTCTAGAGATAGCTGCCTTGGACTGCCTGATAAGTCTTTTCTGCACAGGAGATGAGATAAAGATGAGACAACACATCAGAGAGAAGAACACTCAGGTTTAGAGTTTGATGCCTCAAACTGGAAGTCCCCAACTTTTCCTTCAAAACTGAGTCGGAAAACTTTTCCTTCAAAACTGAGTAGGAATTCAATTCCATCTCCAATTCTTCCTCCTTATATAATCACCCTCCTTTCTTTGTCTCAATTATCTTATTGAACATTTTATTTCTTGAAATTCTGTGGTTACTCTCTACATTATTCTTAGATAATAATTCTTAGTTCATCACCATGCATTGTATTTCCTCATTGTTATATGTTATTTTCCATTCATGATTGTAAATATCCTCATGGAAAAAAAGAGTTTTTTTTTGTGAATAGGCAGTTTCCCCATTTCTAATATGAGAAAAGGGACATATAAATAATATGTGATAAAAGAGTGAAAGAAATTTATAAAAAAAAAAAACCATAGAATACCCAATAGTGGTGGTGTGTTCCTATAATCTTAGTACTTGGGAGACTGAGACAGGAGGATCACAGGTTTGTAGCCAGCCTCAATAAATTAGTGAGGCCCTCTACAACTTAGTGAGGCCCTGTCTCAAAATAAACAAAATAAAAGAACTGGGGTGGGGGATAGCTTGAAGTAAAATGCCTCTGGATTCAATCCCCATTTCCAAAAACAAATAAACAAGCACACAAGCATAGAACAAAGGTGAAGAAATCTGTGATCCTTTTACATTTTTATTTATTTTTGTGTGTTTAGAAAACACCAATGCTTAAGTTTCCCAAAAGGAACAAAGTCATCCTGATTAAATTCACTATTATGACCTTTATTGTCCAAGACCATATATCTATATGAATTGATGTTTTTATTTGCACAATATATCTTCATTTTTCATTAAAAATTTCTAGAGATCCTAACAACAGAAGAGTTAAATTTATTTCTGGAGGAAAAATAAATAGCCATGTAGATAAACATCATATTTGATTGTGTAGTCGGTTTTGTTATTATTTTATCTCCTGGTAGCAATGTGAGCATATTTATTATTGTTTTAAACTTCACCAGCCATCCCTATGGTTTCCTATGTTTGTTTATATTGGGTTGTGGTTATGATTCCTACATAAATGTTTACAGATTTCTTCAAGTTTCAGATTACTTTTAGAAAGGTTATTATATGTTCTGAAGGTAAGAATCTGTAGTCTTGTGATATACTCACAATATCATGGAGCATATTTGGCATGAACACTGATGGACAGATTTCATTATCATGGAATTATTCTATTTCTATCCTACTTTTGTTGAAAACATGAATACCAGGTTGTGGAAAACAGTGCCTCTTCCTAGCACACAAGACCTTGGAATTACCACTAAGTCTATAACAATAGTGGTGGGTGGACACATGACAAGTAGGAAGTGGATTTTAACCACTAACCCATTCACAAATAATGCAGCAAATGCCTTCAGAAGCAAAACAGTGTATTCTCCCATCAAAGAGCAAAAATGCACAACTTAGAAGTTAAATGGCTTTTGAAATTTTCCCTATTTTTACTATGAGCAAAGAGAAATTAAAAACAGAATAAATGTCAATCAATTTGATCAATTCAAATACCTATACTCATAATTTAAATAAAATGTCTTCCTTTTTTCTTAATTGCTGAACATTTTTCAATTTCATTCATGAAAGTAATTTCAGATATTTTCCTTCTTTTAGCCTATGTTGATTCCTGAGCATATAGAAAGTTGAATAGCCTAATTGTTAAGTGCTTGGCAAAATCAGGCAAACTTTGGTTGAAATTCCTATCTCCCATTTACTAACTGCACAACTTTGGTAAATTTAAGTAATCTCCCCAACCCTCAGTCTTATCATCTTTGAATTTGCATACTAATATCCACTTCAACATATCTTATAAGAATGTCTGCTAGTAGTACTATTCTTTGCAGCAGTTTAACCAGAATATAAGTTAGGATTGAACTGGCTTTGTGTCTAATTGTGACTTAGTTTTCTTTCAGAACTATTTGCTGCTATTAGTGTCTTACTGGAATTAGCGCTGAGGATTAACAATTTGTCTCCACCTTTCTTTGATCCAGGTTTAGCTAGTGTGCTAGCTTCATAGGTTGATAGAAAGGGACAAAGAGAAGCAGTACTACCTCAAATAGTCCTTAAATCAGGAAGGAAAGTGATTTCTTGAAACATGATGTAGACCAATGGGCAACTCTACATGCAATAAAAACTGAGAATGAACTTTTGGCCTTCCAAACTCCAGAATAAGAAAATTTAGCAGAAAAGAAGTTTAGAAGCCCAGTAAAACACACACACACACACACACACACACACACACACACACACACACACACACACAGTTTTCTTTAGAAATGACCCAGATATTTAATGAATATTTGTTCCTTAATATTACATGACCTTAAGATTTCAAGTTACTGAAAAGGAGTTTTGAAACTATAAATGTTCATTTGTTAACTGGACGTGGTGCCATACACTTGTAATCCCAGTACTTGGGAGGCTAATACAGGAGGATACAGGATCCAGGTTCGTGGGCCAGCCTCAGCTACTTAGTGAGGCCCTCCACAACTTAGTGAGACCCTGTTTCAAAATAAGGAATAAATTATCGGACTGGGAGTATAGCTTGGAGTTTGAATGCCCCTGGGTTTCATTCCCACGAAAGAAAGAAAGAAAGAAAGAAAGAAAGAAAGAAAGAAAGAAAGAAAGAAAGAAAGAAAGAAAGAAAGAAAGAAAGGAAAGAAAGAAAGAAAGAAAGAAAGAAAGAAAGAAAGAAAGAAAGAAAGGAAAGAAAGAGGAGAAAGGTTTAGAATATCATTTAGCTACCTAGGTAGATAGTGTTTATTCAGTTCCAGGTACTCTTTTAAGAAGTTTATTCTATTAAATCAATCCATTCAACAACCCAATACCATCTTGATATGCTTTTCATTTTATAAATGGCTTCAGAAGAGAGAAGTTAAATGAGGTTCCCAAGACCACTTGATTTGTCTGTGGTGGGATTCAAACCCATTTTGTCTGACTTTAAAGTTTGTACCCTTCAGTGCTTTGTTCTACTGCCTCTCAGAGAACAGGGTAATAACACTGCTAAACAGTCAAAAAACAGCAAGTTCAGGCCATGGTCAGAGAGTCACAGACCTATTTTGTCTCACGGGGACTCCGATTTTAGCAATTTCAATAGAGTAGTGATTTTTATGACAAGTAGGTTTTAGAATCAGAGCTTCCTTGACTTTATAAGTTTCTGGGAACTTAACTATGATTCTCTGCTGTGGTTCCTGAATGGTTGCTAAAAATATATCTTTAGGACATGAATTGGTCTACAATATATTTTATTTGTTTAGGGGAAAAAAAGAAGGTTGATAGGTCTCAGAGGGGAAAATATCATGAAGAACATGGAAATTTATTAAATGTAATTTTTAGACAACTACATTAGCACTTACTTTTTTTTTAGTAGTGAAAAGTAATATCCTGTAATCAGATTAAGATCTTTCTACATTCAAACTACATTTAAAACATTTCTGCACTTATTTGGTTCAGTTGAATTTAATTTGCTGCATTTTCTTGTGTTATGAATAGCATATTTCTACATTTTTTTAAAAAAAATCAGACAATACCATGAAAGTCCTGTTACAGTTATAAGTTGCAATACAGATCACTACAAACTTGGTGATTTAAAGTAGGGGTAATTCATATTGCTCAGGAATCTGTGATTATGGCTGGGTTCCATGTACTAGCACCAACTCTGGTCCTTGTGGTATCACTTAGTGCAGCTCTGAGGCCTAAAGGGTCTAATTCAAAGAGGCCTTATCCACATGGATGACAAGCTGATAACTGCTAATGGCTTGAAGCAGAGCTGGGCACTCAATTCCTCCCCACCTGGGTCACTGCACACGTACTGGAATTCATTACTACATGGTGGATGGATTCTAAAAGCCAATGTCCCAAAGGAACCTACAGGAAGCTGTGTTTCTCTTAATGACCTGGCCCTAGATGTTACATTGCATTACTTCTGCCACATTATATTAGAGAAAAAAGTAACTAAGCCCTGCCTATACCTAAGGTATGGGAAAATAAGCTTCATCCATTTGAAAAGGAGACTGAAAGGAATCTGGATAAATATGTGGGACCAGAAGTATGTTCTGGTCATTTATAAGGTAGAATCTGTCACAAATTCCTCATGCAGTTCCAAATCAAATTATCTAAAGCCTTCACTAGTTATATCTCCATCCATCCCTCTAATATGCATCAATTTCCTTAACTTTAAAATTTGTTTATTGAAATCACTATTCATCACGATACTCAAACTGTGATTTTTATAATCATTAGAGAAGTGAGTAGGTAGTGAATATTTATTTATAGACAGACATAATATTAAAAATGTTTAACTCAAACTCCATAGGCTCTGATGAAATAGAATTGTAACCAGCCATCAATAATAATTGCATATCCACAGGTACAAATTAACTGAATATTACGTATGCTTACACAAATTTTTTGGAGGTATTTGTCAGTTTATCTACATAATCTATAATATTTGAGTACTTTTATCATTAAATTGACATTCAATTAACAGTTGCATAGCAAGAGCTTACCATGATCCATTTAAAAACTATAAAAAAAGTTAGGAGTCATCTATCTAGGCTGATTTGACTGATTTAAAAGTGTACTTTTTTTCTGATTGTTAATATTCACATATTTTTACTGTAGTAAAACTATAAAATGCAGAAAACTAAAGCAAATAACCAATATCCCAATGTTCCAGAAATAACTTTTAAGAACAATGTAATATGTATCCCAATTTTTATTACGTAAATGCATATAATACTCATAAAATTATTAATTAAAACACATAACATATAGTAGGTAATATTTTAATAATAACCTTATATAATATTGGCAGTTGTCTCATGCCATTAAATATTTCTCTAAAAAGATGTATTTATTTAACTATAATATTGTCATAATTTACTTAATGTGTCCTAGTTGAACAGTTACTTGCTTTTCAAAATTTTGCTATCATCAATATAAACATGATAGCCAGCCGGACGTGGTGGCTCACGCTTGTAATCCCCGCGCTTTGGAGGCAGAGACAGGAGGATCATGCAGGTTTGAAGCCAGCCGCGCGCACTGGCTTAGGAGACCCTGTTTCCAAATAAAAATATTTCCAAATAAAAATAGGTCTGGGAGTGTAGCCCGGAGGTAGAAGGGCTTCCAGGAACCCCAGTATCAACAAAACAAAACAAAACAAAACAAAACAAAACATGATAGCCAAGATGGGATGTAGATCAATGGTAAATCAGTAAATAGCATACATAAGTCTCTGGGCTTGATCCTCATCAAACACAAACATCAAAAAAATGTGATAATTATCCAAAGATGTACTAATGATTTCTTCCTCTGCAATATTTTCCAGAAATAGAATTGCCATTTAGACATAAAGTGAGAATGTTAGTCATAAATTTGGGGAATAAATATGGCCAAAACAATTTTCATAAAAATTATTCTAATGTAGGTTTCCATCATAAGTGCCTGGTGTCGCTCCCCTAAAGCTTATACATCACAGCTATTATCTTCATCTTCTCATACCTAAAATTCTCGGTATATACCTAAGATCATAAAAACTGTAGCTATACTTTTAATTTTATGATAAATATAAGCATGCAAATAGATTTGGATAATCCTTCTAATCATTTTTAAGTACCAATAGTTTTTGTTTAAGGACTGGGTTGTTCAGCCACAAACAATAACAAATTTATGTCATTTTCTGGATAATGAATAGAACTGGAGAATATTAGGCTAACTGATATTAGTCAATCACAAAAAATGAAAGGTTGGATTTTTCCACTCATAAGTAGAAGCAAAGGAGAAAATGGGATACTGGAGGGACTCCAGACAAAGGAGGAAAAACCCTAATGGAGTTATGGAGGAGACCTCAGGGAGAGAGGTGGAGGTGGGTGTGGGAATCTATGAGGGAAACACTTCAATGGGCATGCTGTACATACACAAATTTATCAATGCCAATCACAGGGAGAGTGAGGAAGTGGGGGTAGGAGCTAGGAGAGGGCTCGTCAAGTGCTATATGCTTGTATGCCTCTATCACTCTGAATTTGATTATGGTGTATGATTATAATACACCATTAAAAATCAAACATTAAAAACATGAGCTATCTGTTGTAGAGTGAAATAGCATGCTAATTTAAAACTTAGAGTAGTTTCTTTGCCTGATAGTTTAATATTCTTTACACAAAAGGCTAATTTGAAATATTGCTTTTTCAATTATGCTGTTTATTTGATATACTGATCATTTTCATCTTTTTAATGAGATATACTGTTTTTTAAATAAATTATGGATTTTTAGAGATAAAGATCTTAGTTTTAACCACTTATATAGTTGACAGATGAGACTACTTTGTTTAAAAGGTGTGGTAATTTATAGACATAAACCTAGACTTAATTTTTTTTTTTACTTCCAGAACAATTATTTTAACTATTCCTTATTTTTCTAATGTTATTTGGCTTTAAACAATTATTCTACTACTGAGATCGTAAATGAACTTAAATCTCAAGGATATAATGTTAAATTTTCATAAATAATGTTACTATGTATTAATAACAGCACGTGAAAAAGTATATTAGCCTATAACCCCCAAAACAACCTTGTAACATGGCCACAGGAGCTCAGGGGAGTTTTGACAAAGGTACACAGCTGGCCAGGAACCATCTCAGAGTAGAGTGCCATTTGCCTGGCTCCGGACATCACAGTTTGTCACATAGCCCTGACAAAGACAAATAATTTACATTAGAAGTCAACTAACATTTGTATAGGATGGGATATTTTATAAACATTTTATAAATAAACATCGGACATGCCTAGTGCCTTCAATTCATGTAATAAAACTGTAACACCTGGGGACTCAGAATATTTCAATGGAAACTAAATTTGCCTCAAACCCAGGGCTGGCTGTATCTGTAAAATAGAAAATTCATGAACCCTAATTTTCTTATTTGTAAAATGGAAGTTTAAATAAGTGATCTCTAATATCCAACTTTATTATTTATTCCAACTTTGTCATTCCTCTATTTGACAAGCTTCTGAAGTTGATTATCAGCCAGTGTCTCACATCTGTAAGATCTTATTACCCTCTTCTTGATTAGAAATCATAATACATAATTAAATCTTTACTTACATATCCTTCAGTCATTTGCATGAGTTGAAAGCATGGTTTGTAAAAGTCAAAAAACTGAAAAATTTCCTTCTTAAATTCTGGTAGAAGACCAACATAAAATAAGAAATAAATATAAAAATGAGTTTTTATGATACTTAGCTAGATTAGATCTCCATATAATATTTTCAGCTGAAACAGAAGGAAAAGAGCTAAGTAGAACCAAGTGTTTTATTACCATTGGCTAACACAAAAGCAAACAGAAAAATGGAAATTACTGTATACTCAGTAACAATAACCTGATACCACAGTATGAAAAATGTTTATAACTAGGTTAGTAACTCTTTACTCCAAGATTATGTTTTATTTTATTTTATGGTCATTATGGTTTTACTAAATTTTAATTACAAATACAGTCAGCTTTTTATAGGTTATATTTTTATACTTAAGGAAGATAAAATAAAATTTGGCTTTAGATTCTATTAAATCATCAATTTAATATTACATTTATTTCCTTCAATAAAACTAAGAAACATCCAAAAACAAATGAAAAGATCTATTTTAGAAGAGTTATCTGTCTTACATAGAGATTATCATACCATTCCAGTTTATTTCACCAGTTAAAAAACAATGTAATGTTTGGGTCATGCTTCACAAAGTTTTCATTTGAATTATTTTTGTGTGCATGGTACTGGGGATTGACCCCAGGGTTGTTCTACATGGGGGTTGAGCCACACCTACAGATAGTTATTTTTTTTTTTAAACAGTCTCATTACATTGCTGAGAGTGTTGCTCAGTTGCTAAGCTTAGCCTCCAAAATGCAATCCTCCTTAACTCATATTCCCATGTACTGAAATTATAGGCATATGACAATACACCCTACTTTGTGTCATATTTTTATTCTACCTCACTATAAACATTTTCCCCAAATTAGTTGAATTGATTATTTGGGAATATCAGTGAGTGTGTGTGTGTGTGTGTGTGTGTGTGTGTGTGTGTTTATATGTGTGTAAAACTGGGGAATTCTACCTCTGAGCTCTAATCTGAGCCCTATTTTATTTTTTATTTAGAAACAGGGTCTCACGAAGTTGCTGAAGCTGGCCACAAACCCGTGATCCTCCTGTCTCAGCCTTCCAAGGACTGAGATTACAAGCATGTGTTACCATGCTCAGCTAAGAATATTAACTCTTATTTTGAAGGGTTGAACATATAACATTATAGGTCAATTTATATATTACAAATTAACATTGTGCCTAAATTACCTTAAAGGACACACGTGTGGTTACTGCTCTTTCAAAAAATAAATACTGACATTTATGCACATGTAAATATACTATTTTCTCTGCTATTATTATATTTTCTTACATAACTTTACACAGTATAAATCACATTGCCACCAATATTTACCTGCTATCTAAGAAATATTTAAAAATCACTTTCCTCTTGTTTTCTTAAATAGATTATAAGGGCTTTGCAGAAAACTGTTTTTCATGAATTTTCTGTACATGTGAATATATATATATATATATATATATATATATATATATATAAGCATGTGTGGTGGTGTGTGTGTGTGTGTGTGTGTGTGTGTGTGTGTGTGTGAGAGAGAGAGAGAGAGAGAGAGAGAGAGAGAGAGAGAGAGAGAATCACAGGAATAAAGATATTCCAAACATCAAGAATAATTCTTAAAACTTGTCGTATTTTTGTTTATGATATCTTTAATCAAAATCCCTTCAGAAAAGTTTCAAAATGAACTGGGCATGGTGGCTCAAGCCTGTAATCCTAGTACTTGGGAGTCTGAGACAGGAGAATCTTGGGTTTGGAAACAGTCTCAGCAAGTACTGAGACTCTCAACAACCTAATGAGACTCTATTTCAAAACAAACAAACAAAAACAACAACAACAAAAAGGCTAGAAATGAAGCTCAAAGGTAGAATGCTCCTGGGTTCAATCCTCAGTAACAAAAAAAAAAAAGAAATTTCACAATGAAAACTTGTCAGTCAATGCTAATAATATTGTGGACATTTTTGAATTTTAAATATTTACTTTTAAATCACATAATTGTGTTTAAAGTTTTGACATATATAATTTATAAACTGTTTTTTAAATTATTCTTTTCATTATTTTTTCAGTTTGAAAGCTATTTATTTTTATATCAAACCTTCCCTTCAAATAATCTTAGTTTCTAATACTTCTCTTTCTTTGTTTTTATGTGCACGGTACTACCAATTGAACTCAGAGGGATTCTACTTCCAAGCTACACCTCCAGACTAATTTCATTTCTAATTTGGAAACAGGGTGCTGAGAGCCTCACTAACATGCTTAGGCTGTTCTTGAACATGCGATCCTCCAAGTCTCAGCCTCCCACCTACTAGGATAACAGGCATATATCATCACACCTGGCATACATTAAATTGAACTATGGATTTTTAAGGAGATAATTGTTTCTACATATGAGGTACGGAATATAAAGATCAATGCAAAAGTCGAATGGAATTGCCATCTAAAATATAAAATTAAGTGAAGTTGCCTATCTGGAAAACTCTGCAAAGGCATATTGTATATAGGAATTTGTAGCTTAAAGTACTCCAAGTATAATTTGTTATTTTTTTTTGTTCTTTTATTGGTTCATTGTAGTCATACATCTTAATGGAATACAAGATGGTGGAGACATACATGCACAAATCACTCATTTAGCCAGTACCCAATTCCCACCTCATTCCCTCCCCCACCATCCTTTTCATGTTTGGCTTAGTGATTAACTTTGATATGTCTGTTAGTATACATCATATGATGCACAGAGGGAAGAAGAATGAAATTGCCAAGTAAAATTTGAATGTGACCTCTGATAGGGAAAGAATGACGTGTCTTTCCCACTATTCACAAACTGAGAATTACTAGGCTCTGTTTCTGAGTCAGTATATTTTTATATGCTTTTTAAAATATGATTTTAAAAAGTTAAGAAAAAGAATCCTCATATATTTAAGATGGTGACAATAAAGAGCTTGCTTCAGAGAGCTCAAGAGGGATTAAAACTCTTAGTTATGGAGCAGATGTCATGAGGAACTACTGAAATCTTTGTACTCCTTCTGATCACCACAAATGACAATTTGGTGGCTGTTCTGTTAAGCCTGAATGGACATAGTTTCTGCTTCAAATATTTTCAGTGTCTGTACTTGATTCTTCTCCCTTTCTCTGCTCCACTTCCCAGAATTATGCCAAAATTTAAAAGAAGAACCATATTTATTGGTATGATGGTAATAATTCTATACATGGTAATAGTGGCATGCAATTAGTTTTGCAAGCAGTTGCTCCAATGACTTGGAAAATCCCAATTTATCTAGTGCGACGGAGTCAGTCAAGCAGCATCTTCTTAGAAGAATACCCTCTCTGGGAGCGTGTGTGTGCTTTTGTGAAAGTTTCACAAAATTAAGTAAAATATTTTTATTTTCTTAAAATTTGGTATTGTGCATTGTTTTTCTTACTGAGAATACATTGGCTATTTTGGGTTTTTAGTTATTTCAAATGAAAAATTTTTTTTTTTTTTTTGTGGTACTGGGGTTCCTGGAAACGCTTCTACCTCCAGGCTGCACTCCCAGACCTATTTTATACTTTGTATTTGGAAACAGGGTCCCTTAAACCAGCGTGGATGGCTTCAAATCAGCGTGATCCTCCTGTCTCTGCCTCCCAAGCGCAGGGATTACAAGCGTGCACCACCACGCCGAGCCATTTCAAATGAATTTAAGGACTGATTTTTATATGTCTATAAGGAATGACCTTGGTAATTTAATTGGTTTTGCATTAAATCTGTAGATCCCAGAGGACTTCCGGGAAGATGGCGACCGAGAAAAGCGGGGCTTAAGAGTCCCGCTAACAACCAATCTCCATTACCACAAAAAGAGTGCCTTTCATAGCCAGAAAACACCATTACCAGAAAAACAAAAAAAAACCACCAGGCTCCAGAGAGAAAGCGGACTGAGAACAGAGCTCAGGGCCACAGAGGAGACACACGCGCCCGAGGACGCGGCAGCAGCGCCATACTGCCGGCGGCAGTGGCGAACTCAACAGACGGCTACAGCAAGCCAGGTGAGCCGCTGCAGAACAGCCAGGCGGGATCTTTCGGCGCAGACAGCATTTAAAGCTCCTAGTGGCTGAGCTCAGCACACGCTGCAGGGATTCAGAGTGGAAATCAAAACCAGAGAAGAAAAAATACGCCAGCCTCATGGCCGAGGGCGTGGCAGAGGCGCCATATTGCCACCGGCGGCGGCAGCAGCAGTGAATTCACAGAGTCCAGTACAGCTACATCTGCGTACTCAAGAACAGTGAGTCAAATTGCGGGCCACAGAGGAGAAATCGCAGTATTGGGCCTCCTGGGACTTGACCCAGTGAGGGAGTGGTGGTGGCAGAGATATCACATCATAGGAGAACGTGCAACCTGGCACCCCCCATAGTTTAAAGCAGCCTCTATCGACTCCCTGGGTTGGAGACTCTGTGATACAACCCAGTAAAGGAGTAGTGGGGTCTGAGATAATACAGACTCGAGATCCAGAGAACCTTAAGTGAAGCCATAGTGACCCAAGGGAAGAACCCAGAGAAGGCACAAACTTCCGAAATCATGGGAAAGAGGAATAACACTGGAGTAATGAATGTGCACAACCCCACAACATCAGAACCTGATAAAACAGAAAATCAGAGATTTCTAGAAGATCAAATCAGGAAAATAACTGTAGAAATAATAGAGGTGCTTCGAAAAGAACTCAGAGAGAGCCAAAAAGAGATAAAGGATGCAATTAATGAAGTAAAGGCCTCAATTCAAAGCACAAACAACCGATTAGACCACATGGAGAACAGAATCTCGCTCTTAGAAGATGAGCAATCCAAAAATGAATGCATAGTTTCTAATCTAGAAAAAAATATCCAACAGCAGGAATCTGACATTGAAGAAATATGGGCCCATCTTAAGAGAGCTAACCTAAGAATAATTGGAATAGAGGAGGGAAAAGAAAGTGATACCAAAGGGATCAACAATCTCTTCAAGGAAGTAATAGCAGAAAATTTTCCAAATATAGAGCAAGAGGTTGATACACAGATCCAGGAAACTTATAGAACTCCCTTTAGACAGGATCGGAGAAGAGGATCCCCACGCCATATAATTGTCAAAATGACCAATGTGGAAGCCAAGCAGAGAATCTTAAAGGCAACAAAAACAAAGGGCCAAGTGACATTCAGAGGCAAACCAATTAGAATCACTCCAGACTTCCCAAACCAAGTCATGAGAGCCAGAAGGGCTTGGAGTAACATATTCCAAACTCTGAAAGAAAACAACTTCCAGCCAAAAATTTCCTATCCAGCAAAACTTTCTATCAAATTAGATGGAGAAATAAGAAGCTTCCATGACAAACAGAAACTGAAGGAATTTATGTCTTCAAAACCAGTGCTAGAGAAAATACTCAAAGAGATTAACTACAAAGAAGAAATAGGTAACACTCACCAGAACCAGAGAAACAAGAGTTTCCATCCAACAGACAACTAAGATTGGTTATCTGTGGAGATTCATTATTTATGTTAGTCTTTTACCTATCTCTAAGTTGTATTGTTTGCCTTTATTGTTGTTAATTTTTAGGATTTCTAGTTGGAATATTAATATACCTTCAGATATAGCATTTGGAAATATTTTATCCAATTCTATTAGTAACTTTTAACTCTGTTTACATTGTCTTTGGATATACAATATTTTCTTTTATTTTTTAGGGAGTTTGTATATTCTTCTGTTGCCTGTGCCATTGAAATCATATCCAAGAAATCACTGCCAATTTCAATGTTGTGAGGTTTTATGACCCAGATTTTCTCCTAAAAGTTTATAGTCTTAAGATTTATATTTAGGTCTTTTATCTATTTTGAGTTAATACTTGTATATGGGATTAGGTAAAGGTCCAATTTTATTCTTTTCCATGTAATTATTTTTCAACAATATTTAGTTAAAAGATTATTATTTCTACCACCAAATGTTCGTGGAAACCTTGTCAAAAATAACTTGACAATATAGGGAAGAATTTAGCTCTAGGCTTGTATTTAACTCCAATGGTCTATATATCTGCCTTTAGAACAGTACTACACTGTTTCAATTATTGTAGCTTTATATGGTTTGAAATCAGAAAATATATATCTGCTAGCTTTGTTCTTTTTCAAGATCGTTTTGGGTATCTAGAATTCATATTCCATATTAGGATAGATTTTTTTCTGAAAAATAAATATATAAATATATGATAGTTTCACCTAAAAAACAGAAAAAAATATGCTCTAGTAAGAAAGAAAGCAAAAAGAAATATTGAAATGCTATCTTTAAATCATCAAACGCTTGGTATCAGACAAATGAAACTGTTATGTGAGATTATCATTTTTAATTTTGGATAAATTGCTATAATACTAGATGTCAACCACTAAGCCAAGCATGGGAAGGAGGGATGGGGAGAGAATGGGGTGGGGATCGGGTGGGGGCTGACTGGGCGATGTGTGCATGTATGTCTACAAAAGTTTGTATCCCACTATGATGTATGAATACAGTGCACCAATAAAATAAAATTAAAAAAAAATCTGTAGATCCCTTTTGGGAATATGGCCATTTTTTGATGATATTTATTCTGCCTATTCATGAACGTGGAAGATCTTTCCATCTTATCTTCTAGGTTGTCTTTTATTTCTTTTTCCAATGTTTTATAATTTTCTTTGTAGAGCTCTTTTACTTCCTTGGTTAAATTTATCCCTAAGTATTTTATTTTTTTGGTAGGATATACTGAGTGGAAGTGTTTTCTGGGCTCTTTTTTATGGATTTATGGTGGATATACAGAAAAGTATTTATGTATTTATACATAAAAGTATTATTTATGTATTTATACATAAAAGTATTATACATAAAAGTATTATGTATTATACATAAAAGTATAATACAGAAAAGTATTTATGTATACAGAAAAGTATTTATGGTGGATATACATTTAATATGATGCTGGCTGTGAGCCTATTGTAGATTGCCTTTATGATATTGAGGCTTGATACTCATAAGTTACTAGAATTATAGAAAAAATATCAAGGATCAAGAAAAAAAAGCTAATTGGCATAATCTTCTAAATGATGGGTTAAAGCAAAACCATTGTTATTTAGATATTTTAATCTTCCTTTCATTAAATACATTGGAAAATAAATTAGCTCTTAACTTATTTTCTCTGCCAGTAATTTTCCCACTATTTGCTAAAAATAGCATTTTATTTACAAATTTAACCACCTTAGATTCACGACTAATCCCATTATAATTTTAAAGTAATTAAAATTATAAAAAGAATCTCATTAGATTATTGGTTCTTATGATTTCCCCATATGAATACATACATGGCTTCCATTTTTGTCAATTAAAATAAAATTAGTTTGAAGACATTTAGAGGTCTTTGGTACTCACATGTATAATAATAATAATAATATATTATAATATAATAATAACATAATTATTATTAATTATAATATAATTATAATAATATTATAATAAATATAATATAATAATATTATTATAATAAATATAATAATATAATAATAATTATAACAATTATTATTATTATTGTTGTTGCTATTAGTAGTAGTAGTATTACTGTTATTGTTGTACACTGGCTAATGCTTATGTAGATAATGATGTTATTTCTAAATCTAAAATTTATTCCACCTTTAAATTATATGGTTCATTTTCTCCCCAGAGTTTGAGAAATACTTAGCATAATCATGTTACGTCTCTCTTCTTTTATAAGTAAAAAAAACTCTTTAGTTTACTGCTTGTTCACTTTTTTCCTCATCACACTTATTACATGATGAATACTTTAGAATAGTCACAAGACACAAGAAAGGCTTTTAAAAAGTGGATCTTCTGAATTAAAAAAAAATCCTTAAAGTCAAACGAAAGTCAGGGTTAGAGTTCATTTTCCTCTTTTGGTAAAAGCAGCCTGAAAGATTATTCATTGCAGATGGGATGGTTAAACAAAGAGCACACAAACTGTCATCTATGAAATAAAAATATGTAAAACATCTAGCTTCCTGAATCTTTCCCTTCACACTAAATTCATCCAAGTTATAGAAATGTCAACAAAAATTTTAGATAGTTCTTAAAGGGTCACATCCTCTGTCCCATTTGATAATTCTTTAAAATATTACTTGTAAAGGTATGCATTTCAAACAAGATGATCTATCAGGTTTTATAATCCTAAGTCACCAGTTAGGAGATTTTTGGGACTATGGCACAATATATTTTAATAAAATTTTATCTATTTCAAGTGAGCTGACATATGTGAGAGGAAAGTTTAAATACATAAATTTATCATTTGTGATTGGCATCAACATTCTTGGCCCAAGAAATCCTTAATTAAATATGCTTAAAATTGTCTTATATAGCATTCAATTGATTGCCTTCCACTGAGATAGAAAGTTAAATATGAAGGCACTGCTCTGGTCTTTGTATATCAAGAAATACCTTAAAAAATATTTTTCTAAGCCAGGCATTGTGGCTCACACTTGTAATCGCAGCATTTGGGAGGCTGAGACTGAAGGATCACGGACAGCCTCGGCTTAGTGAGGTCCTCTGCAATTCAGTGAGACCCGGTTTTGAAATAAAGAATAAAAAAATAGGGCAGGGGTTGCAGCTCAGAGTTCGAATGCCCCTGGGTTCCATTCCCAGACTAAAAAAAAAAAAAAAAATTTATATGCCTGGTTGCATTTTATATATCTTTTCTGTCCAGAACAAGTTATATGAATACTGTTATATATGCATGTTAGAAAAATTATAGCTTCAATAAAGTTTCACATAAGATTTTTTCTGCTAGTACATGGATACATTACATCTTAATAGCAAAGGGGTCCTTTTTTTCAATTACAGTTATCCTTGGAAAGAGCCATAGAAGTTTTGCTCTCTAGAAATCTACTTCATTCATCCACCTTTTTTCAACAGGTATTTGTTGAGTTGTTGTTATATGTTAGAACTTTTTTATATTTTATATACATTATTTCTGTCTGTATAAAACAGACATAAATCTCAGCAGTAATGCATCTATCTTCCAGTAGGAGAGATAAGTGAGTAGCAAAGCAAATAAAATTTATATTTAAACTACACATACACATCATCAACAACTAAAGAGAAAAATATAGCAAAAAGAGAAGAAGGAAATGAGCAGATATGACAGGAGACAACTTTATTTCTGCGGGGATCAAAGATGATAGTACTTTTTTGTGATACGGATTGTAAATTTTTTAAGATGGAATCTTTTTTTGTATATTACAGTATGTTGGCTATATCTCAAATACATAACATAGGTATCAGCTGCATGAATGAGCTAGTGCTAAGAATGCAAACTATAAGAATTGACATTTCATCTTGTTCTACAGATTCAATCTCTGGGTATTTTTGGTATATCTCTCAGCACAATTTGTCAGGTAGTACTGTCACTATCATTTGGTAAATGCAATAAAATTTTATAATGCTAAATCATAATTACATTCCCTGAAATAACTTGTTTAAGATAGCATAAAAATTATTGAGGAAAAAGAAGACTAGCCACACAAATTGAATTCCCAAAACCAAGATAAATATATCTCTTCACTTTGGAAATTAGCAATTGGAACAGTTGAATATTAACTGATGAATAATTTTAAATCATATTAAAGAATGGTCCAACTGACTGTCAGTAGACAATTTTACATGAGTCTTTTGCATTTATTCACACTTTTCCCAAGTACTAATAGGTTGTGTTCTGGATGTCATGCCAAGGATATTTGTATTGTGAAACACTTTAGAAGAGAAAGTGTCAGCCTCTAAAGTAGAGATCAGGGTTTTTAAAATCTCTTTTATATTGTCAAATAGAATAAAAATAATATCTCCTTTCAGGACCAAGGTCAGAAAATGTTTTGGTCCATTATTAAAAATTTAGGTTTCCTAAGTTCAATACTCCTCTTCAGCTGTGAGAATATTTATTAAGTGTGAAGCATTTGCCTGTACCTTTTAGTGCCACCACTGTAGAACATGAGAAGTAATGGGAGCCTGCACAAACATAAAGCTCATGCCGCCTTCTGTGCAGTGAGCGGTATGTGACCCAAGAGTCTCCGGTCCCCTGCTAGCTAGCATACATGAAACTATCAGACAGGGTACATTCTCAGACATTTCACATTTCTTTGTGCCAGTATTCTATTTAATAAGAATTTCAGCAAACCACTTCCTCCATGTTTAGTAATTGTGGACTTAAGTGCCAAAATCACCAATTTGGGTGGTCATTTTAACCATAGAGTTCATATTAATTTTTCTTTAGACTATACTAATGTTAATTTTAACATTTCCCAGATAGAATTGTATTTGCAATGTTGTCATAGTATTTTAGTAAGGGACGCAAATATTTGAGTAGGAAATAGAAAGAAATCAACTGGGTTATAAATAAAGTATATGACAGGCACAGATGAAACACTAGAAAAGCATCATTAGCATGTGTTTTGTTAATTTAGACCAAATTGAGACCTGACTTGGATATCAGGCACTCACAGCATGATTAGACTCTCACCTATCTGAAGATCAGCTGGAAGGAGAGGAGAGTCTACCACTTAAATGCCAGAGAATAAACCAAGGGCTTCATTTTTATATCTTAAAAAGTACCATAAAGCAAGTCATATTAGTGTGCATCTGGAGTCACAATGAACTCTGAGACCTTAGCAAGTCACTTAAGAGGAAATCATGGCAATTCCTAAATTATTGTTACCATTCCTATCAAGATAATGTTACCACTTTAGAAAAGAAGCCTATTCACAGACTTAAGTGTTCAGTTATCAATCTCTATAATTTCTATAGCCACCACTCCATATATTGATTAAATATCAAATCAGATTGTTCAATTTATCCTCATTTTAAAGATGAAGAAAATTGGGACTAAACATTGAATCCAAATTTGTGATTGTATTATAACATAGGAAATCCAGATGAATAAACAGACCTGAATTTGGATAAAATGCTCACTGATAATAATAGGTAGAAATATATCAAGAAACAGCTAATGAGTACTTTACGGGGTGAGAAAGGGAACTTAACTCAAGAACCTCAATTTTTGTAGCTCCAGATAAACAAGTGAATGGTGTCAGTGGGTCCAACAGCGTGTAGCAAGAGCTCCATGATGAGACAGCATTCTGAAGGCACATTCTCAAGGTTCAAAAAAATACTGGTGAGAAAAAGGTGAGAACCAAGTGTTAGAGAAACCAGTCGATGCACCTACTAGATTTTCAAGATGATTACTGACACAAAATAACCAGTACTAAGTCAAAAAAGGGAGAATGTTAGGCCAGGATTTTGTCAAAGAAGCATGATATGACCCAGCTCTTCAAACAACTGGACAAACCAGGAGTATTTCCAAAGAGATTAGACACTGAGATAGCGTGGCTTATGAAGCTGATGTTTTCAGTGTTACAACCTACAGAGGAACAGCTACGGCAGATAAATTATAAACTTATTACCTTGCTCATGGTATAAATAACTGGAAGAATGTAAGGACTAGAAGTCAAAGCATGATGGCTTTGATTTTATTTACTTTCCAATTCAAAACCATCTGAATCTTAATATTTTAATACATATTGATGGAATTTTGTTTGGGAAGAAAAATGTATTCATGGAATGTGAATCTGAGATTTATGATCCAATATCTTATGTTTTTCATTGTTTTAGACATACTCCATTACCTAAAAGTATGAAGATCCAAATTTTACTAATGTTTTCATTCAAAACAGTGCTCAAGGGAATTATACAACTTCCGATATTCAGTCTTTGGACTTCTACCTTGGAGATCTGGGCCAAATCGCACATTACTCTCCCAGGCATTTCTTGAGGTTTTACCTTAAGATGCAAACTGGATTGAGATGGATCCAGTGGTTGTTTCTAAAGATGTTTTTTCTGGGACTGTGCTACATTCCTTCTGTCTGAAACATGTAAATTCTGTTGAGTACTGAGAAATGGAATAATACCTTATAAGGTAGAAAAAGACAGAGAATCCCTACACTGACCATCCCCACTCCTATTTTTTTTATTTTTGTTGAGCTCCATTGTATTCTTGCTTAATCATTTAAAAGAAGAGTAAAATACTTATGGCATTTTAAAAAGAAAAATATATATTTACTTTCCCACATTAAACCACATATAAGAAAAATTACAAGATGTGTATCACACAGGAGAGAGCCAAGAGAAGAAAGTGTAGTCACAGTTCATTTTTATTTATAATTCAATTATTATTCCAATTGGAAACTCAACTCCATGGGCTGGTACCAAACTAGGATGACCAAATGATTCTCTAACAGAGCCTTTGACTATCAAGCCTTTTTCTGATAGTTTCCCCCCTTTACTGGTATAGAAAAAATATTTTGAGCTATCTGGAGGCGAACAAATGTAAGTAATGTATATAGATTATAGAAAAAGATAAGACACATTCCTCTGCAGGCCTACTTTCTACCAGAGATCATTCCTAACCAGAAAAGTAAGCTGATAGTTTCATTACTTGTGCCAATATATCAAATCACTTAAATATATTTTCTTTTATTACATCAAAACAAACTTACATATGTGGAAACTATGTAGTATTTTTGTTTAATTAATGTCTACTACTTAGCATTTTAATTTTATTTAATATGTCCGGTAAGAATTTGTATAAGCAATTGAAACAACAGCTAAGTGTTTACAAGATATTTTCCCCTTGAATAGCAGCTGTAAAAATAATGGAAAATTGTTTTGAACTCATTTATGAACATTAACTTAAAATTTTTTCCATTCCCATTTGGTAAGGTGTAAGTCCTCCCAAAAATTCCTTCCAAGAACTATACTAAAAACAGCATTTTAATACATAAGAATGTCCTACCTAATCTTAATACTCTTGTGTAGCAGACAGATGAGCAACTCTAATTCTGCCAAAATTGATTAAGTACATTCTAGGATCTCACGTTTAGATTTTTTCACTCAGACATTACTCATAGTGTCATAGTCAAGAAATTCAAATTTGCCAACTCTTCACACCTCATTTCAGATTAGATAGAGAGAAATCAGGTGGAATATTTAACTTGATTATTTTCACAAGTACAAGCCAAAGTGCAGTTATCTAATTTTTTAAATTGTAGTAATTTTTTCATATCCACCTCATTTTGGGTAAAGATAACATACAGGATAGCATTTGCCATGAAAATTTTTGCATGTTCTTTAATGAAAATGTTACTTGTTTTTTGAGATATGTAAGAACCACATAAATTTGTAGCCTACCTCTTGCATTTACAGGTAATCTTTTGTAGCCAGGTAAAGTGGCACAACCTATAATTCCAGAACATCAGAGGTTCATAAAGGAGAATTACAGGCTGGAGAGAAGCTACTCAGCAACATAGTGGGATTCTCAGCAACCTAGGCTGACCTTGTTTCAAAATAAAACATTGAAATAGAGCTAGGGGTACTGTTGAGAGATACAACTCCCCTGGATTCAATTCCTAGTGCAACACACACACACACACACACACACACACACACACAATATTTTGTAAGGAAAGAATTCTATTTCCTAATCTCTGACGTGAAAATAATATGTCAGGCACACCTCCTTTATTTACCTTGTTTATCACTTTGCTATTTTGTACTGCTCAGATATTATTTTTCTTTTTAACAAACTGAAGTTTTGTGCCAACCTGCATTGTGCAAGTCTATCAGTGAAAAATTTTTCACAGTGTATACTTACTTCATTGTCTTGGTGTCATATTTTTGTAGTTCTTATGATATTTCAAACTTTTTTTATTATTACTGCATCTATTATGGTAATCAACAATAAGTGATTTTCAATGTCACTATCCTAATTATTTGGGGGCACCAGGAGCCTCACTTTTATCAGACAGTAAATGTAGTAAGTAATTGAATAATTGCCATATGTGATCTGAATGCTTCAACCACCTGTCATTCCTCCTCTTCTCTCCAAAGGCTCCTCTGTTACCTGAGACACAAAGGTAATGAAATTGGGCCAACTAATAACCCTTCAACTGCTTCTAAGTATTCAAGTAGTATAAAGAGTGGCACATTTTTCACTTTAAATCAGAAGCCTGGAATAGTACGATTAGTGAGAAATGCATGTCCAAAACCGAAATTGGCTGAAAGCTAGTCCTTTTGTGCCAATCAGTTAGTCATGCTGTGAAGGCAAAGAAAAAGTTCTTAAAAGAAATTAAAAGTGCTACTCCAGTGGATACATGAATGATAAGAAAGTAAAACTTTCTTAATCCTGATACAGAAAAATTTGGAATGGTCTGGGTAAAGGATCAAATCAGCCTAAATTCCATAATGGCTGAGAGTGAGGGCTGCCAAAGAAAAAAAGTTGAAGCAAGCAGAGGTCGATCCATAAGATTGGAGAAATGAAGCCATCTTTACAATTCAAAAATGTCAGGTGATGCTGTCACTGATGTAAAAGTTGTGGCCTTATCTAGATCTACCTAAATAATTAGTGAAGATGGCACACTACACAGCATATTTTCAATGAAGACAAAACATTCATATATTGAAAGAAAATAACTTACACATCTAGATAGAAGTCATTTTCTGGCTTCAAAGCTTCAAGAACAGTCTGGCTCTCTTGTTGGGGGCTTAATGCAGCTGGTGACTTTAAGTTGAAGCCAATGCCTATTTACCTTTCCAACAATCCTAATCCTTTAAGAATCATACTAAATATACCCTCTGCCTGTGTTCTATAAATAGAACAACAAAGGCAAAATGGCATTGTGCCTCTTTACAACATGACTTACTAAATATTTAAACCCACTGTGAGCCAGGCGTGGTGGCCACGCTTAAAATCCCCCGCTCTTGGGAGGCGGAGAGAGGAGGATCGCTCTGGTTCGGAGCCAGCCTCGCTGGCTTAAGAGACGCTGTTTCCAAATAAGAAATATAAAATAGGTCTGGAAGTGTAGCTCGGAGGTAGAAGGGCTTCCAGGAACCCCAGTACCACCAAAAAATAAAATAAAAAAATAAGAAATAAACCCACTGTGGATGCTAACTGTTCAGGAATATTTTTAAAATATATTTTATATGTTATTTTTCATTGACAAGGTGTCAAATAACTTAAAAATTCTGATAGAAATGTACAATGAAATTGTTGATTTTTTTTATGCCTGCTAACCCAACATCCATTCTGCAGCCTATGTATGATGGAGGAATTTTTATGTTCAATTCTTATTATTAAATAAATACATTTCAACAGGCTCTGGTTGCCACAGTAATTACTCTGATGGATCTGGGTGAAGCAAACTGTGCTGTTAATAACATTTGTTGCCGGGCATGGTGGCGCACGCTTGTAATCCCCGCGCTTTGTAGGCGGAGACAGGAGGATCACGCAGGTTCTAAGCCAGCCGCGCTGGTTTAAGAGACCCTGTTTCCAAAAATAAAAAAAAATATATAAAATAGGTCTGGGAGTGTAGCCCAGAGCTAGAAGGGCTTCCAGGAACCCCAGTACCAACAAAACAAAACAAAACAAACAAACAACAACAACAAAAAAAACATTTATTATCATGGGGATAGCTTAAAGCATTATTAAGAGTTTGGAAAAAGATGATTCCAATCTAATGAATGGCTTCAGGAGATTCAAAAGTTCAGTGGAGGAAACACTTGGATATTGCAGAAATGTCAAAGGAGAAATAGAGTTAGAAGTGGAGCCTGAATATGTGACTGAATTGCTGCAAACTCATGATAAAACAAATGAGAAGTTGCTACTTAGGTTGAGAAAAGTGAGTAGGTTCTTGATACAAAGAATATTGTTGAAACATCCTCAAAGTATTTAGAATAGTACATTATATAAACTTAACTAAAAAGAAAGGACAGGATTTCATTCCAATTTTGAAAGAAGTTTTAATGTAGGTCAAATGCTATCAAATAGTTTTACATGCTGTGGAGAAATCATTCAGAAAAGTTAATAGTTTTCAAACACAAAAAGTGTCATTTGATGCCTTAACTTGGAAGATTGTCATAGGTACCCACCTTCAGAAACCACCATCTTGATCAGCCAGCAGCCTGCAACACTGAGGCATGATGAATTCCCATCAGCACAATCATCATAAACCAATACAGGCTCAGACAATCATTGGCATATTTTAGTAATAAAAAAGTTTTTTTTTTAGTTATCTACATTTCTTTTTCTAAAATCAATGCTATTATACACAGTTTAGTTCAAAGATATTTTTTATATGCACTGGGAAACCAAATAATTCATGTGATTTGTTATTGTGATACACACTTTATTTCAGCAGTCCAGTACCAAACCAATAATATTGCCCAAGTATGCTCTCATTACTTAGGTCATCAGATTGTTATGAATGCATTAGTTAATCCATGCAAAGTGCAAAGCATATAAAATCTCTCAGTTTTAGCTTTAAATATGACTAATGTCACAGAGCTCAGTTTTGTAGAGATGATGTCACTCTTCCTCACAGCAAGGCTGGTTTGTTAAAGTGTAACCCCTAAATTTACAAGCCATTATGGAATAATTGTATACCAAATGCATGTAACAGTTTTGATATGGATCAATTGCCTTTAAAAACAATTAAAAAGTTGAGCCAGAAAACATAGTGAGTTCCCTGAAATATATGTATCTATTCATCTACTTTAAAAATGTTTTATAATATTTGCTTATTATAAGTATTCTATGTGATTTTATAGATAACACAAAAGAGAGATTCTATGTCCAAGTATTTTTAGGAAACACTTTTTCATCAAAATTTATAAATCTTCACAGGTAGTTTTTGTTCATACTCATAGCAAACTACTACTACCAAATTTTTACTCTAGCTGAGACTTTTCTGAATGCTAGTTATTCTAAACCCATGATTGAGCCAGAATGTATACACATATCCTCAAGCAGATCTCATTCCCCCAGAAAATGTTAAGTCTATCCAATTGCTCAGTTGTGGGGTTGCTATGGTTTTGTTTGGATGTATTTTTAATCTGACTCAAAAAATTTCATGTGCTGGTAGCTTAGTCTTCATATAATGATATTGCAGTGGTGGAGTCTTTAAGAAGTGAGGCCTGGTGGAAAGTGATTACACCTTTAGAAGAGATGTTGTTTTGCAGAGTAGATAAATTCTTTAGAGAATGTGCTGTTATGAAGCAAGTTTGGTTATCTCAACTATTTGTCTTTCTCCTGGTCTTACCACGTGATCTCTTCTCTTTGTGTTTCTGATGCAATGATGTCACTCATCATGATACTCTCATCAAAGAAGAGCAGAACCCAGTGATGTGCTCTTGAAACTCCTGAACCGCAAGCTAAATAAACTTCTTTTCTTTGTAAAACACTTATCCCTAGACATTCTGTAATAGCGAAACAACATGGATTAAGGCAGGAATTAACCTTGATAAATTTTACATTCTCTTTTTCCATATGCAATTCATGCATTCCCATTGATTTTACTGTCCCTCCTTCCGATTACTGTAATATTCTAATTGATCTTGCCAAACTTATTCTGGTCTTCTTTGATTAATTTTTCATGCTGCAGAAAGAATAGTTTTTTTCAAAATATATGCTTAGCAATCAAATGCTAATTTTTATACAGTCTTATCGGTGCATTGTAATTATATGCCATATTGAGGTTGAGTGTTATGGAAACATACATGTTTCCCTCCAGATCTCACCTGACTCCCTCCTCTTGGTTCCATTCCAAGTCTTCACAACCTAATGAACACTGTGTAAGGACTCCTATTTCTTCACATACCCTCAGCAGAAATTATTATTTGTATTCTTTGGTGATTATCATTCTAATTGGCTTTAGATAAAATCTCAGTGTAGTTTTAATTTGCATTTTCCTGATTTCTAATGATGTTGAACAGTTTTTCTTATATTTGTTGGCCATTTTTAATTTTTTGAGAAGTTTCTATTCAGTTCATTTGCCCATAATTACTGGGTTATTTTAGTACTTTTTTTTGAGTTCCTTATATATTCTTGAAATTAATCCTTTATCAGAGGAATAGATAGTAGAGCTGCATGAATTTTCAACATGTACAAATCTATAAATGTGATATACCACATTAACAGAATATAGATAAATATTATCATCTCAATAACTACGGGACAAAATTTGGCAAAATTCAACATCCTCTCATGATTAGAACAAATTGTGTACAAAATGAATGTACTGAAACAATTAAGGCCATATCTCATAAACATCAAGACAATATCATACTCAATAGTGAAAGGCTGGACGATTATTTTTCTTATGATTAAAAATGAAACAAGTATGCATATCATTACCACTTTTAATATAGCCAGAACAATTGGAAAATACTAGCCTAAACAATTAGATATAAGAAGGAAAACTTATCCAAATTAGAACAGAAAAAGTTAAATTGTCTCTTCCTGAAGGTAACAATCTCATGTTAAAATATAATATTTAGACATAAAAACAAAACAAATAAATGAATTCAGTAAATGTTCACTGTATAAAACAAACAAGTGAAAAATAGTCTAATTTACTGTCCAAAATCAAAATAAAGAAAACAATAAAAAACAAGGTTTTTTGGTTCATAGTTTGCCAAATCTATGCATGCAGAACCTATGGATACAAAGTACTATCTGTATATTCCAGTGAAGTAAATATTTCACATAGATATTTGCAGTCCCATATTCACTTAAGCATTATGTACAATAGGCAAGATGTAGAATAAAACTTATTGGTCTTTAGCAATTAAATAAACTGTACTATGCATACTGTTCATATTTCAAAAAGATAAAATTGCCATTTTTTACAATGGGTGCATCAGAAAGATATTAAGCTAAGTAATACAGTTACAGAAAGACAAATACTGTTTGATCTCACATCTCTGTGGAATCTAAAAATGTTGAACTCGGAAATGAAAAGAATTGAAGATGTCAGAGTTTAGGTATTTGGGGGATAGGAATATATTGTTAAAAGGATAGGTAATTTCAGTTAGGAATATTAAGTTCAAGTGATCAATTGGACAACATTGCAAATAAAGGTCATAATACAGTATAATAATTTGGAAGTTTTTGAGAATAGATTTTATGTGTTCTCACAACAAAAATATAAATATGAGTTTCATATATTAATCAGTTTTATTTAGCCAAGTGTACATATATCACAACAATATGATATATATGAGAATTGATTAAAATTTAAATTTGTCAATTAAAAATAAACATATAAACCGGGCATGGTGGTGCATGCTTGTAATCCCCATGCTTGGGAGGTGAGACAGGAGGATCAAGCAGGTTCAAAGCCAGTTTCGCTGGCTTAGGAGACCCTGTTTCCAAATAAAAATACAAAAATAGGTCTGGGAGTATAGCCCAGAGGTAGAAGGGTTTCCAGGAACCCCAGTACCACCAAAAAATAAAAAATAAACATATAAAAATTTTGGAAAACATGACAACATAGTAAAAAATGTTATGCAAATATATTTTGAAAAAATATTCTTTGTATCAATAATTTTTATAAAAATTGTATCCTTACAGAAGAATACAATGCCAAACAAAAATTTAATCTTTTATACTTTCTAAAGAAATGTTTAAAACCTACAAGGGTAATTAATGATATGAAAATAATCTAACCTAAATGTCATACATACTCTACTTTCATCTGTGTTCCAGTTAAGTCAAAACAAGAGAAAATCTTAAGAATTATTTTGGAAACTTGAAAGTTGTTCAGTACTTAATCTTTGATAAATATTAGCTATATTTAAATTTAAACAAACCAGGAACAAGGAGGAGAGCTGAATCCAAGAAATCTATTTGAGAGAGAGAGAGAGAGAGAGAGAGAGAGAGAGAGAGAGAGAGAGAGAGTAAGGGAAAGAGAGAGAGAGAGAGGAAAGATTAGCTGGGTTTGACTTGCTTGCCAGAGAAGGGAAGAAACCAAACCCAACTGAAAAAAACCACATCTCAGGAAACATTCTCAAATGTGATTGAGGGTACAGTCTGGTGGTTTATGTAGCAATGTAGAACAGAAAGTCCAGTAGGAAATAAGAAAAACAGATGTGACCATGAGCCAGTGACCAACAAGTCAAGAGTATAGCTGACAATCAGCCTCACCATAATGCTCTAAAAATGTTTGAAGAGATCTGCCTTTGACATAGAACAGGGCTATAATGATGTGTGGAGTTTACTTCGATTCCAGATGTTTTTATTCCTTACAGGATGCCATTTGCCACTCCAAACTTTCACATCAACAGTGAACATTTAACCCAAAAGTAGATACTGGAGAGTAAATTCTAGAAAGTTATGCTTGCTTCAAGATGCAGAATTCTGCTCAAGAAGAGACATCTTAATTTTAGGATTTTCTTTATGAAAACATGCTTATTAAAGAATCTTTAAAAGGGCAATGCATGGCAATTCAGATATACTATAATATTTTGTTTTTTAATTCAAATCAACAATATTCACTAATCTACAAGTAATGTTTATGACAATTAACTACATTATCAATCAATCTGAGTTTAGAATATGCTCATTCAGATTTTATACAGGTTGATAGAATTAGGTTTAGATAAAAAATTATATTAACAAGAATTTTCAAGAAACATACATATGCCTTACAAATAAAGATAAATTGCCTCAAACCTTGCCAACAGCAGCATATACCAAATTACTAGCATGACTAAAGTTGTATACATAGCTGTTAATTTGGTTTTGTTATATTTCCCAAGTCTCATCCATGAAAATGGATGAAACTGTAAGGTAAGAAACATTTATTTCCAATATACATGGTAGTACTGATACAATAATATAAAAATATTCTCTCTTCAAATTGTAACTTTTTTTACACTAGAGATGATATTAATGAAATCTCATAATACAAAGTAAGGTTCAAATGTAAAATAAATGAGTCATTAAGAATTAATAAGCAAAGATTCTCTTTCTGTATTAGGTAAATGTTCTATATTTTTCCATAAAATTACTTTTGTTCTGAAATTATACATCTAAATGTATATGTGTAGCCAAATATTTTAAAATCTGTCTTTCTGTCAGTCTGTCTATTCATCCATCCATCCATCCATCTGTTCATCCCATCCATTAATCGATCCCCTGTCTCATTGAGCAATGATTTTTAAATATTTAAAAGGTTGATGGTTCTGTAATCATATTTATATTTGCCATATTAACAAAGGAATGACAACAAATAAAAAATACTCCAATAACATGTGACCAGATTTATAAAAGTTGTAATAAACATTAAAAATGTATATGAAAACAAAAGACATAATTACTGGAATAAAAATATTTATGTGTTCTGTAATTAATAGTTTTGCCTAAATAAAATACTTTTGGCACAACATATTATTTTTTTAAAGTATCATCACCCACTTGATAAAAAAATTTACCTCTGCTATCATTAAAAATATTTTTTAAAAATGTATAGAAGTTATTTTTAAGTTCTAGGGAAATAAATTAGCTAATATCAATTTAACTCTTGCTAAACTGATGCAAAACAATTGTAAGTGATTTGTCTGAGTAAATCTGTAGCCAAAATTATAATTATAACCCCTTCCTTGAAACAATGCCTCCTTTTGGGCCCATTGTACACTTCACTGAGCCTTAGAGATTTAGCAAAGGTGATAATTATTTCTTTAGTTGGAAATGTGAACATGCTTTTTAAGAAAAATAGTATTTTCAAAAATTCAAGAATTTTTGTCTCCAAAAGTCTTAAAGCCTTTATAAGTCCTGAATTGTTAGTTTGTGGTTAAATAAAACATAATCATCTGATAAAGCTTTGTAGTGTGATCTGATTTTTCCTGTCTCAAACCCAACAACCTGAACCTAACTAGCACATTTTCTGGCTTTCTCTCACTGAAAGAAATTACAATAAATTGAGCCAGCTTTTCTGTCCTGGGGCAGATTTTTGTAAGAGCTAAAGTTTTAGTTTGCTAGATAAGGAAAAAAATAAATAAATAAAGCTCCCTTGGCATTTGTTCAGATTCAAAGCCACAAGACAAGATGTTGATTTTCTTGAAGCAGAAAGCACAGAACTGTTTTTCTGCCCTCGTGTCTATTTTTATCGTACAGCCATCAATCTGTTAATAGGGCCATTACAGGTGTCTAGTTTCTGAGGCAGTGACATTGCAGATAATTGGTGCCTGGAGTTGAAGTTGCAATATCTACCAGTACCAAGACCTGTAACTTAATCCCACTAAGTGATATTTTGCTTCAGTGCCATGACTGAGGAAAAACCAGACAAAAACAAGGTACAGTGAATATCACCAACAGCAATCTTACAAATTCCCATAGAAACTAGACTGACAAATGGGAGCACTCGTAGAGGGGAATCACCATCAGATTTTAGAAAGTATGGAGGATCAAAGATGCTGATTCACTTTGAAAATATTAATACCATTGTGAAAGAGTTGGAACATGACCAATTCTTTTTTAATTCTAAAGCTGTAGAAAAATTTAGGCTCTAGATAAGAACTCCCTGTGTACAATGCATGTGAGCATTTACAATTGAGAGATTATGAATCTTCTCCTCTGGCAAGCATTCAAAAGCAGATTTCAGTTGGATAGGAGTACTTAAATACCAGTTATGGAGTCAGAGAATATAATAGGTAACTGGGATGGATTAAATTATCAGATTTTTAACTCTAAGGTCACTGAAAAGTCTATTAAAAATCAAGCTACAAATAAATAATTGTGCTTGGAGTAAAGATTGCCTCATCTGTGAAAAACATACTGATTCTTTTTATTATTATTTTCTGGTTTCTGAGAGTCTTGTTGTTTCTCTTTTATTTTATTATCTGTTTCTTTGTTAGAAAATGTAAACATAAAATTCAATGCCTAATATTGTAATGGGATGTTTAGCTTAAAGTTAAAAATTTCACTTAAAAATATAAACAAATTAAAGACTACTTTCCCTATATTATACCAAATTTCATAATAGCGTCTGGTTTTGTAAGGAAACACTAACTGAATACAAGGTTACAGAAGATATTATGTTCTTGTATTTATAACTTTTTATAATCAAAACCACAGCAATGATTTTAATGAAATAATAACCTGGTCATATTTGTTGAAAAGATTTTTGTTGCTTAATTTTTTACATTAAGACTCAGATTACAATAAATCAAATAATTTAGAGGTGATTTGTAAAATTACAGTAAAATTTATCTCCCATTATCAATAACTGAAGATTGAAAGCCTTTTAGTAGAACATGAAAATGGGGTTTGGGAAGAATAGAAGTGAATGTGTGAGGTATGATCTCTGTGGTGTTATTCTAAAATAACTTCATCAAGAACAATTTGTGAAATTTTTTGTTTATCTCATGCTTTCCATTTATTTCTTTATGTATATTTTTATATTATATTTATTCTCTTTAAATCTAATCTAAAAATAAAAGTATTATTTACTTTTACTTATTCCCCAAAATGAAAGAAAAGGAAAACTTCCACTTGCAGACATTAGTAATTGAACATTCTAGAATTACATAGATATACTTCTTTTGTAAAAACAAACAAAACATCATAGTCCTTAAGAGTCTAAAGTATTGCCATTATTCAGTATTTTTAAAAATTAAAGTTAAAATCATAATTTGGTGAGTTTCTAAATGTAAATTATGATTATTATTTTGCTTATTTTATGCCTAAGCAATATGAAAGACATTAATAGTAATGAAAAACTGATTTCCTTGCGATACCTACTAGTACCAAGACCTAGAACTTAATCCCACTAACTGATATTTTACTTCTGGGCCATGGTGCTGAGGAAAGGCCAAAGACAAGGTGCAATGAAAGTCATCAATGTCAATCTTACAAATTTCCTTAAGAACTAGACTGACATTTAGAGTTAAAATATTTATAGTCCACAGTGTTTGAAAGTACACCTTTGTGAGCTGACTTCTAGATCTGGCCAAGCAACCCTGCCCTCTACAAAGCAGGCACAGGCATAGTCCTTCATGTACATCAGGAAGGGTGCTGGATCGCCCGTGGTCCCATGACAACTGTGCAGTCCCTTTATGCATCTTTTATTCACCTCTTTGGATAACTGTTATATACATTCTAAATGCAATCTTTTCATTTTGCATAACGAACCTTTGGTAAGTAAAGAGTTTCGTGTCTTACAGTATGCCTCATGAACACGACTTGTCAGCCTGTGTCAGTCTATACTTGAGATTCTGCTGCAGCTACAAGGAAAAGTGAAATAAAATTTAATTTTGCTACTAGATGGTGGTGGTAGGGGTCACTCCTCCACCGCTATGTCATTGTATCTACTATGTTTTAGAACCTTCTACGACTTTCCATTTCGTAAATATGCCACTAAAGTGACATAAGGAAAATAAGAGTCAAGAATCTGTGCCTTCTTGACTAAATTATTTATAGTTCTTGTCTTGTCTCCTAATTATTTAGATACATTTGTTCTGGATAATTTCTGTTTCTTCTTAGTTATGAAGTACCACCGGTTTCATGTCTCATAATATTGGGAAGTATTTGTGTCAATGTTGTTTGTGGATGTGTTACTTTCTCTTTCATTTTTTCTGCTTACTCTCTTTCTCTTATTTCTTTTACTAGTACCTATGCATATATTATATGGTATTCTTAACACTGATATGGATAAATATCTAATTATCTTTGTACTTTGAAAATGTTCATTTATAACAAGTCAGTCCCTCTCTCTCTCTCTCTCTCTCTCTCTCTCTCTCTCTCTCTCTCTCTCTCTCTCTCTCTCTCTCTCTCTCTCTGTCTCTCGGTATTATTGGGGTTCCAGAGTGGCTGGCTTCGAACCTGCATCATCCTCCTGTCTCCGCCTCCCAAATTTAGGGATTACAAGCATGTCCCACTATACCTGGCTATAACAAATATTTTAAAATGTTAAGCTTCTAGCTGGGTGTGGTGGAGCACACTTGTAATCCCTGCCCTTGGGAGGCTGAGACAGGAGGATCACATAAGTTCAAAGCCAGCCTCAGCTGGCTTCAGAGACCCTGTTTCAAATAAAAAATATAAAAGAGGTCTGGGAGTGTAGCCTGGAGGTAGAAGGCCCCTGGGTTCCATCCTGAGTACCACCAAAACAAAACCAAAAAAATGTTAAGCTTCTAATATTTTTTTTTCTTACTAGAGTACAGTCAACCATGCTTTATACATTGTTTGTACTTTCCTTTAAGAAAGGCTTAAACATTTCAGAGGCCCCAGATCATAGAACTCTAACTATGGAAAGAATAACTGGTAATGATAAGGCTTCTGTATACTCAAGACCATCTTGTCATTTGTTTTGTGGCCATGCTTCCACTGGGTGCTCCTGCCCAGGGACTAAGCAGGAAAGACAGGTAAAGAAGGCACTGGCCTGGTAGATAAAGACTCTGTTGAGGACTTTGGCTGGAGGCAGTCTTCCTGGGTTTTACTGAACCTTCCTTTGTGCAGTTGCTCAGTAGAATCCTTCCTTCCTCTCTTCCTCACTTAGGGCTTTAAACCCTCTCAGAACTTTCTATTCTTTCCATTTTCTCCCACATATGTAGTTCTCTAATAATATCTTTGTATGTTTAATCCTATCATGGCATCTGCTTCTTAAAGTCCCAGACAAACACCAAACACCACCCCTACAACTAGAAATACACTTTCTTATTTCAATAGTTAAGATCCAAGATATAGAAGCTAAAGGGTCATAAACTTCAGATGTATTGAGATCGAGTAAAATAAAAAAAAATAGTGATCAACAAATAGCAAAAGGTTTTATGATAAACATAGTTCAAAATAGACTTGTATATTTTATTTATGGAAGGGGATTTCAACATTTAGATCATTCCTGCCACAAGTCTTAAACTGTCCTGGGCACAACTGAAATGCCTTAACACTCATGCCAGTGTCTTTTTGGCAAATAAAAAAAGCCAACACTCAGAAAGGCTAACACTGAAATGCAAAGTAATGTTATTGTAAAGTCGAAATTTAAAATTGAATTGCTAGCCTATTCTTATTCTTACACTATATGCTACATTGGATATGATGCTAGATTGCAAGAGGAAGGGGATATAAGAATTGCTACATTTTTCATACTGTTCTATTGGGTGTTGGTTCACAGATGCAAATCTATTTGATCAGAGCATATTATCTAAAAAGACTTGCCCCTTCTTAAGTGACTGTATTTTTTTTTATTAAAAAGACATATTTGACAAGCTCTTCAGAAAGCAATGTGAGATAGTTGATATTTAGGGCCACACATTAAGAAGGCAAAGTGAACTTAACAAAATGAAATGAACTTAGAGCAACATGATGAAGTTTAACTTAGAAAACATGTGGCCCTGATTTTAAGTTCAAAAGATAATTTTTAAAGTACAGGATATAACTGCTCAAAGATGAGACCATTTTTTCTTTTGAATATAATGTATGGGTTGGTCTTCTGGAATGACAAGAGTTCATGTAAAGGTCCAAGATTTTATATGACCACAAACTCAATATGAGCCAACAGTGTTATTCTGATACCAAAAAAGAAAACCTACTTTTGGCTTCTATTCATTTACATATGGCAATATCAAAGGAAGTTAAACACACAGGTCTGGAGGATGGTCCCTGGATCTGGGCACTCATTTTAAAAGGAGCTTCTATAAACAGCATTATTATGGAGAGCATGCTGAAACAATATCCTGGCTAAGGGCTTATTCATCCATGCATTAAAAAACACTCATATGCACATTTTAAAACAGAATTGTGCTTGGTATGGAGATGAGACAGTGTTCCTTGTATTCATGGTGTCCAAAACCTACAACAGATGATCTGAAAATTGAGCTTAGAGAGAGGAAGACTTAGAGGAAAATGAGGTTGTCTGTAAATAGCTGAAAGTATTTTGATAGCTCTATGGGTATCACCCAAGGGTATGTATTGAACTATAATTTCTGTTGAAACATACTAACAAGGTGAAAAGTCAATTCAGCAATCGTGTTTAGAGGTGATTAGGACTGGATAAGAACATCAGGAAGAGGCTCAAAGATTGAATTCTAGTGGCTTCATAAGAAGCAGAAGAGAAATCAGAAGAGGTATCTATGTCTTGCCATGTGATGCCCTGTAGCTCCTTAAGACTCTAATGGCAAGAAAACCATTACCTGATAAGGGTCTTAAATTTCAGAATTTTGAACTAATACAACTTATTTTTGTTATAAAATTATCCAGATTTGGGTATTTTCATTATATTTATGAAAAATATACCAATACAAATGGGTAATGTTTAATGTTTCCAAGCCTGATTCCATTTAGGCTCATCTCAGAGAAGAGGCGCTATCTTTCAACACTACACAGGCAATGATTATGTTAAGAAAATTATCCCCTCTAAATCAAGAACTCCCAGACTTTTGATCATGCACACCAATTTGGTGTATCTACCCGCAACCTTGGACTGAGATTTCAACTCATCATTCTAGACAATGAGTGCTACCCATTGTGCCTGTACCTTCCTTGAACACTGAACTGGCAGGACAGGACTGCTATTATAAATTCACAGCTTCATACAATATAATAAATAATTAAAGCAGTAAAAGTAAAACATGAATCTTCAGATAGCCATGACTAAAGATTGTAAAAATTCTCTACCTAGATGCTGAAAGGATATAAATAGCTAATTCTCAAAGAGAAAAAGTGGCTACACCTGTGAAATAAATAATGAAACCTTTGTAGAAACCAGGCCATTGTTTTTCTTGGTGTTTCCATATGTTTATATTTTCCACTTCATTTTATGTTCTAAGAATTTGTAACTTGCAAATATTTTAGCAAGAAAATATAAATAACAACTACCTAATATGCAAAAATCTCATTTTTTCTTTTTCAAATCCATTTTTAATTTTTTTTTAGTTTTAACAAGATGACAAGCACCCTATCCTCTTTTTGTATTGTTTTAAAATTTATTGGTGCATTGTAATCATACATCTTGCTCAAGTACATATGCACACAGCACTCATTAAGCCCATCCCCAGTTCGTATCCCATTTCCTACCCAGCCATCCCTCCCATGCTCAGCACAGTGATTGGCTCTAATAAGTTTGAGTATCATGATCATTGAGATGTTTCTCTCTTCCCTCCTCTCATCTCCCTCAGTTAGGTCATCTTCTTTACTCATCTAAGGCTTCTGTTCCTTTGTTGAAGTCCCTCCTATGTCCCATTTTCTTCCTAGCTTTCCCATATGAGGAAGAACATCTGACTTTTCACAATTTGTGACTGATTGACCTTACTTAGCATAATGTTCCCCAGTTTTATCCATTTTCCTGCAAATGTCATAATTTTGTTCTTCTTTATGGCTAAGTAGAATTCCAGTGTGTGTGTGTGTGTGTGTGTGTGTGTGTGTGTGCGCGCGCGTGTGTGTGATAGTTTTGTAATAGACTCATCTGTTGATGGACATCTCGGCAGGTTCCATAGTTTGGCAATTGTGAGATGTGCAGCTATAAACATAGATATATGCATGCCTTACTCTGGTAGTTTGGTCTCCATTCTTTTGAGTAGATACCCAATGATATAGCTGAGTTATATGTGGTAGATACTTCTGAGGATCTGATACATGATTTTTCAAAGTGGTTGTATTAATTTGCAATTCCATTAACAGTGTATCAGAGTTCCTCCTTCACGTCCTCACCAGCATTTGTAATTGTTTGTATTTTTGATAATTTCTATTCTAATTGGGTTCGGTGAAATCTCAGGATAGTTCTGATTTTCATCTTTCTGATTGCTAATGATATTGAACATATCTTGAACATATTTTCACACACTTATTGGCCATTTACATTTCTTTTTTGTAAAGTGTCTATTTGATTCACTTGTTTATTTTTATTGGGTTATTTGTTTTCAATCTTTTGGTGATGAGTTTCTGGTGTTTTCACTATATTTTAGTTATTCGTCTTCTATTAAAGGAGTAGCTGGCAAAATCTTCTCCTATTCTGTTGGCTCTCTGTTGATGTTTTGACAGTTTCTTCTGCTGAACATCTCTTCAATTTAATGTAGTCCCACATATTGATCCTCATTTGAATTTTTTGTGCATTGGGGTCTTGCTACAGAAGTTTCTACTTGTGCCTGAATGTTGGAGTGTTGGTACTATGCCCTATTAAAGTAACTTAAAAGTCTCTGATCTATTTTCCAAGTCTTTGATCCATCTTAAATTGACTCTGTATAGTGTGAGAAATTTGGCTTTATTTTTATTTTTATGCTTATGGATAACCAGTTTGCTAACACCATTTGTTAAAGAGGCAATCTTTTTCCAGGGTATTTGACCCCTATGTCAAGGATTAATTGGCTGTAAGTGTGTGGTTTTGTTTCCGAGACATTTATCCTGCTCCATTGGTTTCTATGTCTGCTTTTGTTCCAGTACCATGCTATTTTTATTACTATGGCTCTGTAGTATGAAGTCAGGCATTGTGATGCCTCCTACATGGTTTTTCTTGCTAAGAATTATTTTCATTATCCTAGGTTTTTGTTATTTCAGATGAATTCAAGAACTTGTTTTTCTGTATCTGTGAAGAATGACCATGGTGTTTAAATGTAATTACATTGGATTTGTAGATCACTTTGGGAAGAATGGGCATTTTGATTATATTTATTCTGCATATTAAAAGGCATAGGATATTCCATCTTCTAAGATCATCTTCAATTTATTGTTTCAGGGTTTTATAATTTTCTTCATACAGATGTTTTTACCTCTTTTTTTAGGTTTATTTCTAAGAATTTTTTTGGGGGGTTATTGGGAGTGGAAATGTTTTCTGGATTTTTTTTTCAGTGGATTTATGGTTGAAATATAGAAAATCTGATTTTTTAAGGTTGATTTTGTACTCAGACAGTTTGTTGAATTTATTAATCGATTTTAAAAGCCTTTAGTTGAGTTTATTGGGTCTTCTTAGGAAAGAATAATGTTATCTTCAAATAGAAATAGTTTCAGTATTTCCTTTTCTATTTGTATCCCTTTGATTTTCTTCTCTTGCCTTATTGCTTTGGCTATAGTCTAAAGTACTATACTTAAATGAAGTGATAATAGTGGGCATCCTTATCTTCTTTCTGTTTTTAGGGGGGATTCTTGCAGTTTTTCCCCCATTTAATATTATGTTGGTTGTAGGCATATTGTTAATTGCCTTTATCATGTTGCAGTATGATTCTTCTATTCATATTCCCTGTGGTATATTTAGCATGAATGGGTGTTGGATTTTGTTGAATTTTTTTTTAGCATTTATTGAAATGATTATGTGATTTTTGTTCTTGGTTCTGTTTATGTGGTGAATTACATAGATTGTTTTTTCATATGTTTAACAAGCCTTTCATCCCTGGGATGACCTGAACTTGGTAATAATGTATAATTTTCTTGATGTAGTTTTGAATGTGTATTGCTAGCATTTTGTATAGAAGTTTTATGTCTAAGTTCATTAATGATATTGGTCAGTAGTTTTCTTTTATTGAGCTATCTTTATTTAGTTTGTGTACTAATGTGATGGTGGCTTCATAAAATGTATTTGGGAGAGTCCTTTGTCTTTCTAGTTCATGGGATAGATTGAAAAGGAATGAGGAGGTAAGAAAGAGAATATTAATGCAAAGGGAGTAAAACACTGAGTGACATTCAGGAAAAAAATAATATGAATCACTTCAGATTTCTCAATCAAAGTCATAAAATTCAGGAAGGCCTGGAGCAACATATTCCCACCTCTGAAAGAACACAACTTCCAGCCAAGACTACTATATCCAGCAAAGATATCTTTAAACTTTGATGGGGAAACAAAACTCTTCCATGAAAAACAAGCTGAAACAATTTATGTTTTCCAAAACAGCATTAGAGAAAATATTCAAAGAGATAAATTACAAAGAAAAAATAAAGAAAAAATGACAGAACCAGAAAAAGATTATTTTTATTAAATGAACATCTAAGCAAAGAAGAACAAAAATTATCTCAAACAGAACTTACAGCTCAAAATGTTAGGAAATAAAAATCATCTCTCATTATGGGTATGGTGGTGTACACTTTTAATCCCAGTACTTGTGAGGATGAAACAGGAGGATTGCAGGTTCACAGCCAACCTCAGCTACTTAGTGAGGCCCTCTGCAACTTAGTTGGACCTTGTTTCAAAATAAAGAACAAAAAAGAGGGCTGAGGGTATAGCTAAAGGTAGAATTCCCCTGGATTTAATTCCCAGTACTATACAAAAAATTGTCTCTCAATAATCATTCTGAATATTATTGGCCTCACCTACCTAATCAAAAGACATAATGTGGCAAAATGGATTAAAATTATAACCCATCTTTATGCTGTCTTCAAGAAATAAACCTTATGCTGGGTGTGGTGGTGCATGCTTGTAATCCCCGCACTTGGGAGGCAGAGACAGGAGGATCGTGCAGGTTTGAAGTCAGCCGTGCGTGCTGGCTTAGGAGACCCTGTTTCCAAATAAAAATGTAAAAATAGGTCTGGGAGTGTAGCCCGGAGGTAGAAGGGCTTCCAGGAACCCCAGTACCACACACACACACACACAGAAAAAGAAAAGAAATACACCTTACAAGTAAAGATACAAACTATAGGTGAAAGGCTAGAGCAAGATAATCCATCTTAATAGACCTCAAAGAAGCAGGAGTAGCAACTCTTATATCAGACAAAATAGACTTCACACCTAAACTTATCAGAAGAGTCAAAGCATGCCATTTTTTTTACTGGTTTGAGGAATGACCTAACAAGAGGATATAATGATAGTCAACATTTATGTTCCAAATATGGGTGCAGCTGCTTTTATAAAACAAATTATCCATGACAATAAGTCTCACATAGATCTCAATACAATAATATTGGGAGACTTCAGTACTCCTCTCTTCACCACTAGATCAATCTTGTAGACAAAAGATTTGAAAAGATGCCCCAATCCAAGGAACACTGTAAACCAAAAAGACCTAGTAGAGACATATGGAATATTACAACTACAGATGAATACACATTATTTTCAGCTGCTTATGGAAACTTCTCCAAAATAGACCACAAAGCAAGCACTAGCAAATTAAAAAAAAAATGTGACATAACCCCTGTATATTTTCAGACCATAATGGAATGATACTAAAAATCATCTAGAAGACCCAGAGAAAACTCTAAAATACATGGAGACTGGACACAATGATGAGTGAGAAATAGGTCATAGAAGAAATAATGGGAGAAATTGAGAAATTTCTAAAAAGAAATAAAAATAGAGACATAGTGTATCAAAATCTCTGGGACACTTTAAAAGCATAATTAAGAGGAAAATTCACAGCACAGAGTGATCACATAAGATGAAGAGAAAATCACCAAATAAACAATCTAATGATAGCTGGACGTGGTGGCTAACTCTTGTAATCCCAGCATTTGGGAGGCTGAAAGAGGAGGACTGTGGTTCCCAGACAGTCTCAGCTACTTAGTGAGGCCCTTTGCAACTCAGTGAGACCCTGTTTAAAAATAAAAGAAGAAAAAAGAATAGGGTTGTGGTGTAGCTCGAAGGTAGAATGCCCCTGGCTGGTTCCATCCCTAGTACCGCAAAAATAAATAAATAAAATAAAAAAATCTAACAACACACCTCAAAGCCCTTGAAAATCAGGAACAGTTTAATATCAAAGCTGGTAGAATATAGCAAATTATTAAAATCAGCAGAAATAATAAAGTAGAGAACATATACTAATGAAAATCAGCCTCATGACTCAATTTCCTTCTCCACTAGGAAGAACTGAGTACTGTGTGGAGAAGATGGGCTATAAGTTGAATCTAAGGCAGGTAGTATCCTTAGCAAATGCATGGAGAGAAAAAAAAAGATGTAACATTGGGTACTGCTAATGATGTTCATGTGTCCCTCAAATTTCATGTTTTGCAAAAACATGAAATTTTTCCAATGCTATGGTTTTGAAAGTTTGGGTGTGTACAGTATATGTTTCACATATTTTCACAAAAAGGTGAGAAAATTTAAGAATGAATATATAAATAAGTTGTGTGTACATTTTTTCCTTTTTTAACACAGAACATTAACAATATTGTGTGAAAGGAAGATACTTCCTGTGTCCTACCAGAACCACCTCATATTGCTTGAAAATGTTGTAATATTTCCTGGAAATAACTTTGAAATAGCAAAAGAACTTACCAAGGGTAGCCAGAATATGTTTCCATTTGCTGTTTTATATATTTTATACTTGCTAGGATTATGGAAGCAGCTCTCTTTAAGCCGGGAAGTGTGTATAAAAATGTGTGTTGAACAATAATTTTTCTTAAGGTTTATTTCATTTAAAAATAAAATAAAATAACCCCCCCAATCAAGTAGAGAACAAAAATATTATAAAAAATCAATAAAACTAAAGTTGATTTTTCTAAACAGTAAAAAAGAACCATTAGCCAATCTTACCAAAAGAAAATCAACCCAAATTACTAAAATAAGGGATAAAAAAGTTGATATTACCACAGACAGTGTGAAAATATAGAAGATTATCAGAGGAAGAATGCTCCTGTGTTCAATTCCTAGTACTGTAAATAAAATAAACAAACAAACAAACAATGAAAGATTATAGATTTAAGAATAAAAATAGGGCCTGGCTAAGTCATTTTCTATTGGTATATTTTGAATATTTTTCATGAATTTTATAACAATTGAGGTCTCTTACATTTTTTCCCATCTCTTAGATTAAAAATAAATCTGTAATAGTCTAGAACCTCCCAGATCTAATCAAATTAAGAAAAATTAAAATCAAAGATTTGCCCAGGATGTTTGTAGTCTTTCCTTCATAAACCTCTGTTATAATACACTTTGTAATATTAGTTCAAGTTGAAGTAAGCCTTAAAGAAAAGCACAGAATAGTAAGTACAAATCATTCCAGAATCTATCCTTACATTTTTAATCATCTCTTAGTCTTTTAAATTTGTCTTATACATATCCCTTCGACTAAAACAATGAACAATCTTTTCCAAAGCATATAATTTGGATTTTATAAAGATAACACTTTTCTTTCTTCTTTTACTGTTACTACATGAGTTATGAAATATGCTATTAGTCATAATAACTAAAACAAGTATAATTGGCATAATCAGGTCTCTCAATAGGCAAACTATTGTTTTGATATGCATAATAATAAACACAATCCCTTCCTGAAACAATGCCAAGGTAAAGTAAGTGACTGATGTGCTATAGGTTGTGGCTAACTGACCCTGAGAGTCTGTACAGAAGTAACACCTGTTTGTGTGAATCATTTTGGTCCATCTTAGAAGCCAGTTCAGTGGTGTAGATTAGGGGTGTTTCTGTATTTGAAATTATATTTGAAATTATAAAATGTTCAAGACATAAAATGTAGCCATGAAACCGATTGAAGACAATGTTCTTTTTATGTGGATCTACTTAATCGAAGGCTTACATATGTATAACCATCAGAATTTTACAAAAGAAATATAAATTCTACTTATAATTTTTCACGTAATGATTTTCTTTGAATCAAAGATATGTCACAAAATGAAAAAATACCAATATTCAGTGCAAATTCAAAATCAATTGTAATTTATGGGCCTACTAAAAAAATTGTAAATGCTTTTTATTTGCTCTGTTCCAAAGCTTTTCAGTACAGTACCTATAGAAAAGTGTATACCTTCTGCAAACATACCAAAGTGAATGCTCGCTCCATTCTTTCTAATCTTGGAAGCTAAGCAGGCCTGGTTAGTATTTGGATGGAAGATAAGTACATCTCAGTAGGAACAAAGGCCGAGATCTTTAAAATCTGCATGTGCTCAACAGTTCTCTTAATAAACAATTAGTTTGGAGTCAGATTTATGATAGATAAACACACTTGTGAAAGTCTTGGAAACTTTCTGAATGCTCAATTTCTATATTCTTTTATGAGATCACTTGAGTTGGAAGTACTCAGGCAAAAAGGTCATCCAGAATGGCACAAGGACTCTTAATGAAAATAGACAAGTTCTGAAGAATCTGCCAATTTTATATCTAGTTTCTAGGAATTTTTCATAAATATATTGTCAGAAATAGTTTAGACTTGATTATATGCATGCTTTGCTATTTGAAAAACTTGTTTTTTCTTGGATGATATTCTTTATAATTTGTAATGTTCTTATATGTTGAAAAAAGATCATGCTAGTGTTTTAAGCAATCTATTTACTTCTAGGAGATATTGAACACTTTGTAATATAATCCTTTTAAATAGAATTTGAATTTCAGGTCTCTCTTGTTTTATGGTACTGAGGACTGAGATAGAACTGCAAAGGCATTCCACCTATGACCTACACTTCCTGTCCTTATTTATTTATTTACTTACTTTTTATTTATTTTTAAAACAAGGTCTTAATAGGTTGCTCACTAAGAGCCTCACTAAGTTGCTAAGGCTGGTCTTGAACCTGTTATTCTCTCATCTCAGTCTCTCAAACACTGGGATTATAGGTAATGTACCACCACGCTCGGCTTTCATTTTCAGTTTTTAAGATGTTTTATAAATATGTTAGAAAGTTCTGAATACATCAGACATCTCATTATCCACAGTGCAAATCCCCTCTGGTCTTCTTTTGACAATAAAGAAAAAAAAATTGGAGCAAATGTTATGAGGAAGAAAAAGATCAAAAAGCACTCATTTTTCCCCAGTGTATATAACATCTGTAGGTAGAATATCAAGTATGTTACTCAATCATGTAAATAAATTAGGAGTTAGTTGGATAGGAATTTCATTTAGGGCATAAGAGTCATAGTTGGTTTCATATTTTTAAATATTTCTAATCTAGGGGATAAAAATAAAATTTCATCTTTAAATATTAACTAATAAATTTTCAACTTTATATATTAGGCAGTCATGCTAACACAATGTGATCTTTAAATTATACAAATATAGAAATTATAGATACAACATTAGAACTAATGACACAGAACTCGCAAAGAATTCTAGGAATCACTTATATTGAGTTTTTGTAATGGATTTGCCCTGAAGAAAAATATTGAGATTTTTCTGAGAAAAGTTGAACTTGACAATTCTTAAAGTTTAAAAAATAGTACTATGAGTGCAACTCTTTATTCTGAATTCTTTAAAAGTTAGAAAAATGATTAATGCGTGAGAAATAAATTGCCTGGCAAATGTCACATATTTTGATGGTCAAATGCAGTTTAGCTTTTTGAAACAATGCAACAAACCCATAAAGATATAAAAATTTAAGTTACTAAAACTATTTTAGCACCTCTCTGATCTTCTGTACTCATTGCAGTTTTAACAACCCCCTTCAGCAATTTCATTTTAAAACTATGTATCTAAAACCACTTGAAAAAGTAGAGGTGAATACAGATGAAAGGTACTCTTCCATAGAAAGAACTCATACCCTGTGAAATTATCTCATCAGCATTAGCGCTGCTCAAGACTCTCTCTTTCAAAGGAGTTTTGATGGAATAACTGAAATGATTCAATTCACTCCTAATAAATCATCTTGCCAGAACACCCAACCTACTTTTGTTTATCAGTTCGTGTGTGTGTGTGTGTGTGTGTGTGTGTGTGTGTGTGTGTACATACATACTGGGGATTAAACACAAGGGTTTACTTATACACCTTTGACCTATACACCCAGACCATTTTTTATTTTTTTATTTCGAAACAAGAGTCTCTTAAGTTACTACACTCTAGCCTCAAATCAGTGGTCCTAACTATTTTATCAATACTTTTAAGTCAAAATAAATAAATAAGCAAATAATATATATATATTACTTTTATTATTAAGGCATTTTATATTAAAACTATGAATATTCACTCTACATTGCTGAATTGTGTATGAAACTAGCACTTGGAAGGCTGATACAGGAGGATTAGAGGTTGGAGGCCCACATGCAATAACTTAATGAAACCCTTGATACATATTTTATTGCTTAAATATTTATTACATACTTTTTATTATGTGGTACTGGGGATGGAACCCCAGGGCATTCTACCTCTGAGCTATACTCTCTACTCTATTTTTATTCTTTATTTTGAAACAGGGTCTCACTGAGTTGGAAATGTCCTTGCCCGGGACAAAAATTATACATTTTTATAATACATTAACTTTTTAAAAGTTCTAAGATAGGCATGGTGGCACACGCTTGTAATTCCAGTACTTCGGAGGCTGATACGGGAGAATCACAGGTTCAGGACCATTCTCAGCAACTTAATGATACTCTCTGCAAATTAATAACATCATGTTTCAAAATAAAAGAATAAAAAGGGCTAAGGGTATAGCTTGGAGGTAGAAATTCTTTAGGTTATATCCCTAGTAACACACACACACACACACACACACACACACACACACTCATTACTTAAGAAATCTTACTAGGTGTGGTGGCTCACACCTGTAATCCTAGTACATGGGTGTCTGAGACAGATTGCAGTTTTGGAGCAAAATTCTAAGAAACAGCAAAATCTTGTTTCAAAATTTAAAAATGCTGTGTGCATGCATGCCACTATTATTATGAACTACATTATGATGGGAGACTATAATTCACTAATAAAAGTATAAAACATAAAGTCCTTTAAAAATAAATATTAAAAATTAAAAAAGGCTAGGGTTGTATCTTGGAGGTATAATGCCACTGAGTTTAATCCCCAATATTAAACAAAGATAAAAGAGGGGAAAAAAACTTTAAATTTTAAATATCAAGAAATTTCCATCTGCAATTCCCATCAGTATATTTCAAAAACCCATATTCATATACAAAATATCTATTTTTAAATTATAGAAATCACTATTATTCAGAAGTTCAATTTTATTTGTTCTTCCCTTTATTTCTAAATTTGAACTTACATATTCCCTTAAGGGTGGAAAAACTGCAGCTACTATTGGCCATGTGCCAAAATTCTCCTGCACTGACAGGGCTACAGCTTTAAAATTTAGCTGTCTGTCTCTATCTGCTCTTTCTCTCTCTCTTTCTTTTTCCTACTTCGTGTTGCTCTATGATTTCCACAGGAACACATGTGCACCTACTCTCAACCCAATTTTCCTCTAAGAGTATGGACACCATGCCAAGGGGCCAGTTGTAAAATAATTCACCAGATGTCCACTTGTCTGGTATAAGCCTTCCATAAAATAATTCCAATCTTGGCACTGATCCTGGACTACCAGTCAAAACATCTTGCTTTGTTTTGATGAATTTCTTCTCTTGACACCTGGGTCTTTTTTTCCTGCCATGTGATGTAAGTTGGGGACTCCCAAATTTACCTATATCTCTAATATTTAACATAAAAAACTATTTATCTCTTGATCAGATTTCCCAAGGAATAGATCTTAGTCTTCAATGCAAATTTTGCAACTTCTTAGGCTCAACTTTTCAACTCTAAATATAACGAGTACTTCCTTTTTCCATCTGTTAATAATCATATTAGAACTAAACTTCTCTCTTGGATTAATAGAAACTTTTTACATTATATATTGTTTTAATTAACATAATTTGACTGTAGGTGACAGACGCCAACTCTGGCTAGTTTACAAACAAAAAAAGAATTTAATAATAGCTAGATTTAAATTTAAGAAGTAATGGGCACTGTTACTTTGAAATATTAATAAAAGTCAGAAAGGAGAATTTGATTACTTAGAGATATTAAAATACATATTACATCAATTCTTTCCAATTTAATTCAAAAATTCAGTGTAATCCTTATACCAAAAGATTTCACTTTTAACTAGATCAGTTGATTATAAAATTTCGTAAAATGTAAGCAAACAAAAATAGTTTTTTTAGAAATCATGCCTCAAAAAGTATTGACATAGTACTATTTTGAGATATTAAATAAATTATGAAGCTATAGTATTTAAAGACCATCTCTCTGCCGGATATGGTGTCGCACGCTTGTAATCCCCTCTCTTGGGAGGCGGAGACAGGAGGATCGTGCAGGTTCGAGCCAGCCTCACTGGCTTAAGAGACCCTGTTTCCAAATAAAATAGAAAATAGGTCTGGGAGTGTAGCCCAGAGGTAGAAGGGTTCTATCCCCAGTACCACCACCAAAAAAAAAAAAAAAACCAAAAAAAAAAACTAACAACAACAACAACAAAAAACCCCACCATCATTACATGACATGAAAAAGACTCACTTCCAACCACTGTTCTTGAGACACTAGAATCAAGTGTTACATTCTTCTGGAACAGATTAAATTCCAACAACCCATTGGCACATCTTAAAACTAAGATTACAGGATTTGTAGGATGTCTCAGTCCTTAGAGAAGAATGAGGTATTGATATCAATGCCATTTCTAATATTTACCAGAAAGAAAAGGAAATACATGCTGTTCCCAGATATCCATATTAACAGAAAACTTGAAACAATGCAGATGTTCATCAATAGGACAAATAATTCACAAACCATAGTGGATTTATACTGTGAACTCATACTCAGAGAAGCAAAACAAAATGAAAGGTTACTGAAAAATTAATGTTTTAAAAACCTGATATTGAACAAAAGAAATAAAAAACAAAATATTCTGCATAAGTCCATTCACATCAAATCTTTTAAAGCAGAAAAATAATCGACAGTGACAGAAACCAGATAGTGATTGCTTAGCAGTGATGGGAGGTGGAAAGATTTTTACCCAAAAGGGCCCTGAGGAAACCTTCTTGGAATGATGGAAATGTTGTGTATCTTGATTTTGATGGTAGCCAAATGGCTACATACAATTGTCAAAACTGATCAAACTGTACAGTTGTGATATGTGCATTTTGTTGTATATAAAATAGAACTCAACAGAAACAGAGTATGAAATTTTGGAAAACAAAAAAGAGAAGTTGAGCATAAAACAAAATAGAACTCTGTTAGAATGTGTCCTTTGAATAGCCAATAAAAACACATTCTTGTTTCCACTGATGCAATTTCAGTCTCCTCCCTGTCCTTATACTGGGACAGGAGACATTATCTTGTGCATCACATCTCCACCATCAGTACTTAAAGCTCCTATACTCTTTGCCTTAGCATATTTTTAGTGTCATGAGAAGCTTCTAATCAAGAGGAAGGAGGTCTCCAATTCCAATTTAGTGAACTCATGATTATTCAAATTAACAGAAAGCAAAGACAGAAAGATGTGAGAAAATCTGTTAAGACTAATCTTAACCCATTTAACTATTTGACTATTCCACACATTTCCCAATATATTCACACCAAACACGCATTCTGTACTTTATGTTTCTGGATAGACCAGTGAATTCTGGTGATGAGGTTTAAATGAAGTTGTACCATGTATATTGAATATTTCATAATAACCTTGGATTTTAAATGTAGTCCCTTATTTCAAAAACTATTTTCTCCAAGTTAAAATGTTAGCATCATATAAAGAATCCACTGCTATATAAAGCCAACTTCTGTGAGTATAAGACTGGAGCACCGATTCTTATGGGAATCTTCCTATTTTGATGTGAACTGAGTCCATTAGTGGCAATGACGTGAGATGTACAAAACTACAAAAACAGTACTGCTAAATCTATGCTACTGGCAGATAAATGAAGGATAGAGAAACCAGGCCCAATTTCAGAATAGAGCCCTGCTAATGTTTGAATGCATCCTCCAAAATTTACATGTTTTAAACATTATTCCCAATTCAACTGTTTGGTGCTGGGACTCTTGGAAAGGTGTTTGAGTCATAAAGGCTTTTTTTCTCCACAGTGGGTTGATGCTACCATAAAACTGTTTTGTGGAAATGAGTTTTCTTTCTTCTGTTCTCCTGCCATAAAAGAACAAATTCTTTCCCTCTGAATGATGCATCATTTAAAACAGATTCTTGAAAATAGAAACTGAGCTCTTACTAGAACCTAGATACCTGTGTGTGTGTGTGTGTGTGTGTGTGTGTGTGTGTGTGTGTGTGTTATTGGTAATTGAACTCAGAGGCATTTTATCTCTGAGCTATATACTCCCAGCCCTATTTTTGTTTTTAGTTTTGAATCAGGGCCTCACTAAGTTGTTGAGGCTGGCCACAATCCTCCTGACTCAGCCTCCCAAGTACGAGGATTATAACTCTGTGCCTCCATTCTTGGATGGATGCCAGATCCTTGATTTTGAACTTCTTACCCTCTAGAACTATGAAAAAAAAATCCTGTCCTTTATAAATTTTTCATACTCAAGTATCTTACCATATCATCTCAACACAAAACAGATGTAAGTAATTCCTTTCCAGTATATTTCTCTTAATAATGAAGGGAACTCACCAGGCATGGTGGTGCATGCTTGTAATCCCCGGGCTTGGGAGGCAGAGACAGGAGGACGGCGCAGGTTCGAAGCCAGCCTCGCTGATTTAAGAGACCCTGTTTCCACATAAAAAAATATAAAATAGGTCTGTGAGTATAGCCCAGAGGTAGAAGAGCTTCCAGGAACCCCAGTACCACCAAAAATAATAATAATAATGAAGGGAACTCAGTGCAATCAATTGTTCACCTCTGACCTTTGAATTATGGAGACATAATGGAGATCAAGAATTGGTTTTCCAAATTGAAACCTGATCTCTCCACCATGGTGGAAGCTAAGTCTTTTGATAAAGAGAGTCCAATTTATTTGGAACATGTATATAGCATCAATTGCCTACCACTTGGACCATATTCCTTAAGAATCTATTTCAAAAATAATAAGCAACTTAGAGACGGAGGTCTCTATATATATGGCAGGTAGGCCAATATATACACCCAATGAAAAGTTTTTTCTATTCAGAGGGTTGTTTTTTAATGACCATTCCAATTACACTTAACTATGATCTTGATATAGACCCATTTTAAAATACTTATTTACATATCTGTCAAAACCATATTTTACTGTTTCATTCTTGCTCCTTCAAAGTCACTTCTCATTCAGTTGGATTATTAGATTTTTATCCAGGAATTGATCTTAAGCTTTTGTTTTCCAGGCATTTCTTCATGTGGAGAAGAAGAGATAGTAGTTTATTGTGTTATGAGTTAGATCTAAGCAGTATGCCAGAGGATCAGGATATGAGAATATTGTAAGTAGGTGATATGAAGTCCTGACTGGAGATGTCAAGATTCAACATGGATCTTAAGGGAATTGATAAGATTTTTTAAGAAAATGAAGATAGAATACAATCTAAAATCATGGCACACTATGCACGAGATGAGCTGTAAAATCTAAGTGGACTCACTATTGTAGAATAGTTAAAATTTTATATTAAAGTAGTTGTCTTTATTTTCTCTGCCATGAATAGTCATCAGGTAAATTTGACCAGGTAAATGATTTTGTCAGATTGGTATTTCAGAGATACAAATCTGAAAATAGCATGCAGATTCGATTAGAAAATATTAGATACTAAGAGAAGGAAGAAAAGAGAAGAAATTAAGATACCAGAAGGAGAGATGAAAGTAAAACTTAGGTGAGAATAAAGATTGTGGATATATAATTAATAGACTTGAACAATGTATCAATAAAAATATATTTAAATAAAAATGTAGCTATTAATATACAGAAATAGAATATGACTGCCAATTATCAATAGTGGAGAAAGAATAAATAGGGAAAAATTTTAAAGTTTTTCTATATCCATTTTTTTTAATCTATTATTTTTGGGGGAAACACAATTAGGCCATAAATGTAGTAGAGCAGCTGTCTCTCTGAAAGACAATAAGATTGCAAGCAAATTTATTATCTTCTAACGTCCAGGGAGAAGTAAAATTTATATACTAGAGGGACAGTGGTTGTGAGTAATTGTGAGAAACAGTTATGCCTTCCAGTAGGATTACCTCTTGTTTCTGGCTTTTCTACTAACAGAATGTCTGCTGTTGTTGTTTTGTTTTGTTTTGTTTTGTTTTTCAAAATAACTAAAGCACCACCACTCCTTCACCACTGCGTCTCAGTCTCAGTTTCCTGTTCTTTTCCTTTTGTCTTCTTTTCTCAGTGGCTACATCTGAGGCAGGAGCCTGGCTATGCCCTTGAAGATGACTCTTGGCTAAAAGCCTAAGGACAAGATAGAAGAAAAAGCTTTCTTCACAGGTCCCCCCTCTGAGATGAACAAAAGCAGCCTCTCCTGACCTCTGAGACCACAAGATAAAACGGCTAAGTCCAGCAAGACAGCGTCACACATGGAGTCCAAGATGATGCCACCCAGTCTCATCCACATGGAGGATATTTTAGGAAATCTAACTCAGAAAAGGGAAATGAAACCTGACCTGATCCCTCGTATTAGTACTCCTGTCTATTATCCATCCAATTAAACCCTGTCTCTTTGGGGCTATATAATTCGTATAATGATGCCATTATCCATGCCATCAGACCTAGTTGGTTCTGTACATGGGGCTCAGACTCAGAGGTTCACTCACTGAGCATCAGCAGTGAATAAAGAGATCCACTTTATCCCATTCCGGCTTCTGTCTTTTGTTCTCCAAGGAACAAGACTCCTACAGCACAGTCTGCATTCCTTCCTTCCAACATCGTTTTTGTTTGCTTGTTGGTTTCCATAGCTATTCTCAAGCGATGATACCTCAGTTCTCCACATTAACTACTAAGCTTCCTCAGACTATATCACGTTCTAGGCAGCCTTCTCTGGATTTCACCAGCACTCTTTCTCTGAATGGGTCCTTTGGCCCTGATGGTTCTCCACAGTTCTACTGGATTTTGACACTTTTGTTCCCTTCATTTAACTGCACACTGTCCTATTCATGCCCAGCCTGCCTTCCCTACAGTCAGAACACAAGGCACTGGAGAGCTATTGCCACCTTCTAATGGTAATGCTTATGACATCAGCTGTTAAAGCAAAAACAGCAAGGAGATTACTGGATGGGTTAGACATGTTTCTGAGTTAACTTTGATATTAATCACCTAATCCTAATATTTTATAAATAGGCAATATGAATATATGCATTTTTTCTTATGTTTTTCTCTTACCATGTGAAGAAATTGTCTCTGCAGTAACGTGGCCTAAGCACCAGCATGGATGGATCAATGCAAAGTCAAGCCATACCATTTACAGCCATTCCTTTATATCCACGAGTTCCATATCCACGGATTGTGCATCAGTTACAGATTAGAAATATTTAGGGGAAAATGGCATCTGTACTGAAAATGTACACAACTTTGTTCTAGTCATTATTCCCTAAACAATGTAGTATAACAGCTATTTGCATAGCATTTGCATTGCATTAAGTGTTATAAGTAAAACTAAGATGATTCAAAATACATGAAAGGATACATATAGGTTACATGTAAATATTGTCATTCTATAAGAGGGACATGAGCATTTTCAGATTTTGTTACCCATGGTGAGTCCTGTAACTAATCTTTCATTGATATCATGGGACAACTGTGTTATCAAAGATTCAGGTTGTATTTCACATCACTTTTAAAATATTGATTCATTTTTATTTGATTAAGCTTTTTATATAAATTTTCCCAAAAGTTAACACTGAATTATATTAATGAACACTAAATTGCCAACTTCAAAAAGATTTTGTATAATGCTGTTAAAAACACATTCTAATCATTTTATCTATTTGGGTTTCAGATTGTGGAATGAAAAATTGTATAAGAGAGTGGGAATTTTAAAGGCCTGAATTCTTTTAGAACCTCATTAATAAATGAAGATAATTTATGCCTATAAAAACACTTTCCAAGCCGGGTGTGGTGGCACACGCTTGTAATCCCCGCACTTGGGAGCCTGAGACAGGAGAATAGGGCAGGTTCGAAGCCAGCCTCAGCTACTTAGTGAGGCTTTCAGCAACTTAGTGAGACCCTGTTTCCAAATAAAATATAAAAAAGGTCTGGGAGTATAGCCTGGATATAGAAAGCCTCTGGGTTCAACCCCCAATACCACCAAAAAAAAAAAAAAAAAAAAAAACAAAAAAACAAAAAAACACACTTTCCAGATTCTTCCCAAACTTCATGATTTTCTTTCCCAGTTTAAAAAAATCATAACTATTGTTTTCTGGTTTAGGAGTATATGATATTGTTAAAATGTAAAATACTTTTTCATTTTCACATACATAATAATCTATTGATCATGTTAACATTTGGGGATATAATAATCTAAAAATATAAATTCTTAGCTTTACCAAGGTAGAAATCCAGTGTTATTTCCTCTTCTACAACAACAATATTTTACGATGATAATTAATATTCTTCATAAAGAGGTGGCTTTTTTCCATGCCACAGATCTGATCATGGTTCTTTTTAAAATCTATAGAACCAATTTAGTAGAAACATGTTTTGTGTAAAGCTTGAAAAAAAAAGTAAGAATAATATCCTATCATGTCCAATTATTTCAAGAATGTTTACCTCCTGCTGTGCAAAACCTAATAACACTTTAGTTTGCTTGGGGCAGTATGGGGAGTCCTTATTTACTTAAGCTTCATTTTAAAAATAACCTATAGTACAAAACACCATATCATAGAAGTTGTGGTTCATTAACTCAAGGCCATATCATACTAAAAAAGAAACAGTGTTTTTCAATTAACCTATAGATTTTAGATAACTGTTCCAAACACATTTTCTATTCAGGGCAGTTACATACTTTTAGCAACTTTATTTTTATTTTTGGTTTAATGAAAGTTTATTTCTCAATAGCCTTTGTCCTTTCTTCAAAGTGCTGCAGGCATACACTCTTTGGCTTGAACAATTCCTCCCGTATTCATTCTCCCACATATGCTTGTTGGAACCCTTAGTGGTATCTAAATTAGGCTTGGCAGACAGAAAGAGAGACTTTCCAGGTTTGGACAGCATATCCTATGGGGGCACTGGTTTGAAGGAGGCAAAATGAAAATGAAGAGTGGTTTGATTTTACATGGAAAAAAAGCAGAAAAATGCTTGAAAGTGGCATAATTTAAAAATACAATAATGTATGTTTATTTGTAATGTCTGAAGAATGCCATGGTTTGCTTAATTGAATCGTAGGTAATTCAAGGATACACAGGCCATATATGGATTACCGATCTTCAAAGTGCAAAGTGATAAAGTACATTTGGTCCTAAAGCTTGAGTTTACCAAAATTTAAACTTTGAAGCCTCAGATGGTCCTTCATTGTTTGTGTATTCTTGGCCTGCCAAAACATGTTCCCTCTCTAGTAAAAAATAATGGACCCTTGTTTTTATTCATCCCCAAGAGACTTGATTCATCTTGCAATGAGGAGGAAGGGTTGGTCAGTGAGAAAAAATTGCATATTTTAAAAATATCTGTTTCATATACTTGCTCCCCATCAGAAGTGTCTGTGTATAGGAGCTCAGAAGGAATGTCAGACATGAATAAGGGCGTTCAGAGTCTGACCATGTAAATATATTCAGTCTGTAAACCAGTGGTGCTAAATAGAGATATACTTTATAATACTAAAAGGATTCAATTCAGCCGGGCATGGTGGCGCACACTTGTAATCCCTGCGCTTGGGAGGCAGAGACAGGAGGATCGTGCAGGTTTGAAGCCAGCAGCACGCGCTGGCTTAGGAGACCCTGTTTCCAAATAAAAATGTAAAAATAGGTCTGGGAGTATAGCCCGGAGGTAGAAGGGCTTCCAGGAACCCCAGTACCACCAAATAATAATAATAATAATATAATAATAATAATAATAATAATATAAAAACATAAAATAAGTCTGGGAGTGTAGCCCAGAAGTAGAAGGGCTTCCAGGAACTCCAGTGCCATCAAAAAAACCAAAGGGAAAAAAAAGGATTCAATTCATCAGAAAGTTGTAACGATGTCAAAGCTGTATCTATCTTATAATTATGCCAAATTTTTCTAAACAAATGATAGGAAAAACAGACAAAAAAGAATCATTATTAAATATTATAAAAATAATGGAGTAATTAGGTAAATATAAAGACAATAAAATGATAACAAAATCTTGATTTGTGTAACATGTATAATAAACCACTGAAAACTAGTGGTGGTGCACGCTTTAATCCCCGCATTTGGGAGGTGGAGACAGAAGGATCGCGCAGGTTTGAAGCCAGCCACTGGTTTAGGAGACCCTTTTTCCAAATAAAAAAAAAGTATAAAATAGGTCTGGAAGCGTAGCCTAGAGGTAGAAGGGTTTCCAGGAACCCCAGTACCACCAAAAAAAAAAAAAAAAAAAAAAAGAAAGAAAAACTACACACACATATTGTATGTAAAATTTTTAACTAATTTTTCTCATTTTTTAATGTACTATGTACATTTTGTCAGTCTACTGATCTTTTTTTTTTAAATACAGAGCCACTTTGTGATTGTCTTGATGACAGACAACAGATTTTCTGGGAGAATCCCAAAGGAAAATAAATAATTAAATAAAAATAAAAATACTCTCTGATTTTATTGTGTTACAGAATAAAAGCTTTTAAGTTAAAGCTGATTAAAGGTGATTACGGGACTCTAAGTTTTCCTTAGTTATAAGACATGGCAGGGATTTTTCATAAATAGGACAAAACTTATATAAAGGGATCATAATATCAAAGTATGATGAATGAGGGAAAGCAGGCTGCAGAGAGATGAGGTAAAGCATTTGATGCAAACCAGTAAAAGAGGCTCTACAGGTAAGAAGCATTTAGGTGGCACAAGAGAGTAATAAAAGGGTCTGTAAGGAAAATACTTTTCATGGGCAATGTGAATAATGGAAATATTGAAATCACAAGGACCAACTAGACTCTTTCCTAGTCTGAGAAATAAATTTTGAAGCATATTAATTGAGTAGCAATAATCACATGACCAGATTGAATGTGAAAACTCATTTTTAATTGTGGTTATATTGATACGGCCTCATGACCCCATGTAAGAGGTGAGATACAGGAAGAAGCTGGTTGCTCTCTATAAAATTTCTAGTACAGATGGTGGATTTAAATAAATGCATATGCAGAAAATGATAATCAGTGCTGATTTGCCTGGGGCTGTCCTTCTATGTGCATGCTGAGTCCGTATTTATTAAAAGAATGAACTTCAAATCTCAGTCTGTCCCAGCTTGATGATAAATTATATGGTCGCATAGATATGCAAGAAGAAAGGGTTAGTTGTAGGTAATTTGGGGAAAGCTACTTCAGATTTGGAAGTGCTTAGTTTTTTTGGTTTTTTTTTTGGGGGTGCATTATAGTCTCACATCATAATGTGGATCATGTTGACAGTGGCACCTATTCACTCAGCACTTTGTGCCTCCCCCGCTTCTTTTTCCTCCCTCCGAATACTGAGCGTCCAGGTTAACAATGTTATACTCACATGTATACACATATTTGAATGTACTTTTTCCATTAATTAACCTCAGGCTTCTTCCTCCCCTAACCTTCCTTTCTGGCTTTGCTGAGGTTTCCCCTCCATTATCTGGAGTTCCTGTATAAATGGAAATAGTACTTCACATGATGTGTGGTTTGAAATGTGAGTACATAAATTAATAAATTAGGTACACACAGACATAAAAGAGAAAATGCTTAGTCTGCGATATTTACTAACTGCTAGATAGTTAGGTTTTAAAAATTAATTTCAGAGCTTTAGAGACAGAAATTTGGGGGTACAAAAATTTTAACTTAAATTTGTGTTTGGAATTCAGAGAAATAATCAATATGTATACAGATACAAGGTAAATTCAGGTGCAGAGATGATGCTATTCAGAAAGAGGCACTAGATCAAACAAAACTCATAGAAATTCAGATTCACACAGTGCTCCTTTCCATAGCCCTCCTTCAATAAAGACCATATCCTTACATAGGAATTATATCACTCATTGAAAGATTTTCCTCTCTCCTATTCTTCTCTCCCTATTATGTTTTATCACCATGTAATGAATACAAGGTACTTTTATAAAGAAAAGTATATTTGTTAATGACCAAAAAATAAATCATTTTTGCTATTTTTTGAGTGGGATATTTATTAAACAAAAGAGACCATTTAGTTTCTTTTGTTTCTCAAGGGAATATTTGAAACATCTTCACTGAATATTATGTGACCCTTCACCTACCCTTATTTTATCTTGCCAAGAAACTCAGTGACCCTTATGTATTGAGCTGGAGAGAGTTTCACCAAAGGGTCCAATAAGGCTTAATGTGGGATGATACATTCCTCAAAATAATATTTGGTTTGGAAAGAACTTGTGAAGCAGTAGCTAATTTGACTATGAAAAAAATCAGAGACATGTATTCAAGTACACTCTTCCCAGAATCACTTCCTTTATCAATTTAGGAAAGAAATTTTGGCTTGGTTGTATAAAATCATTTTTCACATTTTGAATAGCTTGTAATGCTTAACATTAGGATGGGCAATAAAAGAAACATTTATCAAATCACTTTTTTCTTTCACTTTTGCATTCCTTATATTTTGTTGTCCACATAGGATTATCCTCTGACCACAGCTGGAAAACAATTAAAAACAATCTCTGAGAATAATGCTTCATCTTTAGCCTGATATGTGGATGATGTAGATTTAGCAAAGAGAAACAGCTGTACAACTTCTTTGAGATTCTGATGTGAAATTTGTCATGTTCTAGGCCAAGAATCCAAAGTATCATAATACCCTACACAAGGTCACTTAAAGTTTCAGGCCTGCTTTTTCTAAACAAAAATAGAACGCCAAGAATAGAGATGTCTTAGGCTTTGTACCTGAACTGGAAAATTGTCTTCAGATACCCCAAATACTTTACAGGTATTGCATTTTCATTATGAGGTAGATTGATATGTATGAGAAGTTGCAGCAAGAGTATGTTTGTGATAAAAAAAATAAAGAGAAAAAAATGTGCAAGATAAATACTTCAAATGAAAGATTTTTACATGTGTAGTTGGGTAATCTCACAGAGAAAAGGCCTCCAGACAAAGTAATTGCTCAATAACACTTCATTTTAGAAGTATGAATTTTAGCATTTTAACTTTTAATAAGGGTATTAAATAAATAATTACCATCTCTAAGATTTGGGAAAATTCATTAATAGTGGGCCTTATTTTCCACATCAGTAAAATAAATATGCTAGGTATGTGTAGTGATGATGATGGGACAGAATTCAGACTACCCATGGTCAGTTAGATAAGATTATACTTGAAAAATTAATTTTATTAGGGCAAAAAATCTATTTTTTATACAAACAATACTCATTAATATTTAAGGATAGGTTTGCAGTTAGAAAAATGCAAAATCAACATCACAATCAATATAATAAAATGTGAAACTTCACATATAATAAAATGTGAAACTTCACATTTGTACTATGATTGCCCGTTATCCTCAATGATAGCATTCATCTCTTTGACCTACTTCCAGCATTCCTGAGGCCACTGTTTACAAAATAAATAAATAAAATACAGACATGTGAATCATGCTATGACTCCATGAAAGCAAAGAATTTTTGCATAAAAATAATTTATATGTGGAAAATACTAGCAAGATTAATCCAAGTATAAGGCATCATAAATACTGTGCCCATTAGCCTTTCAAACAAATGGAACATAGATGCTTTCACATTGCCCTTTCTGAACTCATACTTCCCCAGTTAAATGATGGTGCAGGCTAGCTCTGTTTACTGTAGCATTTTATATAATTATCTGTATACTTGTCTCTTTACATATTGTCAGTTCTTGTTTGCATTTCAGTCTGACTCACTAAATGGCAAACTTCTCAGAGCTATTTTTCTTTTCTATCATTTGTCTCTGGTAGCCATTGAATTACTCTAGTCAAGTATACTCTAAAAGGATTGAAAGAGAAAAGTGGTTTTTGTTTTGTTTTGTTTTTCAAAGCATGAAGATTTTGTTTTTAAGTTTTAAAGATATGAAATAACAACCCTAACCGTATATTTTGAAAATGTTCTTTATGTGAAAGTTACTCTGTAAAGAAAATGCCACAAAGCAGTTTAAAATGGTTTCTTCAGTCTTTGTCATCATGAAAAGGAGATCACAAGTAGGCAGAGCAGAAGGTTATTTTCTTCTAGTTCAAGTGTAATTCATATTGGAGAAATAATTTAGCAAACTGCAGTTTTATGAGAAAAACACCTGAAACAACATTGCTTGACACTGGAAAAAAGATAACTTCTCCTTCTTTTGGAACTGATTTTCTATAAATCTAGAAAGAAGAAGATGATATTACAGCTTAAGATGTTATATCATGTCATGTAAAAAAAAGAGTAAAATTAATGAAGAGACAAGGTAGGTTTACTAGCAAGTAAAAAAAAATTGGAAGCTGTTGAATTTTTTTTCTATTTGTGTAAGCAAGATATTTAATGTGATTTTGGTATTTGGTAATATAATTTTGATAAATACTGTAAAATATTAATCATTACAGTATTCTGATTTTTTAAATTTACTTTTACTGGTCATTATAGGCTCACATCATGATGTGGTTCAGAGTGATAGGTACATACAGCACTTAAATCTGTCAATAAAGCAGTAAATATTTTCAGTTATGATAGGATTAAGAATTCTAGAAATTATAATGAATGAAGAATCTTTAGTGAATTTTTGTTTAGTTATCTTTTATGATAACAATTACTTTTAAAATCTCTAGTTTCTGGATTTCCTCAGCCCTCCCTATCAATTGAAATAGATACATGAAAAGATGTTCAACATCATTACCATCAGGGAGATGCAAATCAAAACTATAGTGAGATTCCATCTAACCCCAATCAGAATGGCAAACATAAAGAAATCAAATAATAACAAATGCTGGCGAGGATGTGGGGAAAGAGGAATTCTTTTACACTGTTGGTGGGAGTGCAAACTAGTTCAGCTGCTATGGAGATCGGTGTGGAGATTCCTTAGAAAACTGAGAATAAATCCACCATATGATCCAGCTATACCATTCCTGAGTATTTTTCCAAAGAGGTTGAAAAAAGAGAACTACCATAACACATACATACCCATGTTCATAGCAGCACAGTTTGTAATAGCCAAAATATGGAACCAACCAAGGTCTCCAACAACAGATGAATAGATTGCAAAATTATGGGAAATACACACAATTGAATTCTACTCCACTATAAAAATGAAAAACATCATGCCATTTGCAAGAAGATGGAAAGACCTGGTGAACATCATGTTAATTGAGATCAGCCAAGCACAGAAAGAGAAGGGATATATATTTTCTCTAATATGCCCAAACTAGGGAGAGTTGGGAATTCCAGAGGGACTCCATATAATGGAGGGGACACCTCAGCAAAGCTAGAATGGAAGGGTAGGATAGGAATATGTCTGATGTTGATTACTGGAGGAGGTATATCCAAATATATGCAAAAGTATGAATGTAGCACTCATTGTTGGACGCTCATTGTTGGGAGGAGAAAAGGGAAGTGGGGGAGAGGGTGCCAAACACAGTCTGAATGTGTGCCATTTTAATATGTTCCACATGAAAATAAAAAATAAATTAAAAACATAAAAAGAAAAAAGAAAATGTTAAATAGAACTAGAATGTGTAAAGGCAAAATATTTGTCTGTTCTGCAGTAACCTCACACTAAGTTATCAGTATGATACCGAACTTGAACAGAACAAAACCTGAGATTAACCATCTTTGATAAATGAATTGACTCAGATGCCAACTGGCAACTTAACAAAATATTTAGATTCTTTTAGAGTCTGGCATTGAGTATCACTTTTTTCTTACTTTATAAATCCTCTTGAAGTGGTTTCATTGAAACCACCTATTGAAGCGTAAAGCTGCCATATACATCTATGAATGTCCACCTACAACTGACCCAGTCATTCTATGGTGTTCACTACCTATGAATCATACAATTTGGCAATATCATTCAGGAACTAACTCCAACAGATCTCATACTGAATTCAGTATTCTGCTTCTCTGTAAATTTACTTGTTTTCTCTAGATGAAGAAGAAGATCCTATAGAGGAGCAAATAAGGCGACCTAACTGAGAGGATGGAAGGAGGAAGAGGGAAACTCTCTAAAGCATATGATGTACTTAAACAAACCTATCAAAGTCAATCCCTAAGCCAAGCATAGGAAGGAGGGAGGGGGAGGGAATGGGATGGAGATCGGGTATGACCTAATTGGGTGATGTGTGCATGTATGTCTCCACAAGTCTTTTATCCCATTAAGATGTATGGCTACAATGCACCAATAAAAAAATAAAAAACAAATTTACTTGTTTTCTATGATTCACCAATTTCCTGTTTGTCTCTTATAAAACTAAATCTTATTGAATATAAATCCTATATGAATATATTTATTTCACTGCAATTTGTCCTCACATTAGAACAATGGGAAAATAAAAGAAAGTTTGATAATCTAAATACTATTCAACTCTGGAATCTCAAATTTATCATAGTTTTTATTTAGTGCATTTCTTCTGACTGTCATTTCCTTTGATTTATTTTACTTTGTTTTCCTTAAACATTCTTCTACTAAGTGCAGGTCAGGGTGTAGAAAGGTGAGATGAATAGTGGCATGGTATTTTACATATTGTGGTGAAGGAGACTGATTTGAGCAGGAACTCTTCAAATTGGAGCAGATACATAACTTGTAAATATAAGATAAAGGTGTAACTCCCATGTGGGGACTGAGACAATGACATAATTGAAACTTTTCTGGAGCCAGTAGCCCAAATGGTAGCAGAGATAGCCAAATATAAAGAAAAGGAGATATAAATTTAACACTATTTCTCACTATGTAAAAGAGGATGAATTATAGAAGTTCTCTGACAAGTAATTTCACTCTGAAAAGATGCCTTTTATGGCATCTTGCAACTATAAAAACTACATCTTCTGGATAAAGGACACGTCTGTTCATGTCTTAACTATTACTACTTTTATCAAGAGAAATTCTTTAAATAGTTTCTTCCTACTGAGGCATGTTGTACTTTATATAACATAGACTTTCCTTATTATGGCCTATGATTGAGAACAGATAAAATACAGAACATCATTTAAAGGGTATAATTTATATAAAATTAACCACTGAAAACTTTGAAATACAAACTTCTTGAGATATGATCCATTAATATAGAATTTCTTGGATACAAAACATTTTCCCTTAAAAAACAGTATTTATAAGTTTTTATGTATAAGATAAATATTGGCTGCAGTAAAGTCTTACTATTCAGCATATTTTAGCATCTGTAAGTTATTTTTAACTACATTTATTGTCCTTTTATGATGTTATATATTCACCATTGATGTCTGAACTTTGAATAAAATCAAAATACCAAAGTACTTGCACCACTTTCTAATTTTTACATAGGCACGTCATACAAATATTTCCTAGGGATTTGAAATACTTGGTCATGTATTCATTTCTAAGACTAATATTTAATTTGAAGCTTAATCATCTTTGGAAATGTTCTCCTTTAAATTTGTTCAGGCACATTCTGGAGTAAATAGATACTTTTTATACATTTCTTAAAAATGAATAAACTTCATACACTGGTACTTTTATCACACACAAATAATTTTAGTAAATAAAATATGGTGGGGGTAGGGAAGCCATCTCATAGTTGAATGTCAAAGGCTACAAAAAGTCCTGGGAAGCATTTCATGTGTTTTCCCTAGGAAAAGATATTGTCATTTAAAATGCTCTCTCCTAACCCTAACTTAAAGTACAGGGTTCGTACACTTCGATTTTCTAAGTATAAAAATAAAATACCAAGTTGTTTGCTTTTAATACATGCATAATTGAAATGTACTTTTTAGCATAACAAAAGCTTAATTTATAGGCATCACATGAGGGAGCCCCTTGGATTCTAAATAAAATGAACTGAAAGCCCAATTAACCAAGTCTAAGCTATACTCTGAATCAGTTTCTTCAGTTACCTCAAGAAAGAGGAACCATGTTTAATATGCTTTTCATCTTCAAAGAAAATAGATCATTTGATCTTAGAGTTAATAAAGCAATTTAATTGGGCATTTACTCTTCATTAAATATATTCAAATATTGAAAAGACAAAAAAAATTAAATAATTTTCCTTTACATAAAAAACAATGTTAGCTGAGCATGGTGGTGTACACTTTTAATCCCAGTACTAAGGAGGCTGAGACAGGAGGATCGCAAGTTTGCAGCCAGCCTCAGTTACTTAGTGAGGCCCTCTACAACTTAGTGAGACCCTGTTTCAAAATAAAAAAATTAAAAAAAAAAAAAACAGGGCTGGGGATGTAGCACAGATGTAGAATGCTCCTGGGTGCAATTCCCAGTTCCTCAAAAATTAATAAGTAAATATTAAAATGTTAAATTATTTTTTTAGTTTTATTTATAAAATCTATCATATATTTTATTTTATATAAAAATGAACTATTATTAACACAATTCTAAATAATGATATGTGATAATTTTACTTAGAAGATTATAATTCCATTATAACCAAACGATAATATAAAAATAATTTATAAGGCCCTAAAAAATGTAAGACCCCCCCCAAAAAATATTTCACTATAAGCTTGCTTCTGGCATTCTTAGGTACAATGTAACATCAATAGAGATTGCAACTTTATAAAGGCAAAAAAGAAAAGAAGTAAACTTAAAGATCACATGTAAAAATGTGAAAATTAGAAATACTCTAATGTGCTGGGTGTGATGGTGCATTCTTATAATCCCAGTACTTGATATGCTGACATAGGAGGATAGCTGGTTCTAGGACAGCCTCAGCCAAATAAGTGATGTCCTCAGTTACCTAGTGAGACCTTGCTTAAAACAAAAAAAATAAAAAGACCTGAAGATGTATAATCCCGAGTTCAATCCTCAGTAACATAAAAAATAAATAATAAAAAAGTCATGTCACTAAGTGTATGTGACTAATAGTAACTAATTGTAACCCATTCAGCTCCAAAACGACCTCCCCAATGGACCATTGTTCATTGTTGTTATTAAAAAAAATCTGTCCAATACAATTTTATTCTTTGGGGAAAAAGTCTCTGCCAAAAAAAATGACTTAACAGGTACTATATTAAACCATTCAGGCTATAATTTAAGTTTTAGTGAGGAGTCAGGATTCTCATTAAAAAAAAAAAAATGTGGGACCAGGTGCTGGTATCAAGTCTGTGCGATATGCCAGAGATCAGTTGCCTTCCCTGTCCAAAGAGAGATCAAAGAGAGGTGCTCTGAAGTATCAATTAGGGGTCATATAAACTGATATCTAGTTGGATGAGTAACACACACACACACACACACACACACACACACACACACACACAGTATTGCTTCAGGAGTTGATCTTCAAGCATTTGTATGCTGCTAAATGTAATTGTTATCAATCCATAGGAAACCTGGTCTCAGTCACCAGCCTATGTTAGGAATTAAGGTTTCAGTAATGAGATAAAGCTGGTAAGAATGACTGGTAAGATCAAAGCTTGGGAATAGAGCTGTTCAGCTACTGAGCTTGGGCTCCAGAATTTAAGCAGAGCTCGAAAAATGGAATGAATGTTTAGATAAAATTAAAGTGTTTAAAGTTTAAGTTCACTTTGGTGACTTGGATAGGCATAATAGCCATCAACATGATAAAGAAAAGATATAATTTGACATTAATGCTGGTTCCTCAGTTCACTTCAGTCATAATACAACTCATCTGCTATACTGGACACCAGATATCACGTGTTAGGTGGATTAAGGCAACAGATAAAAATATACCAGGTACTAGTATATCCTTATAAGTTACAGAATAGTCTCAGCCTTCCTGTAAATAGAAGGTGGGAAAATCTACCTTTTAAGCCTCCATGAGCACTGCTCAATAGTGCTTCAAAAATTTGAGTTCTCAATTGGCTGGTCTTGGAGCACTTAAAATAATTTCTGGCTATTCTGAGCAGACTTAGATCCTGGCAAACAACCAAAACAAAGTCTGTTATTTCAAGAACATGTATTGCAATCATGAACAAGACAGGTTCTTTATTCATTAATATTCCATGTAAGGCCGGGCGTGGTGGCGCACGCTTGTAATCCCCATGCTTGGGAGGCAGAGACAGGAGGATCGCGCAGGTTCTTTTAGAGTCCCTAAACAGGCGTAAGAGACCCTGTTTCAAAAATATAAAATAGGTCTGGGAGTGTAGCCCAGATGTAGAAGGGCTTCCAGGAACCCCAGTACCACCAAAAAAAAAATATTCTATGTATACTTCTTATAATTTACAATATTTTAGGGTAGAGACAGAGGAAATTGTTCAACTTGGAAAGCAGGTTGGGCAGTCTGTTTACCATGCAACTCAGTTGCTGCATCAGAGTCTCGGATCTGGGTCAATTGTGAGTTTGGTCCAAGTCTTCAAGCCTGACCTTAACCCATGCTCAACCAGAACCAAAGGCGAGGACTGGCCCCATGGTTACCATCATAACTGGCCAGATAAGCACTCAGTGTTGGCATCACAAGGTGATGAGGCTCCTTGGCAGAAGAAGCTGCCGGTTTTCAGTCTCCAGTACTGAAAATTATAGTCCTCGGGTTGCTAGGGACTCCATGTGGTTGTCAAGCCACTACAGCTAGGTGACCAGCATTGTGCCTACACGTTGCCTATCAGTCCTGGGCTTTGTCTCTTGTGCCCGGGGCCTGTGTGCTGCCTCTGATACCCTGGGTGTGTTGTGTCATACCTGTGTGTACTCTGAGATTTAGGATTCCATACTGCACCTCATGTGTGAGCCACACTCAGATATGCTTCGAGAATTAAGTCCCTCTTTGGCTTTAATGTAACACACTTTTTGAAAATATGTGCTCTATATTCTGACTTAAAGTAGGACTAGCCAGGCTAAAAGGATTAACTTCCTGGGACTGATGTGGGACGTATATTCAGTTGGGAGAAGCTGAGTAAACACAAGGAAGAAACCGCAGAAAAGGCTAATAAGGATTTGCCACTGCCCTTTTCTGTGAAGTAATAAATTATTTTCTTTAGGCCACGAGAGGTAAGATCCTGTACTGTAGTACAAATAGTGCATTCTTGAAAGAAATGCAATATACAACTGCAGAGAATAGAAAAAACCTCTATCCAGAAAGGTTCAAACTGCCAGTGTGGAGTTTAGGAGATATGGGTGTGGACTCGGACTGGATCAACTACTGAAAAGATGTTAAAAAAGGGCCAAAACTTTCAGTTACAGTCGTGAAGCACAGAGAAAGAGAATGCTGACAAAATTCATTCACCATTCAACAAAATTTATTAAATATGATATGATGTGCACAAACCATGGCCCTATAACTGTGTGGAGAGTATGTTACAGACATATTTAACCTTTGTTAAAATTGTCAAGTGCAAAAAAGAAATGTCTCTGCTGTAGCTATCAGACTGGAAAATGAAACTGAGTAGAAAATGTGAAAGTGCTTCCATATTAGGTCATATAAGACACATGGGACCAAGAGGCCAGCACCCCAAAAGATGGCTTAAAGATGTACCTACTAAGGCCAAGAGAATAAAGAGAAAATTTTTGAAAACCAGATGATAATAGTGAGATAGTATGAGGAAGGAGCATCTGGCTTTTAAAAATATTGCTTGGATATATGAAACTTTATAGTAAAAATTATAGAAATCTGAATCATAAGAAAGGTATGCAGCAACTTTGTTTATATAAGTGATCCCAATTTTAAAAGAACATTTAGGCCAGGCATAGTGGTACATACCTGCAATTTCAGTACCTGGAAGGATCGCAGATTCAAGGCCAGCCCTCACTGAGATCCAGTTTCAAAATAAAAAAATAAAACAGAGCCAGGTGTGGTAGCACACCCTTGTAATACCAGCATTTGGGAGGCTGAGACAGGACAGTCTCAGCTACTTAGTGAGGCCCTTTGCAAGTCAGTGAGACCCTGTATCAAAATGAAGAATAAAAATTGGTCTGAGGTGTACCTCGGAGGTAGAATGCCCCTGTGTTCAATCCCCAGCACCACAAAAAGAAAAAAAAAAAAAAGAAAGAAAAGAAAACAGGGCTAGGGGTGTAGCTCAGAGATAGAATTGCGCACGTGGGCGCGCACACACACACACACACACACACACACACACACAGAAAATTTAATAGTCACAGTCACACACACACACACAGAGAAAATTTAATAGTCACACACACACACACACACACACACACACAGAAAATTTAATAGTCACAGTCACACACACAGAGAGAGAAAATTTAATAGTCACAGTCACACACACACAGAGAGAAAATTTAATAGTCACAGTCACACACACACACACACACACACACACACACACACACACAGAGAAAATTTTAAAGCCACAGTTAGTACCCTGAATAAAGTCCACCTCTATGGACTCTAGAAGAGTTAGTTTATATATGCATACTCTAATTAATGAACAATCAACATTGTCTTAAAATTTAGGAAAGGTACATCCCATAAAGTCTTTCTCAAGCCACTCTACCAATTTGAAGGGTAAAAATCAGACTTTCTCACTCTCTCAGCTAACATAATTGACACCCACAGACTTTACTAGCCTGTGAAAGCAACCTTTTACAAGCTCTAACCTTTTCTTAGATGCACCATTCATTATCTCTGTCTTGCTTTCTCCTGATAAATTGCTTCAGGTCACAATCAGGTATCAAATCAATCAAGAGGTGAGTCAGCTTCCCAACAAACCCAATTTTACAACTTTTCCGGTGACTGCCTGGGCTTGCTGAGAGTCCTACACAATTGCTTCGCCTCCTACATATTTTAAAGTGACTTTTGTGTGTTATCCCAACACTATCGGTATCATGAATTCAAGGTTTGTTTGTTTAAGTGAAGTCCACACTTTGCAATGCTTTAAAATGTCTTGGAAATATTGAAGCCTTCAGTTTCTTCAGGCTCTCTGAATGACATGTACCTTGGCTGAACTTTGAAATAAATGCTACGTTTATCACAGTTTTACTGCATCCTTTTATTTTTGTTGGTCTCTCTTGCAAGCATGATTTCTCTTTGATCATCCCATACTTGTGTCCACAGTGAAATTTATAGGGTTGAGCCACCTTGTTTTTTTTCCCATAAAAGAGTCTTGACCAGTAAGCGTCACAATATTTCTCTTTTACACTTTACACAAACCAAAGATAACTTTCTCCAGGTATCTGATCCTGATTTTTACCCCCTGAGTTTGCAAAAAAGTTTAACACTTCACAAGTCAAGCTATTGACTAAGAATATAAGATAATCTACAATTTAAATTTGTGATGGTGTATGCCTAAAATCCTATTACTTGGGAGGCTGAGACAGGAGGATAGAAGTTTTGAGGATAGCCTCAGGAACGTAGCAAAGCTCTCAGTAACCTAGTAAGACCCTGTTTCATATCCAAAAAAAAAAAAAATGTCTTGGGTATAGCTCAGAGATAGGATGACCCTGGGGTTCATCTCCAGAACCGCACATATACAAACACACACAAATTACTAATGAGTAATATTACTTTTTCTTCATATTATATGCTTACTTTAAAAGTCAGCAATTACTATAATGCTAACCCATTCTCTCCCAGAGACCCTTTATACCCCATCACACTCTACATACACAATACCCTGAGAGGAAAAGAATTCTTTCACTTTCAGATTCCTTCTGAGCAAAGAATATTTGCTAATCTCAGAGATGGCTTCTGTCTACTAATTTGTCTCTCCTCCTCCTCCTCCTCCTCCTCCTCCTCCTCCTCCTATTCCTCCTCCTATTCCTCCTCCTCCTCCTCCTCCTCCTCCTCTTCCTCCTCCTCTTCCTCTTTCTGTGGAGCTGGGAATTGCATCCAGTGGCATTCTACTTCCAAGTTAACCCCCAGCCCTATTTTTTTATTCTTCATTTTTGAAACAGGGTCTCATTAAGTTGTGGAGGGCCTCACTAAGTAGCTGAGGCTGGCTGTGAGCCTGCAGTCTTTCTGTCTCAGCCTCCCACATACTGGGATTTACAAGTGTGCACCACTACGCCCAGCTTCTTTCCTTTTAATTCAGTTATTTTCTTTGGTACCTGGGATTGAATTAAGGCACATTCTACCTCTGAGCTACAAGCCCAGTCTTTTTTGTTTGTTTGTTTTGTTTTGAAAAGTGGCCTCTCTAGATTTCTGAGAGTCTCACTGAATGGCTGAGGCTGGACTTGCAATCATCCTGTCTCAGTCTCCCACCTACTGGGATTTCAGGCTTGTGTCACCAAGCTTCACTCTTCCTACTTTTAAGACTTTCCTTTCTTTCTTCTTCTATTCCCTCATTCTTTGCACTTGTCTGCCTTCTTGTCTTCCTACTTTCCTCCCCTCCTTTTTAAAATTTTTATTAATAACTAGGCGTGGTGGTGCAAGCTTGTAATCCCAGCACTTGGGAGGCTGAGACAGGAAAATTGCATAGGTTCGGAGCCAGCCTAAGATACTTAGTGAGGCTCTCAGCAACTTAGTGAGACCCTATTTCCAAATAAAGTATAAAATAGGTCTGGAAGTATAGCCCGGAGGTAGAAAAGCCCCCAGTAGCACAAAAAAATGTTTATTAATTTTATATTATGTTTTAGCCTCTAGGCTAGGGGCTGGTGATTTCTAGAAAAGATCATGGAGCTCCAGAGCTGAGAAGTCCAGCAGGGTTCCCAGACTTGGGGGAGGGGCTGATATAGAAAGGAAAATGGAACTGGTACCTTTAGCAGTACTTCTTGTTGTTCTACTTACCATTACCATATTTCTGGAAGGATCCTCAGCAATCAGTGGTAGTGGCTCCATCAGAGGTGATGGCTGGTGACCGGTGGGTGTCTAATGGCCAATCCTTCCAGCAGCAGTGACTTGTAGAAATTTGAGGCTCACTGAAAAGTCTTTCATGACTTGCCACCCTTTGTCACTGGACTGATCTAAAATAATCTCCTATAGGATAGCATGTGGTAGTATTCCTGCTGACCTGTTAATTGGCAACCATGGCCTGTTTGTTTGCTTTTTTTTAATGTACTGGGTATTATTTTTGTGTGTGTGTGGGTCTGGGGATGGAACCCAGAGGCATTCGGTCTCTGAGCTATATGCCATATTTTTTTATTCTTTATTTTGAAACAGGATCTCACTAATTGCAGAGGGCCTCACTAAGTAGCTGAGGCTGTCTGCAAACTGCAATTCTCCAGTCTCAGTCTCCCAAATTCTGGAATTACAACTGTGCACTACCACACCCGGCTGTTACTGGGTATTGAATTAGAGATGTTCTACCTCTGAGCTATACCAACAGACCTATTTTATTTACATATTTTTGAAACAGTATCTCTCTAAATTGCTGAAAGCCTCACTAGGTGCTCAGGCTGGCCTTAATCCTGGGATCCTTCTGAGTCAGCCTCCTAAGTACTAGGATTAAAAGAGTGTGTCACCATCCCCAGCCAAAAACTTGGTCTTAGGTAATTTTCTTAAGCAGTAATGTATCATATTTTTCATAGCATAAGGGAAGCACATATCTGTGGAGCCACACAGTCACATCTGAAAGATCCATCTTAAATACTCTAAGTCCTCCACCAAGGGTAAAGCCTCATAATATCAAATGATTCCTCATTCTTAGGTTGAATCATAAACTTAATTTTAAAATAAATCACAAAGAGTATCACTCAGTGCTGTGTTCTGAATCTGATATCCACAGCTGATTTTTTTTAATATGAAGTCTAAAGAATTCAAGACCCTATAGCAAGTGAGTGTATTAATCAGATATTTGGATTGCATGGAAAATCTGGATTCTCTGTGTAAGCAAATTCTGACCAAACATTTGTTAAAATGTCACTCTTCAAATAAGTGCATGGCTAGAGTATTTGGTATCACACATTCTCAGAAATACTAAGAAAAAACCTGAGGATGAAATAGGAAGGAATAGAGCAATAGATAATATACTCAGAAATAAAAATAGTAGTAGAAGAAGGACTCATAGGCTGCTTTTATTAAAATCACTTTCTTTGCTTGGACTTGCAGGTGCCTGCGCGTGCCCCACAGGTGACTAAGAGAATAAACGCTTGACATCTCTACCTACATTGGGCCTCTGTCTCCTTTGCTCTGAGTCATTGTCTCCTGCATTCACCTTGGATTCCAGGAACACCAGATCCCTAGGATAAACATCTTGTAACAAGAGTAGAAACTGCGCCCTAGGCAATAGCAACTTTCTTCCTGAAAACAAGTCTCCCACTCTACCACCTTGACCAATCCTGGGATGATAAACAATCAGACCACAGTACTATCAAGACTGATTAACTATGCATGCTTTTGCCACCCCCCACCCCTGTCCCTCCTCTATTTAAACCAAAAGCTCTTGTCAGTACCCCAAATCGGGCTGAGGACACTAGAGCCCCTTTGTTCCTCTGATACAGCTATATTAAATACATTCTTGCCTTTCACCACTACTTTTTTCATGTACTTTCAGGGATGAGTGACCAGTCCTGGTTTGTTGGCGCTCCCCCCAGTCAGGCCCTCTCTGGCCTATGATCCACAAAGACAGCAACAATTTATTACGTACACACTAAACTCTGTACTTGAACTACCTCATTTAATTCTCAACAAAAAATTCTTATTGGTCCAAAAAAAACTATTATAATAATTTAGCATTTAATGGCAAACAAAATTTGAATGTGATAATATAACTAACTCTAAAATAAATTTGAATGAAAGTGTATTGGCAATGGTATTATGCATGTGCAGTTAAGTTATCTGACCAAAAAAGTTCCATTTTTCTCGTGTCATTAGCTCCAGAAGCAGATAAAAATACTTTTCATAACTTTCCTTGAGATTCCATTTTTAAGTACATGGTTTAAAAATTATAGTATTTAGTTCATGAATTTGTACAAATCTCTGACAAGGTAAGACAGATGGGAATGCTAGAAACATTCATAGCAACGTCGTATTGCTCCCAATCCTACTTGATAATATATCTAGTAATTAACTTTTATTGTGCCTTGCAAAAGTATCAGTCCATAGAAGTTTAGAAAGTTAAAACAACAGCAGCAACTGATGAAGCTTCTCCACAGTTTAAGGGGCACAGAGTTACTTGAGTTATACAAAAAACTCAAATTTCAACTGAGACTGTTAACTCAAGTTTCAACTTGTAAACATAAGACTGAAATGAAATGCATTTTTTGAAATTTCCAGGAAAAAATTACACACTATCCTAGTATGGTGTGAGCTATCTTACTTCTTCAGTTTGGAAATATGCAATAGGAAGAAATTTGATCACCTATTCTTTATGTTTCTGCTTACTCTCTAGTGTAATAATTCTAAGACATATAGAAGGAAATAGCTTTTGAAATCTGGTTACTGGAACTACTGAGAAGCCCACAGGAATTCCTGACGCTTATGTAGTTGTCACATTTGTGATATTTAGCTAAATTTGTGATAAATTTGTAGTTGTCACATTTGTGATATTTATCTCCCCCCCTCTTTCTAGATTTGCAATTAATTGGTTTTCATCTAAAACATCTCCATGGCATTATCAGAATGAATGTTGTGTTTCCCACTTGATAAGGTATTTTGCTGATTTTAAGGAAAATTTAGATTGGAAGCCCATATGTGGTAGAGTTGGACATTCATAAACCATGTTTAAGACTTCTCATATTATAATTTACAGCCTTCTTCCTTAAACTTGAAGTTACTGAAGACCCCATCAAACACATGTTTTCTGACACATAATTTAGAGAATTATTTTTTTCAATGGTTATTTGTTCTTGAAATACAAATTGCTAGAAGACAGGTACTATGATAATTAAACAAATACTTCCCCAGTTGCAGGAGATTTCTATAAAGTTCAAAGTAGCAAAATTTATTCTTGAGCTGATAAAGAGCACAATTGCCAAGTCCTGTTTCTTTATACACATTATAAATATATATCAATATGACAAATTATCATGAATTATTATACTCACTAAAAGTATTTTAAACTTTTTAAAATAAGCAAAAATTTATAGCATTTAAAATGAAGGTCAGAATCAATGGCATTTTACATCTTAAAATGTTGATTTCCTAGGTATTTTATTGGTTTTGAGGTTATAGTGAATGGAATTGTTGTTTTTGTTTCTTTCATTGTGGATTCGTTGTTGGCATAAAGAAAGGCCACTGATTTCTTTAGGTTGATTTTGTAACCTGCGACTTTGCTGAATTTGTCAATCAGCTCCAGAAGTCTTTTGGTTGAGTTTTTTGGGTCTTCCAGATAAAGGATCATGTCATCTGCGAATAAGGATAATTTTACTTCCTCTCTTCCTATGTGGATTCCTTTGATTTCCTTCTCTTGTCTAATTGCTGCAGCAAGAGTCTCAAGAACTATATTGAAAAGGAGTGGAGATAGTGGGCATCCTTGTCTTGTTCCTGACTGTAGCGGAAATTCTTGCAGTTTTTCCCCATTCAATATAATGTTGGCTTTGGGTTTGCAGTATATTGCCTTGATGATGTTGAAGTACTTTCCTTCTATCCCAATTTTTTGCAGTGTTTTTAACATAAATGGGTGTTGGATTTTGTCGAATGTTTTTTCAGCATCTATTGCTATGATGATGTGGTTTTTGTTCTTGGTTCTATTTATGTGGTGAATAACATGTATTGATTTGCGTATGTTGAACCAGCCTTGTTTTTCTGGGATGAAACTGACTTGGTCATGATGTATTATTCTCTTGATATAGTTTTGAATGCGTATAGCTAGTATTTTGTTTAGAATTTTTGCATCTATGTTCATTAAGGATATTGGTCTGTAGTTTTCCTTTCTTGAGGTATCTTTATTTGGTTTGGGGATTAATGTGATACTGGCCTCATAGAAGGGATTTGGAAGAGTTCCATCTCTACACTAGCAAAACAAACAACCCAATCAAGAAATGGGCAAATGAACTAAATAGACACTTCACAAAAGAAGAGATAGAAAGGGCTAATAGATACATGAAAAGATGTTCTTCATCACTGGCCATCAGGGAGATGCAAATCAAAACTACACTGAGATTCCATCTAACCCCAGTCAGAGTAGCAAGCATAAAGAAATCAAACAACAACAAATGCTGGTGAGGATGTGGGGAAAGAGGAACTCTTTCACACTGTTGGTGGGAGTGCAAACTAGTTCAGCCACTATGGAGATCTGTGTAGAGATTCCTAAGAAAGGTGGGAATAGATCCACCATATGATCCAGCTATACCACTCCTGGGTATATTTCCAAAGGGATTGAATTCAGAGAACTACAGCAACATATGCATACCTATGTTCATAGCAGCACAATTTGTAATAGCCAAAATATGGAACCAACCCAGATCACCATCAACAGATGAATGGATAGCAAAACTGTGGGAAATACACACAATGGAATTCTATTCAGCCATAAAGAAGAACAAAATTATATCATTTGCAAGAAGATGGAAAGCCCTGGAGAACATCATGTTAAGTGAGATCAGCCAAGCACAGAAGGAGAAGATACACATGTTTCCTCTAATATGCTCAAACTAGAAAATACAAAGGATACCAGTGGGACTCCAGATATTAGAGGGGAAATACTAGCTAAGTTTTAATGGAAAGATAGGAGAGGAGAAAGGCCGATCTTGATTAATGAGGGTCTAGACCTGAACATGTGTAAAATTATGAATAAGACATGGTTAACCTGGACAACCATTGGTGGGAGGGGGGAAGAGAAAATGGGGGCGGGGGGGAGAGGGCACCAAATATAGTGTAAATGGATATTATTTATGTTCAATAAAAAAATTGTTAAAAAATATTGATTTCCAGTTTATTTATTTTTTCCATCTTACTACATCTCACTTGAAACACAATTCCAAAATTTCCCCATGAAAGGACAAAGTTTGAGCACACTGGAGACCTTCTTATAGCCAAAAGATTTATTGAGGAAGGACCTGGTACAGACGAAGAGAGCAAAGGAAAAGAGAGTGCATGCTGGAGTCAGTGTTATATAGGAGCTTGGGGTTACATATTTGGGGCTAATAGGCTAGAGGAATGCCCTTTGAACTCATTGGCTAAGGTCCCATGAGAGGGAAACATTAGGCCAGGTAATTGGCTGGGGTGAGCGGGGAATATCCCTTTCACTGATTGGCCAAGGGGCACCAGGAGTGGCAGGTCTCCCAGGTAAGTGCCCAGGTGCATTGGAGAGAGATGGTTGCTTACCTGGTCAGCACAGGGCCTTTTCTTGGAATCTCAACCCCTCAGGGGAGAGGGGGGATTCTGAGGTAAGAACTTAATTTATCTAATACCCTTTCCTACAATTTTAGTGAGTTGCATATATGTTTGCATTCTTTTTAGAGAAAACACATCTTATTTCATGGCTGGATCTCTGCAAAGGAGTTCCAGTGGCTTCCTGAGATTTTAAGATACAGATCCATATCATTTTTTTGTTTTTGTTTTTCTTGGTAATGGGAATTAAACCCAGAGGCATTTTACCCCCCAGTCCTATTATTTATTTATTTATTTATTTATTTATTTATTTATTTTTATTTACTTATTTATTTATTATTTACTTATTTATTTATTTACTTACTTTTTTTATCTTTTTTTTTTTTTTTGGTGGTACTGGGGTTCCTGGAAGCCCTTCTACCTCTGGGCTACACTCCCAGACCTACTATATATATATATATATGTATATATATATATATATATATATATTTTTTTTTTTTTTTAATTTGGAAACAGGGTCTCCTAAGCCAGCAAGGCTGGCTCTGAACCAGCGCGATCCTCCTGTCTCCGCCTCCCAAGCGTGGGGATTACAAGCGTGCGCCACCACTCCAGGCTTGTTGTTATCTTTTGAGACAGGGTCTTTCTAAATTGCTGAGGATCTCACTAAATTGCTGAGGTTGGGCTGCCATGTAAGATCCTCTTGTCTCAGCCTTCTAAGTAATGGGTTTATAGGCGGGCACCATCACACGTAGCTGATGCATAACGTTCTTGTTTCTCAACTTTGCACCTTTTTTTAATTCCATCTGCATATATCAGCTTGCCTTTCAATGTCATAAAGCTGCAACTCTAAACTAGATTTGCTTTTTGACATCTTCCTTTAGTCTTTGAAAGATGTTGTTACCTAAAATCTTTAGTTTCTTGTGCTGTCAATTTTTTCAGTGACCCCTAAATTTTTCATATTTTAATTATCTCAATTTATAGTGATTTATACTTTGTGCAATATGAAAATACAAGAACTTGAATTATTTTCATTTGCCAAATAGGCAGAAAGGAGAACATTCGGTTATGAAGTGAAAAATATCTCTCCAAAATTCTTGTGTCCAAATTTAATCCCTAGCATGATGTTATTTGGGGGTGGTGTCTTTAGCAGGTGGCTAGGTCATGAGGTTGAGTCCTCATAATGGGACCAATGCCCTTATAAATAGACATGAGAGCGAGTCTATTCACCTCTTTCTGCTCTCACACATGTGAGGATACAAGGAGAGAATGGCTGTTCTCAAACAGGAAGAGGGCCATCCCTAAGAATCCAGGTATGCTGGAAATCAGATCTTGAACTTACAACCTCTGGAATTTGGGCAATAAGTGTTTGCTGTTTGAACCACCAAATGTGATATTCTGGTACAGCAGCCCAAACTAACTAGGACAATCTCATGCACAATGATTTGCACAAAGGGGGCCATATATAAGGAGAGATTATTTTATCATTTTAGTAATATTTTTATTCATAGAATATTAGATAAATTGTGACATTTACTTATTTGTTGATAGCCTTCCAAACAAAACTTATCAAGGGCAAATATTTTTAGTAGCCTTCCTATGCATAACACTATTCTTTTTTACAAAGCATGTAAGAGACCGTGAGGAGAAACGGTCCACAGGGGACTTTCTTGCTATTCCTCAGAGTCTGTTAGTGACTGAAAAGATTGAAAACTTCTATCCTGATCATGAAAATTGGCTATGGAATTCTTACACTTATTTACACATGATCTGGCCTATATTGCTATCTATAAATACTAGCTAGCCTCACAAACTAAGTTTACAATAGTTGACTTTAACTTATTTTATATATTTTTATATATTATGTCTTATATATAGTTGTATACATATTATAATATATAACTACTTTGAAATTAAAGAGAATTATACATATATATATATATATATATACATATGCACACATATATACATACATATCTCATGCTCAGACCTACTAAGTGAGTGAGGGATGATATGTTAGCAGAAAAAAATCATGTGGCATTTATTATTGTTATTTTTATTAGTATTAATTTTGTTGTTGTTTCTTTGTACTAGGTATTGAACCCAGGGGTATTCTTTTTTGTTTTTGGTGGTAATGGGTTTCCTGGAAGCCCTTCTAACTCTGGGATACACTCCCAGACCTATTTTATATTTTTTTTATTTGGAAACAGGGTCTTTTAAGCCAGTGAGGCTGGCTCCAAACCAGCGCAATCCTCCTGTCTCTGCCTCCCAAGCGCAGGAATTACAAGCATGCACCACCACGCCAGGCGAACGCAGGGGTATTCTGCCTACTAGTTCACCCCCGGCCCTCTAAATTTTTTTAAATTTGAAACATGGTCTTGTTAAGTTGTTGAGGGTCCCACTAAGTTGCTGAGGCTGGCCTCAAACCTGTTATCTTTCTATCTCAGCCTCCCAAGTACTAGGATTACAGACATGTAGCACTATACTCAGAAGCCCATTTTATTTTTATTGATTCATAAATATACCCTTTAAGAAAGTTGTAAACTTTTACTTGAAAAGTTGTCACATTATTATCATTTCATAGCCATTGGGAAATTCAATTATAACCTAAACTTTTTATGATGGGAAGTATCTCATGTCAATATGTCATGAAAACAAATAGAACCATATCAATGGGAAACATTTTACTAATGAAATATATTCAAAAATTTTAACTTCAGAAGTATAACTGTGTTAAGCTTAGTGAATAATTTTATACACTAGACAATTATTTTTAACACTGAAACACATTAAGAAGATGGCTGGAAGAGATTACTGTCTATTGTCAAAGGACATTAAAAGTGACAAAAATCCTGAAACAAAACTCGACTCCTCTTTAAATTGTAAATGAAATAGATCAGTTGCTCCATTATTTATTTAAGAGTAGTTGTTGCTTCTGTTTTGGATTGCAATTCTTTCTCGTTTCTTGTATAGCTTGGGGGGGTGAGACTTTTTTTTTACACACAACAGAAGATAATGCTAATATGAAAAATCTTAATTTATCACTGCAATTAGTATGCTTTTATTTATTCCTGATATGAGCATGAATTTATGACAATAACTGAAAATATTTAGTCTTCAAGACATCAAGAGTATAATGAGAATACACAAATTACCAAGGAAAACAACACTTGAATGCAATCAGAAAATTATATGATCTAAGAATATACATTAGCTCAATGTCAGCAACCCAGAGGATCTCTCTGTGAATTAAGACCATTACTGTCACCACATTAAGACTGGTAACATTAGGACTGCTACCAAGCACTTGGATTGGTATCTCAGGATAGAGTGGGACCCATGAGTCAGAGTTACATATTCAGTAATCTCATGGTCCTTGTAAGTTAAGGTGTCTTGTTGCACTTTTTGAAGTCAGTTTGTAGATGTATGATAATAAAGCATTGTGTGACCTACCTAGATTGGATTATAGAAAAATTTGCTTTGTATTTAAAGCAGTAAAATACTATAGTCAATATTTTTGTTCTCTACCAAATTGATTACTTAAACATTACTATTAGTTTTGTTTGGTTCATACAAGGAGATTGAAAGATTATCAAAAGGTAGCCTAGGAGACTGAGGTTCACATACATCCTCAGTTTTTTGTTTATGGTGGCAATTATTTGTTTTTTTAAAACTCGATACAATAGCATTGTGAAGTGCTAAATTATGTTTAACATAAATGACTATAATTAGTTGGATAATAGACTGCTAAGTTGGAAAATATTTGCCCATCAAGTCCATTTTACATAGATTTAAGCAAGCTGGTTTGGAAGCTTCCTAAGGAGTAATAATATTACTGTGGATATAAAACATATGTTTTGCTAAAAAAAAAAAATAGAAGTATCTTTTGTAATGAAATTGACGAGTTCAGGTCATGGAGTCTAGTAGTCAAAGTTTAACTTTGCCTAAGGTTTATTCAATGTGCCAGGCATTGCTGTGCTTGCTTTTGTGGAATTCTAATTTGGGTTGCAAACGGAATTATGTTTCCATTGCTATAGTAGCAGATGACATGGGAGAATGCACCTCGTCATGGGTGGAGTGAGAACTAAGTATGTCCCTTCTGCAGGCATAAAATGTGATCCTATCAGAGGTAAAAAGAGTTCTTAGAATGGGGAGTAAATGTGGGGGAAGGAAGAAAGAGATCTAAGGGAAGTTTTCTGTTTTGATTTGGGTTTGCTTTGTTTTGTTTTTTTTTTTTAAGTATAAAGAAGTCTAATTTAAATTTCTACAACACTCTTTAATGATCCAATGTATTTATTCTTAAATGTATTGGTCAAAGGAAAAAAAATGGTATAGAAAGAATCCAGCTGTGGTATTCATGTTTAGACCAAAGTAAATAATCATTGAACCCAAGTTTCTTTTCCACATATTGCTGGCTTTCAGCATATATGCACTTATAATGAAGAGCACGTGAGTTCAAGCTTGGTGTAGTTCTTGGAGATCAAGCCAACACCTCTGTGGCTCTGGATTCTGATCCAATGACTGACTTCTGACTGCTCACACAGTAATATGTAAAATGATGAAAAATGACTTATTTTCCTCTATGAAAGCTTGTTTTTATAAAAACGCATGGCATCTCCTAAGCAATAATTACTTAAAATATCTTATGGTTTTACATAGTTAACCTTACACAACCCATGTAAAACCTCAACCCTCATCAGTTGTTTACATTTAAGTCCATGGAATTCAACAGTGAGGGTAAGGTTGACTACATCTTGGCTATTATTCTATTTCTTCCTTGATGGCTGCTGAAGTTTTCTAGTCAGAATTAAAAAATTTAAGAAACATTAGATAACAGCAAACTCAGGTCTCAATGGCATTAGCCAACTCTTTTAAATATAATATGGTAATATTAGTTTTTTATTCTTTCATTTAAGTTCATTTGGGTAAATATTTAAAGAGTGACTTTCATGTGACATGCCCTGAGTTAGTTGTTGGTAATAAAGTACCAAAGGAATAATCAGATCTCATACCCTCAGGACCAATATATAATTGCCGATCTGTGGGGGGGGCATGTAGGATGAGTTTGTGTATACATATGTGAGTGTATAGGACCTTAAGGCAGAAACAGTTAGATGGTCATACTAGTAATGTGTTATTAAAAAGCCATGGCAAGTGTTGCAGAGGAAAAATAAAATGCACAATAAAGGACAATAATTTAAAAATCTTAAATAAATCTGTGTACTTAATAAAGATAACTCACCAATACTCTATTATTAATGTTGTCCTGAATTAATTTTAGTGCAAGATTAAGTTGGGAAATTTTTGTCTCTTGCATCCCTTCACCTCTTATTAGTGTGGTTTCTTGCACCTTCTTCTAGCAACCAATGTATCTGCTATTCATAGCCTCCCATCCCAGTGATACACAGAATCCACCTGGATACCTGGGCCTGGTTTCTTCAGATAACTGAGGTCTCATTTCCTCTTTTGCTAAAAACAGTGGTGATAACAGTTTTCAGTCAGGCATATGATGTATTTGCTACCTACTTGTTAGTAATGGCTTAATTCTTTAAAAGTGATGACAGGAATAAGTTCAAGAAAACAGAGGCTAGTGGGCAGTATTCTGGTAAAACAGAATCTTGATGTTTCCCTCAAAATAACAGTGCAGAGGAAGTTGCCAATTCTGGTCCCAATTGCGGCCAGCCTTGAACTAATGAATTACTCTTTTCTATGTAATCCTAGAATTACACCACTGAAAAACTCAATTTTCTTTGGTCTATTATCACTTTTGTCAGGCATTTTTTCCATTTAAACCAAAGTATATCCCATTTCACAAGAATGTTTATAAGTAGTTCTTTCTCTTTGGAGAAAATGTTTTCATCCCAATTTGCAATTTTAACCATAAAAATTATGGGTGCTAGAACTTGATAGATTAGTTGACTCAGAAAATATTTATTAAGTAGCTAGTTATACATTCTAATTTATATTGTAATAATGTCTATGACTCAGGGTTAGTTTTCTTAGTAGAATGTGACACCTTTTAAGGTACAAAGTGCTGAATTTTATTTTTCTCATTTAAAATGTGAGGCTGTTCTTAGCTACTTAGTGAGGCCCTCCACACCTTAGTGACACCCTGTTTCAAAATAAGTAATAAAAAATAGAGCAGGGGGTGTAGCACAGAGGTAAACTGCCCCTGGGTTCCATCCCCAGACCTGAAAAAAAAAAAAAGCAAAAGAAAAACGTGAGGCTGTTTCCCTAATGATCTCAACATGTAAGTTATTTTCAAATATAATAGTCTATGTTGTATGACACCCATGTTCATCAGATTTGTGTTGCTATAACCAAAATAGCCAACAAGAGAAATATAAAAGAGCAAAGATTTATTTTGACTCATGGGTTCAGTCTGTGGTCAACCCGATGCATGGGTTGGGGCCTGAGGTGAGACAGAACATCATGGTAGGGTGAGCTGCTCAGCTGATAGCAGGCAGGAAGCAGAAAGAGAAGACAGGGCTGGAGAGGAGAGTTACCTTCCATGGCACACCTCCAGTGACCTACTTCTCCTAACAAGATCCCCTCTCCCAGTTGTCTATCCAGCCATCAGTGGGTTAAACCATTAATGAGGTCAGAGTCAACATGATCCATCATCCCCAAAGCCCCACCTCTGAGCACAGGAGACTTTGGGGGACATTCCAAATTGAAGCCCTAACAAGACACAAGAAGAAATTTTTTTTATTCAGAGTTTCTATTATAAAGCTGAATATGTACACTCCCGGTCACATAAATTTGAAAATAGAATATAGTTTTGGTGGCAGTTACAACTGAGACAGGTATATTTAAACGTTGTTTAGAGAATATTTAATGTTAATAAATGCAATTTCTTTTTTTTTTTTTTTTTGGTGGTACTGGGGTTCCTAGAAGCCCTTCTTCCTACGGGCTACATTCCCAGACCTGTTTTATATTTTTTTTTATTTGGAAACAGGGTCTCTTAAGCCAGCGCGGCTGGCTCGGAACCAGCATGATTCTCCTGTCTCCGCCTCCCAAGCGTGGGGATTACAAGCGTGCGCCACCCCCCCACACCAGCAAAAAATTTTTAATTGTGGCTTGCAAGAAGATGAAATGACTCTGATATTTATATTTTTGATGTTGAATAAGGTCTCTTCAGCCAAGAATTCTTTAGAATTAAAGTTTGAGAGTCTATGATTATAGAATTATTTCATAACTTCAGTTATTTAATATATAATTATACATATCTATAATTATATAAATAAGACCATTGTGGATATTTTGTTTTGTTTGTTTGCTTGGTGGTAAGGGCAGAATGGGTAGGGAGAGTGGTGAGAATAGTTTACAATACTATCAAATAATATGTTAAAGTTGAAGTCTTAAGTATAATTAATGTTCAAAGTAGAGCTAGTAAACTTTACTTTCAGTCCATTTAGATTCTCAAAACAAGATATTTATATTATTCTGCCCTAATTAAAAAATATAAAAAATTAGCAAGTCATGCTTTAGTTTCTAATGTACATGTTTTTCTAAAGCTAATGTCTTTTTAGAAAACCTGAATTTTAAATAAATGTTACACCTTTGATTTAAGAGTAACAGAGTGCATAAACTAATGTTTTTCTTCCCTGATATAAGTTTAGTTAGTGACAAAAAAAGTTGTGCTGTTCAAAAGTTATTGGTAAAAGTTTGCAGTTCCTTAAAGAATATCAAGAGGCCCAGGACTCCATAGATATCTAATAAATATTAGAAAAGACAGGACCCAATATTTGTCAAAGATAAAGACAAAATATGGGTTGTAGAAACGGAAGCTCCATTATATTGACTCAGTTGTTCTCTTTAGTGATCTAACAAAGTATTAACCACTTAATTACACAGCTCAAGAGTAAAGTACTATTGAATTAAAAATTTAAAAACACTCAATATCTATTTTGAATTATATTTTGGAAGCAATAATTGGAAGCAACAATTAAACAATAATTGGTTGATTCCCTTGAGAGTCTGACAATCTTTATTCCTCTCTTCTGTATCTGTTTTTTGGTGTGTGGGGTGTGTGTGTGTGTGTGTGTGTGTGTGTGTGTGTGTGTCTGATACTCATGAGAGTAGAACTCATATAAACAGATGTTTAAGAGGTTTTTTGAGTCTTAAAGTGAATTATGAGAAATAAAAAAAGACCCTTGCTAGGACTTTCATAGCTATGTGATTTTATATATGTTGCTTAAATCTCTGTTCCTCAATTCCCTTGTTTCTAAGATTGGAATGGTAATAATGATACCTACTTTATTGGTTTGTTGTGATTATTAAATGGGTTGATGCATGGAAAATGCCAAGAACAGTACTCAGTACCCAGGACAAAATCCCTCAGTTAATGCTACTTATTGTTTCTTCTCAAGTCACCATGTATACCTTTTAGGAAGCATTCAATAAATATTAGCTAATACTATTGTTTAATTTGGTAACAGAATTTTGACTCTGTGCAAAGAGCTGAAGTCAAGATCTCTTGCTTTCACTAAATATACCAGAGACATTTTTAGCAAAAAATTGCTCAGATCATATGACAGAAATTATATTTTGACATGATTTTACTATGAGAAATTATATTCCTATAAGTCTGCATTGGTTTATTGCTCTGCCATGGTAAATGAGTCTCATCTATAAAAAACAAATTTGACCAAAAAGAGACTGAAATTTTTTGTATTTGCACAAATAAAGGTTATAGTGTTTACATACTCACTCACATTGTGATCAAGAACAGCTGAAAAGTTGTGAGTGCCTTTGCAAGAGCTTTGCTCTAATTCCATATCTATCCAGAAGGTTCCATGCACCTCCTCAAATCTCTAAGCCTGGCCAGGCATGGTGGTGCACTCGTGTAATCCCAGTATTTAGGAGATGGAGACATGACGAGTACAGGTTCTTGGCCAGCCTCAGCAATTTAGTGAGGCCCTCCACAATTTAGTAAAACCTTGTTTCAAAATAAACAATGAAATGGGGATAGGGGTGCACCTTAGAGGTAGAATGCCCCTATATTACACACACATACACACACACACACACACACACACATACACACACACACACACACACACACACACACACACACACACAATCTCTAAGGCTAAACTAGTGCTGCTGGATGAAGAAAGAATGGTTACCTCTTTGAGACTGTTTTACATTGCCAGATTTAGTTATCTGGGAGAATAGTTGAAAGTCACTGATAGACCAGATGCAAGTCAGATCCAAGAAAGACTGAGTTCAGTCTTCTCAAAGCCTGCTTATTAGAGTCACCTGGAAGGGTAAGCAAGAATCACCAAGGGCCACTAACAGTTAATCAGGATTTTGAAGTGTTCAGCAAAAAGCTAAGGGAGAATTTTATCACCTCCATGAAAATTACCTGGTAGTGGGTACTGTTCACCAGGCACTCTCCAAAGAGCCCATGAAAGTGCTCATCAATGAGTCAATGTTCACTCTGTGTATGATGGTGAAAGTCAAGCAGGATATTTTTGACTCTCCATCTTTCTACTCCCCATATTGCCTCTTTCCTCATGCACTAAGGAGGCTAAAATTCAAAGAAGGGGAAGCTAGAGAACACAGTGTAAGTTAAGAAAGAAAGAAATAGACTTTGTTCCCTTCCCTGCAAGAGGTATTATGATGAAAAGGAGAAGGGGAAGTAGTATTAACTTTGAATAGTTGGACAGTTTGATAATTTATGCAATCACACATTCAAATTCTGAAATGAAATGGCTTTGCAAAAAATTAATTGAGAGATTTTTTTAATTTCTTGATTTAGAATGATCATGGAACTTTAAAGCTTGTTATTATTTTCATCTAGGTGCAAAGGATAAACTAGTTCAGAGGGCTAGACAAAAAGGGCTTTATAATCATAGATAATAAACTATGTTTTCAACATACTAGTCTCACTACTTTAGAGAAATATACATTGAGGGAAAAAGTATCCCTATAATATGTAAAATGACCTCAAAAACACTTGTATAATTGGTTAAGTCAGGAAGCATAGAATTTTCTTATTCCCTGAAAAATTTGTTTTCTAAAAGGTAATTTTAAAAAGTTTTCAATAGTGAACTTCAGTGGATCAGGATTTTCTTTGTCTTCTCTTTCAGTGTCTTCCTGAAAGCCAGTTCTTTTATGCTTAAATACAAATAGCATCATTTCATAATAGAAAGATTTATAATTCCTCCCCCAGGCAAGAGGCATTTTTATTAGACAAATAGTCAAGTCTATTTTATGTCAAGACATGAGGTAAGATCCCAGGATGAAATCTGATACAAAAACATGCTGTCTTGTCTTGGGCCTACCCTCCTGGAACTTAAAACATTTTGTATAAAGAAGAAAGGGAACAAATAAGTTGGTGAATGAACAAGTTAATGTTAACTAGTGAAAAGGTCAAAGATCAAAATATTCAGTCATGTGATTAAAAAGCAAGTTAAAGAAAAGAACAACTTCCAGAGATTAGAAAAGTCTTCATGCAAACGTCTAGAAATGGGGTCTTAACAGTGGGTGCTGGTGGTGGTTTGAGAGAGGGACCACAGGGCCTATGGGGATGCTTAGTAGAAAAAGCAACAGGCCAAGGTAGCATACTTCATGGTTTATGCAGAACACATAAGGTCTCATAAACAGGTAATAATTAAAGAAAGAGAGGAAACTAAAACTTCTAAAGAAAGCAGAAAAACCAAAAGCAGTATATCTAGTAATAATAGTAACTGTGAAGTTTTTTTTTTTTGTGTGTGTGTGGTACTGAGGGTAGAACCCAGAGGCTTTCTACCTCTGAGCTATACTCCCAGACCTATTTCCTATTTTATTTGGAAACAAGGTCTCACTAAGTTGCTGAGAGCCTCACTAAGTAGCTGAGGCTGGCTTCGAACCTGTGCGATCCTCCTGTCTCAGCCTCCCAAGCGCAGGGATTACAAGCGTGTGCCACCATGCCCGGTTTATACACAGGGAAACTCAAAAGACTTTTTCTGTTAAGCCTCACAATGCATAACAGAAACAGGGCACTGTAGCTAACATAAAGAAGATGCCAAAATTCAAAAATTGGGACAAAACAATGATTGGTGTAAACTTAATTCCTTTAGACTTGTGATGTTCTATTTAATTAAAGATAACTTTGCTTAAAATTCAACTCGCAGTTGCACATTTGCCTATTTTATGTCTAGTGAAAGTAGATAGAGTAATTTAATTATTTATTAAAAGTAAGTATGTTTTTAGCTGGGTGTGGTGGTGCATATCTGTAATCCCAGTACTCAGGAGCCTGAGACAGGAGGATAGCAAGTTTGAGTCTCAGCAATTTAGTGAAACCTTCAGCAAATTACCAAGACCCTGTTTCAAAAAAAATTAAGAAGGACAGAGGGTGTAGCACAGAAGTAGAAACCCTAATACCCAAAATATTATATATCATGTATAATTATATAATAATACATATTTTATGCATTTAATATATACTTATTAGACATGTAAAATTTAGAAATAAATTTTAAATCTAAATTTAAAATTTCTAACCTGGCATTGTGAATAACCAAAATAACTGAATTTAGATGGAATCTCAAGTCCACATGAAAACTCAGTTTGCCCCAAGTTGAGTCTGACACCACTGTCTTGGCCTCCTTGCTTTTGTACATGTGGGATAGACATAGGAGATTCTACATAATTTCTATTAGCAGATAGCCACCTTACCCATAGTAGGAAGGAATAGAAAATAAGCTGAGAACTTGTCGTGGACAGTAAAATGTACACAGACACAGAAAACTCAAGTTAAACTTAATAATTTATTTCCTACAAATAAGTAAGTGTGAATCATCTCTCAATTTCAGCTTATCTTCACTCATGGAAGAGGATAATAAAATTCAATTTAGCTTGTATGCCACTGGAATTTGAACTTAAGCATCTAAATGAAAGTAGATTATTTCAGTTGTGATCCCAGGAACAATAGTTAGGAATGAAGAAGTGAGAAAGGAAAGGGAACGAGCCATTAGGGGCAGATGACTGCGGTCTGCACCTGGTGTGCTCTAGGAAACTGTGGAAAACATTTGTAGGGTTGTTCTATTGAGAGATAAAGGAGTTGGAGTATTTATATTCTAATGCCAATCAATCATTGCTTGAATTCTATTTCCAAGGATATCACCTGTCTATCCAATGGGGACAAAGAAACTCCTGAGAAAAAGAAGTACAGAGGTTTCCAGTAGAAGCTTTCAGGAATAGTAAGACCTAAAGGGAAATGGGAGGATCGTCAAAAGTGCGCACCACTCTACCTATTAAGCAAATAAACCACTTTGCATCAAAATATTGTGGAAACCATGAATTCTATATAAATTAATATCAAGTAGATATCTGTGCCCAGATATGATCAATTCACAATGTACACATCTCAAGACATCACATTGTACCCCATAACATTAAATTATTTATCAACTAAAAATAAACCTTGTAAAGATTATATATAAAGAAGAGTTTTTGGTATATACCTTTGTGCTCAATGATCAGCATGATTTGATCATCACTATTATTTGAATATTGATATTTGGATATCATTCATATGAATTTTGAAAATTCTGAGGTGTCTGTCACAGTAATCTCATAAATTTCATTATTATAGAAAATATTATTTTCTTTTTAGTATCGGAGATTTAACCCAGGGGCATTCTGTATCCTAGGTACAAACCCAGGACTATTTTACTTTTTATTTGGAAATAGGGTCTAAGTTGCTGAGCAGGTTGCTTACTTGCTGAGGCTGGGTTTGAACTTAGTATCTTCCTGTCTCCACTTCCCAGGCAATAGGATTACAGGTATGTGCCACCATACACTGACAATTTTTTTATTTAAATAGTAGAGAAATCCAGGAGTATAGCAGATTCAAGGTCAGCAGAATATATATGTTTCAAATATGCATATTATATATTGTTATATATACTATATATTGTTATATATACTATATATTGTTATACATATATATATATATATATATATATATATATATATATATATATATATTCAGAGGTAGTATGCTCATAGTTTCAACCCACCATACCCCCACTTTCCCAGTCACACATAAAGAAAATAACAAAATTTAACATGAAGTCAGAATTGTCCAGGAAAAAATTATCCCATTTGCAATGGACCATGCCCGGTGCTGCTACATAATTCATTTCTGAGTAATCATGTATTACAGTTGACATGAGTAAGAAAAATTGCAAAGAGATGAGCAAAGAGTTCTTTGAGGTTCTTCCCAAGTCTAAAATTCTACATAGTTTAATTTGTAAGATGGAAATAAGTTTAAGAAAAAAATATATAAATCTAAAAATCAACTTTCCTTGAGTATACTTAAAAGAATCCATAACAATAACTAAAATGCTAATGTTGCTGGATCAAGCTGGTCCAAATTGTTGCATTAGGATAGATGCCTGGTCAGCAGGAAGCAATTTGGTCTTCTGCAACACCACCCAAGCCAGCACCCCATAGCTAGCATGTTGAAAGATAAATATGCTTAATGAGGAAAAAGTTACCAAACTTTGAAAATAAGCCATCTTTATAAGTAGGATATTGCATTAAAAAGTAATTATATGGCACATGGGAGTCTGATTCTCCTATGTATAAGTGCTGTAATGGACACCAACTCCTGAAAAACAGTTTGAAAAAAGAATTATGCACAACCTAAGTGGGGTACGGCATAGGCTGATATCTGAGTACTGAGCTGGGGATTGACCCATTACAGGGGTTAGTTAAATGTTTGGAATAAAATTGTAATGGTTTTGCTTATTTTATTTTTGAATAGCACCTTAGAAATTTGTGACTTATTTCAGCAAAGGAAACACTATACAAATGAATTAAGGAAATGACTCCCTTTAAGTTCTCTTGATAATTCTTTTAAATCAATGGTTCATTAAGTACAGTTCACTGCCAGCTGTTTAAGCTTTACCTAATTTATTCATTGTTTGCACTAGTCTATATACTTCTACAAAATTTTAGAGTATTTTTTTTACTAGAAATAAATGTATATTACTTATGGTATAGTTTGCTTGATAATAGTATCTACTAACAGCAATTTATTTTGTGAAACTTAAGAGTTTGTCACATATATATTTAAAGGTATATTATCTCTATTCACTGAAAAAGAAAAATATATTTCCAGAGTTGAACATACACTTTCAAATCTCATGCTAGATCTCAAAGGAATATTAGAGTATATGAACATAAGTGTCAAGACGAAGGTAATGATGGATGGAGGATTAAACAAACACTACTCTAATGTCAATAGCAATTCTCCCCATATAGAGATTACATATTTAAAAGAATGCTTTGAAGGTTAGTAGTAACTTGGTACAAACCGGGTTTCAAATTTAATAAGCTCCATCCTTTCCTACTCTTTTGATTTTTAAGAAAAATCAAGGGAACAAGCTTTTCTTTCTTGGTAAATTTCTTACAAGCTCCAATTTGCACTTCAATTCCGATGAGCACACATCTTTAAAGGAAATTCAAAGTAAATATGACACCTAATTTAAAGACTTTCAGTTGGCTCCATGTCAGATTACAAGCTGATTCTAAGCCATTTACTGAAGTTTAAAGCTTGAATTGGATTTATTCTGTCCTACTGAGACAAAAAATAGGTCCTTAAGACCTAAAAAGTTAATAAGATGTACTTTTAGTTGTTAATAGTAGCTTTTGCAGAACAAAGTTGTGCCAACTCGGCAGTTTGCACCTGTCCGTAGACTTTCTTTAAGTTTTGGAAGAAGGGAAATTTCTAATTTTGGAAAGAGAATTGCACTATGTTTCTTCTCGATATTACATTCTCTGTAAGTCCTATGTTTTCTACTGTTTCCCAAAGCTTAGGGTGGTTCTGGCATGTGTAAAACAAGGCAGTTTAGAATAATAATACCCCAAAGAGTTTAAGCTATAATCCACTTTAAATTAAAAGTGACAAAACCAGTAATTTTTCCAGCATTTAAGCAAGAAAGGATACTTGCCAACAGTGAAAGATAAGATGAAGAAAGAGGAATGGTACAATCTCCTAACTCCTAATCTCCTGTTCGGTCAGGACTAATAGATTAGTAAAGTCCCCATTTACTCAGTCACTGAAGAAATTTTATTAGCCCCCTTTGTCTTAAGAATTATCGGGAATGACAGGCCAGTAAGAAAGATGTGGAAGGCATGTCTCTCCCCTCCTGTAAACTTCCATCAGAATAAACGAGATGGAAAACATGCCTTTTAAGAGAACTTTAACGGAGAAATGCCTTTCAGTTAATTACAAGGTCAATGATATAGCAAATAGACATAAAGGATTAAAATTGTTAACTTCACCTAGCAAATGAAACACAAATAATATTTAAAATCTTAACAATTTCCACAGCATGGCAAAAAGGAATCACAATTGATGTGGTCCACAGAATTCAAACAAGTCATATAGATTGTCTTGTAAGTTAGGCATCTTCTTTTTAGTTTCTGGGTTGTGAGGTCATCCAGGTAACTATGTAAGCCTGACCTGTCTCTTCAGGCTGCATATTTGTTATTTTGGGATTTAAACTAACATACCTTTTGATTTGTGATCAAAGAAAGAAGGAAAAAGGGTATATTTAAACTAACTGGTAACATTACTAAATAATGATAAAATCTAATGACTGTTGATAATTTATTATTCAATTAAATAGTGTTAACTAGCACTTAATTTGATACCATTTAACCCTATAGAACCAAACTTCCATTATTGCACACTCACACTATTGAAATCATGTGTTTGTCTGCATATTTTATACTCTTTAAGAGATAAAAAATATATATTCATACTTTTTAAACCCAGTAACTAATCTGTTGAGTTAAATATTGCTGGTTGGATAGCATTCGTTAAAATATTCTGTTACTAAATATCTAAGTTTCAAAGATTATTCTTTTTTGTACAAAGTAAAATGAATTTGATTTTTTGTTTATAATAGTGTCATCTCAATTGAATTAAGATGTGCTCTTTCAACTGTGAGATATCGATTTGGCATGAAGGGAATTAGCAAGAGTTGTCTCAAAGCCCTATGGAAGCAGAAGCCACTTAGTAGAGATGAACAAAAAATTCAAGAAGTAATTACCCTTCCAATAATCCTGGTTGTGGAAAGAAGAGATGGTAAGAATATACTATAGCATGCAAAACTGAGGGCTTTCAGGACTGGAAAAGAAGGTCTAGAAAAAAAAGAAAGTTGATGAACCACATTAGGTGCTACATTTAACCTTGATAATTTAGGAAATACTTAAGATCCATGTAAAGAATATAAGAATTATTATTCCACAATACATACACAGTATATAGAGAGGTATTTGATGCTTCAAAAAGATAGCTAATCAGCTCAAAGTCAGACTTTTCATTTCACCATAGGTAGGGTAAAAGAATGTAGACAAAAGTAAAATCACATTTATCATGTGAGGGGACAGAATATATACCTAGGGATAGTTTGAAAAGATAAGCCAGGCATGGTAGTACACACCTGTAACTTTATGATTTGGGAAGCTGAGACAGGATGATATAGTAGTGCATGCACATGCATATCCATGTTTTAGCAGCACAATTCACAATAGCCGAATTTATGGAACCAGTGCAGGTGTCCCACAACAGATGAATGGGTTTTCAAATTGGGGTATATACACACAATGAGATTCTACTCAGCCATAAAGATGAAAAAAGTTGTCATTTGAAGAAAAATGGGTGGAATTGAGAATATTATGCTAAATGAGATTAGCCTGTCTCAGAAAGTGAAACATTATGTTTTCTCTTATATGTGGAAGCTAGGGGAAAAAAAACTGAGAAAACAGAGATGTCAGATAAATGAAGAAAAAGGCCAGTAGGATCTGGGAAGTGAAATGGGGTGGGGAGGGAGAAGATTCGATTAAGGAGTAAATTCAAACAAGCCTATGTACATTTATGAAGCTATCTGTACAAATTTCAATATTATGAGTAGAGAAAGCGGGGAGTGGGGTGGGATCCAGAGGGAAATGCATCAAGTGCTATATGCATGTATGTTTCTACCACATAAAACTTTAATGTGATGTATGGTTACAATGCACTTAATAAAATTTTATTTATTTATGTATTTATTTATTTATTTATTTATTTATTTATTTATTTATTTATTTTTGCGGGTTTGGAGATGGAACCCAGAGGTATTTGACTTCCGAGCTACACCCCCTGCCCTATTTTTTTATTCTTTATTTTGAAACAGGGTCTCACTGAGTTGCAGAGGGCCTCACTAAGTAGCTGAGGCTGGCCATGAACTGCAATCCTCCGGTCTCAGCCTCCCGAATGCTGGGATGACAAGCGTACACCACCATGCCTGGCTTAATAAAATTATATTTTTAAAAATTGACTGTGAATTTCATAAAAGTAAAATAAATTATATAATGTCATTTGTTTTAACATTTATTGTTTAGTAATCACTTGGTGATTTTTTTCTAAAAGATAACTTAGGAGAATTGTTTATTTTTTTATTGGTGCATTATAGTCATACATCTTAATGAGGTACAAGATGGTACAGGCATACATGGACATATCACTCAGCCCTTCCTCACTTGAGAAAAACATTACGTGCTTTTATTGGTGCCTTATGGTCTCACATCATATTGCAAATCATGTTGAAATGACATACATGCACACAGCGCTTGATGGGCACCCACCCATTGCCTCCCCATTTCTCTTCATCCCAATACAGAGCACTGAGACTGATGTTGGTATATTCACATATATACACATAGTCAAAGGTAGTATTTCTGATACTGAACCTCAGTCTTCCTCCTCCCCTTCCCTTGGACCAACTTCCTGGCCCCTCTGAGGTTTCTCCTCCATTATCTGGAGTCCCTCTTGTATCCCAATTACTCCCTAGGTTGTGCATTTTAGAGAAAACATAAAACCCTTCACTTTCTGCAACTGGATACTCTCACTTAACATAATTTTCTTAGGAGAAAATTTTTTTATTATAGAGAAACAATTCCTCTGACTTTATTTAGCCTTTTTATAATTTTCTTAAGAAGTATTGTTTTATTGCCAGGCATGGTGGCATATTTCTGTTATCCCTGTACTTGAGAGGCAGAAACAAGTGGCTTTCAGGTTCAGTCTCAGCAACTTAGTGAGACCCTAAAAAATATAAATAAAAAGGGCTTATTGTGTAGCCCAGATGTAGAGTGCTCCTAGGTTCAACTCTCAGTACCAAGAAAAAAAAATCATTATTTTTTTGCCAAATAAAAAGGAAATGTAGTCAACAGTAAAAGATATAGTGATATTACTTTTATAGTTAGAAACAAAACTTTCTACTTGCCAAATATTTTAAGATTTGAAAATATTGGCTTCACTACTAAAATGAAACCAAATGGAACACATGACCTATAATGGGCTTTTCAATGCTTCCAATTTAATTCCTATGTCAGAAACCTCTTGCTAATAGGTGTGACTCTTTGATATATTGGTAAGTTCTCTTTCTTTAATAACTTCAATTTTATTTATGTGGTAAAGCAATAAAACTAGCAAAATAAGTTGAATTGTTTTAAAAAAAATGTTTCCATAGCACATTTGAAAACACCAACTAAAGTCCGATTCAAACAAATATCAATATGTAAAAGCTTTTTAACAGAACCTCCCCATTCACCAGGGACATTCTTATCAAAAATCTATCAGTCCAAAGCCAATCCAATTAGATGATGGAGAGAACATATGAATTAGTGTAGGAAAACATTCCTTTACAATCACAAATAGCTCCTCTGAGAGATGACACACAGAGATCGGCCTTCTGTAAATCTGTTCAGGCCCTCTCCAATGCAGAAGGGAGAGACACAGAATAAAATTAATCAAAACAGAAAGTTGCTATGTAGTGTCTAGGAGTCCTAAGTGTTGAGTAGACTATGTGGAGAGAAATTAATGGTACAATTAATTATATATATATATATATATATATATATATATATATATCACTGTATAACAGTTATATATTATGGAAAAATTAATGGTACAATGAGACACATAAACACACACACACACACACACACACACACACACACATATATATATTTTTTTCCAGTTATGACACTAACATATATATATATATATCCAGTTAAGATACTAACATTGATTTTTTTCCAAAATATATACAATTCTATAGTTCTGTTGGTGAACCTTAGAAAGAGGCACATAACCCATTTACATTCCTCATTCTCCAGGGATACCTGCACTCTGGCATGGTGTTATTTACACTTGTAATCCCCGCGCTTGAGAGGCGGAGACAGGAGATCGCGCTGGTTTGAAGCCAGCCTCGGTGGCTTAAGAGACCCTGTTTTCAAAAAATATATAAAATAGGACTAGGAGTGTAGCCCGGAGGTAGAAGGGTTTCCAGGAACCCCAGTACCACAAAAAATTAAAAAATAAAAAAAATAAAAATCAAGATTGCCCATGACTACTACTCTTGTGTTTTTTTTTTTTTTTTACTTAAGTTCTGATGATAGTAATAAAATAATTGTCTTGTCAATGTTTCCCCAGTTCTTTAAATTCAACCTGCTTTGTATCTATCTGGCTTTGAGCACTTTAAAATAAGCATTGTTGATTTTATTATGGCTGTTGCAGAAACTGGCATGTTATTTCTTCTTTCCAGGTTTAATACAAAAAGCAAAATGAAGCTAGCCTTTGGGGACAGTGTATTTAGTACACAACTCAACTCACATATTTCTTGTTCACAAATTTTATAGTCTCTTCACATCTGTTGTGGGTTTCATCAGCAATTTTAGCTTATAACTTCTCAATTTTCTGAAGCCAAGATATTCAACGGGAAAAAATACCATGAGTCTTAATAAAAAAAATTCTTCCAATTTAAACAAATGATATATTGGAAATATTTAAAGATGTGAAAGTCAGGTCTTGAATTTGAGGTAGTGTCTGATATATTAAGACTTCCCTACAAAGAATGAACATCTTAAGGCAAATGTTTCAGCTCAATACTGCAATGCTTACAAACCTGTTTTCCTAATCCTTTCCTGTTTTCTCCAATAGACTATTGTTCTTTGTTGCACACATTTTTCCTTTTGGCTTCCAAAATTCTTTTATCTCACCTGAATATATCTCCTACTTGGCTGAATTTAAATCCAAATGCTATTTTGCAAATACTTGCTTAAGTTGCCATCTCTATGAAAAGTACCCCAAGCTTTTCTATTTGGTTTATTTTATTTTATGGTCCCCTCCCTTATAACTATAATGAAACACTAAGATTGAACATAGAAAGAGTGCAAGTAGGTATTTGCTAGATAGGGAGAGAAAGTGAGAGACAGACAAAGAAAATAAAAGGTCACAAATGAACTTCTGTTGATATTTAATATTTTAACTAGATACTTTTCTGACTTATTCCCTTGAGTCTTGTCTTATCATGTCCTCTCATGAATGAAATGCTAGACCGCACTACTGAAATAGTAATTTAAAACATTTTTCCTGTTGCTTAGTCAGGCACGTTTATCTGTACCCTCTTGAACTTTCTAATATTCTTCTCAGGCATAGGACCCTCAAGGTGAATTCAAAAGTTTCCCTTATACTTCCCTCTTTTTCTGCATTTTACCTGTATAAGGTATAATGCTCTAATATTTCATTATCGAGTTTATCCCAAATATGCAAATATGTTCTTTTTATGTTTATTATATTAATATTAGTGGCATTTTTTCAAGATGTATTTCATAGGACACTAATATAGAGGTAATTTGTTAGTAGGTGAGAAAAATGCTCATATTAGGTTCTAAAACAATTTTAATAAATAAAATGTAATTTTAATAAATAAAATGTAAAAAATAATATTTAATAATATGACCTAGTTTTAAAATGTGTTATATCTGGAAAGGTATGTGTAATCATTCTGAAATACATGAACCATTGGTTTTGAGTCAATACATTAATCTGAATGCACCATTTTTTAATTAAATTTACATCAGTGTGTGTCATCTATTTGGTAAATCACTGTTGCATTTTGTATATGTATGTAATTGAGAGTCTCACTAAGTTGCTGAGGCTGGCCTTGAACCTGTGCTCCTCCTGTCTCAGCATCCCAAGTACTAGGATTACAGGCTTGTGCTACCATGCCTGGCTTTAACTTTTTTATATAGTTTTCTGTTATCCGTTTTGTGAATAAATATTTAAATACTTTTATCTTTCCTAAAGCTTTTATTTCTCCTAAAACTAAGAGGACAGAGAAGAATTAATTGTTGGTGCCAACAGATAATCATAATAGGAATGTTATAACTCTGTCAGATCATAAACATCAATAACTTCACAATAGTACTGAGCAAGTAGAAAGGGATTAGGAGAATGACAGAAGCAGTGATCCTGGTAGAAATGACACTGAAATAATATCTAGGGTATTGATTTAAGCTCTCTACCTTAACTAATCTGAGAGAAAATAAAACATTAATGGCATTACACATGCATGAACAAATAGGGTTATGGACAAAATTCCTGAATCCTCTGAGTAAGGGGTTCCTATCTAGGGCTAAGTGAGATTGACAAATTTCCTCCGCCAAAATCATTTGGCATAAAAACAACAATTTCCATGCTTTAGAAATGAAATAAAGGTGTTTGTGCTGAAAACACTCCTAAAAATGAGGTAAAAAGAGTAGGAATTCATGGATTTCTGGCCTGGGCTGTTCCCACCCTTATTTACAGTTTAGTGGTCAGGGAGGGTTCAGTAGGATGAGGCCCCATGAGAACTAGCTGCTCTGCCTTTACGGTCAAAGGGAACCCACTCAAATTGGAATAGTGAGCAACCACTACATTTAATAACTTTATCAGAAGAGCGATCATATTTAAGGTCAAGATTGAAGCAATCATATTCTTGTCAGAATCTGAGAACATGAAAAGCAAAGACCTAAGAGAACTTCGAGCAGCCACACACTTTTGGCCGACCTCAAGGAGGCTTCACATATACACAGAGGAGACAGGAGAGATTCTAGTGGAGGAGGCTGGGTAGACAAACAGTCTGAACTCAAATACACTCTCCCATCCACATAGAGACCTTTCAGTGGCATAAAGAAGCATTATTGGTGCCAAATGCTTGCGCATGCTGTTTTTCTAATTGTTGGCTGACAACTAAGATATGCAGACGGAGGGAAAAATCCTGGATAGCCAGATTTAAAACACAACACAAATAAACAAAATAAAAAACATCAGTGGCCATACACCATGAGGGAAGAAGATTTAGCCAAAAATAAGTCATCAATCAAGGAAACCAACCAACAAACAAATCAGTAATGGCAGACTTGAGGTGGAAAAAAACAAATCTGAATTTAGAAGATGCTATAATATATAATTTTTAAATGTCCAGTTTTCCATTAAAAATGAGACATGCAAAGAAATAGAAATGTGTCTTTCATACTCTGGAAAGAAACGGCCAAGAATGGAAATGGACTGAATATCCTAGATATTGGGACTTGGCAAAGGATAACTTTAAAATAGGTGTTATAAGTGTTTTCATCACTGTAAAGAGGGCTATGTTTAAGGAATTCAAGGAAGGTATGATAACAATAGTAACAAAATTTCTCAATAAGAAGATACAGATTATTCTTATAAATGTATATGCTAGAGTTAAAATATGGTATAGCTTAAGTGAAAATAATCACTAATTATATGTAAGAGCAGATTCAAAGTGGCAGAAGAAAAAAGCAGTGAAAGCTGTGAGCTTAATCCATTACAGTGATCTCATCTGAAGTCTAGAGAGAAAAAAACAAATGAAAACATTTCGCAAAGTCCTATTGGAAAATCAAAAGACCTGATTTCAAAACTTAATATAGAGCCATGGTAATGGAGACACTATGCTATCAGAACAGAAATATTGACTAATGGAGCACAAATAAAAGTCCACAAGTAAATCCTTATATTTATGGTCAATTGATTTTGACAGTTCCCAAGACAATTCAATGAGGAAATGGTCCTCATTTGAACAAATAGTTGAACTGAATGAATATTGACATATAAAATGAAAATGAAAACATATACACTCTCAGAATAATAATAGAATCAAGTCTAAGAATAAAAATTATAAAAATGTTGGAAGAAAGGATACCATAAAATATTTGTACTTTAAGCAAAGAGGTCTTACATGAGTACAGAAACATGAATGCTAGAAGAAATAATTGATAATTTCTATTTTACCTACACTAAAACTTTGCTTCAAAAGATACTCTTAAGAAAATACAGTGAAAAGTGAGATACTGAGAGAAAATAAGTGACTAAATATATTTTTAAAGTTTTATATCTCATATGTATACAACTTTCAGCTTTATAAAGTCAAAGAAAAACTCAACTAAAATTTATGAAAGTGTTAGATATTTAATTAAAATGGGTATGTAAATGACAAATAAACAAATGAAAAGATGATCAACACCATTGATAATCAGTGAAATGCCAGTTAAAACTTAAAACTATAACTTACAGAGAGATTACCAAAAGAGTAGCAAGTCTATAAGAATGTAAAAATATAGGAGCCCTCATTTATTGTTTGTAAGAATATAAAATTTTATAGTCACCTAAAAACAGTTCTATTGTATCTTCAAAAATTAAAACATACACAGATTATTTGATTTCATAAAACCCTATTGCTAGCACTTTACCAAAGTAAACACAGATATGCACATGAACGTTAATAGCAGAATTATATGTAATAGCCAGGATATAAAAACAACCCACATTTCTATGAGCAAAAGATTGGATATGCAAAACATGGTCTGTTCATCCAATTAAATACTATTTGGTGCATTGTAGTCATACATCTTAATGGGGTAGAAGATGGTAGAGGCATACAAGCATACAGCACTTATTTAGTCCTTCCCCAATTCCCACCCCATGGCCGCCCATCTTCCTTCTTCTCATTTTTGGCTTAGTGATTGACTTTTATATGTTGGGAATGTACAATAAGCCAATAAATTTTTAAAAATAAATAAAAATTCTGAGGGACATTATGCTAAGTGAGATTAGTCAGTCACAAAAATCAAGAAATTGGATCCTCTCCCTAATATTCAGAAGCTAGAGAAAAAAAATGGGTCATAGGAAGAATTCTACATGATGAAGGAGAAACCATACATAAGCAAATAAGGAGACCTAACTGAGGGTGATGGGACAGAGGAAGAGGGAAATTCCCTAATGTACATGATGCATCACAAACATATCAAAGTCAATCACAAAGTCAAACATGAAAAAGAGAGAGGGGGAAGGGAATAGGGTGGAAATTGAGAAAGGGCTAATTGGATGATGTGTGCATGTGATGGTGCCTCTACCATCTTGTACCCCATTAAGATGAATGACTACAATGCACACAAAAAACAAAAAAAATTAAAAAGTAAATTGACAATACATACACATCCATACATATACATGTATATATGTATGCTATATATGATATAGGTATAACAAAGAGTTAAATTAAAAATGTATTTTGTTTAAAAAAACAAAAATAAATACTATTTGGTTAAAAAAACTACTAATGTTGTTCCTCAAACATATTCTAACTGAAAGCTACATGCCAAATACTATATATCACATTATTCTATTTATATAAAATATCTAGTAAAGATAAGTTTGTAGATATAGAAAACAGATTATCACTAGTCCAGAGTGAGGAAGTAGAGACTGACTACATGGTAGTTGATATTATGCATGGAAGAACTTTTGGGGCTGATGAAGAGGTTCTAAAGTAGTTTGGTAGTGATCGTTGGAGATCTCTATAAATTTACTTAAATAAATAATTGTGTCACATACTGACAGTGAGTGAACTTTATTTTATTTAAATTATACTTCAGCAAAACTTAAAAGTAGATCTCTTTGTACTCTTTGATCTTGCTTGACATTATGTTTCTCTTTATTCCTCTTCATAATTTGTTTTAGGGACGCCGTAGTTTTCCATATAATCTATTATAAAATTAAATCTGGTTTAATATTATTGAAATATGCTGGGCGTGGTGGAGCAAGCTTGTAATCCTCGCACTTGGGAGGCTGAGACAGGAGGATCGTGCAGGTTCGAAGCCAGCTGGCTTAAGAGAGCCTGTTTCCAAATGAAATATAAAATAAGGCTGGGAGTGTAGCCTGGAGGTAAAAGGCCCCTGGATTCCATCCCCAGTACCACACACACAAAAAAATTATTGAAATACTCGATAATTGCAATGAATAGCTGGTATTATTCCTCTCCATAAGTTCTTCATTATTTTTCTCATACCCCAACTTCACAAATGATATATAACAAACAACCTTTTATTTTTAAAAAAATATTAAGATACTGAGATGGGCAAGGGAACTAAACAGACACCTCACAAAAGAATAAATTCAAATGAAAAATAAATGCATGAAAAAATGGCTCAACAACATTATCAATTAAAGAGATGCAAATCGCCGGGCGTGGTGGCACACACGTAATCCCCACGCTTGGGAGGCAGAGACAGGAGGATCGCTCTGGTTCGAAGCCAGCCGCGCTGGCTTAAGAGACCCTGTTTCAAAAATATAAAATAGGTCTGGGAGTGTAGCCCGAAGGTAGAAGGGCTTCCAGGAACCCCAGTACCACCAAAAAATAAATAAAAGAGATGCAAATCAAAATTATCCTTAGATTTCACCTAACTTCAACTAGAATGGCAATCATTCAAAATACAACAAATGCTGGTGAGGATGTGGAGAAGTGGGAACTCTAAAACATTGTTGGTGGGATTGCAAATTAGTGCAACCACTTTGGAAAACAGTATGGAGGATCCTCAGAAGAATGGGAACAAACTCACCATATGATCCATCAATACCACTTCTGGGTACTTATTCAAAAAATTAGAAACCAAACTATTAAACTAATGCATGCCTAACTATGTTCATAGCTGCACAAATCACCATTGCAAAACTATAGAACCAGCCAAGTTGTCCATCAACAGATGAATGGATTACAAAACTATGGGATATGTGAACAATGGAATTTTACTCAGTCATAAAGAAAAACACCATTGCATCATTTTCAGAGAAATGGATGGAACTGGAGAACATCGTTATGCTAAGTGAGATTAGTCACAAAAAATAAGAAATCAGATGTTCTTCCTATATGTGTAAGCTAGGGAGAAAATGGGTCATAGGAAGAGCTCTAGATGAAGAAGGAGATTCTACAGATTAGCAGTAAGGCAACCTGAGGGTATGGGTGGGGGAAAGGCAAATTTTTTAATGTTCATTATGTATATTAACAAGCATGTCAAAATCAATCACTAAGCCAAACATGAGAAGGAGGGAGACTGAGGGAATGGGAAGGAAATTGGGTAAAAGCTAATTGGGTGATGTGTGTGCATGTATGCCACCACCATCTTGTACCCCATTAAGATGTATGACTGCAATGCACCAATAAAAAGTTAAAAAAATTAAGATATTAAAAGATATCAAATGCTGCTGCTTTTCTTCAGGCCCTTTGGATTTTTCATCTGGAAATATGGAATTACTCTACTGTGCCCCTGGTTCCAGAGTCATTCTCCTTAACTTCATTTATAGGGCATCATAGTTTTTATGAACATAATTTCAAGTACACTACACACTTCTTCACAGTTTAGTCATAATTCTATTGCCTTTGCAGGTATTTTGTTTTTTCTTTTTCATTCTGTCTTCTTTTCCCCTATTTTCTGCCATCTATTTTTTCTTACCAAAACAGCAGATCATTTTATAGATTTATTTGTGTGTGGTTGATGGGAATGTACTGGGGATTGAACTAATTTTGAACTACATCCTCAGCCTTTTTTATTTTATTATGTAGAAACAGGGTCTCACTACTATTGCTGACAGCCTCACTAAGTTGCTAAAGCTGGCTTTTAACCTATGATCCTGTTATCTGATCCTTCCAATTACTGGGATTAGAAATATGTGACACCATACCTGGAAGTTTTATAGATTTAAATCAAAGTTTCTTTAAGTCCTGAAACCATGTGTAATTGGTTTGTATATGCAAGCATCGTCTTTCTTTAAGAAGTGTCTAGGTGGCCTTGACTGACAGACAAGGCCACCTATAACTTGAACTCAGCTTCACTTCAACACCAACTAATCTCTCTGTAGCACCTTCTCAAAGAGAGATAAGTACCACTTGTAATCCCCAGAAAATAGTCCTATTATTTACCTCTCTGCATTTATATAGTCTCTTCACCATGCCTGTCTATATTCTACATATCAGGTGGATTGAACAATAGGAATTTATTTGTTCATAGTTTGGGAGCCCTTAGGTAACCTCTAAGAGCTGGGAAGAAAGGATCTGCCCAAGCCTCTTTGCTTTGGCTAATAAGGTGGCCTTCTTCTCCCTGGGTCTTCACACTGTCTTCCTTCTATACATAATTATGTCAAAATATCCTCTTCTTATAAGAACACTAAGTAAACTGAATTAGGACCCACATAATGACCACATTTTAACTTAATAAATGTAAAGTCCATATTTTTTAAGTATAGCTATACTTGAGATACTAGTAATTAGTTCCTCAAGCTGGGAGGGGTGTTCTTTTGTTTATTTCTTTTTTGTGAGGATGACAAAATTCAGTTCATAATACATGCACAATTCAAATACATATTTAGAGAACTTCAAATCTGATGAATTTCAGAAAAGCAACAACCTCTTCATGGTTTGGAATACAGTAAAAGTTTTATTAATTCTGAAAATTTGTCTAGTAGCCTTATTTTCCTGAAAATATTTTAGTTGTTATGGTGACAAATGATAATACCAAATTTACAGAATCCTAAGCCAATATTATTTGGAAAAATAGATACACTAATGAAGTAAACAGTGCATCTATAAGATGTTTTAATTTTCATATTAAATGTATCTGGGTATTTCTGATTTTAAGAGAAACAAATAAAGTTGAAAAGAAACCCAAGTCTGGTCTTAAAAGCAAAACTGAACTATCTTTTACTTTGATAAAACAGCAAACATTAGCCAAACAACTACAGATCCAGAGCTGCAACTGTCAGTGTAGAGTTGATTTTGGAACCTGACCAGTCTCCAACGTCATTTTTTGCACTCAAATACCATTAACTCCCAATGGGGAAATGAGAGGTCTTAGATCTACTGAACTCTAACTTCTTTAACTCTGACTTTCAGGTCCAGGGAACTCCTTTATCTTCCAGAAATAGCATTTAACCTTAGTTTTTTAGTATTTAGAATTCTATAAGCAAAAATGTCTGATAATAAAATAACAGTATTTCTGAAAAATATAACACATTAATATTCAAATTTTGAATGAGATGATTAAGTTTGTTTCAGGTTATTTTTCCTGATAAAAACTTAGATTTCTGTGAGAACAAAAGAATAAATAGATTTTAATATTCTGACCATAAATCAATGACTATCTTCAAGTTTTGAATAATTTTATGAACAAGAACATAAAGCACAGCACATCTATCACTATATTACCCATGCTCACACGCACACATCCTAAAAAAATCCAGTCATTTAATTACCTTCCACGTGTTTTTACGAGTTTAAATGTGAAAGTGAGATGGGAAGGCAGACAGCTGAGGAATCAAACCATAAAAGAAGAGGCGAGCTAAGTGCAATAAACCTAATCTTGAACACAAATGTACACAGCTGTGCAGTCTTCAGGCACCAGAGAACCTGTCTGCATGTAATGCAATATTGAGAAAAAACATCCTTGTTCTCAGAAGAAGCTTCTCCATTTCTTTTGCTTTTGTGTTTTAAAAGTCATAGATCTCAAGATATGGGAAGTATTTATAAATGCTTCCTCCCTTTGAATGATCTTTCAGGACTGAAAGGTTAGATTAAAAAAAATCAGGATTTCTATCTTTAATTCCAATGGTTATCTTAACATGAAAATACTATCTTCTCTAAGAGTCTATAGAAGTGAAAAATTTATGCTCCAAAAATGTTAATATACACCACAGATATATTAAAACATTTGGAGTTTCATGGAAGAATTATGTATGTATCCAAATAAAATCAAATATACTACTTTACAAAAGGCCTAGTGTCAATGAAATAAGTGAATGAATTTAAATTATTAAAATCTATTTTTCTACTATATCCTATTTTAAGATAATTATTAAAATGCATAAAAACTATATTTTATGTAAACAAAGCCTAAATAAATAAAACATTTAAGAATTCCCACACTTGAACAAAAAGAACTGTTAAAGAACCATAATAAAATTCATTCATCAAGACCCCAAAAGCCTTGGCATAGAGCTCTACCTGTGCGAGCCTAGGAGATGTATTGGGGTGCTGGCTGATAATTCTTAGAAAAGATCAATGGGCTTTGATTATGTGAAGAGTGGAGAGCTGCAGCAGTGACATTTTTAGTTGATGTGATCCATGTGGGTGGGAAAGGAATAGACAAACCTGATTTATTTTAGTGTTTAATGCATACCTTTTTTCTCGCATACCAGTGCGACATCACAGTGCCTAGCAGAACACTGATGACTTCAATTCTATGAAACCAAAGGGATTCCCTTCTCCTGCACTTCAACACCCATCTGAAAAACTTTCCTCTACTCTGCTTCTCCATCAAGGAATCCAAACATGCTTCTGCTTACACTTCTTGCACTTTGATATTTGAAGCAAACAAAACGGAATTAATTTGTTTCCTTGGGGCAAATAACAGTACAGCAACAAGAGTAAAACTGCCCTCCTATCTCTTTAATCGTCTATTTTACTTTCTTCCTTATAATTCCTGGGGAGAGAGATAAAATGTTACACCCTGGTGTTGTTTGTCTTGATATACAAAATACTGAAAACCTTAATCTACACTTAGGTGGGAAAAAATTGCATTTCCTCAAAGGGGAAACAGAGTATGGATGTAAAAAGGAAAGAAAAGAAAAGAAGAAAGGAAGAAAGAAAGGAGGGAAAGAGGGAGGGAGGGAAAGAGGAAAAGAAAGAAGGAAAGAAAGAAAGAGAAAGGAGGGAGAGAGGGAGGGAGGGAAGGAAGGAAGAAGGAAAGAAAGAAAGAAAGAAAGAAAGAAAGAAAGAAAGAAAGAAAGAAAGAAAGAAAGAAAGAAAGAAAGAGTGGGAACCAAGCCAGGAGAGGCTAGAGGACAGCTACCTAATGTGGAGAGGCTTGGCTTGAGGATGCAGTTAACATAGGCAAAGCGGTGCACACCAGAGGATGATATCTCCTTACAACTGACCCCACAACTTTAGTTGCAGAAAAACTATTTCTCCCCAAAGCTTGGAGCAAAGGGGAAAATAGGAAAGTAGATCAGATGTCAGTGGTGCAGTAAGATGAACTTCTAGGAAGAAATGAGAAATACGTGCAAGCACATGTCAGAGTGGAAGTGGTATTCCCGTCCCTGCTTGGCCATTTTCAGTGCTGATGTTCCTGTGTGTTTTCATGCCCAGGCCTCTCCAGATTGCTATTGCATGAATGCAGCATGCTGGCTCAAGCTGGAGTTGCTCTTCATGGATCTCACTATTTATGTATTTTCTTGGTTATTAGTTTATGTATAGAAGCATGTTATTATAAGCACACAATTCAAATTTGAATGGTTCTATAAATCATGTAAGCGAATATTCCAAAAATACTGATATAAATTATCAATGTATTTTATATTATACTGATGTAGAAACTGAGGTAAAAATAATAATAAAAACTTTCAAATGAGTAAGATTAATCTCCCTATGCCCTGTGTTTTTAAAATATAACTATTATGCAATCTTTTTTATTCTAGACTTCAAGTATAAAATTGCTAATTTTTAAATGTAATAATAGTAGCCGAATGAGATGGCAGATGCTTGTAATCCCAACATTTGATAGGCTGAGACAGGAGGACTGTGGTTCATGGGCAGCCTTACTACATAGTGAAGCCCTTTGCAACTCAGTGAGACCCTGTTTCAAAATATAAAGAATAAAAAATAGGGCTAGGGGTGTAGATCGAAGGTAGAATGCCCCTGGGTTTCATCACCAGTACCATAAATAAATAAATAAATAAATAAATAAATAAATAAATAAATAAATAAGTAAATAAATAATAGTGATAGAATTAACTAATTATATTTCCTTATGTATAAAAGACTGTTCAGAAACTCTTATAAATTGTGTTGCCTTATTTGATTACTATAAGTATCAAATACATTTTAAATCACTTTACAAAGTAATAGTCACTTTACCAAAAAAATGTTCTACTTTGTCTTTATAAATTATATTACCAATAAAAGCAGATCTTTATGATAACTGGTTAAATATGAATTTGAATCTAAAAAGTAAACTAATATAATTATAGAAATGATCCATAATCAAATTACAGTTAACTAAACTATTGATTTAGTTATCCAGATAATAGTCTTAAAATTTCATTTTAATTTACCATTAAGGGCTAAGCTTTCAATTTTATTTATAAAAACATACAGGAATGAAATTATGCAATTCCATTTTCAAACAGGCATTACAATATGTAATTTGTAAGGCCATATGTTTATTACTTATTTCACAAAAATTAGAATTTTTATAGAGCAGTATACCCCATTTACTTGCAATTTTTGCTAATCTTGAAATTTCTTCCTTACAAAAGCAGATCAAGTGGCTAAAGATCCCTCTTCACTTGCATTTAAAGGGAAATTAATTTCCTGGAAACCACATTTGTCTTTTTAAACGACAGCAGATTTGCTTCAAGTGTGAAATCATAAATTTAAAAGTTAAAAGGCCTCTGGGGTGCAGAGCTAGCAGTTGTCTTTGGATCAGGAGGCCACTGACAATGGCAGCAGATGACACCCTTCGACACAAACGTCATGTGTGTCCATGTGAAATTTATGGCTAGACCTTTTAATTCTCCTCTTCCCATGGATGGTCTGGTTTGCCTTCTAGAAAAGAGGCAATTGTTATCAGTATGTAACTCAAGTCTCTAGGATGTGATTACATACATAAGGCATGAAGAATTAGCAATGCTTTCAACAGTCCCTATGGACTGTCTTAGGCCTTATGACTGATCAACAGGGGTAACTGTCTTGGAGATAGTCCTCACATTACATTCCAGGAAAGTCATCAGTGTGCCCTTAGTTTTGTACATTACATTATTTATGACAACAGTAAAGTCTTATACTAATATTAACTGGACAACTGTATAAAGATGTATCATCTAAAATGGTTAGCCCAGGGGGGTAAAAATGTTTCTCAGTCTCTCCATTCATCCAGCAACAGCTGACAATTTGGCAGCAATCTGTGTTATGTTAAGATTTCCTAATATCCCATCTTACATTGTTTCATTTAAAGAAGGAAGATACTTGAAGAACCATACAAATAAAAAGCATGCTTTTCACTATAAGTCATTTAAAAAGTCATAGGGTATGTGTCTATCAGTAAAACAACTTTGATGATATTATGCATGTGCACATGAGGAATAAGAGGGGAAAAATCAATGCCTGGGTGAAAAGTTTCTTGCAGCCTGTGAAATTTCTTTTCATGGTTTGAGATGCATATCTTTTCTTGAGATGAAAGGTGTATTACAGATTAACTCAGCACATTTTTTAAAAAACGGATGGGAAGCCGGGCGTGGTGGCGCACACTTGTAATCCCCGTGCTTGGGAGGCTGAGACAGGAGGATCACATAGGTTCGAAGCCAGCCTCAGCTACTTAGTGAGGCTCTCAGCAACTTAGTGTGACCCTGTTTCCAAATAAAAGTACAAAAAAATAGGTCTGGGAGTATAGACAGGAGGTAGATACTGGAGGTTCCACCCCCAGTATCACACACACACACACACACACACACACACACACAAAAAAATGGATGGGTGTCTCAGAGATGTATAACTTCTTCTCCTGATAAGGAAAGAAATTCTGATACAGCTGTATAACAAGCATAGAGAAGAAGATAACTAGTTGGCAAATACAGCAATTTAGAGTCCATCTTTAGATAGCTTCAGTCAACTCTATTTGTTTGGTCTGCCTGTGCAGAAGCCTGTTAATCTGCTGGTCAACATAATGTGTTTGCTCTGACTCAGTGATGGAGGAACACTGATGTCTACGTTTTATGTCTGTGCTTTCCTCTTCTCAGTGTGCCAGGATTTCATTGTTTCAGACTGTGCTTTCCTTTATCCTTGGCATATATAATCCGCCCAGGGTTTATACATTTTTTTTCAAAACAGCAAGAAAATCTCCTTATTATAATATTTTAAGAATAAATAAGTCATCTCTGGATATCAATTACTCTGGGGAGGATATGTCACTGGTAATTGTGAATAAATTTCATCTCATACATGACATTCTGGTATCTTAAGTTAGGTCAAATCAGCTATTTTCATGTATAGGAATCATTGATTTACTCTTCAATCTAGGTCTTAAATTTACATCAGTATTTTAGTGGAGTTTTAGTCTTTTTTGAAATTGTATTGTACTTTTATTGATGCATTACCATTATATATCATAGTGAGGTTTAAAGTGATATAAACATACATGCACACAGTACTTCATGTTTTCCATTCCACCCTTCCCCTCTCCCCATACCTATTAGTGTGATTGGTAATGATAACCCCAGTATATGGACCCAGCATTATTTGAAATGTTTCCTTCATCAGTTCTTTTCCCCCACTCATTCCCTCTCTCAATTCCCTTATACTATTCTAAAAGTCTCTTTCCTCATTTATCTAAAGCCTCTTTTCTTTCCTATTTTCTCTCCATCTTCCACATATGAGAGGAAACAGGAACTTTGTATTTCTGAGACCAGCTTCTCTCACTATAGTATTCTCTAGTTCCATACATTTTTCTTCAAATGACACAATTTTGTTTTTCTTTCTATCTGAGTGGAATTACATTGTTTGTATATAACATACTTTCATTATGTATTCATCTGTTGACAGATACCTAGGTTTGTTTTATAACTTAGGTATTGTAAATTGCACTGCTATAAACATGGGTATGTATGTGTTACTATAGTATTCTAACTTTACAATTTTTGAAAAGTTACTAAGGAGTAGTAGAGTTGGATCAGATGGTGGCTCCATGCTCAGTCTTTTGAGGAAACTTTTTATTGATTTCCACAATGGCTATACTAATTTACAATCCCACCAACAGTGTATAAGAGTTCCTATTTTCCTACATCCTCACCAGCATTCATTGTTGGTTGTTCCTGATAATTTCCATTCTGACTGGAGGTGGGTGGAATCTCAGTGTAGCTTTGATTTGTATTTCCCTGACTGCTAATGATTTTGAATGTTTTTTCATATATTTATTGCCCATTTGTATATCTTCTTTTGAGAAATGTCTATTCAGTTCACTTGGCTGTTTGTTAACTCCTTTTCTTAGTGTCAAATTTTTTAAGTTCTTTGTATGTTCTAGATATTTGTTCTCCATTACAGGGGTTGTTGGCAAAACATTTGTCCTATCTGTAGGCTCTGTCTCTTCAGACTGTGTGTGTGTGTGTGTGTGTGTGTGTGTGTGTGTGTGTGTGTGTGTGTGTTACTGGCAATACTAGCAACTAAAATCAGGACCATTCTACCTTTAAGGTAAATCCTCAATTCTTTTTATTTTTGTTTTGAAACAGGGTTTCAGTTTGCTGAGAGCCTCTCTGTAAATTGCTAATGCTGGCTTTAAACCTAGAATCCTGTTTTAGCCTAACAAGTACTTAGATTACACCACACTCAGTTTCTTCAAAATCTGGTTTTCTTGGCTGCATAGAAGTTTTTTTATTTTTTATTTTTGGTGGTACTGACAGGGGGTTCTGAAAATCCTTCTACCCCCAGACTACACTCCCAGATACCTATTTTTTATATTTTTATTTGGAAACAGGGTCTCTTAAGCCAGTGAGGCTGGCTCGAACCTGCATAATCCTCCTGTTTCTGCCTCCCAAGCACGGGGATTACAAGCTTGCACTACCACGCCTGGCGTGGCTGCATAGAAGTTTTTAAATTTGATACCATTCCATACATTGATTCTCAATTTTATTTTCCAGGCTTTGATGATCTTTTTGAGGAAGTCTCTACCAATGGCTTTATGTTGAAAATTTTGTCATGTTTTTCTAGTAATTTTAAAGGTTTTGGTCTAATTTCTAGATCTTTAATTGATCTTGATTTGATGCTTGTACAGGGTAAAAGATAGGAGTTAATAGCAAGAAACTCTCCAACATGAAAGGGAAGTAGAGCCGGGCCTGGTGGTGCACGCTTGTAATCCCAGCATTTGGGAGGCTGAGACCAGAGGATCACGGTTTGCTGACAGCCTCAGCTACTTAGTAAGGCCCTCTGTAACCTAGTGAGAACCTGTTTCAAAATAAAGGATAAAGAAAAATAGAGCAGGGGATGTTGCTTGGTCAAATACTCCTGAGTTCCATCCCCAGACCTGTAAAAAAAAAAAAAAAAGTAGCATTAATAATAAAGAATAAGCTTGTGATAAATTTTAAAAGATCCAAATGAGAAAAATGTTATAGAAACTAAAGTTAGGAATATACCCCAGAAAAAAATACAAGATCTTCTTTTTAGTTATTTTTTTCTTTAGTAAGGATATCCATGTCAGAATTAATGTTGTCTTTTTAGGAAAAACAGGTTAAAGAGTTTGTATTTGAGAAATTTAGAACTACAAGGTTAGAGAAAGCTATGAGAAGGCTAAAGAAGAACTTTCTCAATGAAGGATGTAATGAGAAAAAGAATTTATTTTGTTATAACTTGCATATGACTATTTTTTTACTTTTTTATGAGTAATGTACCAACTTCCCTTCACTTGAATTCCTCCAAAATAGTCAATGAGAGCAATGGATCCCACAGCAAACACTATAGATCAGCCTAGTAAAATTGTTTAATCGAACTACCTTAAATTTTGTTCTCTCCCTAATGTCTTAGTGTTCTTGGTGATTTACTTTCCAAGATGTCCACTTCATATTGTTTTTCTTGGATGATTAGGATAGAGAACCCTTTCACTGCTGTTTGCTTCACTTGAGTTGAGATGGAAAGATTCCAGTTGTGTAAACAGCTCTTGGTGATATTCCAGCTTTCTTTCCAGTGCCCCATGGAGATGTTGTTGATTAAGCAGGGCATGGTCTGGGCAGCTGCTCCACACAATTTCTTCTCAGTTCCATCCTCCCACTGTGGGCCCCAAGTGTATCCTATTCCTAGTGGGCTCCTGGGTTGGGACAACTAATCATAATTTACTTTGAGGTGATTTGGGTCATGTACACAAGGTGCAGATAGAATTAAGTTCATAGAGGCCCTTTATTGTGTGCTTGGCTAGTGCCAGTCCTCTTGAGAGGAAAGACTAATTGACTGATGATTTTATGCATTTGTACGCTCTGATGAAGGACCCTGAAGGAAGGGGAAGACAAGCAACTTGGAGTATCTAGTTGACAAAAGGAACTAGGTTCTCTTTTTGCCTGAAATTTATCAATTGCTACAGTTTTTATAGCTGATCGAATTTGCTTACTTATATGTTGGTTTTATTGGCAAAAGGAGCATAAAGATAAGGTGGAAAATGTTTTCCATGACAAAAAAAAATATTTATTGCTGTGTCACCTATATATCTTAACTCTTTTAAGTCTGTCCACATATGTGAAAAATGTTGATATGTCTGATATAAATGGTTGTATAAAATGAGCATAACAAAAAGACACTCAAACTCAGGATACTTTATGATGGGCTAAATAAATTAACCTTCACCCAGTACATCTCAGTATGCCGAATTGTAAACATACAGAAAATTCTTTTAGTAGTTCTACTTATGAATTGTGTAACATGACATTCTTTTGCTAGAATGACAAATATACAAGTACTGGGATTACAAGTGTGCACCACCATCCCTGGCTGCAATGAGTTTTTAATATCATAATTATACATTTGAATATTGGACAGATCTACAAACTCCTTCTTCTGATCAATTAGTCAAATTTCTAAGGATGAGGGTCAGGTTTGAGTATTTTTCAAGATACTCCAAATTATTCTAACATGCAGCTAGACTTGAAGGTAATTTTACTATTGAAATCAATATTTATTAAATGTTCACTCTTCACTGTGTGCTAAGTACAGTAGTAGGCATACTTCGGTGAAAATTTTATCAACAGAAATAAAGAAACTATTGAATTAATCAGTCTTAAGGATCCAAAATTCAACTCTTATGATTGCTTTTTATAAAATCAGCTTATAGGTGAACACTTTTAATCCACTAACTTTAGTATTGAATTTTTAAAATTATATTTATAATAAATTAAAACACAGAATAAGGAAACCACTTACACACACACACACACACACACACACACACAATATAAATTTGCTTTTTGAGTGTGTGTCATCATGGTCACAAGAATCTCTAGGAGAAAAACATACAACACCACGGTCAAAGAGAAGTTTGCCAGTCGTTCCCAAATTCTTATTTTAATATATGGAAAGTATTTCTTTCTGATGGGATTTATGTATCAAAGATTGACAGTAAATTTACTTATTTTTAAATATTTTAAGTTGTATTTACAAGATTCATTCTAATTTCTTTTGGGTTATTAGTGTAGTTTTCTCTATGATTTTACACATTAGAATCTTCTAGAAGAGTTACAGTCACAGACAACAGTAAAATTTAAATGAGACAAATAAGCCTACAATCTTCTCTTTCAAACAACATTCAGATTAGCCTCACTGTCATAATTCATTAGGAAATTTTCTGTAGTTATACAGTAGCTAATGCCATGTTTGTCTATGCTTGTAAATATATGAACTTGTGAATCCACATCTTAAAATGTATTAGACTTCTCACTGCAATATTATGATAACACATGAATTTTTAAATCATATCTTCTTTTTCTAAAGTGATATGCCCATTTTTTTTCTGCAAAAAATGGTCAAAAGCTCATGCAAGATTTTTTCCAGTGGTCATAAAAAAGAATCATTTGAAAATATTTTTGTGTGTTTGTATTTAGATATCATTTTAATACTACTATGAGAAAAATTAATTTAAACTTTAGCTAAAATATTTTATCCACATATGTAATACAACTAAATATTCTGACAGTATTATTAGGTATATTAGAAATAAATTACAAATAACATATATACACATAGAATAGATAATGCAGTCTACTACTCTTATATATTATGTTTTAGTCAAAATTGGGTATACAAATCAGTATACTTTGCTATAAAATTTATAAATAATCTTTAGACACCAATGTATTTAAAATTAAATTCAATAAGATTAATTTAGAGTACAGTCTCAGTTCCATGGCCTGTTCAGGTTGATTAGTCTTGCAATATTTCAGAAATAGCTTTTCTTTTAATCCTACTTTTAAAAGATGTAATATTTTTTGTTTGAACTAAATCAGAATGTTTGGACACTATTGAAAATTGTGTGTATTTTCCCACTTAATGAAAATTGTATATTGTTCTTTAGATTCTGTAACTAGAATTTGGAGGAAACAGAGAGACTGAATGTCACATTTCCTGTTCTCTGTGACATCCAGGACAAGACGCACATAATAAAATACTGTTAAAGAATTTTTTAAAGAGTTGTAGTGGGCTAGGTGAATGTCTTAGCTTTTCCAAGGTGTTTCTTTTTATTCCTAAATCTCAGATGTAAAGTTTCAGTTCTTTATAAATGTTCCACTCAGATACTATTCTTAGATACTATTCTCCTAACTCTTCAGGATATAGAGGATTTTCCTCATGAACTATGTGGCAAGTTCTTTTCGTGAAGTTCTGTAAACCTGAATCTTTCTGAATTTTAAAAATAAGACTTTATGGTAGTGGCTAGAAGGGCAGAGGAAGGAGAGGATTTTTCCAATAATCATATCTGTCACTTGTGTGAGAGAATGAGTTTATTTGGGGAATCAATTTATTCACTAATTCTTAATAAATCAGAAAAGCATAACTAACAAAAGAAATAATTCACTGTCTCTTAAAAACCTGGCTTTAAAACCAGTTCCTGTTGTTTCACTACCTACCATGTGAGGCTGTAAAATATTCCACTATTCATTTTCTTATGTGGAAATAGTGACAAAAGAAGGTATTACATCAAGAAAAAATGGAATTTCTGATAGTTCTTATTTATGTTTGGTCTTATTGAAAGCAATACACTTTAAAATAAAAATCTTGACTTCGGTGGATTTGGCTACCAGAATAAAGTAAATATCAAGGGTGTCTTTTGGGGCATCAAATAAAACACTCCTTCAGCTAAATAATCTTACTTTTTCATTCCTACATTACGAAAATATTTGACTTTCAGTGCATATTTTTCCACTCATCATAGACTAAATTTCTACTTAAAAAGAAATCTCCCAGTGCTTTTTAAACCACTTCCAGTCAGTTCTTCAGAGCATCAAGATGATAGGGAATGGGATGTGGAATTGACTTTTAAAGGGATCAATTTTCTTTGCACAACACAGAAACCATCAATGAAAAAAAAAAAAAAGAAACAAAAACATGCTACTCAGTGTTTTTCATGCTCCAACACGTGCTTGAATGACCCTTGACCATAATAGAGTTAGAATTGACAGTCTAGAAAAAAAAAGATATTTAAAAAGGGTCTGTTATCAATAAACAAAGACTTCTGAGTTAAAGAAAATACACATTTAGTAGTAAGGATTTCAGAGAAGCAAACCATAGTCGTGTCTTTCTACATGAAAGTCTTCCAACTAACTGTTTTGTCTGGTTCAAGATCTTTTCCATTTATGTCTTATTTATACATTCATACACATCTAGGAAAATAGTGATCTGATAGAGTCATATCTATAAATCATCAGGGTTTTATATGTCTAAAAAAGAAATCGTAATAAAACTTTTTAGTGATTCAATGTAGAATTAATATGAATTTTAAGGATTTAAATAATATATTTCGTGTGTGTGTGTGTGTGTGTGTGTGTGTGTGTGCGCGCGCATGTGCACACACACGTGTGTATATTTTTACTGGGGATTGAACCCAGAGATGTTCTACTTCTGAGATAAACCCCATCCCTATTTTATTTTTTGTTCTGAAACAAGGTCTTACTAAACTACTAAGAAGTTTGCTAAGTTGCTGAGGTTGGCATTGAACATGCAACACTCCTATCTTGGCCTCCCAAACACTGAAATTATAGGTGCACACCACCACACTGAGCTCTAAATCATATCGTTTTATTAGAATGCTTTTATTATATGAATAGGCACTAAATATACCTATGCATATATACATTTTTATGAATGCATATATATATATATACACACACACACATATATTAAGTAATTTTAAACAAAATATTTCAATTTTTGTTTTGAACAGAGAGAAACATCCTTACAGTCTATTGCCTTGTTTCACTGTCTGCAACTTATCTTTCTCCTGTTCATTTCCATTGTCTTTGAGAAAAAGAAAATTTAGGCTAAAAATGTTTGTGTACCTCTAGGGTCATCTCCCTCCCCTAATTGCCTGTCTTGCCTGCAGCACAAATTCACCCAAAGACTTGCTTGCTTATTTATTTGTTTATTTATCATTTGTTTATTTACCTACTTATGTACTTAATTATTGTTTTGTGGTACTGAAGATTGAACCTAGGAGCATTCTACCTCTGAGCCTTTTCTATTTTGAAGCAGGGTCTCCCTACAATAATGAGAGTCTCACTAAAATCCTGGTACTTGGGAGGCTGAGAGAGGAGGGCTTTAGGTCACAGGCATTTTTATACCTTCCTACTTACTACAATTAAAAATCATGAAATGTCAGTGTCTATAGGTATGAGGGACAAGCTGATCTTTTTTTTTTGTTATTTGGTAACATTAATTGGCATTTTATAGGATACACTGTTCTCTTAAGACTAAGTTCAATCATGAGTAATTTCTTTGTGGGAGACTACTGTATATGAAGAAAGTTAAGTCTTTTGAAACATGCTAGTAATCAATAACCAGTTGTTAGTATAAGTTGTACATTACAAAGGAGAATATATATATATATATATATATATATATATATATATATATATATATATGCTATTATTTTTGTCCACATCATATTTTTGGAACCTAGAAAAGTATCTCTTCTTTTTTTGTATTTGTAGAGTGGGAATTGAACTCACAGGCATTCTACCTTTGTGCTATATCCTCAGCTCTTTTTTTTATTATTATTATAGGGTCTCACCAGGTTACTAAGAGTCTTGTTATGTGGCTGTCCTCAAATCTGGGATCCTTCTGTCTCAGTCTCCAAAGTAGTAGGATTACAAGAATGTGCCACCATACACGCCCACCTGGTACAGTGTCTTGACATGTAGGAGCTATTCAGTGAGGATTAGTGGATAAATAATAAATGTACACATAAAGAAAAACATTTGTTAAGGGCCATCTTAGAACATACATTGAGATTATCATCTTAGACCAACTCAGTTTGAATACATGGTATTTGGCTGGTTGGGATTTGTCCACAAGCAGACAAATTCCAAAGAATTTGGTGTAATATCTGAGGTGTGGTTTTTGATGACGTCCCCACTCAGCAATGCATAATCCCTCCTTCCTTCAAGCTTGTCACAATCCTGCCTCACTGATCTTCTTTATCGTAACATTTGACAGTTTAGTCAAAGTGTTTGATTAACTTTTATGTTGCCTTGTCTCAAAGTTTCTATAAAAATAAAGCCCTGGCTACAGATGGGTGGGAAAACTTGTCATCTTTAACTCCTCCTGGAGCCTCTAATTACTAAATTGTCTTAAAATTATTATATCAGGCTTTGTGTCATTGTCGTGTAACAAGACTAATGTTAGAGAGCTGTCCGAGAGCAGCAACCTTCCGTGGAACATTTATTATGGAACTGGACACAGCAGCCACCCTCTGTGGTGAGACTATGGAACAAGCAGCAGCGGCCAGAACTACCAATAAACATTCATTGGATTTTCATGCTTTATTTCACTTTAGTGGTTTCATCAATATATGCCCTGGTTATTATAGGCATTTAGCTTTTTAAAAAATATTTTTTATTGGTGCACTATAATTACACATTATAGTGAGGTTCAAAGTGATACAAATGTGCACACAGCAATTGGTGTGTTTCCCTCTGGATCCCATTCTGCTCCCACCCCATCCCCAGACATGTTAGTGAGACTGGAGGGGATACCTTCATGTACACACATAGTATCATTTGAACTGTTTCATTCATCAAACCTCCTTTTTCCCTTCAGAACTCCATCCCCCAATCTCCTCTCACTATTCTTCTGTAATGTTTCCTCATTTACTTGAAATTCCTCTTCTTTCCTATTTTCTCTCTAACTTCCACATATGACAGAAAATATACAACCCTTGACATTCTAAGATTGGCTGATTTCAACATAAATGACACTTTGTCTTTGAAGTAATTACACCATGAAAGGCCAAAGCCATCTAAAAAATGGTGGTTTATTTCCATTCATTGCTCAGTCAAGTTAATAAAATATGACTGGATAGAAAATAAGGTGTAAGTGCCACTGGGAGTCATGGTAAAACCACTTGACTTGTATTGAAACTTTTACCCTATAATTTAAACAACCATTTTTCCTGCCATTTCACCATAGCTATCTGGATGTTATTCTACTATTAATTTATTTTTAACTACCTTATAGCTCAACTACGACTAAATTATAACTGATCTCCTTCTTACTAATAATACTACAATAGTAAAAGTTAATGCATGTTATTATTATTATTAGGATAATACTCTGAGAAAACTTCTAGTAAATATAACTTCTATGTAATGTGCATAATACATATATATGTTCACGTATATATCATAGTTATTTTCTAGATCTTATTTATTTGCCCTATTTTGGAACGTTTAAATTATAATTAATTTGCTAATATTAAATATTATAATTTTACTGACCCCTGTGCTTGAATATATTAGTGAGTAATTTTTTCTACAAGTCTTTGAAACATGAATAAAAGAGAACTGACTCTATGATCATTCTGCTATGGTTTGGATATGATTTGAGTATGTTCCCCAAGACTTCCTATGTTGAAATTTAATCCCCACTATGAGGTACTAAGAGGATGGAAACTTAATCTCACTATGGCTTTAGCAGCACAGACTTAAGAAGTTAATCAGGATTAAATAAGGTTATCAGGGTGGAACGCTCATGATTGATTATTGAGAGAGACCAGAGAACACACACACACACACACACACACACACACACACACACACGCACACACGCCTACTCCCACTCTCTGTCTCCTGCCATGTGATGTTCTGGCAGCAGGAAAGCCATCACCAGACGCAGGACCCCAAACCTCCAGAACTTTGAGCCAAATAATCTCCTTTCTTCATATAGTTATCTAAATTCAGGTATTTCATTATAGTAACAAAAATATGACTAATACTCAGTCACATTAGAACCTCATTTTCAAATTAGCCTCTGGGAACTCTAACTTTTGCTTAGCGATTTTAAGATTTCAGTTTTGTAATTGGGGCTGACATACTATATGGGTTCCACAAAACAAATGCAGGACTCCACAACCTTTCCTTAGAGACCACCAAGCTAGAGCTTGCCTACAATGTAGTTCCAATAGAAGTAAATAATTCAGTGTTAAGATTTGTAGTTTCTCTTGGAGCTCACAATTCTCATATGTTTCTGGTTTATGTAACCACCCATGTCATTAGAAATAGTCAAATGCAAAGTTAAAATACCCAGAAGTGATGAGAATTTTAGTCATAATAGAATCATGATATTTTTAGGCTCTTGTCAAAATTCAACTGGCAAATGCAGAATTTTAATATGGTAAACCTCACTGAGTGGTACCATGACTATCATAGCAAATCAGGCTCCTAGGAAAATGTTTACACTAACTTTTCATTGCTATCAAATTTTGTATTGCTATCTAAAATTCTACATTAAAGTTGGAAATATATTCTGTTTTACATTTCACAGTGAATTTGTCTGCATAAATGGAAACACTAGGTGGATGGAGTCAGTAGTAAATTTATTTCTTTATACTTTTTTATTTCCCCTTTGGCTTAGCTTAGCAAGAAACCCACCAAATAATCACACATAAAATTAGGTAGAACATCTCAAATTCATCTCTCCTTTTTCCCTAAAAAATGACTATTTCTTTCCTTTCTAATGTCACTTAAATAAATCCTAGTGCAAAAGAACTTCAATTTCTCTAATTTTGTTTGGATTTTTTGGTTGAAAGTTAAATACTACCTTAATTGAGAGATGTTGCATAGGAGCTCTGATCTTTTTCCTTCATATAAATATTTAAGAAAATATTTTCATTCTGTATTTTAAACATGATTAGTTTTCTTTTTCTCTATTTTACATTTATTTGATAATTTGCCAACTAAACAAAGACTCAAAATTATCTCAAATTTTATACCTTGGTAAAAGTTAGTAATCTATAATAATCTCTGGCTTTTTTAATAGAAAAGAATATATGGGATTGCTTACTATAAACCTGTAAATATTCTAGTGAAGAAATTCACTTCTGAAAAGATGAGATGATTTTAATTGACTTACCTAAGATGACATACAGCTGCAGAAAATGTACGGTCCAGGTCTCAAGCCTTTGCTAATGCGTCTTCCACTTCACCATGTTACTTTGGCATCATTATAATAATAAATTTGAATGACAGGTGATAGTTGATAAATTAAAAGACATAAAGGATATTAAGTGAATACTTTTCTCTTTGAGCTCCATCATAAGACAGAAGATTTTAGATGCTACAACAGTGACTTAAAACTCCTTTGGATGGGACTTAGTACTGTTTTAGCCCCAAACTCAAGTTTCTTCCTTTTGAGAATACAAGAGTTAGAAGTATTACTTGCCTTCATGTGAGTGGAAATTATCCCATTACTTATCTCAAGAAAAGAAATTATTGACCAAAATTTTCTATGACTGGAAATTTAAGAGATCAAAGAATTCTCTCTTAACTTTTAAATATTATTGGATAACTTTACAGAATTCAGTTCATTTTTCCAAAATGAAACCTAGTTTCCATTTCCTCTGTCCCACCCTTTTTTAAATGACTACTACAAAGAATACTTCACTAGAGTAAAGAAAAGTTAGCTCCTAGAAATCTTTTTAAAAGTTGCTTATCTAATATCTCTGCATTTGATTGCAAATTATTGTTTCCCAGCACAGGTTAATGGGTACTTGCTTGAATAGGAACAGTATATAATTATTATTTTTTTCCCTGAGGACAAATGTGAAAGGAGCCTGGGGAGATCTATGAAAGCTGTCACCAGACATATTGATTAATGGCAGGTATGGCTGATGCCCATTTAGAGGACAATGGTCAAACAAAGGAGTGTATGTTGAGCTTCAGTTGATGGCTTGTGACAAGGTCTCTTGTTGTTTTAATCTCGCCCTGTTGCTGCCTGTACACAATACTGACATTCACTAATACTCTTTTCCTTCTTACTAGTATACTTTCTAACTCCTTATGACTGGCTCTTACCTACAAAGGACTCAAGTGTAAACAGAAATTATCCTCACAGAAAAATTGAAGACAAAAAAATGGTACTGAACTATAAAATAACTGGGAATTAACAATGACATCTGTATAAGTTAGGCATATTTTTGATACAAAGAATTTTTTAGTTTTTAGGTGGTATTACAGTTGTCATAGCACTAGAAGAAAAAATAATAGAGCTGCCTTTTGTCTTTCATTATTCAGTGATTTAGACCTGTACATGTTAACCTGCAATGAGGAATTACAAACATGAGTAAGTCATATAAATTCAACTATTTCTGTTTATTAATGATATTAATCATATTTTCTGCCTTTAGAATTTATGGATAGATTTTTCAGCTACCTTCATTTACTTTTACTTCATTTACTTAAATAATATTTATACTCACAAAAGCCAGGCATGTGCCAAACAATGAATGAAAAAAAAAAAACAGTAATTTTAATCTTTACTTTTGTCTTAAACTTCAACTGAAAAAATTACAAAATATATTAATACTCTATTATTTTTCCTCTGAGTTCTTGATCTTTATAATTCTGTTGTCCTTAACATCTAGTCACTTAGCCTTAACTCAAACCATCTACAATTCCTGGGTTTCTTTCTTTCTTCCCTCAGAATCATTCAATGGAAAAGTTCTGTCTTTTTCTCTTCTGAACAGTTCAGTTCTCATTTGTAAGATTCATCGTATACATCAAAATCAAATGAGACTTCCTCAGGTATTCTCTAATTATATATCTCACATAGATTCAGTGACTTCATAACACTTGCATTTTTATCTTGCACAAAAATCTTCAAGAGCTTTAGGTTAACTTCTAAATGTGAAAATTCCTTGGACAGACACCCAATGTCCTCCCTTTCTTGGCTCCAGTCTTATCTCAGCATGCATAACTTGGTTACTCCCTGAACAAACCTTTAGTTCCACGTATATAATCAAACTTCTGAAACCCAATCATGCCAGCCACATTCGTGACTCTGGTCCGGTGCTGTGCTATTCTTTTCTTATGGAAAGTTTTACGTCCTCTTTTTCAACTACTTAATTTTGATTTATGTTGCAGTATCCATTTCAGAGTCAAAGAGAATTCAGTATTTAAAGAATGTGTTCTAGATTCAGACCATTTGGGTTCAATCTCATACCAGTTTGGAGACTCTAACTTAAGAACAATTGACAATGCACACATCTTAGTTGCTTCAAAGAGTAGGTTTATTCTTTCATATTCCACTGCAGTTGGCTGGGGGTTCTGATCTGTTTCCTTCACTCTCTGTCATACTCAAGATTGATGGGGTATCCATCTTCTATAATGGGGCAAAGGGGAATGAGTATGAAGAACCAAGAAGAGGCTATTAAATTCTTCTACCCTTAATATTCCCTTGCCCAACCTTAGAGAATTCAGAGAAATAAATCCTACTATGAGTATGATAGAAGAAACAGAAAATTCTGATAAAGGCACTCAGTTTCTATAAAGACATTTTATAGAATTCAGCACAGTCAGCACAAGGACTGTCTTGGTCTGGGTTACCGTTAGAGAGCACAAGCTGAAATGAAGGCTTTTGTAAGTAGTTTATTTTGTGGAGTTATTTGATGCAAGAAGTGTGGGGAAATGAAAAACTGTGAGAGGAAACTAGGGAAAGACAATGGAAAGGGTATGCCATCAAGTCTGTCACCTCATGGCCACTTGAGGCAGAGTCCCCCACAGAGGTCATAAGAATTGTTCACTGAAGGACAAAATTGGGAAATATTTATGCAAAGGCTTCCCTGACCCAATCAAGGGTACTTACAACTTCTTTCTTTCTTTCTCTCTTTCTTTCTCTCTCTTTCTTTCTCTCTTTCTCTTTTTTTCTAACAGAGGGCCTTTTCCATGTTAGACAAATACTCTACCACCAAGCAAATCCCAAGTCCTTGCTTCCAGTTTAATGCATGTAAAAATGACCAGTGGGAATCTCACAGTCTCTGTCAGGGGAGCCCCCAAAAAGATACAATATGCAGCTGAAAGATCAGTGATTTGAATAAGAGGGAGGCTGAGAAATAGAGGACAGAGCATAAAAGCTGTCTAATGCAGTACTCATTTGGTATTGGTGGTACCAGAATTGCACTTTATGTACAAATAATATGATAATCAAAGTCATAAAAACAATATTATTGAGGAACAAAATCATGGTTATGATTAGAGCAGAATGGTGTCTTGTTAATTATGATAAAAAATTAAATTCTCATGCTGTAGTGGAATTTGTTGACTTTGTCTAAACTCTAGATCTTTCATTCTGCTTTTGGCAAAAGCACTTCCATTATCCTTCAGAGAACTAAACCCACTAAATAGTTCTTTGGATGATATGGAGCCAAAGGCTTCATAATTAGATACATGTCCCAAGACATCCTCAACCCTGGGATATTTTCTGAATCTGTTAAGAAAGAGATACTTGTATGCAAGATGTAACTATAGCTTCCAGAGGACAATTTTTGCTACTCCAGGGGAGGCTGCCTGAGACAAGGCCAATATAGATAAAAGAAGAGTGGAATAGTACAACGATCAACTTCTGAAGATTTCTTTGGGGTAACCACACTTTATCCAGATTTACAGCTATTCAGCTTTCCTGGGGCCCCATTAATTCTTCTTTTTCCTAAGCCAATTTCTATCATATTTGAGTCAGTTGTAACTAAATATTTGCTTGATTTTACCATTGTATTTATCATACTACATGAAAAATACCTATTACAATTTAAAATTTTTTGAAATAAAGTAATGGGAATCAATTTTGTGATTACATGGTCCCAGGTTGAACATCTTAACACATGTACTTCTCCACAGATTGTGTGCTGGACATGACTTTCTTTGCTATGGGTAATACTCTTTGTGCACTACAAATTTTTGTACCCTGTGGATTGCTTGCTATTATTCCAAGCTAACTATCTGGCTTGTTTTTCTCACAAATCTCTCTCAAAAACAGAATGGTTAGGATTAACTAATTAAAATCATTCAAGTCCTGGCTCCCTGATGTTCCTGGTTAAAGAATACAGAGATTCATTTATTTACTTTTTTTTTTTTTTTTTTTTTGGTCGTACTGGGGTTCCTGTAAGCCCTTCTTCCTCCAGGCTACACTCCCAGATCTATTTTATATTTTTGAAACAGGGTCTCTTACGCCAGCACGGCTGGCTTCGAACCTGCGCGATCCTCCTGTCTCCGCCTCCCAAGCGCGGGGATTACAAGCGTGCGCCACCACGCCCGGCAATTTATTTACTATTCTAAATGCTAATCACATGAGTATTACTTGGAATTATTGAGATTTAACATTCTGAAGATTAACTTCTTTTTCTTAAGTTTTTAGTAGAGACAAAGTCTGTCAACTTTGTACTTGAGTACAACGGTATTAAAACCTGGATGGGGACTTATCTCTGGAAAGATTCTTAAATTTCAGTTTCCCCGCCAGAAATTGGAAAAGATTTAACATGTTAGAATACCTTCTTTTAGAGAACATGAAGATGAGAACATATATGAAAAATTGTATCCAGGTGGTGGTGCATGCCTGTAATCCCAGTTCTTGGGAGGCTGAGATACGAGGATCGCAGGTTCAAAAACAGCCTCAGAAATTTAGCAGGATTATCAATAACCTAAAGAGACCCTCTTTCTTCGTCGTCGTCGTCGTCGTCGTCGTTGTCATCAGTAATAATACCAAACAGGAAAAGTGAAAATTTAAAAAATTGTTATCAATGAACCTGAAACATAGTAAACAAAAATAATATTTTCAATCATTATTATTAAAAGAAATTACCTTATTACATCCCTATATTGATAACCTTTGAAGAGGGCCAAATATTTATTTTTAGGGAATAAAGATTCATATATATAATAGAGTCTATTCAAATACTTGAATTATTTTAAACAATACTATCTTCTGAATTATTATCATGTTCTGAATTAGCTACAGACAAATATCATGACCCTCTGAATAAATCTTCTACATAATTTCCTTTTCTTGAACCACTCTGCTTAAAGACCATATTCTGTGAAGAGTCAAACTGCCATAGCAGTAGACATATGACAAACTCTTGGCCAAGACGGAATCTAACTAGGATGAATATGTTTAGGTAATGGGTGGGTATACCTGAATGGATGTATAGACAAGAGATGGAAAGAAGAAAATGCCGACTACACTCATAACTGCAAAACCCATAAGCCTTGTACTTTGAGAATTAAGAAAACAGATGAGGGTCCTAGTGCTAGGTTTCAAAACTTTATATGAAATAAAATAGCACTGAACCTGAATTTGTTATTTTTTTAGATTTATAGTTTTATAAAAATACTTTAAAAATCAATATTTATGCACTCATTTATGAACAAAAAGTCAGTTTTTAATAGAAATTTACAACTTTTAATAAAAAATTAGGAACATCTATTCCTTCTCTGTTTTAATTTTTTTTTTTTTACAAAACTGAAATTAGGTTTAAATCATTTTCATTTCCTATATTCTATAGGTCTTTGAAGATAATGACCCATCTCAAGCTTATTTTTTGAGATGAGATCAGGGAAAAAAGCTTTTCCTTTCATACTTTCACTTGTAATCCTGAAAGACTAGACGTAGGGAAATAGGCTGTTACAAGAAATGTTCTCTCTGAAATTTAGGAATAAATCCCTGACTTAGCCTGAGTCTTTATCAACAGAGTAGCCTACCACAGTTCATAAAAGCAGAAGTGTGAACTGCATTACTTGCTTTTACCTGGATAAACTGCAGTATGAATATATATCTTATAGTTTAGAACCTAAATGGTTTTGCAATGCAACTCTCTTATGAAACACTGTAAATATGAATTTTTACATTGTAAAAATAGAAAGTACACTCATGTAATAGTAATATAATATTCTGTCTTATATAAGATTTCTCTCAGTTGGTTTAACCACCTCTAATATTGAACAATAAAGCTTATTTCTAATTACTTCATATAAAATATTTAATGAAAATTACATCAATGCAGTTTTTTCCATCTTTTTAGAATAGAGACACTACTTTTGGGAATCACTTGGAACAACTTTGTGCTATAATTATTAGATAGATGACCAGCAATTTAATCTTTATTTTTAATGATGTTACATCAATCAATCAATAAATAAATGGAGATCTATAAAAACCAGTTTTTCAATGATTATTTGAATATCTTTGTGCTATAATTATTAGATTACCAGCAATTTAATGTTTGTTTTTAATGTTATATTGAAAAATAAATAAATAAATCAAAGGTATATGAGGAAAACCAGTTGTTTTAAATGATTATTTGAATATATCAATGATATAATCAATATAAAAGTTCATATATATTATATATGAATATATATTTTGTTATATTCAATGTGGGATATACATGACAATTTCAATTCAGTTTTAATCTTCAGGATTAAAGAAGTATGTACAAAACTAGAAGCCATACATGTTAGTACAATTCTTTATATTTAGGCTTATATTTTAATTTTTTCAATAAAAATTTCATATAATAAGAATATAATATTGTCAAGTATAAGAGTACCTAAATGTTGTCATACTTAATTTTTAAGGTGACAAATTAATATGACAATACATAGATCTGTCAGTGATAAAGGACAGAATCTCTAATAAGAATAAGGAGATGGAATACTATGGATTCTTTGAGATTGAGACAAAGGTTATGCTCTCCTTTTAAGAGACACATAAACATGCTGGTGTAGCTAAGCAGAGCTGGTTGTGTTGACATAGTTCAGAAAAGGGTGTGTTAGTAGGGAGATATGTGAGAGAAAAATAAAATGTATAGTCATCACTCTCTGTAAGTTATTTTTTCAGTACAACAAGCAACAACTTGTTTTACTTGTGTGTTTTTAGTGGTGTCATAAGGGTTCTGCTGGAATGCCAAACTGCATCTAAAAGGTACAGAAGGATTTTATATTGTTAGTGAAAAGCTTGTATAAATATTTAGACATAAAGTGATGTCTGCTCTGCAGGGTGTGGCCCAGATTTGATCCCAGTCCTTTGAAAGTATCAGCTCTTCTCTTTTATCCTGTTAGGCATATAGAGAAAGATCTGTTTGTACACTTTTTTTTTTTTTTTTTTTTTTTTTTTTTTTGGTGGTGGTGGTACTAGGGTTCCTGGAAGCCCTTCTACCTCCGGGCTACACTACCACACCTATTATTTTATTTTATTTTATTTTATTATTTTATTTTTTTTTAGAAACAGGGTCTCTTAAGCCAGCGCGGCTGGCTTCGAGCCTTTGAGATTCTCCTGTCTCCGCCTCACAAGCACCGGGATTACAAGCATGAGCCACCACAGCCAGCTTTGTTTATACACTCTTATTTACTGGTTTTCTTGCTTCATTTAGTGTAATGATATTATTTAATTTTGCCTCTATTTCATATTATACCAGATACTTTATTCATCGAAGATTCAGATTCAAAAATTATTTTCAATAAAATTTTTTCTCCTTGTGTTAGGAAATATAATACCTTCTAAATAGGTATAGAAGTTCTTTGGAGAATTTCATGTTAGAAATTATTTTTTAATATTTTCTTCTAGAATTATAGAGCTATATGATTTAAAGTTACAAATAAATTCTAACTTAATGTTAAATTTAATGAAAAAGTATCTAGAAACATTTCTAACAAGATACTCTAATGCTTCATTAAAGAAAAAAGCCATATAAAATGTTTTCATTGAGATTTAATTATCCTACATATATTTTAAACTAATTTTGTAGTTCATAAGTGCTATATGGAAAATTAAATATTTTCATTTAGTTACAAGAAAATAGAAATAATCTTAAAATATTAAAATTATATATTTTCCTATTTTCCCCATCTATATAATTTCTCCCTATTTTTTATGGTTGAACAGATTGACCCTATTTTTTTTCATTTGCTCTTTAAAAAGTAAGCATATAATTGGCATAATTATCAAATATAAAATATAAGGCTTTTATAAGTGTTAGAAAGATAGAAATAATGTAAGTCACCTGAGTCATTAAATTTGAGGAGTCTTTCAAATTTTCCTATACTTACATCCCTCCCTGAAAGTAAAACTTCTACCCTTTACCAAGAAATTTTCATGGTTAAATGCATGATTATTTAAACTGGATAACTAACTAAGACATTAAAATAAAATTCATTCAAGACTAATTTAGAGCTGGGCATGGATGTACACACCTAAATTCAGTACTTGGGATTCTGAGACAGGAGGATCACAAGTTCAAGACCAGCCTTAACAATTCAGCAAGACTTACCAAGCAACTTACCAAGAACCTATTTCAAAACAAAACAAAAATATATAAATAAAATAAAATAAAATAAAATAGAGCTGGAGGTTTAGCTTGGGGGTAGAATATTCATGGGTTTAATCCCCAGAACCAACCCCCTGCAAAGAAAAGACTAACTCAATAACTCAGTTCATAGAACCCGGTAAGAAAGCATCAAAGAAAGAATCCTTGGACCTCATGTAATCCCAAGAGACGTGCATGAGCTGAGGATACGTGCAGATCTGGAGCCAGCATTAGATTGCCAGTCACTGTGGGGAGGAGGGCAGGAGTGATGCAAAGATAAAATGGGACCAGGAAAAGCTTTCTGTATTTTATGCTTGCCCTGAGTTATCTATGTATATTTATCTGATCTATCACTTCAACTCTACTATGATACTAAAGCTCTACTGTAATCCTGAAGAGCTTATATAGTAAACGTAAACTGCTATTCATGAAAAGAAAGAGACAGCAGCAAATCAGCAGAAGGAACATGTGGATCTGGGGTAGAACTGTGCTGTCCTTGTGCTTAGAAGTCTTTCAGGGATGAGATCCTCAAATGGAATTAAGGCAGCGCAAGAAGGAGAGCGGTGGGGATGCCAGATGCGAGAATAAGGAGTTCTAGGTGCAGGTGGAGCAAGAGACAGCTGCATGGACATGATTATGAGTAATTAGGGAGAGTTCAGTAATGTTGAAATGTCATGGTTGAGAGGGAAGGGGAGGGTAGATGATGCTGGCCTTGCAGATTTTAAGTGATAAATGTCACATGACCAAGAACTTGTTATTCTTCTAAGGAAAAGGAACAACATGGTCATATTTACATTTTAGATATGATACTCTTGGATAGTGTGAAAAATTAATTTGTGAGGTATGTGGAGCAGTAACAACAAAAACAGAAACATGAAACATGAAGTAATCTATAGATAAAAGATGTGGAAACTGAGGTTAAACAAACAAACAACAAGAAAAAGTGTGGATGAAGAGTGAGGGGACACTTTTGTAAAATATGTGTGAGGTATGATCCATTAAACTCAGTAAGCAATTAGATAGTACAGATGAGAGAGTTGGAGGAATCTAGTGTAACTGCCACATGCTTCGTTTAACAAACAATTGGGAGATGAGAAACATCAAATAAAGTAGAGCAGAGCAGACTAGGAGTGACATGTTGCTTATGAGGTGTTGTGGAAATTGCAATCTCAGATAACATTAGACAATGAATGCTGGAGTTTGGGTCTCAAGGTTCACCGTATTAATATTTGCTTCTTTCTTCCATCCTGTGGAATTGGTGTTTTGGCCTTTTTCTGAGCTGGTCTTCTGTATCCCTTTCCCAGATGCCCTTACTCATGGTTTTCAATTCCTCTGTAAAGAGTGTGAGAATACAAACAGTGTCTTATTCATGTTTCTTCCAACAATTAGCACAATTTTATGTTCTTTTTGGCACTCAAAGATAAATCCCTCCTTTCATTTGCTGGTAGTTGAGGTTACAAAGATGAAAAGCAGACGGAGTCCCTGGTACACAGCTTCACTGTACAAACAAGCAAACACATAATTACTACTCTTGACACCTATAATAATGGAGAAGCCACAAAAGTAAGGAATATGTAGCCATTGAATAGATCTGGCAGGAAGTAGGACTGGGTGGGGATTCTTGAGAGGATTCTATCATGCAAGACACTGTAGGGCTGTTGCATCAAGATGTGGCACTTTTAAGATATATAGCCTAAACCAGTATGCTACCTCATCTTTCCATAGTATATAGCTACTCAAAGTTTGGCACACTTGTTTCCTCCTCAGATAAACATTACAGTTAACACTATAGCTCAATACCACAACATTGTATGCAGACCCAAATTTTGTCTCCTCCAATCCTCAAGATCTTCCCTTACTTGGCATTATCAAAATTTACTATCACTGTGCCTATCTACTGTCCCACAGAAAGGGGAAATAGAAAGTAGAAGGTAGGTGATTTTTTTAAGGAGACATTAACCTAGAATTCTCTGCATAAATTCTGGTCATAGTCCATTAAAGAAATTTATTCTCAAAACCAAAACATGACAAAAGGGAGGCTGAAAAAAGAATAGATTTCTAGATGGAATGTCATGTGTTCCGAGGAAACATGAGGGTGTTTGGTTATCACTGAAAGGAACAAGGAGATAATAAATAATAGGGGGAACAGCTTAAGTTAGTTTCTTTTCTAAAATCAGCTAATCCTATTATCATCATACTCAATAGAACCATTATTTTCTCAAATCATTTCATATTATGACCTTAAATTGTTCATCCAATTGTCCGACCCAGATATTTTATTTGTAGTTCACCTGTTCTAATGTTCACTACTACCACACTCATTCAGTTAAACATGACCTAGAGCTGAGCTCTTCCCCCCCTTTTTTTTTTACAATTCATTCTCTCCCTCCTTTATTTTTCTTGTCTTGCTTAGCATTTCATGATCTGTTAATCACAACCTTGAATATAATCTTAGTGTATTGATCTTCTTTTTCTTATGGCATAACTATATAACAAAACAAACCTTTTAGCCTCCTCTTCAGGACCTACACCTTAGGCCTGGAATTATTCTTTAGAAAACTTAAGAAATGAAGATAATTGCATTATTATGTATGCAATTATCATTTTCATGTATAAATTTTATGCAAGCAAATAATACCAACCAGAGGACCTATTTCATCCTTTCGCTAAAATTTTCTATTCTCATAATACTTCAAGGTAAATAGTTTATAATATCTCTCCTTCCCTCAAAACTCTATACCTTCAGAGCTGCCACCTTAAAGAATTTCAGTATTCATTTGTAATAAAATCAAAATAATGTTCCCAATGTTTTAAATTCCTTCTTTTTGTGCAAACTTCTGCCTTATGGCTAATTCCTTAGACATAAATACCTTTATCTTATCTAAACCAATGGACAAGTCAACTTGAAGCTGCCTATATTTTCCAAGGAGCAAAGATCCCTCCATCCTCCATCCAACAAAGTAAAGTCCAAAATACATACCTTTACTGAAAACTCTGCCCCATACAAACATCTGAAGACATATGTTCAGTCATACACTTCTAATAATCTTCATTTTCATCCATTTTATATATATTTTTATTTTTATGTGAATCATATTGAAAATTACACACATTTAGACTGTGCTTGGTTCCCTCTCCCCCTTCCCCTCCCCCCTCCCAACAATGAGTTTCCAGGTTAACCATCCTACATTCATACTTTTACACAAATTTGTATGTAGCTCATCCATTAATCAACCTCGGCCTTCTTCATCTCTTACCCTTCTATTTTAGCTTTGCTGAGGTTTTCCCTCCATCTTCTAGAGTACCTCTTGTATTCCTAATAGTCCCTAGTTTGGGCATATTAGAGAAAACATATATCCCTTCTCTTTCTGTGCTTGGCTGATCTCACTTAACATAATGTTCTCCAGGTCTTTCCATTTTCTTATGAATGACATGATTTTGTTCTTCTTTATAGCTAAATAGAGTTCCATTGAACCTATTTTCCATAATTCTGCAATCCATTCATCTGTTGATAGAGACCTAGGTTGGTTCCATATTTTGGCTATTAGAAATTGTGCTGCTATCAATATGGTTATGTATGTTACTGTAGTTCTCTGATTTCAACCCCTCTGGAAAGATACCCAAGAGTGGTAGGGCCCAAACTCATAGCCTTTTCAACAAATGGTGTTGAGAGAACTGGCTATCCATTTGTAGAAATATGGAACTATATCCTTACTTCTCACTGTCCACAGGAATCAACTTAAGATGAAGATCAAAGACTATTTTTAGGCCAGAGACTGTGAAGTTATTAGAGGAGGGAATAGGCTCACCACTGCAACATACAGGCACAGGGAGTAATTTTCTCAACAAGATCTCCAAAACGCAGGAAATTAAAGCAAGAATTAGCAAATGATATGGCATTAAACTAAAAAGTTTCTTCTAATCAAAGGAAACCATCAAGAACCTAAAGAGAAAGCCTACAGAATGGGAGAAGATCTTTACCTGCCATCACTCTGATAGAGGGCTAATATCCAGAATATAGAAAGAGCTCAAAAGTCTCTACACTAGCAAAACAAATAACCCAATTAATAAATGGGCAACTGAATTGAATAGACACTTCACAGAAGAGATGCAAATGGCTAATAGATACATGAAAAGATGTTCAACATCATTAGCCACCCGGGAGATGCAAATCAAAATTACACTGAGATTCCACCTAACCCCAATCAGAGTGGCAAGCATAAAGAAATCAAATAACAGCAAATGCTGGCGAGGATGTAGGGAAAGAGGAACTCTTTTATACTGTTGGTGGGAGTGCAAACTAGTTCATCTGCTAAGGAGATGAGATCCTTAGAAAACTGGATATGGATCTACCATATGGTCCACCTTCATCCTTTTTACTGAAGCATTACCATCATCCACCATACTTATAGCATGTCAGTATACCCTATATGCCTTGATATTATGTCCTCCATAAATATTTTTCTCTCTGCATCATCCTCCAAATAGTGCTGTGGGTTTAGTTTTATTTTTTTGGTTTTTTTTTTTTGCTTTTTTTTTTTTTTTGCTTTCCTCAAAAGAAAATTCCCTTAAGAGTTCCCTGTGTATATCTTTCATTCTTGTTGGGTTTTTTTTGTTTGTTTGTTTGTTTGTTTTTGTTTTTAGGGGTTTTTTGCAATGAAAAATAAACTTATTTGTTCTTTAACACAATTAACATCGTTGTTGTTTTTGTTGTTGTTGTTGTTGTTGTTCTTCTTCTTCTTCTTCTTCTTCTTCTTCTTCTTCTTCTTCTTCTTCTTCTTCTTCTTCTTCTGAAAATTCAGTCTAACTTTTATTCTCTGTAGCTTCACTGGGGTCGAGGCTCCAATGTCTTCCAAATTGCCAAATTCAAATAATGTTATTTTGTCATCATCCTACTTGACTCTTGGAAATATATATATATATATATATATATATATATATATATTCATATATATATGTATAATATATAGTATATTTTCTTCTTTCTCTTATTATGCTCTTTGACTTACCTTCAAACTCTTATGATTCTTGTTTCCTGGATAAATCTCCTTTTTTCAAAGCATAAATATTGGTTTATCAAGAATAGTCTCAACCTCCTGTCATGTATGATTGTATATATTTTTTATCTATACATTTCTATCTTGGCTGTCACAAGCTTATCTACAGCCAGTTCTATCTCTTGCTTAGACTACTATTTAACTATTTTCAGACTGATGAAATTTATTTTTATTTTTCTCACCTCTCATATATTTTCTCTATTGCAATTAGAATATCCCTAACATATAGCCGGGCATGGTGGCACATGCTTGTAATTCCCACGCTTGGGAGACAGAGATAGGAGGATCACGCAAGTTCGAAGCCAGCCGCATTGGCTTAAGAGACCCTGTTTCCAAATAAAAAAGTATAAAAAAAATAGGTTTGGGAGTGTAGCCTGGAGGAAGAAGGGTTTCCAGGAACCCCGGTACCACACACACACAAAAAAAAGAATATCCCTAATATATAAATAAAATAATTTTGTCCCTGTAAATATTTAATGGTTTCCATCTGCAATTTGGAGAGCAATTTTTATTATGGCCAAGAAGATGTTGTGTGGGCTCTTGGTTTCCTTCACAGCCTCATCCTATGCCCTCTCTTTAGTCACTATACCCAGCCTTTCTAACCTACCCTTAATTCCTACCACCCATCATGCTTCAGGGTATCTTGCAATTATTTCCATATGACTTTCTATGGGCATGGTTTGTCCCTTAATTTTCTTTTTTTTTGTGTGTGTGGTATTGGGTATGGAGGTATTTTGCCTCTGAGCAACACCCACACCCCTATTTTTTATTCTTTATTTTTAAATATGGCCTCACTGAGTCGCAGGAACCTCTATCCTCCTGTCTCATTTTCCCAAATACTGTAATTACAAACATGCACCATCATGTCCGGCTTGTCCCTTAATTTTTAATTGCCTTTTCCTTCAACATTTAGTTGTAAGCTTAATTAATAGTAAGCCCTTACCTGAGCATCTCATCAACTATAGTCCTCTATATATTCTCTATCACAAGATTCAATGACTTTCTTTATTAGCATTATATGAAACTATATGCTTATCTTTATTATTTATTGTCTGTCTTCTGCCTACACTAGTATGTACAACTGTGATTTTAATATGTTTCTATCTTGTTCTATCTTGTTCAATCTTAACAGTCTCATAATTATAAGTTGGTACAGAACAAGTTTCCAGTATGGATTTGTTGACTAATTGAACAAATCCGCATGTAATGCAAAAGAGTTAATCAAGTGGATAGAGGGAATTAACTTCTTATTGCAAAATCAAGCATCCAGTGTAAAGTCATGGACATGGCATAGATGAGTCATTGGACATCTTCCAAATCTCAGGCAATTTAATATATCTGTAGGTGAAATTTGGGTGTAAAAAAATAAGGAAGAAAAAGAAAATATATAAAGAACATTGCACAGCATGCTAAATATTTGATATTTTTCTGATAGTTACTGCCAGTATTGACCTTGATTCCAGCTAGCCAACCCTGAAAGCAATGGCAGTGATAGAAGGAAAAAATGCAGGGAAGAACAGCAAGGGTACACTGTCTATGTTCCCAATAAGAACTAGGTGAGATGCAGTTGGACTTTGAAGAATGTGACCTGTCAGAAAATAGACAACAAACAGAAGAGGCAGGATGTGGTGACCATTTGGTATGAAAGAAGAGAGAGAAGAAGAGTCAAAGGTGATTCCCTGGCATCTGGTATGGGTGACTGGCGATGTCACTCACAGAAACAGGCAATAAAACAGGTGTCAATTTTCATGACAAAGACTGATTTATGCATAAGCTGCTACTTCCAAAGGTAACACCATCTGATTCACTTGGTTATAGGCCAAATAAACAAAAGTGAAGTGTGAATTAATCTTCTTTCAAGTTAAGCTTCATATTACTGGATTGTGACTCTCAGTTTGTGATCTGTGTTTAAAGTATCAAGAAAAATAGGGACAGTCTTCAGTAAAAGTTGAAATGCATTCCTTAACTTTGCCTTTTCTATGTTACATTCTTTTTCAGCAATGTCTTTCAATGAATTAATCCTGTCAAGCAGTGAATAGACATGGGAGAAACTTAAATATATTTTACTAAGTGAGATAAGCCAATTTGAAAAGGCTACCTACAATAATATTATTAAAAAGAAAAAAACATAAAGATAGTAAAAAGGTTTGTGGTTGTCAAGGACTGGGGGAAGAAAGAAGTGAATGGGTAGAATAAAGAATTTTTAAAGCAGTGAAATTATTCTGCACAGCACTGTAATGGTGGTTAATGTCATTATACATTTGTCAAAACCCATAAGATGTACATTATTAATAGTGAATCCAGGTGTAAGATAAAAACTTTGGGTGATGATGATGTGCATGTGTAGGGTCATCTGTCCATCATGACCAGTGTGCTAAAAATATGTTGATTGTGGGGGTATTTTGACATATGATGAGATTTATGAGAATTTCTGTGCTTTCAGGTTTACTATTAACCTATAACTGCCCTACAAAGTAAAGTTTACTAATTCAAAAAAATTGATGCTTTGGAATACTTAAAAGTCATTTAGTGTCCATATTTCTTAGAAGCTATGGATATTGCATTAAAAGGGGTTGTTGAGACTCAGAAATACCCCAAATCTGCTTTTCTGAGATACATCTTAGTTGTTTTGTATTTTGATACTGGGGATTGAACTCCGAGGCATTTTACCTCTGAGCTACACCCCACCCCAAGCCTTATTTTTATTTTTATTCTGAAACAGAGTCTTACTAGGTTGATGATAATCTCACTACTTGATGAAGCTGTCCTCAAGCCTGCGGCCTCCCAAATACTAGGATTACACAGGCATGTCTCACCATTCCCAACTGATACCTTTTAGTGTTTGATATCCTAGGTGACAATACAATTACAAAGCAGGAAAGATGGATGTAGCATAATTGATTTGTTTACTCCAAATATCAATTTAAAATACCAGTAATGATCTGGGGATAGAACTCATGGGTAGAGCAGTTGCCTACCATCTACTAAGTCCTGAATTGCATACCCAGAACTAAAAAATAAAAGTAAATAAGTAAAATACAAATTATATCAGCCACAAAAAAATGCTACATAAGCCTAAGAAGTATCAAATTAGAACTAGTCCCTTTCTACTCTTTGATTAAACCCAAGAAAGAGGAACTTACTGTTCCTCTGAAGTAAAAGTCCACATGGGCAACTGAGTCCCCTATAAGAAACAGGTACACAAGGAAGACTAAGCCATTATATCACAAAGTAATGCCCCTCTGAAGAAAAGACCCAGAGTGCATATTCAAATTGTTGTTGGAGGGATAGCAAATAATAATTTGAGTGCTATGAATATTTTCTTTCTCCATCTAATTTAATTAATTTGTTAATATCTACAAATAATCTGTTAAGATTTTGTTCAGAATTAGCATAGATTTTATTAAGAATTATCCCAATGTAACATATGAAGCTCTCTAGTTAATATATGTTAATCTTATATATGTAGCAAATTTATTTTAAAATATGTTTATTTAGCTTAGCATTGCTAGATAGTGAGGTCACACCTAATATTTTAAAATTAAAGATAATATAATGAATGACTTTTGAACATACATGAGCATCTCTACAGTGAATATAAGAATTAAATATTTTGAGTATGTGCATTTTAACTTTGCTGCTTTTTATTCTAGAGTAATTGTATAAATTTATAAATTATAACAAGAGTATGTGAAAGCATACTATCTGATCCATAATTATTATTGAAACTATACTTTATGTTCCATAATTAGCATCATTTTTAAGATTTTTAAATTATTGCTACACTGATGAAGATGGCAAAACATTTGAATGTTTTAATTTGCATAGCCATGATTGTTAGTGAATATATTTTTGTAAGTTTACTGGATAATATGCTATTTTATTAATCACCTCTCTAGAGTTCCTTTTTAATCAATTTTTCATACTTTTTATTTTTTTAATTTGTGTATTCTATCTCATTATTTGCCCTAAATTTTTGTTTGTAAGTAGCAGAGGCTGTCAATGAACTACAATACTCCTCACTCAGCCTCCCAAATGCTGGGATTATAAGCATGCGCCACCAAGCCTGGCTGAGATTTTTAAATCCTTCTTTTGCATTCTTTGTACAGCCTTATCCACCTTTATATCCTTGTAATCTGTTACTATGGAGTTACAGACCTTAGTAGGTGACATATTACTTTGCTTTTTTATATTTAATATTTTTACGTTGAAATTTGCACATTTCTTCGGCTGGATCTCTCCTTTAGATTTATGTCATAACCTTCATGGTATGTGGCTTTCCTTTGCCATTGTGACTTGGGATATCAGTTTGTTGGTAATTAAGTATATTTCCAACTGAACTTTATTTATTTATTTTTTGGTGGTACTGGGGTTCCTGAAAGCCCTTCTACCCCCGGGCTACACTCCCAGACCTAATTTTTTACATTTTTATTTGGAAACAGGGTCTCCTAAGCCAGCACACGCGGCTGGCTTCGAACCTGCACGATCCTCCTGTCTCTGCCTCCCAAGCGCGGGGATTACAAGCGTGCGCCACCATGCTTGGCTTCCAACTGAACTTTAGAGTGTAATCTTGCTGTAGCTTCTTTTGTTGGGATTTGTAGATTTGGGTGCAAAGTATACTGTACCAAAGTTGGAACAACCCACTGTCTCTGAAGAAGCAGAAACACTCTGGTACTTCAGGAAGATGTGGTGTCGGCAGCAGGCTCTGTGGGATGTACTTTCTGTTGTTACGCTTATTACAGGAGTGATAATCCCTGTCAGCAGTTGGGGATTTCCACAGTCACTATTGATAGTAGCACTGTTACTGAAAAATACTTTTGATGCTTTGTTTCAGTCATATTGGAGGACTAGAAGCTTTCATCCTTTGTATGGATCCTGGCAGAAATCTAGGTACTTAACAGCGGAAGACAGAGGCTGGACTCACAGTTCACCCTTTGTGATACTCACCTTCAGACTTAACAGCCCTTTGAAATTTGACCTGGTGCCACTATGATTGATATAGAGAATCCATATATTTGTGATATCATTCACTATTAAGTTTTTCTTCTTTGGGGCTACTGGTGCTCTTAGGGTATCTGCCCAAGAGCTGAACCCTAGGTGTCCCCTGTCTCTCTCTGCCTGATAACAGGTTGGTGGTGGGGATCTTATGTCTCCCTTCTTTTTTTCTTTCTTTTTTTTTTTTGTGGTACTGTGTGGAACTCAGAAGCTTTTTCTACCTCCGGGCTATACTACCAGACCTATTTTATACTTTATTTGGAAACAGGGTCTCACTAAGTTGCTAAGAGCCTCACTAAGTAGCTGAGGCTGGCTTCAAACCTGTGCGATCCTCCTATCTCAGCCTCCCAAGCATGGGGATTACAAGCGTGTGCCACCATGCCAGGCTCTTATGTCTCCCTTTTTGTAAAATTAGAAGGGCTCGGTGAAACTGGGCTGTTTCCAGAACTGAGCTTAATTCTCAGCTGAACTAGGAGTGTGGCTTAGAGGCAAAATACCTGCCCAATGTGTGCAAGGCCTTGTCCTCAGTGCATAGAGAGAGAAAGAGGGAGAAGGAGGGAGAAAGGGAGGGAGGAAGGAAGGGAGGGGGATGGAAGGAGAAGGAGGGAGGAAGAAAGAGAGGGAGAGAAAGAATAAAAATAAATTAATATATAAAAGATAATGAAAAGAAAAAGGAGAAAGAAAAAGGAAAAATCAATTAAAAATAAAAATACAATAAAAGTAAGAAAAATGAGAAATACAGTGAATAATAAAAGATAGGCTAATAAAATTTTTCTCCTAGCCAAAGTGTCTGGAAACAATATCATCTGGATATTCTAGAGTTGGATTCCTCTGGGTGTGTCAGAGAGGTAGTAAGTGTAACTTGTAATTTTTCTTAGCTTTCATGAACCACATTGGGCTGAGGTGCCCTTATTTCTCCCTGAACGGTTAAAAAGAATGCTACCCATATTCAGAACACATCCTATCCAGGTTTTGATTTTGTGCCCCAGGGTCACAGCCAGTGTAAATACTACAGAATATCTCAGGAATGGCTGAGGTGGGGGAGCAACTGAACCTTGGAGTTCTGTGCTGAAGGGGCTTTGGGGAACCCTGTGACTTGCTATCCTTAGTGACAATGCCTTCAGACCTGGCTTCTGTCTAAAGCCACATGTGATTGGTGTCACTTTCCATCACAGAAGACAGGATCACTGAACCACTGTGCCTTTCACTCTCTACTTCATCAAAGTCCACACACTTGCAGTATGAACATCTCAGTGGGTTTGTGTGAGAGACAAACCACATCTATCTCCTATGGCCCCTGCTTATGAGGTCGATGCAGTAGGGTGTCCTGAAGACCTAGAGAGGTGATTATGCTTAGATTTCTGATCCCCAGAATAGTTTAGCATGTAACAAAAACAGGACCCATCTCAAAATGGTTCCTTACTACCACACCCTGGGAGTTTACTCAGAGCTACAATGATTTTTTTTCTCCAAAGCTAGCTCCAATTTATTTACGCTGTTTGTCTTCAGGGTGTAGTCTTCTACTCCATGCTCTGACTCTATCTCTTGCAACTTTACACCATCAACAAGGAGAGTTCTCTTTCCCTAACCAAGGTTTCAAGTACCAGGAGCCAGGATATTCTGCTTCTTTTGCTTTGTTCTTTTTCTTAGTCTCTTGAATCCTTCCAGTTTTATTTTCTGTGCTGTCAATTTACAGTGGTCACCCACCACTACTCACCTATGAGAGTAGTTACACATCTGTAGCATCCTTTCCATCCTGTGCAGGGGTTACTAGTGCCTGGTTTCTCTACTTCACCATCATCAGCTTCTTTCTGTATCATTTCTCATACTACCCATGAATGCACAAATATTTCAAAATAAAAACTCATTTGTTCTGCCTGCTCCATTTCACACAGTTTTTAATTTGTACCTCTACTATTTTGTGTCTGTTTGCTCAAAATTGAGTATTTTGCTCAAAATTGATAAACTTCCTGGCTTATTTCAAATTAGGATGCAATTGATTAAAAAAAATCAAGATTTAAAATACTCATTTTATCTACTTTATTTTGTATTGTTTATGAAACAGTATTTTGAAACTGGGGACTTTGCTTTTATTTTCTATATATCACTGATTTTATGAAAAACTCAAAACAAAGCATTAAAAATTAAAATGCTAAATCACATAGACAATAAACACAGAGTTCTGATAAAGATGATCATACTGCACAAAGGATTTGGGATTGCAGGCAATGTCACCAGAAAATAGTCTGAAATGTTTGTGAATTTTCTCAGTGTAGCCTGAATTTGCTTTCTGAAAGCCAGTTAGAGATACTGATGTATAACTGCATGAAATAGTTTAAATATGAGTAGTATCCCACCAAATCCCATATTTTAAAGGCTTTGTCCCTAAGCCTTTATTAGTATTAGAAGGTGACTGAACCTTAATAAGTTAGGGTCTACTGTGAAATTCTACTGTGAAATTCTTAGGTCTATTTGGTATGCTTTTGGAGACTATGGAATGTAATGTTCTCTCTCTCTCTCCTCTCTCTCTCTCTCTCTCTCTCTCTCTCTCTCTCTTTCTTTCTCTTCTCTCTCTCTCTCTCTCTCTCTCTCTCTCTCTCTCTCTCTCTCTCTCTCTCTCTCTCCCCTCATTTCCTCTCTTTCCTTTTTGATTCCAGATGTGAGCACTCACTCAAACACATGATCCCATCATGAGATGTTGCCTTTTACAGAGGACTGAACCAGTGGGGCCACCCAGACTTGGACTTGAACTTCCAGAACCATGAGCCAAAATAACCATTTCTACTTTATAAGTAGGCCGAATTAGGCATATTATGACAGAAGGCTGGATAACACACAGCACAATGTGCAGCTTCAAACATGTCTGAAGTTACATATGAAAACCAGAGATAAATGATGTGGAATGGGACGAAGTATAAAAGTGAAGGAGAGACAATTTATTTACTTTTATTTGTACAAAAGAAACTCATAGTCCAAGAAAACTGCTTTATGTAGAAACTTGTCACTTTAAAATTAAGTGATTGAAAAAGTTAGAAATAAAAAAGATGCCAGTAGGATTTATTTAAATTTGCCAGCTGCCTCTCCCATCCCATTCAACTCCTACCTACCTCTCCTTTCATACTGGATTCACTCAGCCCTGAAATGATTTTCCCTCTATTATCATAGAGAAAACAGATATTTCACATGAAATGGTAATATATAGTTGACATTGTTTTGACACAGAGTTAAAAGTGTCTCTCATGTCGGGCGTGGTGGTGCACGCTTGTAATCCCAGCGCTTGGAAGTAGGAGACAGGAGGATCTCACAGGTTCGAAGCCAGCCTTACTGGCTTAAGAGACCCTGTTTCCAAATAAAAATATAAAAATAGGTCTGAAAGTGTAGCCCGGAGGAAGAAGGGCTTCCAGGAACCCCAATACTACCAAAAAAAGTGTCTCTCGTTATTCTAAGCTAATTTTTTCACTTATGCTTCAAAACCATGAACTCTATTTCATCTGAAAAAGTACCTATTACTATCAGATACTTCCTCTTTCACCCAGATTCTATTCATTACCCTTTCAACCTAATCTTTAGCTGATTTTCTCCACTAAGGAGGAAGGAAGGAAGGAAGGAAGGAAGGAAGGAAGGAAGGAAGGAAGGAAGGAAGGAAGGGGAGGAGGGGGGATGGAGGGAGGGAGGAAGGAAGGAGAGGAGGAAGGGAGGGAGGGGTATCCTTCTCTTAAGTATATATGTTCTATTCTAAATATTACCTTTTCTTTCCTCTGAGAAATAGGCACAAATTTGAGATACCTGAACTATATGGTAAAATTAGTAGATTCAAATATATTTTTATGTGCTGTCTAAATAGTTTTTATGTTTGTTTTTTGGCAAATTAGACATTTAATACGTGATTACACAGACTAAGAAAAAAAGCAATATTGTCTTTGTAAATCCTCCATGTAATACATTTCGTAAGACACTTAAATTCTCTAAGTCAATAATTTTTATATATCCACAAGAATTTAAAATAAATGAATTTGGAAGTGAAATAACAAATGTATGTGGGTATATACGTGTCTGTATATGATATATGTATGTATATGTAGGAATATATATATACACATACATACATTTATACATACCACAATTCTGCTACTATCGTAAATATGTATATAGCATAGTAGCAATTTTCCACAAAATACCAACCACCAGCACTGTTATTTTTTCTTCCTCAATAGGCTCAAAGGTGCTACTGAGTGGCAATGGGGCAGTCACAGCTTGTCTGTCTAGAGATCTTTCTGGGGTTAATGACATACACACCTGTGCCAGCTCCTGTACAAACTCAGCTCACTCCTTAAGCAGCTGAGAAATTCCTTAGGCATCAGTGTTTATCTGAAGCCCTGAGGGCTGCTGGCCAGCCCTGGTGAGGGAGCCTCTGCTCAAACAGATCCAATAAAGACCTGGGTAGCTCGCAAGCATGCAAAGGGACTTTCCCTCCTTCCTCCTAGTGTTCAGTTTGTTTTGCCAAGCTATAAAATCTAAAAGGAACACTTAAAGTGGATAGTACTATATGCCTCATTATTTCTTCAAGCTGTCAGGAATCGTTTGGTTCTTTTAAGACATTTGTTACTTTCTCTTAACATGATTGCTCTGAAAATAAATTTTATCCTGGGTTTCTTTTTCTCAGCATACATGGTCAGGAGTGTGCAGCTTTAACTTTGCCATTCTTTGGGATGTTTTTCTTAGCTTTTCTGAGTGTAAGCGGGGTGCAACCTTCTGGCAGCTGCAGCTGGAGATGGCTCAGGTGTTCACCAGGGAGCAATTCCAATACAGGGGTCATTTGCAGTAGGACCACTGACCTCTCAACAATCTCCCATTTGTCTCCCAAAGCCTTCTGCTTCACAGCTGCTCCTGTTAGGCCCTAACAATATGAAGGAAAAGACTCTGGTGGGCTGCACAAAATGGTCCTACTCTGGTTTCTCTCAGAGGAAGTTTGGGTCTTAGAACTCTTGGATTTTGCCGACACATCACTAAGCTGCTTCCAGCTATTCCTTCTTTATCGTAATCTTAAGAGCATGTTCAGTAAGTCCAGGGATACCCTGGAAAGATAGCAGATAAGAATTAGCTGCCACCACAAAGAAAGCAGACAGGCATGGGTCCTCAGTCCTTCCTCTTGGCGGGTGGCCCTTTGGTGCTCTATCCACCAGGATACACATTCTGCTTCCAGAAGCCTGAAAAAATTTCATGGGCGCTTTTGTTATGTTTTTCCCGAGACATAAAAGAGAAATGTTGTAAACTATAATCTATCTTTTACCCCGAATTATGTCAACTTATCATTTCTAAGATCAAGAACATTCTCTTAAATCATGAAATGATGGAAATTGGACATGGATGGAATTCTATGGTCTGATATGCTTTTTTCATTCCATTTTTGACCGCGGTCTTGATAATATTGTTGATAGCCTTTTCTCCTGATCTGGACCAGGTTCACCCCTGCATCACCATCAGTCACCATGTCATCTGAGTTCTCTCTAATCTGTAAGAGCTCTACACCCTTTCTTTGTCTTTTACAACTCTGGCATATTTTTTTTAATAATTTTATTGGTGCATTTTATTTATACATCATCCTGAGGTAGACAGTGGTGGGAATATTCATGCACACAATACTGGTGAGTTTCCCTGTGGATCCCAACTGCCTTTATCCCCTTCCCCATATATGTCATTGATATATATATATATATATATATATATATATATATATATAGTTATATAGTTATATAGTTATATAGTTATATATATATAATTTTATATGTAGACATAGCATTGTTTAAATTGTTATCTTCATTATGTCTCTCTCTCCCCTCCTCCCTTCCCTAAACCCCCTTCATTACCTCATTGGAATCTCTACTCCTTTATATGAGGTCTCTTTTGTTTTTGATTTATCTCTAGCTCTCCTATATGAGAAAAATCATACAACTATTTGTTTTTTTGAGAGTGACTAATCTCACTTTGTGTAATATTCTCAAGTCCCATCCACTTTCCTGCACACAGTTCCTGGTGTATTTCCCTCCACATCTCACCTTGCTTTCCCTTCTGTTTCTCCAAACATGTTCATGACATTGGACATAATACCTTTATATATTACCGTAGCACTCTTTGAACTGTCTCTTCTTTAACCTTCTCTCTTCCTTTTCCTATCTATCTCTCCAAATCACCACCATTCAGGTCTCTTTCTACATAATTTTAACTTTCATAGATTTTGTATTTTCTTGCCAGCCTCCACATACGAGAGAAAGCATTTGACCCTAGCTGCCTGAGACTAGCTGACCTCACTTAGCATAGTATTTTCAAGTTCCACCTCTTTTCCTGTAAATGACATAATTTTATTCTTTTTTATGGCTGAGTAAAATTCCACTGTGTGTATATTTCATAGTTTCATAATCCATTCATTTTTTGATGCACAACTAGGCTGGTTCCAACAAACTCAACCAAAAGCCTTATAGAACTGATCAACAATTCAGCAAAGTACCTGGCTACAAAATCAATTAAAAAAAAAAAAACAGCTTTTCTGTATGCCAACCATAAATCCATTGGAAATAAAATCCAAAAAATACTTCCATTCAGAATATCCCACAAAAAATAAAATACTTAGATATAAACCTAACCAAGGAGGGAAAAGACCTCCACAAAGAAAATTACAAAACATTGAAAAATGAAATCAAAGGAAAGCTTAGGAAATGGAAATACCTTCCATGTTCTTGGATAAGCAGAATAAATAAATAGCCTTTCGGATAAGCAAAATGGCTATTCTTCCAAAAGTCATTTACAGATTCAATGTAATACCCATTAAATTACCAAGGTCATTCTTCATAGTCATAGAAAAATCAGCCCTTAATTTATTTAGAACAACAAAAACCTAGAATATCCAAAGTAGTTCTCAGAAAGTTACCCATGTAGGAGGCCTCACAATACCTGACTTCCAACAATATTATAAAGCTATAGTAATAAAACAGCATGGCATTGGCACAAACACAGACATATAGACCAATAGAGAAGAATAGAAGACTCAGAAACAAATCCACACATAGCCAAATGACTTTTTACAAAGGGGACAAAACATACACTAAAAACAAGATAGTCTCTTCAGTAAATGGTATTGGCAAACTGGTTATCCATTTGCAGAAAAAAAAAATGGAAATAAAGCCCATTCTCTCACTCTATACAAGAGTCAATTCAAGATAGATCAAAAACTTGGAAATCAGACCAGAGACTTGGAGGCTCCTTGAAGAAGGCATAGGTCTACATTGCAACACATAGGCACAGGTAAAAACTTTCTTAACAAGACCCCAAAGGATCCTCCATACTGTTTTCCAAAGTGGTTGTACTTATTTGCAATCCCACCAACAGTGTATTAGAGTTCCCACTTCTCCACATCCTGACCAGCATTTATTGTTGTTTGTGTTTTGAATTATTGCCATTCTAGGAGAGTTAGGTGAAATCTCAGGGTAGTTTTGATTTGTATCTCTCTAATTGCTAATGATGTTGAGCATTTTTTCATGAATTTAATGGCCATTTGAAATTAATTTTTCATAAAGTGTCAATGTAGTTCACTTGCCCCTTGGTGCTAAGTTTCTTTAGTTCTCTGTATATTCTAAATATTAGTCCTCTATCAGAGGAATAGTTGGCAAACTTCTCCCATTCTGTTGGCTCTCGGTTGAGGTTCTTGACAGTTTCCTTTGCTGTACAGAAGCTCTTCAGTTCCATGGAATCCCACGTATTGATTTTTGGGCCTTTGGGGTCTTGTTGAGAAAGTTTTTATCTGTGCCTATGTGTTGCAGTGTTGGACTTATGCCCTCTTCAAGGAGTCTCAAGGTCTCTGGTCTAATTTCCAAGTCTTTGATCCATCCTGAATGGACTCTTGTGCAGGGTACGAAAGTGGGACTTATTACCATTTTTCTGCATATTGTTAACCAGTTTTGTCAACACCAATTGTTGAAGAGGCTATCTTTTATACAGTGTATGTTTTTAGTCCCTTTGTCAAAAATCAATTGGCTGTAAGTGTGCAGATTTGTTTCTGAGTCTTCTATTCTGCTCCACTGGTCTATGTATCTGTTTTTGTGCCAGTACTATAAATATTTTTCACATTTTCTGTCCTCTTCATACAGATGTGAAGGCCATATAGGGTTGCCAGGCACATTAACCTGTGAAGTTGGGTAAAAGCCAAGATTTGTCTGGTTCACAATAGAGCTGCATGTATTCCCAAGAGGTATTTTTATTTACTTATTTCAATATGTTTTGTTTTCAGAAGAGTTTAACATTTACCTAGTTTGATTTAAAGTAAGTTTCTAAACTTTACCCTATATAATCTTAGCTAGTTGTTATCCCTACCATCAATACTTTATTACAAACCTAACTCTTTCTCATGACAATCCAAGTCTCTTTTGAAAAATAATAAAACAAAGAAAGAGAAAGAGAAATATTGGTTTGTGGTGCATGGTTGCTATTGTACCTGAAACAAAACTAAAGTTGCACAAGATTCACAAGTTAAGAGTCTTTGTATTGTGGTCTACATGTAGGAGAATTTACCTAAGCAGGGGTGCCAAACTTTCTTTCCTTCCTAACATTGCCACCAACCCTCTGGGTGAAAAGTTGAACAATCTTTTGTTAGAGATTCCTATACTCCCCCAAGTTATTAGAAAACACTACGATTCAGCCCAAGACGCTGGAAATGTCTACATTTAAGACAGAGAAGGAAAGAATAAAAAAAAATTCATGAAGGCAAAGTGTGTGTGTGCGTGTGTGTGTGTGTGTGTGTGTGTGAGAGAGAGAGAGAGAGAGAGAGAGAGAGAGAGAGAGAGAGAGAGAGAGAGAGAGAGAGAGAGACAGACACTGGGTGATTAAACCCAGGAGAACTCTATCTCCAAGGTACAGCCTCAGCTTTATTTTTTGTTCTTTATTTTGAAACAGTGTCTCATTAAGTTGTATAGGGAGAGGGCCTCCATAATTAGTAGTTGAGGCCAGCTGTGAACCTGCAATCCTCCTGTGTCGGCCTCCCAAGTAATGTAATTACAAGTGTTTGCCGCCACACTGGCTGAAGGCACATATCCTTTTTTTTTTTTTTATTAAAGGAATGAGAGAGAACAGAAAGAAGTTTCAAATAATAGCACCTGTGTACCTAGGAAGAAACACTCCTCAGAGAAGAATATAAAAAGAGTAATATAAACTGTCACAGGAACTTATCTCAAAATGTTCAAGGACATACCTGGAAATTCACCATAGGGGATAGCTGGTGATCTCATTTCATTTGTTGAGTTGGCAACTAGAGATGAAAGGAAAGCTGAATGGGGATAAGACAATGCAAGAAGTAAGTCAAAAAATACACCATTGTGTCTTGACACTGAGGAGAGGAGAGAGTAATAACTACTTGAAGAAGTAGAAAGTTTCAGGAAGTAGAATTATGGTGTAGTTTTGATTTATATTTCCCTGATTGCTAATGATGTTGAACATTTTTTTATACACTTGTTGGCCATTCGTATTTCTTCTTTTGAGAAGTGTTTATTCAGTTCAAAGTTCTGTTTTTGATCTAGGGACACAGTAAGCAGGTGTTGGATTAGCAAGTAAACGGCTAAGAAAGATTGATCTGAAGACCTGAGAAAGAGCGATCTGAAGACCCTAGAAAAAGAGTGAACATTAATTAAAATTCAAATTAAATTACCAATGGAAGATTTAGCACTTTAATACAGATCTGATCCTAATATGATAAACTAGAAGAATATAAAACAAAAGAGAAATAGTATAATACCTTTCATTGGATGTGATAAAACTTAAAATGTAGAAAATGAGATATACTGACTGTATTAGCAAGGATGGGGAATAACTTTTGAAAAAAATGCACTGAAACAGTGTTATTTATTCAAAAGATGGTCAACATTGGAGACAATTTATTCAACCAATAAGTCAGCTCTAAGTTATCAGCACTGAACGTTGAGAGATGCCCAAAGTTTGGATTTTGGCAAGGTTAGTGAAAGACACATGACATTTTAAGGGTTATAGCAATTCCATTATCAAAAAGGTTATCATTAGTGGAGAAATATGATATATTTGGCTGTACTGGGGATAAAACTCAGGGGCATTCTACCTCTGAGCTACACTCCCTGCCCTATTTTTATTCTATATTTTAAAACAAGGTCTCAATGAGTTGCAAAGGACCTCACTAAATAGCTGAGGTTGGCCACGAACTATGATCCTCCTGTCTCAGCCTCCCAAATGGTGGGATTACAAGCATGCACCACCATGCCTGACTTTAGTGGAGGGATATGATTTTGGAAACTTTCTAAACAGATTTATGAGGTGTGACTAAATGAGTCACAAAAGAGCCTCATGGTAACAGAAATTTGAATACAGAAAATGGAAAAACAGAGGAATATGGAAAGGAAGAAGTTGATTAATTCTCAGAGATATAGATGGATAGTCAGTGCTTCTAATTACCTGGAAATTGGGAGGGGTGGAAAATTAGAAAAACCGAAGGAACAAAGAAGCAAGTGACTCAGAAAAGCCAGGATTAGACATGTTAATAAGAAGAGGGGCAAATGCTAAAATATGCAAGATTCTGCTATTGGAAGACTTTATACATTTAATTATTTCCAGTGTTCTATTGGAATGCTATGAGGATTTTATTCACTTTATTTTGATTTCTCATCAAAGACACTTGGAGAAATACTTATATTAAAGTCAGACATGTTACCAGACTATAATTTTTGGAGTTTGGCTATACTGCTTTTATAAAAAACATTATCAGGAAAATTATTAAATTTTTGGTTAAGATCCAATGATGGAGATATCATACATACCCTGAATGTTCTTATTAAAGATGAAAAAATTGTTATATGATTTTATTGAACTAAAATGCTGCTATTGGATGCCATTTTAAAAATTAGCAATGTGTTATGGCAGTTTATTTAGTAATACAGCATTTTAGTTATATTTTGAAAAGTATTTGGAGTTCCCTGAGAGTGAAATAGTTGGCAAAATCTTTCTATGACAAAATGATTGTCTCATAAGCTGATATTGGAGCTTTTAAAAGTTGTTTTCTTTAGAAGGTTTATGATTACATGTGGTTTCAAAATTCCTAAAATATGGTAACATAAGTTTTCTTTTTATTAAACATAGGTCCTATTTGATATCAGAAAAGAAATCTCCTTTCTTGTAATAAATATATCTTGGATAAGAAAATAAATACAAAAGAAATAATAAATGCAGTTTTCAAGGAAAATAACTGAGATTTCATATGTTCTTTTGGAAGTAAACTGAGAGGAAACATATTAAAACAATGTCTTAGGGGTCTTCCTTCATTTTCTGGAAACCTTGTTGAGTATATAATGACCAGTATTTTATGTTAGGTTAAAAGTTATCTAAATTGGAAAACTTCATTGTCATCTGGGATTACTAAATTTGTCAGTAAATAGATAACAGACGCCGAATTGGTTCAATTCTTATTGTTTCCTTCTTACCCCAGAGCAATGGATTGTAGAGCAGGTGTACTGTTTCTGCTCTCTTTACTTTCTCATAATTCTCACATTACTTTTGTGAAAAGTAGAATCGCAAAACGGTAGTTTTTAAAACGGCAGAAAACAATAAAAATAAGAGGTTTATCTCATCTTTTTATGTCATAACAATGGAAGATCACTAAACTCTTTTAAAAATTAATTGTTCAAGATATATGTGTGATTAAAGGACGAGCCAAGATATCCATCAACAGAAGAATGGATTACTAACCTATGAGATATGTACACAATGGAATTTTACTCAGCCATAAAGAAGTACAAAATGACGTCATTTACAGGGAAATGGAGGGAACTGGAGAACATTATGCTAAGTGAGATTAGTCAGTCACAAAAAGTAAGAAATCAGATTCTTTCTCTAATATGCGGAAGCTAGGGAGAAAAAGGGTCATAGGAGGAACTCTAGACGAAGAAGGAGAAACACAGATGAGCAAATAAAGCAACCTAAATGAAGGGAACAGGAGGAGAGAACAAGGACATTTCCTAATGAACATGATGCACATTTACAAACACTAAGCCAAACATGAGAAGAAGAGAAGGACGATGGACTGGGGTAGGAATTGGGGAAGAGCTAAATGAGTGATGTGTGCATATATGCCTCTCTCATCTTGTACTCCATGATGATGTATGACTACAATGCACAAATTTAAAAAATGTAAAAAATAGAGAGGATACAATCAAGAGGTTACAGGGGAAAAATAGTTTAATTTTAGCTGAGCATGGTGGCACACACTTGTAATCCCAGAATTTGGGAGGCTGAAACAGGTGGATCACTGTTCATAGACAGCCTCAACTACTTAGTGAGGCCCTCTTCAATCTCTCATTACATATGTGTGTGTGTGTGCACGCGCGTGTGTGTGTGCCTGTGTGTCCTTTGTGTTTATATTCATGTATATATATGTGTGTATACATATTTATATAAATATATATACATGTTACATGTGTGTATGTATATATGTGTGTGTATATATGTATATATATGTGTGTGTGTATATATATGTATATATACATATAATTGCCTTCTTTGCTCCTTTTTTTTTTTTTTTTTTTGCGGGTCTCAGGATGGAACCCAGGGGCATTCAACCCCCGAGCAACACACCCTGCCCTATTTTTTTTTTATTCTTTATTTTTTTATTTTGAGACAGGGTCTTACTAAGTTGCAGAGGGCCTCACTGAGTAGCTGAGGCTGTCCACGAACCACGATCCTCCAGTCTCAGCCTCCCGAATGCTAGGATTTCAAACCTGTGCCACCACACCCGACTTTTGTTTGCTCCATTTATTGAAAAACTCAATCATCGCCAGGCATGGTGGCGCACGCTTGGGAGGCTGAGACAGGAGGACCGTACAGGTTCAAAGCAGCCTCAGCTACTTAGTGAGGTTCTCAGCAACTTAGTGAGACTCTGTTTCTAAATAAAATATAAAATAGGTCTGGGAGTATAGCCCGGAGGTAGAAAGCCTCTGGGTTCCACCCCCAGTACCACACACACACACACACACACACACAAAAAAAAAAAAAAACAACCCTCAATCATACTTCTTAGCCAGTGTAAATACCTCATCAATAATATACTCATCATTAAAAAAAAAAAAAAAACCTGGCATAAGCCGGGCGTGGTGGCACACGCTTGTAATCCCCGCACTTAGGAGGTGGAAACAGGAGGATCGCGCTGGTTCGAAGCCAGCCTCGCTGGCTTAAGAGACCCTGTTTCCAAATAAAAATATAAAAATAGGTCTGGGAGTGTAGCCCAGAGGTAGAAGGGTTTCCAGGAACCCCAGTACCACCAAAAAAAAAAGTGGCATATAGTATAAAAAATACATGAATGACTATTTTTTCTATCTTTTGCTGGAAATCTTGAAATTACTTAGCTACATCTTTTTAGAGTTCATACTATATACATTGTCTTCTCATGGACAGATATTGACAAGAACAATAAGAATAGAAAATCCCCAAGTATTAGTCAACATGACAAATATACAAGCTTTTGCTGCTGGTGCGATTGTTGTTGTTGTTGTTGTTGTTGTCGTTGTTGTTGCTGTTGCTGTTGTTGTTGTTGTTAGTGATGTTGGAATTGAGCCCAGGGCCTTGAGCATGCCAGGCAAGTGCTCTGCCACCCAGCTACACCCCAGAATGATATGACAAATATCTGAAAGTTCAAAGGTCCTCTTATGAGGACCCAACTTCCGTTAATGAGGACAAAGCCAATCATGAATCACCCCAAATTGCCCCTGAATGGCCCAACCTCATATCATCAAAACATTGGTAATTAGACTGAAACATACATTTGGGGCACATAAATGTTGAGACTATAGCATTGTGTATATTGACAGCATTTCAAAGAATAGAGATGTGGATATTTGGACTATGCTCAAATATTTTTAGCTCTAATCCTTATACTTTATAAACAGTACATTTATTATTATCAGATAAATAATTTTCAGAAGAATAGATACTTTCTGGCTAGCAATATAAATATAAAGAATAAAAAGAGTCAATTAACTCAGTATTATTTTAAAAAATAAACTGTAGAAAAGGGTATCAATTGTTGTTTTTACAATTCTATTTTATTTTATATTTGAAAACTGCATAAAGGCCATTTTGCTTAATGCACATGCTTTATAAGGAACCAAAATGCTTTTATATTTGCCATCAGTTATCCACTGATGTATAGATAAATTTTTACAGTACCATAAAGTCTAGAATATAAACTCAATAAAGGACTGTAAGGCAAGCACTTTGAAAACATCTGTCTTGTAGTCTGTAATGTTTCTATACTCAAAAGGAGACTATGTTTAGCCTTTGCCTTAAACAATACTAATTATTCTGACACAAATCTTTGGCTTGTGATATAAAGACTTTCCTTGGCTATGAACAAGGGTAAATATCCTATCTTAGATTTTCAAACTAGAAAACTGCCTTCCTCTTCAATCTAAGTAGTCACTCACAGCCGACTTAGTTCAAAATTCTTTTTGTTACCACAGCTACCACAAAACCTGCAAATATGCTATCTGGGGTCCTTTCATAAGCATACAATTAAAAAAATTTATTTTTTATAGTTTAAGTAAAGAAAAAGAGTAACCAAGTTTACAATAAATGTGTCATTTAATAAGAAGTGGGTTACTTTCATAAAGCATTGGTACTGTGTTGTCTCTGGATTAAAGTTTAAAAAAAGCTTCAAATTATTACAACTTTCACCTGCAACACGAAGTTGCTATCTGAAACCAAGTTCTTGAGACCTCTGTCAAAAAAGAAAAAAAAAAGCAGGTTTTTGTTTAATGAAGTGTCATATAAATTCAAGCTGCTAAAGGATATTTACAGAACAAAAAGTGAATAAAACCTATAAAAGGCCTGAGATTAAGCATAATACTGTAAGGAAGCATGTTAATAATGCATTTGTAGAAAAATATGGAAATTTGATGGAAAAGAGCTAAACAAGAATATTGGGGTTGTAATGATTAGTTACTGAAAGAGAAATAATAAATAAAATTTTAAAAAATTGTTGTTTTCTAATAAAAACTAGTGCAATATTGATGCTTATTGTTCTTTATACTGCATTTTACACTATTGTGTTTTATTATATTTGCATTATATATTAAAAAGTCTTCAGATAGTATGATTATCATTCTTAAGAAATAATGTTTATAATATGAAACCATAAAACTATGTTATGGTTTCTAAATGCCTGCTGACAGCATAGGCTTAAAATATGCTGATACAACATGCTCTCCTATAATTAGTAGCCAATATGACAAACATTATACATAAACACAAAGATGATGTAAAGGAAGGATTGTTTCAGAAAACGAAATCACACATAGCATACTTAATTTTTTAACATGTGTCATCTTAAGAAAGCCCTTATACTTAAATTAAAATAAAATGTATAAATGCTAAGATATGAGAGAAAAACTTAAAATATGAAAATAAAACCATAATAAAAATAGAAATTATAATATATTACACATTATATGTATTATATACATATAATATATATTACATATATATTGCATATTTATATTATAATATACATTTATACTCTTTCAATGCTCTTTATATGTTCTTTATACTATATTTTTACACTGCTGCGTTTTATTGTATTTGTATAATACATTAAAAAGCTTCCAGATAGTATGATTATCATTCTTAATAAATTATTTATAATATGAATATTTATATTATAATATTTAAATATGTATATATATTGAGATATTATAGTCTCCCTTAGGGACAAGGACCTTGTTCTTTTTACTTGTTTCTTACATATGCTAAACTAGAATGGACATGAAAGTTTGCTCAGTGTATGCTTGGATGAGTATAGAAGAATGAAGAGAGAAAGTTGAAGGTCAAAGAGCACAAGCACAACTCATCAAAGCCAATATAAATTATATATAAATATATTTATATATATTCATATATATAAATACACACACACACACATATATATATATGTGTGTGTGTGTATCTTCATATATGTATATATGAAGAGAGAGAAAGAGAGAGAGCGAGAGAGAGTAAATCAATCACAATATTCACTGGATTTCTACCTGTATCCTGTATGTATGTGTGTGTTCCTGGGGATTGACCCCAGAGCATTCTACCTCTGAGCTCCCATCTCAGCCATTTTTTGTTGTCATTGTTTTGATTTGATTTGATTTGGAACAATGTCTAGCCAGGTTGATGAGAGTCTACTACATTGCTGAGGATATCCTCAGACCTGCAAATCTTCTGTCTCAACATGAGTGTCTCTTTCTAAGGGAGTTATTCTCCAAACAACTGTATGGGATAGAAAACAATTTCCATTTATCCAAGACTTAACATTTTACAAGTAAATTTCATATATATTTATGATGTATTTAACATTTTACATTATAATATAATTTAATTATACTATATATTTATATATTTAATATAATTTAACACTTTACATAAGAAGAAATTCAGACTTCAGAAAGCTAGGAAATGTATCCAAGATTTCACAGCCAGCAAGTTATAGCATCAGGTTACAAACCAAGATTTCATAAGCATCAGTGCTTGTGCTCTTTTTTTGTTTCATAAGTTGGATTTTATAAAAAATGATACATTGCTCTGTGAAAGACACTGTCAAGAGAATAAAATATGATAGACTGGAATAAGAAGATTTCATGATTTATCTAATAAAGGGCTGTTAATAAGGAAATCTTAAAATTCAACAATACAAATGGTAGCCTGATTTCTTTTTATATTTTCTGTGCATTGTGATCATACATCTTGCTGAGGCTCAGGGTGATAGAAGCATATATGCACACAGTACTCACTGAGCCCTCCCCTGGCCCCCCTCCCCACTCCCTCCCACATCCCTCCTTCCTGTGCTGAGCACAGTGATTGGCTTTGATAAGTTTGTGCCTGTGGTCTTTGCCCTTCAACATTTTTCCTCATTCTTCTATACTCATCCAAGCATACATCAAGTAAACTTTAATGTACATTCTATGTTAGCATATGTAAGAAACAAGAGAAAAGGACAAGGTCCTTGTCACTAAGAAAACCACAGTGGTTTGGATTCAGAGACGTAAATGGAGGGTGACGAATGATCGGATAGAAATAGGTCCAGGGAACATAGAAGCTAATTCATTCTGGAGAACATGAGAGAAGGATCCCAGAGGGGATTATGCTTGAACTGGTATTAGAGGAGTCTGAGAACTGCAGATGGATGAGAAGCCTGAAATAGTTGGGGCCAGACTTTGATTTCCAGTACATGGAAGGTGCAGTCTAAAACTCTCTGATAATTCAATAGATAGTAAAGAAACACATATTAATTGCATGACATTTGTATATTTATATTTATTGCTATATCTATAACTGCCTTTATCTTTATACATAATATACATGTACACTTAAATTTGTTTCTTTATTATAGTTATTGAAATCCCTGAGTTGACACTGGACTTTCAGTCACACCGCAGGGTTTATTCTAGTTTTCTAACTTTCCACATTTATAACTTCCTTTCCTTCCCAGACAATACAAAATCTAGATTCCACCTCTCTTAAATTCAACGTATTGACACATGCCCTATCTGCAGCCATCTGTCATTACCACTGCCTCCTCTCTCCTGCAAGAACACATTGCTTACCCAACTTTTGCAGGAGCATAAATAGCCTCCTGGCTGTATTCAGGTTTTGCTGTTTCACACTCATTTGGATCCACATACAGGCATCCTTTTGCTCTGCTTGTGCTCTGAGACCCAGTGGCAAACCATTGCTCACAGATCGCTCACTGCCTTTACGTGGGCTTTGTGCCCCACAGGAGGATAGCCCATCCACTGTCCCCATGACTTTAATCAGCTTGCATTTTGAACATTGCTCACCAGCCATACCTCCAGGTACATACCTACACCAGGTGGGGGCTATGGGGCCAAATCACTCAGGAAGATAGAGAAATGGGAAGAAGAAAAGAGAGAAGAGCAGAGGGAGAACCACAAACCTTAATAACATAGCCAGCTTTTTCTAAAAAAAAAAAAAAAAAAAAAAAGCAACAACAGTGATTCTCAAGCAAACAATGACAACAAAAAACTAAATAGAGTTTGTGGTTTGAGCATAGGAAATATAAAATTTTGCATTTGGAAACGGAAAAGTATTGTTTCCATGATACAATCTGCTCAAAATGAAGCCAAACAAAAATCTTCTTGGATAAGTATATGGATCTTATGAAGAAGGAAGAAAATGACATTTTTATGTTTACCAAAATGAATCATAGGTGTTAAAATAATGTAATATCTCCTTTTAGAAGCTACCTGTTTTCCTGGTTATATTTGGTTCAATTTTTATCAGTGTTGTGGAGTGAAAAACAATTATATGAAACTTTCTATTGAAATATAATACTAAATAGGTGAAAAAATATTTGCCTTAAATTCAAACATATATATAATTATTATTAGGATATGTAAACATGTTGTATATGCTATTTAAAAAATATATACAATATATACAAAATATATACAATATATTGGATTTATAAAAATTACAAAACTCACAAAGGATGAAAATCTATAAAGCTAATTTAAAAATTGCTTTCTTGTTACTGTTTCATTATTATTTAAAAATGCATTTAGATTATTCAAACAAGTCAGAAATGAAGAGGGTGGAAAGTTATAGTATCTCCATTATCATGATCTATATCAGTGACAGAGAAAATGGGATAGCACTCCACATATTAGGTAGTGACCTTGAAAAACCTTGTGAGCCACATGGACATGGTTTTCTCCATATATAAAAAACAACACCAAAAGGACCACATCATAATGGTCTGCTTTAGTTATACCTGGTTCAAACTTGGAAACCACATAGTGTCTAATAATACAAAACTAAAAAATTATTTTACAATCATAAAATGGTTGTAAAATATCAGTTTTAATTAATTTAATTATAAATTGATAATAAAATTATTGTTTTATAAATATTTTAGTAAAGACTTAGTAATAAAAGTATTTATATGAATGTAATTTTAAGAAAAATATGTATTTTTGCTCATATACACAGAAATAGGCCATTTGAGTTATAGATTAAAATATCATATATTGAGGATTGCAATTGATTTCATTTTTATTGTTTGCTGCTTTTATCAAAATCATATTATTTTTCACTTTTACCCATTCCTTCCACAAATATTTATTAATTCTACCTTTTCCCAGGCTTAAGGAAAAAATATATTTTCATCAAATAAAAATAGCACATTAATACCTAAATAGTCTTCCTATATGAGCACATACATCTCATCTTCTCTTATTAATCATTAACCAAAAGGCACCTGAAAAAACATCATGGAACACACCAAGTTATACTCTGAATGATTTAAGCCTTAGAAAACATTAAAATGAAATTAAGTATGAAGCAAATTGTTTGACTTTGACTTTTAAGAAAATTTAGGAGCAATAATAAAGGGAAAACTTATTTCTGAACATATTAAAATTTAAGAAATTGTGGAATTAGTATTAGCTTGAGCTTTAGGTATATCATAAATGCTCAGAAAATCAATATTTTCCTTCTGCAATTGTATTTAAACCAAAGAAAGAAAAATGCTATGTCTCCTATAACCCAAAAACAATAATATCAGGCTGTTAAGTCAGCAAGAATGAACTGTATTGAAACACAAACATTTGGAAATTATATAAGAAATTATTAGTATAGGTCTTTGTATATAATATTCAAATAATGATTTGGGACAGAGGAAAAGGTACAGTAGGGGGAAAAAGACATATATAGGTGTGACTAAGTTTTTGTTAATGCATGAAAAAATAATATATTCAATAATGACCAGGTAATGCTGAACTAAGTAGCAAAATCATGCTAGCTTCACATCTTGCACTACAACTTTAGAAAACTTTTGTTACTTTAAGCAATTATTCTTGAGCTTCACTTTTTTACCTGCAAAATAAGAAATTTCATTAGATGAAATCCATAATTATTTTCAGCTATAATATTCCCCTTCCATATTTCTTCTACCACATGGCAGGGTGTACTATTAAGTTGTAACATGCACTAGGATTTATCCAAGGAGAACTGTCCCTGGGAGTCACCCACCAGCATCCCAGGGATTTGCCTACCTATATGGCTGCGGGTGCTTTGAAAAGTTAAGTTCTCTGGACTTCCACCAGCTCACCTGTAAGATAAAAAAAAGGTAAAATAATCTCTATATTTCTTTTAAGATCTAATATTCATCAATTCTATAAACCTTCCTATTGTTTTGTGTATTTAATGAATGGAAAGTAATAACACTGCATACCTCCAAATAAAGAAGGTAGCTTTTCTTACAACATATTACTAAGAAGTTAAGCAAAAAAAAAAAAAACACACACACACACATAAATAATTTTAAGAGACCATGACATTTTCAGCATCTTTTTCCTCACTTATCATTTTAGTATAAGGAAACTCTCCCTGAATAGCATGGCAGACACAGCAGAAGCAAAAATTTATAGTTAGCTCCTTGCCCCTTGCCTGGGGTCACATTCTTTGTTGATGACCCACTCCCTGAGCAGTATCTCTGCTGGAGACTTCAGTGCAAGGCAATACCTTCCTTTAGGTGAAGCAAACAAGGAGGGTTGCTTATGCCATGACTAAGTCAAAGGTGGGAGGTGTACATTTTTAGTTTTACAAAGTCAATTAATTCAGTGTTTTTTTTTAACAGCTCTCATACACCATACCAAAAAAAAAAAAAACAACTCACCTTTTTAAAAAAAATATTCAGTGGGGTAAAAAAAATAGAAATGGCAATGTGTGTGTGTGTGTGTGTGTGTGTGTGTGTCTTTCTATAATCTTATATATAAATATATTCATTGTCATTGCAGTAGAATTGTTATTTTCTATATACTACCAGGCACCCACTCAAGGTAATTTTTTCCATTAAGGCAACTTGAAATTTAAATTAAAAATTCCAACTTTATACTGAGATACTTAGAACAGAGCTTTATTTATATAAAATATAAAATTATAGTCAAAAGTATAAACACAAGGAAATGCTCAGATTCTCAGGAGGTGAAAGTGGTAGCAAAGTAAGTTTTTGAGAGATAAAGATGTTTAGATGTCATTTTAGTTTAAGGGTATGTATTCTAAACATGAAATTATATATTAGGACAATTGGACTAGTAATATACACATTTTGAATACAGCTAAAGTTTTGATTGGAGATTTCTAAACCTCTGGAAGCTTTAGCATTTTCATTATCTGTAATTATTACTATGTTTTCCTGTGTGTCTTTCCTTTAGAAATGACCTGCTCTATAGCTATTAACCTATGTGACAATGACTTTGAGTAGCATAAACTAATCTATGTTGAAATTCTATAATTATAGATAGACTATGGTTTTAATCAAAGACTTATTCGACATTGAAGCCAATGCTAGTATGTCTTTACATTTTTGTGCTATTCATAGAATTGGTTAATTTTATTTTAATATAATTTTTCCTGCTTCTCTTCCCTACAAATGTCTATAACACTATTTGACATTTTGTAGGAGACATCTGTAGGTATTCATGTATATGTTTCATGTAAATGAACATAATATATCACATACTTGGCCACATATTTTATATATTTTGAAAGCATTAAAGAACGGCAAAAACTAACATTGGCAATCACAAATGAGCACATTTTGACAATTATCTCAGTATGAAAAGTGTTCAAGAACACATGATTGGATTTCAGACTATAATTCAAATCCTGGTCAATATATGAATTTAGCATATAATGTATTCATTCAAGGATTGGTTCCCTCGGCTGTAAAATGAGGGCAAACTTTTAAACTTTTCTTAACCTTTAAGAAGATGTGGTTTCCCTTTTAAACAGTAGGGTATTATCTTAAGTTCTCTTTCCTCTATTTTTGTATCTTACTTTTCATTTTAATTATATTTTTATTGAGCTGCTATTTGTTCATATTTTTCTCACAAACATGGCTCTCTACTGTTCAAAATAATATTGTCTGAGAGAACAGTAGATAATTTACACGTGGACTTATCGTTCCTTTCCTAATGATTCAGAATTCATGATAATTTTGTGTGTTTTTTTTTTCTGATGCTATGACACTGGAGCATATGTCTACTTTAAAAGCCAAAGGGCCAAAGCCCTTTGGACTCTCGCATTAGTTTTATACCTGACCCTGACCCTTAGGGGAAAAAAAAATAAGTTCACTTTGCTTCTTGACTTTATTGCTCTGACCCACTTTTCTATTGAATTCTTTGTCCTGTGGTTTGTGCAACAGGACTCTCTATAGTTGGGGCCTGCCCTTCCTGACCTGAGCCAACTGATTGTACTCTGGGTTTAAAGTGATCACTCTGGTTAGATCAAAGAAGCAAAGAGAACTCTTTTCATTCTCTGCCAACACTATTTTGACAGTTATCTTTAAATAGCTCTCCATCATTTTAAGGCATGAGTGAAACATCAACTTTTATTTTTATGTCATTCCAGAGTTTATAAAGCTGGTATATATCCATTATTTGTAAGCAAGTGTTACTCTCATTTTGTACAACACAAAGCCAAATCTAAAAAGTTATAACTAGTTACCTGAAGTTGCACAGTAAGGTATAGAACTGAGATTATAATTTCAAGCTTTTGAGTAAAAATCCACTATTTCTGTTCTCCCAATAATCATATGACTGATATTTGACATTTATAAAGTATGAACAAAAAATAAATACAGACAGAATGCTAATAAACATGTTTGATTTTCTTCGAGGGAAGAAGTACAGCCAAAAATAAAATGGTAAGACTCAACATAAACTTGTGAATACAACTTTTTCTAGAAAAAAAAAATTGTATCTTGAAACTCTGCTGTGTTTAAGAATTTTTATTGAAATGTTTCTATACTGGTTTGTTGACTTCGGCCATTAAACTAGGATCACTAAAAGAATGGATGCCTCCACCATCTTGTATTCCATTAAGATGTATGACTACAATGCACCAAGAAAAAATTTTTAAAAATGAATTGTTTAAGTACATACTCAGAACACCTGGTACCCAAATCTAACAATTAAGATATAATGTCACTTTTTAATATAAGAAATAAGATGCCCGAGAGATATGAGATAAACTTTTATCAAGAAATTATTCTTATCAGGGTGTGGTAGAACATGCTTGTAATTCCAGTGCTCGGTAGACTGAGACAGAAGGATTGCACAGGTTCAAAGCCAGCCTCAGCTACTTAGTGAGGCTCTCAGCAACTTAGTGAGACCCTGTTTCCAAACAAAATATAAAATACATCTGGGAGTGTAACCCGGAGGTAGAAAGCCTCTGGATTCCACCCCCAGTACCACAAAGAAAAATAAATTATTTTTTATTTTTAACATTAGAAGTAAAACAAAAATTTTTAGAGAAGAGATTCTTCCTGACAATTTGCTAATAGCATATCAGATAGCATATTTAAGCCTTGTTGACTTGAAATTTCATGTCAACAAAATTAGGATAGTATTGATGAAAAAATTCTAGGAAATTATTTTAGGAAATGTAATCAATAATTCAAAACACTTTACAATAATAGGTGTAACACAAAATGCTTTGCATGCAAAATTATATGATTATGCAAATCTTTTGCCAGAATTATCTCCCAATGATAAGCATACTTTGATCATATACATATCTTGAAATAATCTAGAATTGTACTCCTGAAAGTGACTACATCAATGTAGATGCATGTTTTATGGATTTGTAAACTTCTTTTAGAAATATTATTTAAAAATTATATTTTAATCTAATTTCATTAGACATAACACATCTGTGAAAGAAGTCAAAGCCATTTATAATTACTGTACATTAGAGTGTAAGTATGAAATTGCTAATGTTTTACTGGTCAAACAATAATGTTTTCATCTAATATGAGTGGATTAATAACATGAAATGGGTATAGATAAAGTATATGAAATATAAACATGAATAAAATATTATCAGCCCCCACTTGGAGTGTTAATTATTTGAGAAAACTGTCAGAGAAGCTAACATAAGCAATTTTAGTGGTAGAGACTTCTTCATGCTTCAAGGTACTCCTGACTTGTTCCTTTTTTAATTTTATTTTTCTTATTGGGCTCTAGAAAACAATATACATTCCACAAACTCTTTCTCCTGGAGTCCTTCAAGACATGTGCCTAGGTGTACAGAGGATGTGGATATTTGCTATGTACACTCCTTATTTGATACCACTCCAGAACATGAGCCATATTCTATCTGAGGGTTCTACAGTTAACCTTGATAAAGAGATGGGAAGATACCCCACAGTATGTTCTAAGACCATTCTAATTTTTACATCCTCTGCTTCTCAATTTCAAGTGTGTACCAGAATTACTTGGGGAGTACATTAAAATGCATTTTCCTGGGCCTGATCAGGGTTTATGGAATCAGAATCTACTGGGACCTGGGAATTCCTGTATTTTAAACAAAACTTTTGAGTGATAATATAGTCCCTAATTGTAGATCATAAAAGGAATTTCAGAAAATTGGTTTTCAATGTAGCTAAGCAACCCTGGTTTGATCCTGACAAGGGTAAAATATTCCAAATCTTTTGTATATTAATTTGTCTATAAAAATAGGTAATAGAGTAAACTGTTTTCTGTTAAAACTGACTGAAGGTTATACTACTAATATAAACACAAGTGAAATACATAAAAAAGAGGTACGGATAATATATTTTCTTATATACAAACACTTAGAGCTGAACATTGTGAAGTAAAACCAGTGATAATCTCAGCAGGAATACTAAGAACTCATGTAAAAATAGCTAAAATGTCCAACACTAGTTGAAATATAGCATCATGTCAATAAAAGTTAATGGAATAATTTTAATAAAAAAATAAGTGTATTGAAATATATTAAGTGCTTTTATTTATATTTTATGATTTTTACAATGTGAATAATACATTAATACTGTATAATATGTATATCACTTATAAATGAGCATATATTGATAAATATTTAGATTTTTTTTCTTCAAATGATGTGCAATCAGAAATGTCCATAGATCATGTACCAGGCCATAGTTTTCTCCCTTCTTTTCTATTCAATTCAAGGGCATATTCTTTTATGAAATTTTTATTTTTCTGTTTCTAAAACTCAATCAAAGCAGCATAATTGGGTATGTTTTATCTCAAATCAACAATATGTTTATCTAAGACTCCCACCCAGGTTGGCGCTTTTCACACAGCCATGAGCAGAAACAACTTCGTTTTTTTTTTTTTTTTTTTTTGCAAAGTCTGTGAATAGCAAAACTGATTATTTAACTAATGATTATTATGAAATATACAATGCTGTTAGTGTTGGTAGCTAGAAATGGTGAGATCATAGACTAGTAATAGTTAAGTGATGACCATAGCAATTTAATGAAAGCTTTGAGACAGGCATTGCATTAAAAGTTTATAAAGACAGTTACTATCTCCATGTACAAATGAGTAAATGTCTATTTTAAGGAAACTAATTGCCTGGCAGTAATAAAAGATTTCATAAGAGAGAACATTTTATTAGTTTTTAGTAAACAAATGGATATTTGCTAGGTGTCTCTTGCAAAAGGCATTCCTGGAAGAAGCAAAAGCATAGTAAAAACCCCTTACATGTTAGTTTCTGAGACTTAGAACACTCTCTTCACCTTCATTCCACTGGCTGAAACTTACACTTCCGTTATACTAACTTTCCTTCACTTACCATTTTTTATTGCCCATTAGAGTAAGTTCTCCGAACACACATAGCAATAATTCACTTTATTATTTATCTATAAGCCTCCATCTTTATTTTTGCTAAATTATAAAATCTATAAGAACAAGGACCATATCTCTCTCACTCTGTCTTTTCAGAGGTCAGGTGTCAAATAAATCAACACATAACTGACCTGATTGATATGACTTCGTGACAAGAATACATGTCTATCAACTAATGGTACTCTGGACAGAGTAAAAATAAATAATAGTTTGGGATGAGTTTTCAGGCCTCTAAGTAATTAGAAGTCACACCATTATAACTGAAGGATAATAAAGAGGTTATGTACAGATTGTATAATGCTTTGGAAAACATCCATTTATATAGTATATGCAATTTTATGAATGCATTAAACTTTCAAGGTTAAATAATCATGTGGTTCTATTTTGCATTTAGAAATAATAAAGCAGTTGACATTTAAATAAAATGCTTTGGGCTAAGCAACATACTAGGAACTTTAAGTAGATGATCTCATTTAAAGACCATTGAGACTCAAGGATAAATCCAAGTCTGTCAAAGCCTGAAGCCTGAAGCTTGTGTAATATGGGTGTAGGGGATTTTTTTTCAGTCAAATAATTCAATATTATTAATATCAATTTAGGTATAAGAATAAATATTTGCTTAGAATGAGAAAAGAAATTCTGATGAATTACTAATACAGAAAATAGCTAATATCACCGGGCATGGTGGTATAAGCTTATAATTCTCACTCTTGGGAGGGAGAGACAGGAGGATTGAGCTGGTTCAAAACCAGCCTCCCTGGCTTAAGAGACCCTGTTTCCATATAAAATATATAAAATAGGTCTGGGAGTGTAGCCCAGAGGTAGAAGGGTTTCTAGGAACACTAGTACCACCAAAAAAAAAAAAAAGAAAAGAAAGAAAGAAAATAGCTAATATCAAAGACATTATAAAGTACAGAAAATAGCATATTTTATTACTTGCTGCTATTCCAGCCATTGTTTACTAACTCTTCTATCTTTATCACTGAGTGGATGTCACCATTTATAATTCAAAAGGGATATTAGGTAACACTACTCATTCCTTAACATAAATGAATGCTGTGATTTTCAACTCGGCTAGTAGTCATTATGTTCATTACCATCATGCACTTAAAAAGAAGTTAGTTTAATTTCAGAATACTCTTGGTAGATTAGTAAAAAAAAATGTTAATTTTATTAAAAATTTAACCTTGGAATAAATGCCTTCTTAATATCTTATGTTTTGAAATGGAAGGTATGTATAAACCACTTCCACTACAATGATTTTCTCAGAAAAACTTATTTGTGTTAAAAGTTAACTAGTCATATAAAATCATTTTTACTTGAAGAATAATTGACAAACTATGGTTATTCAGAGTTGGATATTTGGCTGATTCCTTTTCAAAATAAAGTAAGCCTGTTCCTTCAATAAAAATAACATATGTTATTAATGATAAAATTAGAGCTTTCAAGAAAAAAATTAAAAATTTGGAAACACTGTATCCATGCTGTGACCTTGACAGCTTCTCAGTACTTAAACTTCTCTCTAATATGATCTATGGCAACAAAAATGTAATTTAATTAATGAATACAATTTTTGTTATTGTAAATGAAACATTAATATTTGGAAGTCCTGTATAACCCAGTGAACCAATATTTTTCAGTTGAAAATGTTATAATAGCATGCATTATAAAAAAATTCAAAATGCAAAGTAGACCAGTCATTTTTAATTTCCAATTAATTGTGTGTGTGTGTGTGTGTGTGTGTGTGTGTGTGTGTGTGTGGTTCTGGGGGTGGAACCCAGGGGCTTTTCTACGTCCGAACTATACTCTCAGACTTATTTTATACTTTATTTGGAAACAGGGTCTCACTAAGTTGCTGAAAGCCTCACTAAGTACCTGAGGCTGACTTCGAACCTTTGTGATCCTCCTGTCTCAGCCTCCCAAGCGCGGGGATTACAAGTGTGCGCCGCCATGCTCGGCTTCAACTAATTTTTAGGGAACTATTTTGTCAAGTTTGTGTGCAGTATCAGAGGATTACCTATAATTATCTGAAAGACTATTAAGGAAATTCTCTAAAATGTAAAATAGTCCTACTCTTGGTACTAAATGTATTTATTTTGAAAACTATATTCTTCATTAAAGGTATCATTGACATTAACATAACTATTGTGATTGGTATTATACTTTCAAATAAATTTATTAATAAATGTACATTTTATTTGTCTCTATTTTATTTTCTCCTCTGGTAAATATAACTCACATAAACAAAAGCTACAAGAACCCTCAATATTTTTTTTTAATATAAAGTTTCCTGAGACTAAAAGTTTGAGAGCAATCATAGTGAAGAAGGTGAGGGAAGAAATTAGTTACTGTTTTCTCTTCTTTTCTTTCTCCCACCCCAGCATTTTGTTTTGGAAAATTTGAAGCAAAACATTTAATTACAAATGATTAGGATCAAGATTAGATAAATTGGTCCTGAATCCTACCTCCTCCAGATTACTACCTATACGATATTATGGATAAACTTTTGACGATTCTCATTCTTAATTTTTTTTCTAATATAAAAATAAAAATAACATCTATTTTATAGCATCTTTTCAGAGGTTGATTTATTCTGAATGATGTAAAGCTACAATGTGTGTGTGTGTGTGTGTGTGTGTGTGTGTGTGTGTGTGTGATTATAATCCTAGGTCTTATCTGACCTTAGATATATCAAAATTAAACAGTTAAAATGAACATTACTAAATTATCAAAGGCTGAAATAAAATATTAAAAAACTTTGATAGATGAAAAGCAAATTTTTCCTATTCTTTCTTTAAGAAATATTAAAATTATTGTTATACGAAGAGGCCAAAAATCATAGAAAAATGCATATATGTGCATAGTTTGACCAGTTTGTGTATAAATAAATATTTTATACTATTATTATAAAATATAGAAATTAAAATAATGTTAAGAGGAACACTCATGACACTAAAATTAAATAACATTTTTCTCTTGATTTCACATGTGTTTCATCTCCTACCCTAACAAACAAATAATACTACAGATGTCACCCTGGATGCAATTAATAATTCAGTTTAAAAATTTTTATAACATACATACAACTAGAGCTTATTTTCTAATGATGTCAGTCCTTGAATGTGTTTTTGGTACTATCAACTTTAAACACTGATTTAATGATTTTACTCCAAGGAGTGGATCATGTTTGTTAAAGAAAGTGCCAACTAACCAAAACAATATGTGTATTCTATTATGCTTCCCATTTGATGTTTGACAAAATGAAATGGTACCTACCCAAACCACAATTTCAGGTTATGTATCCAAGTGGATTTTTTTGTTTATTTGAATCAATATACAGGATTGTGCACGTTTATGGGTTTATATTACCATAGCCACAGATGGTAGCCACTGAATGTATGACATTTTAACATAGATGCACATGTTTTCAATGATGCTAAGCTTAATAATTTATGTATTTTTATATAGCCCATGAGACTGAATGGCAGCCAAAGAGAGCCACATCTAGAAATGCTGCTGATGCAAACTAAATTAAGTTTAGCATGATATTGTTTAAACATAATGAGAATTAAAAAATAAAACTCATGTATCAAATACAACTTAGTAGGAGTCAAAACTGCAGGTCACAAAGGTGAAAGACATCATGCACTTACATTAAGAGATTCAAATGGGAGACCAACTTCTGTCCAATGCCCTAGGATACTGTCCCCTCGTGCCCTCATGTCTCTGAGGTTGACTCTCCTTATTCATCGATGAAAAAAGATAGACTGTGACAGATGTCGGATAACCATCAACACACGCTGAATAACTAGAAAACAGTTGCCAGGCATGGTGGCGCATGCTTGTAATCCCAGCATTTGGAAGGCTGAGGCAGGAGAATTGCAGGTTCGCAGCCAGACTCCACTACTTAGCGAGGCCCTTTGCAACTCCGACAGACCCTGTTTTAAAATAAAGAATAAAAAAATAGGGCTTGGGGTGTAGCTCAAAGGTAGAATGCCCCTGGGTTCCAATCCCAGTACCACCAAAAAAAGAAAAAGAAAAGAAAAAAAAAAAGAAAAAGAAAAACAGTTGCCTGGTTATAAAGAATTTAACACTGACTACTGTTACTACTACTACTACTACTACTACTACTACTACTATTATAACTATTATTTTTATTATTATTAAGATTGAATTCAGGTACTCTACCACTGGACTGCATCTTCAACCCTTTTTAATGTTTTTTTTTTTATACAAGTTCTTTCTAAATTATCACACACTTGCCTTGAATGTAAAATCTTCCTGTCTCAGACTCCTAAGTACTAGGATTACAATCATAAGCCTCCATATCCAGCTTAAAAGAAATTGTCTATAATTATAAAAAATGATAAAGCCTTTAACTGAAACCTATTAGAAAGCAGTTTTTCTCAAGTTAATAGATTTCATAATAATTTATATAAATGAAGTAAAGGATATAATTTTGGTTCTTGTCTATGCTTTCAAAAAAATTTTAACTCTTATGGCTTAGTATGATGCCTTTGGGTGCTTTTAACACTGGTTGAAATCCAAAGCCTTCAGCATTTGTACAAATTATCCAAAAGTCTAATAAAATCTTTTCACATGATGTTATTACAAATAGATACATTTTAATATTCTTTGTTTGCATTTATAAATTACATACTGACAAATGGGTTATAAACCAAAGACCATAACTCCTCTATTTAAAATATAACAATTGTGACTTGTAAAATCAGAATTATATATTGTTTAATATTATTGATCTTATAATAATACTAGTAATAAAATCCCTAAATGCATTCCAATGCATTTTATTACTAGCTAATAATTTATGACTTCTAGAAAACAATTGCTACAATAGGAATGTGTTCTTGTAATATTAGACAAAATAAATTTCATGGGAAATATTTTAGCTAAGGCTATCATTATATCTAATATGCTATTCAAAACACTATTATATTAAATTTCATTTAACAGACATTTCACCCAACATGTAGTAACTTTGCATAAAATTGCTATCAACTGAGTTGGAATGAAAAATACTAAAATTACATAGTAAACAGAGCATGCTTTGAAAATAGGAATATAAATAGTAAACTTGATTTAAAAAATCTCATTAATCAGAGCTGAAAGTTTAACGTTAAAGAATTATCACTAGTAAATATTTAAGCAGAGGTTAATAATTGATTTTGATGACATAAAATTCTCATAATGAAAGGAGAGTATTTTTTTCTCACAGGTCTAATTACACTAACACATACATGCATGTGCATATGCACACACATTCACAGACTTATTTTTCTTTCTTAGAAGAAGACTGAGCCGGGAGTGGTGGCATATGCTTGTAATCCAGCATTTGGGAGGCTAAGACAACACAGTGCGGACAGCCTTAGCTACTTAGTGAGGCCCTTTGCAAGTCAGTGAGACCCTGTTTGAAAAATAAAAGAATAAACCGGGCGTGGCAGCTCACTCTTGTAATCCCCGCGCTTGGGAGGCAAAGACAGGAGGATCTCGCAGGTTCGAAGCCAGCCTCCCTGGCTTAAGAGGCCCTGTTTCCAAATAAAAATATAAAATAGGTCTGGAAGTGTAGCCTGGAGGTAGAAGGGTTTCCAGGAACCCCAGTACCCCCAAAAAGAAAAGAAAAGAATAAAAAAATAGGGCTGGGGATGTACTTCAGAGGCAGGATGTCCCTGGTTTCCATCCCCAGTACCTTCCACCTCCCATAAAGGAAGACTGCTTCAGAAAAAAAATAATAGCTTAACAGGTTAAAACTGCTGTTCTGAGGATGGAAGTTTTACTGGGAAATTAAGTTTTAATGGGAAATTAAATACCTTATCACAAAATATGACACTTTTGCATTTCAGAAAGCTGCAGAGCAGTTATAAAACTTAGGAAGTTTATTTTCTGATCTTCACCCACCTTATTTCCTAAAAGAGTTTCTTACTCTTATTCAAGAGGTCCTTTTCCTATTCCCAAAGGAAAGGAACATCTTTATTTCTGAAGAAGCAGGAATCAGAAAAATCTGAAGAAACAGGACTTGGAAAGTCCTGCCCAACCCCAATTTATAATTATTATGAGAACAAATTCCATTTTTCCAAGCATATTTCTTTATGACTTTCTACCTCGTCCTCAAACCGAAGCATAAAAACACACAATTTTTGGGTCTTTCTGAAAGCTCCTATGTCAAGTAAGAATATGTTGAGTAAATTTCAATATTTTGTCTCTTCTTAACCTGTATTTTGTAACAGGTGCCTCAAATATAAACTTAAAAATGGGTAAAGAATATTAGTATTACCTTTCCTAAAATAGTGAACATAGTTATTACTCTGATGATTTGCATCTACATTCCTAATCAAAGTAACAATATGGTACAGCCAGATCATATGGTGGATTCACTCCTAGTTTTCTAAGGAATCTCCACAATGATCTCCATAGTCGCTGAACTAGTTTGCTCTCCCACCAACAGTGTAGAAGTGTTCCTATTTCCCCACATCCTTGCCAACATCTGTTGTTATTTGACTTCTTTATGCTTGCCACTCCGATTTCTCTGTGAGAAATAAAATTTAGCTGTAGGGAATTGGGAACCCACTACTTAATCTCTCAAAGCACCATGTGCCTTACTTTCCAATATTTGCCACAGTTCTAAGCTGATCCCAATTTTACCATGGAACAGTAGTAACAAATACCCCATGGTATTGGCACAAAGCAGATACATATACCAATGGAATAGGACAGAAGATACAGAAACAAATTCACATACCTACAGGCAATTAATTTTTGATAAGCTAAAAATATACATTGGAGAAAGGATGGTCTTTCAAAACAATGTTGATAAAACTGTGCAGTCATAGATAGAATAAGCTAGATCCCTATCTCACACCATGCACAAGTTGACAAAGGTCAACTCATGATTGGTTAAGAACTTATACATTAGGCCAGAAACTATTGTTCAATTACTTGAAGATAGCAAAAGATCAACTCTCCACAATGCAGTCACTGGTAGAGACTTTATCAATTATATATCAAACTTAGAAAAATAAAACCAAGAATCAATAAACGGGATGGTTTAAAATTAAAAAGCTATTGTGCAGCAAAGAAAACAACTGAGGAGAGCCTATAGAATGGGAGATAATCTTTGTCAGCTACTACCCTGACAGAGAACTAATATCTAAAATATATAAAGAACTTTAAATGCTTAGCCATAAAAATAACATGATAAAAATGGGTAATTTAACTGAATAGACATTTCTTAAAAGAAAAAAAATTCTGCCAATAAATATTTAAATAAATGTTTAGAATCATTAGTGATCAGGAAAATGTACATCAAACTACACTGAGATTCCATCTAACTCCTGTTTGAGGGGAATTATCAAGAATATGAAAAGTAATATATGCTGGTAAGGATGTGGGGAAATAGGGAACTCTTATGCACTATTGATGGGACTGTAAATTAGTACAACCACTGTGGATATCAGTTGTTAAATGCTTCAGAAGCTTAGGATTTGAGCCACCATATGACCCAGCTATACCAGTCCTCAGTATCTTTCCAAAAAATTCAAGTCAGAATCCTATAGTGATATATATATCACTAAGTGATATATATATATATATATATATATATATATATATATATTCCATGCCAATATACATTTATATATAATATATATATATATAATATATATATATATTCAATGGAATTAAAGTTTATTTTAAATACAACATATTCAGAAATGGAAAGTGACTATCTTCTCTAAAGCAACAGAAGAAAATAAATTTAAATGCTATTCTGTTTAATTTGTTTGGTCTGCAAATAGTAAAGTATGAGTAAATATGATTTGACAATGATTAGACTTACTATTTTCTCTGGTCTTCAGTACAATTGGCACAATCATACCTGCTTTTATTATTTTATTATGATTCACTCATTATTCACTCATATGCATGTTTATAAGAGCATGATTCTCAATAGCTAAATTATAGAACTAATCTAGGTATCCATCAACAGATGAATGAATAAAAAAATTAATTATATAGACAGAATGAAATTTTACTCACCCATAAGTGAGAACAAAATTACACCATCTGCAAGAAATAGAACTAGAGAATATTATGCTAAGTGAGATTAGTCAATCTCAGAAGTCAAGAGTTATATGTCTCCTCTCATTTGTGGAAGCTAAAGAGAAAGTAGGAAACTTAAGGGTGTTTGAATAATTCAGAGAGAGAGAGAGAGAGAGAGAGAGAGAGAGAGAGAGAGAGAGAGAGAGAGAGAGAGAGATCTTTAGAGTAGTGAAAGAAGATTGGAGGAGGGAGTTAGGAAAGGAAAAGAGAAGATTGAAGAAGAAATAGTTAAACAATACCACGGTAATATATGAAGCTATTATGGCCAATTTCTCCAACATGTGTGGATTTGTGGTGAGATAGAAGAGGAGAATAGGGTAGAATATGGAAGGAATTATACCAGCATTTGTGTGCATGTATGTTTATATCACCTTGATCCTCACTGTGATGTACAACTGCAACAAACAAAACAATTAAAAAATATTTATAATATTCATCTCCACAGCTAAATAATAAGTTGAAAAAATATTTGTATCAACATCTTTATTTTTAGCAAGCATATTATTATCTGACTCATAGTAAAGATCCAATGTATTTAATGAATGAATATTTAATGAATGAATAAAAGCAGCAGAGATGATTAAAGCAAAACTTTTTGTCCCAAATGTGTTGAAGACCAGCATAAGTAGTAGGTCTAATCACCATCAAATTTTTACTGTTACTTTACTATTTGGAGAGCAAACAAATTAAGCAGAGTAGACACTTTTTATTTCTTTTTCTCTGTCACACTAGAGTTGAAAATCCTTTTTTATTTCTGAATATGATATATTCAAAATATACTCTAATCCCATTGAATATTATAGTATCTAATCTCATTGAATGCCTTTATATTTTTGTGAAAGTGACAATTCTTTTAACTTTCTAATGTAAAACATAGAACATTTTATTCATTTCAGACCTATGCTCGTTAGCTAGAATCCTTTCTCCTCCTTCCCCATGGATAATTTCCTAATTATCTTAAAATATTTGTTCATATATGAATAATTTTCAGTTAACTTTAGAATATCAAATGATGGTGACTTGAGGAATTCACTAAAAGCATAAACTAAATAAAAAAGTAGAAAGCATATCTTGAATAATTATGATAATTTAAAATATTTCACTTTAAAATTATTTTATCATGCCTACATAATAATTAACCAAATTTTTACTAGAATTAAGAAAGTCAAGAATAATCACTAGATTACCTTTCTAAGTGTAAAGACCTATATTTTATGATCAAAAGAAAGATTTGTGATAGTATTACTTAATTAGTATCTACTGGGACAAGATGTTGTGTAAAACAAATCTGTACAAAGTAGATGTGGTTTGGAATAACCCATTAGCTAATGTGCCCTTGGGCAAACAGTTCTCACCCTCAGATTTTTCATCAGTGATTGAGGAGGTTAGATCAATACATTTCAAATCTGAAGCTTCTAAGCTTATTATGAGGGTCCCAGACTTTTTAAATCTAAATCCTTAGTGTTCTTCTAAATTTCTGAATGGTGAATTTGAATTTTTAAGTTAGTGAATTATTGAAAATATTTTGAAATATTATAATATTTTAATAGTAACGAAGACAAAGTTTGAGAATTGCAGTAAAGAATAGGTTTTCTTTTTGTTTTAAAGAAAATGTGTCTTACTTGACCTTGATGTAAATTAAATAGATAGATACTACTTTATAATGTCCAGAGCAAAAGGCTAAAAAAAAAATCATATTACTTTTTGTTGAAATATTCTGACTGTATTGTATTAAACAGATTCAGTTCTAGGGATTTTACGGGTTGACAACTTGACACAAAAATCTATTGGAGAATCAAGAAATGAATCATTATAAAATGTCAAAGCAAGGTGGAATGAGGAATATAAGAAAAGAAGGTAATCAATAGGAAATAATCTTTCTTTTTTTTCCTTTAAAAGCTTTTGAGTAATTGATTGGTGAAATATAGAGCATCTAGTCATCCATGATGGATTATAATGAGTTCAGTATGCCTCCATCTGTACTGTAGCCTCCCCCAATCCCTTCAGAGGACTCATCCTAATTCATAAATGCCTAACATGGACCTAATCAGTGGAGCAAATTGTGTGTGTAATTAGATGACTGTAATTTGCACAAAGCTTTACACTACTGTACCAATCATACTATCTGTGTGTATACCACCCATATCTGTAAAAAATGTATATATTTGCAATAGCTTTACTTTTATACAATATAAAAATTAAGTGGTGATTTCATCACTTACACCAGACTCAGTTTTGCCATTGATTATATCAGTAGATACATTTTGAGTCCATTCTGTCAGAAAAGTTTCATACTCTATCTTCTACACTGATTTCAACTATTAAATTTTGTTGCTGTGTGTTTAATTGAAAAACTGTACATATTCAATGCTGCAACTTTAATGTGGTGTTAAAAGGGTATAAAAGGGCCACTTTGCATTTGAGTGAACTATTCAAATATCTTATACTGGTCTCTCCTTATCTCTAAAAGTCTGAAACAGAGTTATCCTCTTTCAGTGGACATACCTAGACTAGTCATAATGATGTGTTAAGTTTTTTTTTTTTGCTATTTAAAGAGTTATTTAAATAAACATAAAATGTAAGAGAAGGATTTAGCTGACAGATACCTTAGCTCACCTACTTTCTTTGCCCACCATCTCTTCTCACGTTTCCCAGCGTCATCGCAGGGTGAGACCTGATGGAGTAGGTGAGTTGAAAGAAAGCTCACTGTCTTTTCAGTGTTGACACCGCTGCTTCTCTGAGCTCAGATTCCCAATTTGAGGATTTTGTACATGGTTTTGCTAAATTTGTACTCTTGGAAAAATAGAAAATGAGCAAGTAGCAAAATCAAAGTTTTAGCCTGAGCCCAAATCCAAATCTCACTATTTCAGAATAAGTTTATGGAGGACAAGAAAATAAATTAAACATGTAAATTTTTGCTTTCCAGCTGGGCATGGTGGTGCATGCTTGTAATCCCCGTGCTTGGGATACGGAGACAGGAGGATCACGCAGGTTCAAACCCAGCTGCGCTGGCTTAAGAGACCCTGTTTCCAAATAAAAAGTATAAAATAGGTCTGGGAGTGTAGCCTGGAGGTAGAAATGCTTCCAGGAACCCCAGTACCACCAAAACAAAAAAACAACAACAACAAAAATAAAACAAAATTTTGCTTTCCAGTTTTTTTTTTTCAAAAAAAAGTGAATGATTATTTTTAAAAATTTGACATTATAATGTATTGATTTCTTGGAACTTTCCATAGTTCCTTTGTTTCAGCAATTACTCCACCATAAATTTGTAATATAGATTCTCAAATGTCATACTTGTTGATTGCTGTAACAACCCTAAGCCTATGATTATAAAATGAAAGCAGTGCATCAACTTTTTTTTACCTACACATATGTTCAATTTTTAATTACGAATAGTTTACAGTTAGTATAATAATGGCTAAATTTAATTATGCAAATTAAATGCTTATGCTGTTTTGTAATTAATAGTTATTGAACATTCTTTTATAGATTAGTACATACAAGTTTGAAAATTGAAACTGAGTCAACAAGAAGATTTCACATATTACTTAAACAAATGAAATAAAAATTTGAAAGACAGATGCTTCCAGTCTTCTGAAGTCAATGAAGGGATCAAGCTATTTTCATCTACCCTTGTCAGTGGGCATTGCATATGAAAATGCTCCAACTAATCTATTTTTTTTCCTATAGTAAATGACCAAGATAAAGATCTATCTTCATGTTAGTGCTACAATTTGAAGACTGGTTAAGATGAAATTTCAATGATGTAATCTGCAATTTGTAAATTATTAAAGAAAATATTTAGTAATTCCACAAAGTCAATATGATCACTCTAACTTATCTTTTTAATTGTACCTGTGTGGACCTACTGCTCGGACAAAATCATTTGGAAGAAAACTTCTTAATCCTTGCATCTAGATATATGGCATTAAAGTAGTGGAATTTACCTGCAAGAAATTTAAAATAGCATTTACGAGTTTATGAATTTCTGCCTGTATCTTAACATTCACATAATACATACTTTGTTCATCATTTCTCCTAAAATTGAATGATTAGCAGAATCTTTACAGCAGAGACCATAAACACCTGCACTCTGAAAAATATAATTTTAATTTCTACTTCAGCTGATGTCAGCAAAGTATTTTCTTTGTAATTAACTGTTAAATGTTAAGTATTGATTAACCAAAAACTGTAGTAGGTAGACATTTACTTAAGCATACTTTTCAACATGGAAATCACTATTATATCTTTTTGGTACATCTTATATAAATAAGTTATTTTCACCCAGCCCTATTTTTGATCCTTTACTTTTTAAAAGGGTCTCCATGAGTTGCAAAGAGTCTTACTAAGTAGCTGAAGCTGTCCGCGAACCATGATCTTCCCGTCTCCGCTTCCCGAATGCTGGGATTACAAGTGTGCACCACCACACTCGGATATAAGGTAGTTTTAAAGACTCTCCACTGCACTGGTGTTTGGCTGGAGGAGAAGAAAAAAAATACTTCATTATTTTTCTGGTTGTCAGCAGGAATCCTGTCACGTGTCATTTTAACCACTCTTTGAACAAATAAGTTAGAAATGTGAAAAAATAAAGATTGTGACTTCTAAATTAATCATAATCATCACCACATGTGTTCTACAGTTTATGAAACCATATAGCAATTACTGAATTTCCATAAAAATTTCTTTAAAACAGATTCTATATTGTTACTTTTATGAAGAACTCTATAGGCAAGGAATTAAAGCAGAATTTATTGGATATGATTACAATCTATTAGTCACTAATCATTGATCAAGGAAAAGTTCAAAAATAGTAAAGTACTGTAGCTATTGGTATTAGGAAAACAGTATGTTTACATCAACACTGAGAATGAAGCCAAACATTAATGACTACACTTTGTGTCCAGTCTTTCCTTCCTTTAATACAGGCTAATGTCAAGAAACATTCATCCTGTCAAGGACCTATGATCAGTTAAGATCATCTTCTGATCATATTCTTTCAACCTGGGGGAATTATCTTAAGCAGTTGTGTATGTCACCTCTACAATTAGACCTCAAGTCTCCCCATTAATACATACATACACATATCATGATGTATTTTATGAATTATTTTTGGAACAAATTTCAGAGGCCCAGGTAATAAACACTGTGGCCTTATCATACAAAAGCCTTTCACCTTTCTAATTCCTTGGCTTTTGGGTATGCACACAGTTTCTATTCCCTGGGCCTCTGAAATTTGTTTCAGAAATAATTCATAAAAAAGAACAACATTCTGCATATGATGTTCAACAATAAATCTTTTTATTTAAGCAGTAGTGTCTTGATGCAAGATTTTTTTGTTCATGTTCAGAACCAAGCTTGGCATGATAGAACAAGAATTTTTACATAAGGTACATATCTGGAAATAGAAAGAAGGAAAACATAATTCCCAGCCACTAAAGATTAGATGGGTGAACAGAGAATGAAAATAGAGGCATAAAAAAGTCAAATGCATACCCATTTAGGCCTGGGGAGGGAATAGTCTTTTTGTGTGTGGGGGTGGGTTTAGGGATGGAACCCAGGGGCATTTGACCTCTGAGCTACACCTTCTGCCCTATTTTTTTATTCTTTATTTTGAGATAGGATCTCACTAAGTTGCAGAAGGGCTCACTAAGTAGCTGAGGCTGTCCGCGAACCGCGATCCACTGGTCTCAGCCTCCCGAGTGCTGGGATTACAAGCATGTACCACCATGCCCGGCAAGGGAATAGTCTTTTAGATAAGTCAGTGTAGAGGGAGGCTCTGCTCCCAGCACTGTATTGACCTCAGCTCATTCACACCAACTGCTTAGTTGTCTGAGGGAGTTCCGGAGGTGCCATTTTTCTCAGAAACTTTGGTTTTATTGAGTCGCAGACTAAAAAGATATAGCTAAAAGGCTGAGAAAACTGTGAGAAATTTCAAAAGTCTTGAACAAAAGCTGGAGATGTGGCACCACAGAATTTTGCTACATCTCTTCTGCTATGAAATTACACAAGCAAAACTGGGCATGATGGCACATGCTTGTAATCCCAGAATTTGGGAGGCTGAGAGAGGATAGTGGTTTTTGGGCAGCCTCAGCTACTTAGACCTTCTGCAATTCAGTGAGACTCTGTTTCAAAATAAAGAATAAAAAATAGTGATGGGGATGTAGCTCGGAGGTAGAATATCCCTGGGTGGTTACAACCCCAGTACTGCAAAAAAAAAAAAAAAAGAAAAGAAAAAAAAGAAAAGAAAGAAAGAAAGAAAGAAAAAAATTATATGAGCACCAGATCATTATTTAGGAGAAAAAATCAAAAGGAAGATAAAACTGTCCCAAAGTTTGATAATTTTTGTCCAGAATAAACTGAATAACACTTAAGGAAAAAGTTTAAATTAACTTTCAGGGAAAAGAAAAAAGCAAAAAAGGGAGGTGAAAAAGAATGAAAAAATAGGTAATAACAGGGAAAAGAAGAAAATAATTAAAGGAAGCTTGTCCTTGGGGATTGAACCCCATGTTTTGTACATGCTAACCAAGCACTCTACCCCTGAGCTACATCTCCAGTCCAGGAAATGTATTTTTTTAATTGACAAATCATAACTATATACCTATATACATTTATGTGTTATAATATTATATTTTGATATAAGAATACATTGCAGAATGATTTAATAATGCTAATTAATATATCCATCATCTCACCTATCTGTATTTTGTGATGAGAACATTTAAAATGTACTCTTTTACCTGGGCATGGCAGTACACTACAGTAATCTCTGTATTTGAGAGACGGAGACAGAAGAATCACAGGTCTGAAGCTGGTCTCAGCAACTAGTTAGATACTCATGTTCATAGCAGCACAAGTCACAATAGTTGTGAATTATGAAACCAACATAGGTTTCCATTATCGGATGAATAGATTAAAAATTTATGGGATTTCTACACAATGACATTCTAATCAGCAAAAAAGAAAAAACAAAATTATGTCATTTTTAAGAAAATGAAAGGACCTGGAGAACATTATGTTAAATGAGATTACCCTGTCACAGAGAGTGAAGGGCCATATGCTTTCTCTAACGTCAGAAGCTAGGGAGTAATTGGGATACCAGAGGGACTCCAGAAAATGGAGACACCTCAGTGGAGCCTGGGAGGTGGTGTAAGGGAAGGACAGAGGGAAAAACTGAGGTTTAATAATGGAAATACTACCATCCCCTTTGTGCACATTAGTGAATGTCAATCTCAGTACTCTGTATTGAAAAGGGAAGAAATGTAGAGGTGGGAGAGAGGGAGACAATAAATGCTGTCTGCATGTATATCACTGTCAACATGACTTACATCATGATGTGAAATTACAGTGCACCAATGAAAGTACTTTATAAAAATAAATAAAATGGCTGATGGCATAGCTCAAAGGTAAAATGCCCCCGCATTCAATCCCTAGTACCAATAACAGTAATTTACCCTTTCAACAATTTATAAATTTGTGATATAGATGCTTCTAGATTTATGATGGGGCTATATCCCAGTTATCCAATCCTAAATTTAAAATATCATAAATAAAAATGCATTTAATATAGCTAACCTGTCAAATGTCAACTCAGCAACACAGTAGAGTTCAGCATGATTGTCTACTTGTGTGATGGTAGTTGATGGGAGGGTGCTCTTAAGACCACTGCCCAGCATCTCAGTGGCACATGGTACTGCATATCATTAGTCCAGGAAAAGACCAAAATTCAGAATCTGACATATTTATCCAGGCATGGCGGCACACGCTTTTAATCCCAGTACTTGGGAGACAGGCTGAAAGAGGAGGATCACAGGTTCGCGTCCAGCCTCAGTTATTTAGTGAGGCCCTCTGCAAACTAGTAGGACCCTGTTTCACAATAAATAATAATAAAAAAAAAATAGGGCTGGGTTGTAGCTTGGAGGTAGGATGTCCCTGCGTTCAACCCCCAGTTCCGCAAAAAAAAAATAATAATAATAAGAAGAAGAAGAAGAAATAAATAAAATAAAATAAATAAAATAAAACATCTGACATATGATTCTACTGAATGTGTATAGCTCTTGCATTTCCACTGAAAACTTGTAAAATGCAATTAGGTCAGGGACTGTATGTGTATCATAATAAACTACTGTCACTAAAATGCTGTAAGAAAATGAAGTGACAACCTATAGACTGAGAGAAAACCTTTGCAAACCACTCACTGATAAGGGACTATGATACAACAAAGATAGAAAGAACAGAAACAACTGTATAGCAAGAAAACAAATATTTAAAAAATATGGGAAAAGGAGCTGAGAGCTGTGGCACACGACTATAATTCCAGTGATTTGGGAGGCTGAGACAAGAGAATTGAAAGTTTGAGGCCAGGCTCAGCAATTTACTGAAATCCTTTTCAAAGTAAAAAAATAAAAAGAGTTGGACATGGTGGCACATGCCTGAAATCCCAGTACTTGGGAGGCTGAAAAAAAAGGATTGCATGTTTGTGGCCATACTCAACAATTTATCAAGGCTTTCAGCAACTTAGACCCTGTTTCAAAATAAAAAATAAAATAAAATAGGGCTGAAGGTAGAGCTCATAAATAAAATACCCCTGTGTTTAATCCCAAACAGTAGTAAAAAGTAAAATAAAATAACTAAAAAGGGCTGGGGTAGAGCTCAGTTACAGAATACTCCTGGGTTCAATCTCCAGTGCCACAGACACACATATATCTAGCTAACAGTTATAAAACAAACACCCAACATCTCCAATCATCAGGGAAATGAAATTAAAAGAATACTGAAATAATATCTTACACCTATTAGAATGCCATTTGTTTGTTTATTTATTTATTTATTTATTTATTTATTTATTTATTTTTGTGGTACTGGGGTTCCTGGAAACCCTTCTACATCTGGGCTACACTCCCAAACCTATTTTTATATTTTTTTATTTGGAAACAGGGTCTCTTAAGCCAGCGAGGCTGGCTTCAAACCTGTGTGATTCTCCTGTCTCCACCTCCCAAGCGCGGGGATTACCGGCCCGTGCCACTCCAACTCCTGACCAGAATGGCTATTATTTAAAAGAAGGGTTTTCCGTTCTAATAATTATCTGGCTGCTAATGCTATATTTTATTAGAATATTTCAAAATATCTGTGAGTTAGTTCAAGGTTTATAGTATACCAAGAAAACCTGTAGGAGTGTGTTAAAGTTTTTAACTGAGATTAGAAGGAATTAAACCAGGAGTAATATAAGGAGAAAGGGGTATAAGAAGACCAGTTCCCAAAGGCACAGGGCAATAAAATATTGAGTTACATAGAAAAAGCCTGGTTCTGATGGTCTCTCTACCTCTAAAGGCTTCTGTCTAGGATACTCGGCTCCCTCTTAGCTTCACCAGTGAGGATGATGCTCCTTGATGACGATACCCACAACATTGTGGAAGGGACACACCACCGGAGTTCTTTATAGTGCAGGCTAGAGTCCTCCTCTCTTCTCACATTGAAAGAAACAAAGAATTTCTCTCTCTACATCTGTTACATACAACATTAAGCTTGTATTCACTGGCTTTGGTCTAGATGCTGAACCGCCAAGTAAAGACTATATTTCCAGGAAAAAAAAATTATTGCCTAAGTCTAACTAAATCAATAAATGTCAGTGGAAGGCTAGTTTTAAGCGGTTGACAGCCTGTTTTTACCATATTAGATCAATAGCTGCAATTTTAAGTCTATTCATTCATGTACTTTGGAGTAATGTTCAGGCAATTTTGAATGCCTTTAGTAAGCTAAAAATGTCACTATTTTCAGATGACTAAAACAGAAAAGGCCAATTAAGTAACAGTCGATTCCGGTCTAGCATGAATCTCTTCTCTGACACTGCTAAACTATGAATTTATTTTTAAGAACTCATAATTTGTTGTTGTTACTGCTGTTGTTGTTGTACTGGGAATGAAACCCAGGAGCATTCTACCTTTGGGCTACACTCCCAGACCTATTTTATATTTTATTTTGAAACATGTTCTCAATAAGTTGCTGAGAGCTTCACTAAGTAGCTGAGGCTAGCTTCAAACCTTCTTCCTGTCTCAGCCTCCCAAGTACTGGGATTACAAGTGGGCGCCACCACGCCTGGCTAAGAACTTATAATTTTAAAAAGTATTCTTTTTTATAAATTAGATACAAAAGGTATTTGTTTTATATCTATCTTCTCTTTTTAATATAGACTACATATTATATATGATAGACATCAATTTCTCATACCTAAACCTTCTCATTGAATAGTTCATCCCTGAAATGATAACAATAATCTCTTAGAACAACTCTTGATTCTTATTTCTCCCACTTCTAACATTATATTAATAGGTTAGACTTAAAGTAAGAATTACTGGTATCACTACTATATTCAGCGTTTCTGTTTTTAGGTTTTTCTGCATATCTTTTTTCTGTTCAATCTGTTAAAGTCAAATCCTTGTTACTTTGTCAGACATCTACACACTGCCATGTTATCTTTCATATCTCCTGTTTCAGTCTAATTTCTATGTTGTAACATTATGGTTCCTCATTTCAGCAAAATTGAGAATTGTCTTTAAATCTAAGAGTTTCTTGCACCAGCTTATGAACACAGGCAGCTGAGCATAAACATATATTATATGAACAAATTCATATTACCCAAATAAATGAGCATAGGAACATACAAGCTGCTGACTTGCCGATCACCATGCCCACACTCTTCTGGGCATCTATTGCACATGTCTACCTTCTCGGTGCATCCTTTCCAGTCTTTACATTAGCTATTGGTATTGGTTCTATATTCCTAAGGAAAAATAAGTAATAAAAGGAGAACTTCTGTGAGTGAGCTCATGCCAAATCATTTACCAAGCTTCCTGCTTTGGAGGGTTCATAATTTTGTCTACTCTTATTTTATCCTAGATGACCTGCCCTTGCTCTTGTTAAGAGTAATTTTTCAATTTGGATACTAGATCTCTCTGGCCTATGATAGGATAGCATCCATAAAGTCTCATCCAATTTTCTACAGTCATATTCTTCTCTTTCTACTGTATAACTTCCATCATTATAAAAACCATAGTGCAGTTGGATTTACAGAAAAAAAAAGACTTGGGTGGTTTCCATGAGTGACAAGCACCTCCATTATATTCTCCTTTGTGCATGACTAGATTGGTGGCCATGAGAGCTGGAGATTATAAAGAAGGACGCCCCCCAACCATGTAATCACTCTTCTACATATGTTTGTTTTCTCTTGTATTCTTTTTCCATACCTGGGGCCCTTGTACCATTACCTCTATTCAAAACAAACAGTATCAAAAGTAAATGAGTGAGAGGTAAAACAAAAGAAAAACAAGTAACAAAGAAAAAATTACAAAAATCTAACATCATATTTATATGCATACTCATACATACATGCATACATACATGCATCTATGTGCATGTGTGAACACAGAGTACAAAATAATATGATTAAGTTTTGTCAAGGTAAATTAGTCATAGTAAATGTAATAGGATTAACCCACTTATTAAAAGATAAACATTTTCAAACTGGCTTACGAAGTGAAACTTAATTATATGCTGAATGCATGAGAAAAGCCTAGACCAATATGATGCTAAAAATAAAGGAATAGGCAAAAGTGTATCTGAAAAAAATCAGTCAAAGAAGGATGGGCTGCAGGCCTATTAATAGACAAGGTGAACAGGCATTGAAGGGATACTTGATAATGCTAAGGACCATGATACACAACGAAGATATAAAATCTACATACCACCTAGTAGAACTAACTTTAAAACATAGAAACTATGTGTGATACAAAAGAGACTATTACTGAAAGTAGAAGAGTTGAACATATGGTGTGGTGCAGTAGAAATCAAGTGGACCCCTTCAAAATGTTTAAGACTTAGCAACATAATCTTCTGAAAATATATAAGATAAAAAAGTGACTTAGTTTCAAGTATAGACAAAAAAGTCATGAAAATTGAACTTGTATTTGGTCCCCTAAATTTTTGTAGAAATATTACAAACAAAACTTTCTGAGAGAGATATAATGGATTCAGAATATAACACAACTTAAAATCAAGCACACACAATAAAAAACAGATTTTTCTCCTGGAATAAAAATAAATCCTCATTATTGATATATAGGAAAAAGAGAAATAATAAATAAAATTGCAAAGGTTTTTAAAAATGATGAATTAAAATAGTACATATCAGACACTAACAGCAATAGTTAAAGCAACAATCAAAAATATGTTTAGCTGAGCGTGGTGGAGCACACTTGTAATCCCAGTGCTTGGGAGGCAAAGACAGGAGGATCGCACAGGTTCAAAGCCAGCCCCCCTGGTTCAAGAGACTCTATTACCAAATAAAAATATAAAAAATAGGTCTGGAAGTGTAGCCTGGAAGTAGAAGGGTTTCCAAGAACCCCAGTACCACCAAAAAAACAAAAACAAACAAACAAACAAAAACAAACAAAAAAAACATGTTTAGTATTCATCTTCTTTAACTATTTTACATCTAAATAATTTCTCTTGCACTGTGAGTGATGTGTTCAAGTCTTCCTTTCTTTTAAGATTGTTCACCTCTTCTCAGATTTGTATTCACAGTAAAATTAGAAATATTTTGTGAAAAATATGTATTATCATGAACTTTTGATGTAGATGTTCTCTTTTCTTTTCTTTTCTTTTCTTTTCTTTTTTTTTTTTTTTTGTGGTACTGGGGTTCCTGGAAGCCCTTCTACCTCCGGGATACACTCCCAGACCTACTTTATATATTTTTTAAATTTGGAAACAGGGTCTCTTAAGCCAGCAAGGCTGGCTCCAAACCAGCGCGATCCTCTTGTCTCCGCCTCCCAAGCGCATGCGCCACCTCGCCCGGCAATGTAGATGTTCTTATGGCAAAATCAAGAATAAATTTTGGGAGGTAGAACTGTGTTTTATATAAAGAAATAATTTTATTGAAGAGTCAAGAAAAAAAGGTACAATTTGTTAATACTATGGAAATTGTTATTCTCTAAATTAAAATTATATAACAAAAATTGTCAACTTTTTATGAATATTCTTTGCAAATGATAATTCTAATAGAAGTCCATATGTGCTTCAAGGGGCTGAATGCTCACTGCAACTAGATAAATTTATAAGAAAAGACTCCATGTTATCTTGTAACTAGAAAAAGCAATAGTATTTCTACAAATTAAAGTGGGCATGCTAACTAATTGAATATATTCTTTTTTATTAGTAATCATCTATTTCTATAGTAAGTTGTCAAAGTAAGGGCACAAATTATAAGTGCTTTGCTGGCCCATTAACACACAAAGAAGATACACTCAGATGGTAAATGTGTGATTTTAAGTAACTTGAATATTCTTTGAGTAAAATTAATAATAGTAATGGTAATATCAATAGTTCTTATTATAGGGTTGAGCTAAGGATTTAGCAACCTGATCTTTTTTGAACCTGCAACATCCACTTATTTACTAAATTATTTAAATCACAGTTTGCATAATTGTATAAAATTTATTATGTTCAGCAGAAGCTGTTATAGTTGGAATCTTTTTTATTTTTTGATGATACTGGGGTTCCTGGAAACCCTTCTACCTCTGGGCTACACTCCCAGACACATTTTTATATTTTTATTTGGAAACAACCTGTGTGATCCTCCTGTCTCCGCCTCCCAAGTGTGGGGATTACAAGTGTGCGCCACCGTGCCTGGCTTATAGTTGGAATCTTGAAGGTTCCTGAAAAGCCCATGTTTTTAAGGTTCAGTCTCCTGTCCATGGTGCTATTGGGAGGTGGTGGAACCTTAAAGATGTAAGGTGATTAGACCACGGGAAACATGATATTGAAAGGGATTGTGGGACTTTGATCTTCTCCTCTCTTTTCACTTCCTGCCATTGTTACTTCTTCATGATAGGCACCAAAACAACAGGAGTAAGGGATCATATACACTAGACCCTCCCAAACTGTGTAAGAAAGGCAAACTTTCTTTTTATAAGTTAACTATCAATTAACTGAATGATTTAGCTAAATGGCTCTAAGTGACAGGCACAGAGGCCGTTTCCCACTGGATCCTTCTCTACTTTGTTGTTCTGGGTAAAATATGGTGAGCATTTTTTGCAAAATCATAAGATTATATATGAGAATCATAGAACCTAACACCCTTGTTACATCCTTATTTTTTGATAAGCAAAGGGGGAGCAAAAAATACACACAGAATTAAAATCTCTGTTCTTTTAACTGCTTTATTGTATATTTTGCTTTTCTAATAGAAAATAAGCATCATCTCACAGTCAAAGAAATAGCAGAGGCACAAATGCAGTAGGAAAGGAAATCATGAATTTTCTTCTGTTTGTCGAAACTGATGGTTTAAGTGTGTCCAAAACAAACTTCGCTATATAAAGAAAGAAATTCTATCTAATGCATTTATGTGGAAGGCATTTTGATAATATCTGTAGGAATCTGTGGGTTATTTTGGAAAATCTTCCCCGTTTCAAGGGATACTGATTTCTCCTTGTGGCCAAGCAGCTGCGGATGACCTTGAATAAAGCAAAGTGTTGGAATTCCTTCCTGATGTCTGTGTGGACCAGCTCTTGCCAGTTCCTACACAAAGGAATAGCTTAATTCCACTTGGAATATAGGTATGTTTGGGTTTCAGGAAATAATAGAGTACTGTCGATTAGTTGCGAACCAGAACAAAGCCACAAGAGGGCATATTTTTCTTCATTTCATCACTCATCCAAATAAGGCTTGCCTCAATTAGGTATCATATGAACCCCCATTTTTCCTAGAAGAACACACTATATCTGAAATATGTTGTAAGGCTAGAGTGATGGTATGAGATATTAAGAAAAGCAAAGTTATTTTTTGTATATGATGTATAGGAAAGACTTTTATTTTTCCTTAAAATTCTTCTTTGGAGATTGCTTATTGATTTAAGAACATTGTTACAAATAAAAACACAGAGTCAGTTATCTGACTTTAAACTCCCTCTTCTGCAATCACTATGTGGACTCCCATGTCAGGCATGCAAAACCTTTCCAGTTTCTAGTCAATGTTCATTGTCAAGGAGGCTTTTCTTTCCTGAGGTCCCAGGATTTGGGCCAAAGGGGCTGGACCATGTTTTTATTTTTATTTTGAAGTACATTCCTGCTGAATTTAATTATTCACCACACCCCAACCCAGCTATGTAAATATAACCCTAAGATTCTGGCTTGGAAAGGTTTTGAAAAAAAAAATTTTTTTAAGATTCTCTAACAGGGTGAAGTGCTCTAAAGAGGGCATCCAAGCAGAAGGCAGACGGAGTTGGCCTTTTGCTCCATCTTCCCAGACCCTGGCTTCCTTATTAGAAGATGTCTTCCTTACTAGGTCTCTGAGAAGCTCCAAACTCTGAATGTTTATGATGATGATGAGTTAAAGAGTTTAAAACCTGAAGACGTGAAGTGAAATTAGGACAGTTTCACATTCCATTTAAATAACCATAAATTTTCTTCTGTCTTTATCTGATGATGAAAAGTAGGAATGCACTCACTTCTGAAAGCTGCATGTGTATGTGTAATTAATACGAAAGTAAAAGATAAAAGTCAGGTGTGCTCTTTCCACCACTAAACACATATAAAGATCTTATAATGTAAATATCTAATGATCCAGAGATGAGTGGATTGTCACGATCACATGAGATGGGTGGAAAAAGAAACCTGTAGGTTATAGGTGAAAATACCTGATAAAAGATGAAAAGATGGATGAGCTCCTTCCAACTCATGCTATCACTTGTTCCAATTAGATATAAATTAACATATGTCCCAGTTTTCTGTCCTATCTGTTAGTACTAATCTGGTTAATATGTGGGAAAAGATTCATAAAGTTAATTATATGATTGAGAGTTTTGATATATAATCCAATTATGGCTAATTTTATAGAAGTAAGCACTAAGCTTGTTTTTAACTCTATTTTCTTTATTTGTCTCTGTGTATAAACTTTCTAATCTCTCTTATCCATCTTTCTTTTCTTTCATATTCACCAAATCTTTTTTTGTGAAAATTCTTGAGTGAGAACTAGGACTGTAGATTTTGTTGGGAAAGAACCACAGTCTACTCAGCTTTTGTTGAGATCACAGCTAATTCCCCAGATCCTGCTAGATTTAAGTTCTGGACCCACTGCAGCAATTATTTTCCCTGTGTCTTCTGGACAGAGGTGGCTATATGTGGAGTTGGGGAAGACTAGAATATGCCTGTTCTACCTACACTTACCTCTGCCAGCGCCCCCCATGGTTCTGAACATACACTGATGGTTACTAAAATTTTACGATTAGAACTTAATTCTTTGGCTTCATTCTGTATTAAAATATAATTTTTGAGAGTTGAGATGGCTAAGAAGTACTATGTCACAGGATAGTAGTCTGGATTCTCAGTTACATGGTTTGTTTTTAACAGTTTCCAAGCACCTGAAAAATGAGTGCCTTCTTTTTTCTTTCTTCTTTTTTCTGAGATTGAAACAGACAGACCAGAAGCAATTAGGTAGTTCTGAGTATATATATATATATATATATATATATATATATATATATATATATGCATATATATATATATATGCATATATATATCTATATATATATATATGCATATATGTGTATGTGCATGTGTGTGCTTGTGTATGTATATATATATATATGCTTGTATTTTTCAATCTAATTAAAGATCACTTGTTGAATCCTGAATAGTGAATCACAGACACCAATTAAACTGCATTAAACTTTAAACTAGCTAAACTTTACATTTTAGCAAAACTCAATGTAATAAAAGAGTTTTTCCTCCATTGAGTTTTGCTGCAAGAACTCATGTAGGGTATTCATCCTATGAGACAGGATACTAAATTGCTTTTGATGATAGTAAATCTCAAACTCAGAGAGGACAGTTAAAATTTTTCTAGTGAGATACATTACAGTTCATAGAAATGCAGGGAAAACAATTTCAGGAACTGACTGTCATCATTATATCCACTGTTTTAACTAACTCATTTAACTTACAAATGTGTTAAATGCCTACACCTTCATGCTATTCAGGGAAGCATGCTGAAGATTACAAAGTAGTGAACACAGCTGAGACCACTCATAACTTCGGGCTCTGTAGTTGATTCTGTCTGCTTCGTGCTCAGAGTAATTAAAGGATGGAAAGCACAGAACCCATGTTCCAGATGTTGTCTTCTCATGGTACATTCAGGAGGCTCTAGTAAATTCAGCCTCAATTTGCAGTGAGGATACTTCAAAAGAAATCAGTTCAATACAAATTCATGGGCCTTGCATTAGGGTCTGAGGAAACAAATACACATCAGCAGCCAACACTTTTGTATGGAAGGCAGACACATGCATAACTAATTATGATATAACATGAAAAGGCCTTATAATAGGACTGAAATCAAAGTGCTTTGGGAAAACACAAGGGAATGATTAATGCTGTAGGGGCTCTGTGGAAAAGTTGAAATGGTAGCAGAGGGGAAGTGTCCTTAGGTTTGAGTCCACTAAGCTAGGATTTAGACAGGAGGAGAAAGGGAAGAATCTAGCATTAACAGCAAAACTAGTTAAACACAATATCCTGGCCAATAAACGGACATAAATATTAGAAAATTAATAATTTTTAAATCAGAAACTACTTACCATGAACCCACCATGTGCAAAACTATCCTGTGAGAGAAAGAAGTTTTGTATTCTAATGATAAGCTGGTGATTTAGACACAGCTTCAATGCTATAAACAAACAAAAATATAAAATATACAAAAATGATTAATTACAAAATGAATGTTAAACCATTGAATATAAGCAGTCAGAAAAAAAAAGTCACTGTAGGTTAAAATAGTCTGTAGAGACTTCAATTTTCTTCAAGGCAAGGAAGAAAATTATGGGGTTGGTTGGTTGACAGTTAAAATAGAGGCTATAAGAGACAGGCATCATGAGACACAGGAAAGGAACCTGATCAGAGTTAGGAAACAGCCTGACTCTGCCACCTGCCATATGTAACTGAAAATGACTCATCAGCTTCTGTGATACTCGGCCCTCTGCTGTAGGTAGGAGGTTGAATTAAGAGTAGCCCCTGTCCCTTTATCACTCTTGTCTGCTCACCACCTTCCACAGAACATACCCTTTTCACTTGGTGAAAACGCTCTGGAGCCTATCTTTTGTACTTTTAAATCATGCTGTTTTTCTACCCATCTACTACAAGTCAGCTTGAGGTGATGAGGAAGGGCAAGGTGCGCTAAGTACAACTGGATGGCCTTCCAATCACAGAAGGACGTACCATGCACCTAATAATGGCCAGCCTTCAGAATTTCAGGGCACAGTCCCTTCCCAGGTTGAGAAGGTGCCCAGTCAGTTGACACTGTCAGATGTTTTTGTAAAATCTGTAAAAATAAACTATTTCTACATTATTATTCTTTGGACCTAACCTCATCTCTGAATTGTGTAAATTCCAAGTTCACAGAAGGGAAAGATGTCTTTTGTCCCCATATACTTCTAGGTTTCCTATTGTGTCATCAAGGTGTGCAAAAATCTACAAAAGCAATTTCAGAAAACTTCAGAAAATAAGAATCTCTCTCTCTCTCTCTCTCTCTCTCTCTCTCTCTCTCTCTCTCTCTCTTTCTCTCTCTCTCTCTCTCTTTCTCTCTCTCTCCTTTCTTCATGAGTGTGAGCCTGTTAATAGAGGGCTTATTCTCGATTCTCATCCCTCAATCCAAGTCTGCTTTTGAAGACCACTAACTTGGCCTGGGTACACAGTGCGACACAGGTATTCCTGTGGAGGGTTAAAATTTTTAAGGCTATGCTTGTGGTCAACCGTCCCCCCGTGTCTTCCACAAGAGGCTTTTAAAAAAGTCTCATGGTATAGATAAAGGAATAGATGGGTCTCTAAATTACCGAGGTAACTTTACCGGCAGGTGCGGAGTCTCCAAACACAGCCGGTATGGCGAGGACTACCTTTAAATCCAGTGGCTGACAGCTTGCGCACACGCAGGGATGAGCTTTCTTGGGACGATTTGCTAAAGCAACAGGGAGGAGGGCCCTGGGTCTGGGGGTGGAGATCGGAAAGGGAGAGGTAATCCCCGGCGTTTTGAGCATCCCTTTTTTAGAAAGACTGATTCTCTCCCAGGACAGCTGCTGCGGTCACACCACAAACTTAAAAGCCGCCCTCCTGCTTAAGCGTGCCTTTCCTCCCCACCTTCAGCTCGCCAAAACTCCAGCTGGTGCCTCGCTCTCCGCCCGTCCGGGCCCGGCGCTGCGGGGACAGCAGCGCCCCCTGCCTCCCGCCCCGGCCTGCGCGCTCCGCCAGGGCGGCCGGCGGCTCCGGGCTCAGCCAGGACCAAGGCTCAGAGGAACTCGCGCCGGTGCCCAGGGTCGCCGCGCCGCTCGCCCTCACTCCGCACCCCAGTCCCTTCTCCCTGAAACGGCAGCGGGCAAAAAGAGAAGAGTTCACCATAGGTAAGTCTGATGTCGGACCACCTGCTACTCCAGGGGGAGGGTGCTCCGGAGACCGCGGTGTTAAGCAGGCATGACCGGGTTTGGGGGTGACTGTGAGTCCAAAGTGAGGATGCAAAGCAGCTGAGAGATAAGGAACCGTGCTGAAACGGAAGGTGCCCGGGAGCGGACTGGGCGTGGGCGCAGGGGAACGGGCTGGGGATCCGTGGGTGACCTGCCAGCTGCCAGGACGCGCCGCGCGGGGGACGGCGCGGTCCCCGGGGCACAGTCCCACCTCGCCGCAGCCGCTGCGGGCGATTTCCATTCAGAGCCTCTGCCGACCAGCGCTGCATAAAGTTTTCCTCCCAGGCGCGCCCCAGAACTTTCTCTCTCCCCGGCTGCCTACCTCTATCCCTACCTCCTCCCAGACAGCGCTGCGGGGTAGGGGGCGCTTAAGCACTAGTCGGGTGGTTTCCGAAGGTTACAGGTTCACCGAAAGACTTGGTGGGGACTGCCGGGGGAGGGCTGGACCAAAGGGCATCGCTCCTCTTCCCTTTGGACTGGGGGAAGGGTAGAGGAGTGCGCGCTGGTTGTTTTTTGTTGTGGCGCTTTGGAGAAGGAATGGGCGACGCCTATTTCTTTGCAAATGAATGGCGCGACGCCCCGTCTGATGGAAGTGTGTATGCTTCTAGCTCCAGAGGGGAAAGTTGGAGTCAGATCTAGCCACAATCTGGCTGTCTGTGAAATGTGGTCATGACAAACCACTCTCTCGCTGGAGCTCGGGATCCCTTTGTAGCCCTCGGCGTGGCTGGCTCTACAAAGGCCCGGATTTGACTCCGGCTGGGCATTTAACCCGCATCGCGCCCTCCCGCCCACCCCGAGACCCGGTGTTCCCTCCCGGCTTCCTCACCGCGCACCAGGAGTTGACACTTTGATGGACTGCCCTGGCAAAGCACCGGCGCTTTTCAGCTCTCTTACTTGGGTTCAACCTCGCGGGCTGAGTGGCTTTGCGCGCGTCCCAGCCCTAGGAGGAAACTTGACAGGAGGAGGAGATGTCGCGCTCTGGCGGGGCCTCTGCAAGCCAGGATTGGACCGCAGACGCGCGCTCGGCAGCTGGGGCCACTGACCTGCGGGATTCCAAGTTACACGCATCGCATAAAAGAGCGAGATTTTCGTCATTTAGTTTTGAGTGATGCCGTAATAAAATATAACGTCCTGATGTGAACTCTCCTTTCTACATCAGACCCCTCCCATCCCCCTTTAGTTTACCAGTGGTATTTACACCAGAGAAAGAAAGAGGGAGGCAGAGCTGGGGGTGTGGGGGGTACCTAAAGTTTAGTCTCACGTTTTGCGGAAAAAGGGGTTCTCTTGAATGTGTGTGAAAGTGTTTGAGTGAGAGGCAGATTGGTTGGTGATGATCTCCTAACGTGGAGAAATTAGATGGAGGTGGATGGCATGCTGTGGGACTCCTTCTTAGTCTGGTGCTGCTATTGTGTAACTATGGCAACCGCGGGGGCAAGGGCGGTCAGAGCCTTCCCTGTTCCTTCATTCCAGGGAAAGAAAAATGTGATGGGAGGGGAACTAAGAGAGGCACATGTCATCACTCTAGTGATGCCTTCCCTTTTCCTGCTCCTTTTCTGAGGCCAGACTTGGAAAGAGGATGAGCAGGAAGAATCAGGGTTGTCAGTGATCAGCTGCAGCCATCAGTGGCTTTAATCCCCTCTGGTCTTGGAGTCCCTCAAGCTGGGCCCAAGAGCTGAAATTGAGGAGGGGAAGGAGGGGGGCCGGCAATGACAGGCTACAAAGTGAAGGTCCAGGTCAGGGAGATGGCCCAGGTCAGGAAGAGACTTGGCCCTTGGAAAGGAAAAGCCAGGAAACACAGGAAGATGATGAGGGATGAGATAAGAATGGGTTCACAAAGTAGCACGGAGACAATGAAATAGTACTGATTTGGACTGCCCACATTTCAAATGGAATTACCCATTTATGAAGTGGAAAAATTGGTGGAGAAAGTAAGGGACATTTAAAAAACACCTACTGCCTCCCATGTGCTTTGCACGTTATTGGAATTAATTTTCTTAGCAATACGATAGTATGCAAATATTATTATTCTCTTCTTCATTATGAAAATAAAATAATTAGAAACAAATCTTGTCCTATTTTGACTTTTTTATGTTACCTAAAAATTATAATTCGTAAAAATTTTATCAATAGAGGAACTACGTAGTTATCCTTAATTTAGGGATGAGAATAATGACAGGCAAAGGGGTCGATTATTGTAACCGAATATAAGCTTCGAGGGGCAGAGCTGAGGCAGGAACTCCTGCCTGGATGTGAGCTTTATTTCAGGGACTTCAGGAAACTTTTCTTGACCCCACTTAAAGGGAAGGCCTTCCTAAGGTCAGTTCCAGTGCTGTATCTGTATATGTAATTGTTTATATGTGAAGAATACCCAGGAATGTGGTTGGAGTTGTGTACAAAACACATCAACTCTATAAAACTAGTATATGCACATAATATAATCTATATTTATGCACAGCTTTTGTGTTTTGTAGAAGTTATTGATGGGTCTCACAATGTTTGTAAAGGAAGAAAGAGAAAAAAAAACACATAACTTTTCCAACAGTAATCCCGTGACTGTGTTAAGAATATCTCCAGAGACCAAGGTCTCCTCAGTTTACTCATTGTCCTCGTGACCTGCACATCAAAAAACTTACTTCATATTTTGGCAACATAGGTCCACTATTGTAAGAGTCTGTTGCCCATTAGGAAGATGAGTGAAGATTTGATGTCAGTTACCTTCCTGCTGACTTTCTGAGGGGGAACCTTAAGAAAGAAGTGTCTGGTAATGCAAAATGTTTTGTAATTGCCAGGAAGCTGAAATCAATGTGAGCACAGACCGAGGGCAAAAAGTAGAGCAATAATTGCTGAAAAAAAAAATTTCTGCCTACCACTGAATTGCCTTCATAGGTAATTCTTACCTAATGAATTTGCTTTGTATTTTGCCAGAGAAAGATAAAAAAAAGCAACAAGAAAAAAGATGGCAAGGGCTGGTAAATGTGGGAGTGGGAATTATTTTTGGTGGCAGGGAAAGCCAGGAACATAAACAATCACAAAGGCAGAGGAAGCACATTTTCTACTTTTTCTGACAGGCTAACAGATTGAACTATAGATTTGAACTTGAGTCACTGAGCTGAATTACTCTCACATCTTTGCTTATCCCAAACTAGGAAGTGTGTTGTTTGAAGTTGGAGTCAAAATAAAGCAGGAAGTTTCTTAGCCTTCATTCTATGCACTTATTCCTTGGCATAGGCATTTGCTAAATATCAAAAGTGTGTTTACAGGCCAGCAGGTGTCTCAGAAGTAAATTTTGGAATCAGCAATCACCTCTGTGGCCTGGTGTTTGTACTGCTTGGGTAAAGTTACCTGGCTAAGTCTCCACCACTTTTGCTATATGTGGAATATTGGGAAAACATTCTAAATGGTGCTGTTTTGAAGACTATTAGCATATCTTCATATTGTTACAGCTTCATTACTTTAGAGTAATCAAATATTGGCTCTAAACTTTGCTCTTCTGTCTGGAGGATTTCACGCTTTAATGATGCATGTTCTTTGGGAAGTAGCTCTGTCAATTAATAAATAACTTATTTAATATCAAGAATGACCATAGGCCTATAGCTCTATGAAGTATCCAGGAAACATAATATTTATTTCAACATTCCATAATATAATCCTTGAGAAATAAAAAATTAACATTTACATTTGTAGAATAAATAGTAAAAACAACAAAAATAATTATTGACCACGAGCAATGAGTGTTGATCATGTTCCTCCTCATCCCAAAATGTGGTTTAAAAAATTCCCTTCCATCAGGAAACCGTGGTCCAGATCCCTTATTATTTCATATCTTTACCATTCTTTTCAAGCTATTGGTTTAAGTTTTTAGTTTTACTTGCTAACTTTTGTATTGTTTATCATTCCTAAGCAGATAATAAGAACGAGGAAGAAAGAAATTTGTCTTCTCTAAATTTTTACACCTTTAGGATAGAATAATGCTAAATATATTATGGATATTATTAAAGTCAAATTCTCGATTGAAATAATCAATAGTGATTTGTAATCTCTTTGTTGCCTATAAAATAATATACAGAATATGTTTGGGTTTCTGATTTGTTTTCTCTGAAATTTTAGCAAAAAGGTTTTGTATATATCTGAGTTTTACCTTTACAATTTTTTGAAAATGTTATGAGAAGTTGAGGAATTTATGATAATGTATAACCTAAAGGAGTGGTGTAACAATCCTGCAAGATACAGTATATAACATAGTGGATTACAAAACTATGGGATATGTACACAATGGAATTTTACTCAGCCATAAAAAAACACAATTACATCATTTACAGGGAAATGGATGGAACTGAAGGACATTATGTTAAATGAGATTAGTCAGTCACAAAAAATAAGAAATCGAAATTGTATGCTCTCCTTAATATGCGAAAACTAGGGAGAAATGAGTCATAGGAGGAACTCTAGATGAAAAAGGAGATTCTATAGATGAGCAAATAAGGTGACCTGAGGGAATGAGAAGGGGAAGAAGGGAAATTCTCTAATGCACATGATGTACTTTAACAGACACATCAAGGTCAATCACTAAGCCAAGCATGAGAAGGAGGGAGGGGGAGAGAATGGGTGAGAAATTGGGTAAGAGCTAATTGTGTGATGTGTGCCTTTATGTCTCCACCATTTTGTATTCCATTAAGATGTATGACTATAATGCACCAATGAAAAATAAATTGATGAATAAATTAAATAATAAAAATCATTTATTAATTGATTGTAGTTTTGGAAGGACCTAACTAATAAATAGGTATTACGTCATTTATGAACACATTAGTTCACCCTAATTTAAAATGCCTAAGAAGTAACTAGAAAAAGATTAAAGTAAATAAAAAATACACTGGTAACCAAGTGCAACACCTTCAAGGATATCTTAAAATTTAATGGTAGCCTGGCATGGTGGTGCACCTGTAATCCCAGCATTCCGGAGGTGGAGACTGGAAGATCGAGGTTCCTGGACAGCCTCAGCTACTAGTGAGCCCCTTCACAACTGAGTGAGACCCTGTTTCAAAATAAAGAATAAAAAATAGGGTCGTGGGTATAGTTCAGAGGTAGAATGTCCCCAGTACCATCACAAAAATTTGATGGTAATAAGACTTTATTAAACATTTATATATAATATTAATTATTAGCTGCTGATACGTACTTAAGTTCTTTTTAAAAAGGTGGTATACATAATGAAATATGTTGATTATACCTGGATTTTAGTGTTTCTAATTACTGTAAATCTATTATTACCAACATTGATCATGTATCTGCATGTCAATATTAATTAAAATGTTAATAGTCATAAACCAGAACATCTTCAACCAGCTTGTTCGTTGTTCACTAGTACATTTAGTAAGTTTATTCATTCTTTTGTAATGAGCTAATAAGCTACAACTGAAGGTAATACACACAAATATTAGCTTCAAATAGAAATATCTAATAAATTCAGTGGACTATGGGTTAGGAAAAGCTATATCTGTGTGAATATAAATATATAATTTCATACTTACCTTTTTTGTGGTACCAGGGATTGAACTCAAGAGCTACACCCCCAGCCCTATTTTTTATTTTTATTTTGAAGCAAGGTCTCACAAAGTTACAAAGGGCCTCACTATGTAGTTGAGGGTGTGATCCTCTTGTCTCAGCCTCTCAAGTACTAGTATTAAAGTGCCTGCCACCATGTCCAGCTCTATAGGATATTTAACATGATTATTTTTTCAACTTATATTTTTTAAACTGATGAATTATAGTATGTTTTGTTAGTGGGTTTTTGCTAGTACATCAAAGAAAAGTGGCAAACTGCTCATTTTCTAATGAAATACAATTAAATGAAACACTACATACTAGAGAAAGTCAAAATAAGTGAAAAAAGTCTGAGTTATGAAGCTTTTTTAAAGAAATACAATACTGTTGTTTTTATTAGACACAAAGTGGTACAAAATAGATAGGTGACATGTACCATCAAGTAAATTCTTACTTTTTCCATATTCATTTAATTATATATTTACTAAGTTTGCATTTAAATTAATACTTTTGCATATTTTGAACAGATTTTAAGGATTATGTTATCATATTTGTTTTAGAAATTACCCTACCTAACTGCTAAATCAATTAGTTAAGCATAAACAGTTTTTGTGTGTGTGTGTGTGTGTGGTACTGGGGATAGAATACAGGGGCATTCTACCTCCTAGCTGCACCTTTAGCCCTATTTTTTTTTTTTTTATTCTTTAGTTTAAAACAGGGTCTCACTGAGTTGCAAAGGGCCTCACTAAATAGCCAAGGTTATCTGCGAACCACAATCCTGTCTCAGCCTCCCAAATCCTGGGATTACAAGCGTGTTCCACCACACCCAGCCATATACAGCTTCAAATAAATTGCATAGCAGAAATTAACTAAAAACTTTTCAGTAGAGACTCGCTTTGGATTTGCTTTATTAAAGAAACTGAGAAATAGTATAATTCATATACTTATCAGCACATTTGAACTATTAAAAACACTATACAGAAAAAAGTATTCTCTTAAATTGATAAAAAAAGTCTCATTAGATGCTTTTTTGTTTCGCATTCTGTATGCACAGCTGAAGTTATGCCTAAGGATAGAATAATATCAATTTTACACCAAAATAATCTGGCCTGCCTTGATTGCATAGGTAAAATCAGTGTTAGGTTTTTTTAAAAATCTTCTTTCTGCTTTGTATCTTTATCATTAAGGCACGTTCATAGGTACTAAATTCAGTATTTGGGGATTTGTTATTGCTGTTTCCAAATCAATATTTGACCCTCATATCTAAAAAAATGATTATATAGAAGAAAGAATTGTTTTCTAAAAGAAAAATAGTCTTCTAAAATAGAAAAATAGTTTTCTAAAAGAAAAATGGATGCTTTGCCGGGCGTGGTGGCGCATGCTTGTAATCCCCGCGCTTGGGAGGCAAGAGACAGGAAGATCGCACAGGTTCGAAGCCAGCCACGTGCGCTTGGCTTAAGAGACCCTGTTTCCAAATAAAAATATAAAAAATAGGTCTGGGAGTGTAGCCCGGAGGTAGAAAGGCTTCCAGGAACCCCAGTAACACACACACACACACACACACACACACACACACACACGCTATATATATATATATATATATATATATATATATATATATATATATATATGCTTTTCCTAAGTGAAGGCCCACTCAATTTTGAAATGTACTCACTGTATTTCAAAACAAATATTTGGAGCTCAGCATTATCAGTTTACTTGTGATTTTTAAAACTGGGTCAGTAAAAATTGATACTGGTTAGACTAGTATGGTGGCACATACCTTTAATTCATGTACTGGGAGGCTGAGACAGCAGGCTCCCAAGTTTGAGGCCAGAGCCTGGTAACTTAATGAGACCCTTTTTCAAAATTAAAAAATAAACAAATAAAAAGGCAGGGAGTATAGCTCAAAGGTAGAAAGACCCTGCATTCAATCTCTTTTACAATAAAAGAAGAGGGGAAAAGTCAGTACCAATTATTTTTCTATTTGAATATAGTATTTGGTGGCTTTTTTGTAAATGTATATATTAATATACATACGTATTAATAATTTTCTTTACAGGAGTAGTCCAGGATTGCTACTGAAAAATTAAAAATATTAATAAGTAGAGAGAAGAATTAGTAAACAGGTATTCATAAGTCCACCACACACAAAGATGTATGTTAATTATTCTCATGCATAAATTTATATTAAAAATGTCTTATATTTGACCCTTGATACCCAGATATTGCTTTCTAATGTCATTCTCCAATAGAATGAGCTAGAAATTCTTGGAGAATTGGTTGATTCTAAATCTGGTACTCAGAGCAAGAAATTTACAGAGTGAGCCTGGAGCATCTTGAAGTATCAAAATACAGAAGTGCTCATCACACATACATGTACACAAACAAAATGATTATACCAAAGAGATACCAGAGCCATTTAAAAACACTCCCAACAATTAAAGCTGGGATAATTTGGACAATAAAAATCATATTAATTATACCACAACTATAAAATCTATGAGATTATGCAAGTATAAAGAAATTATTGAAACAAGTAATAATTGGAAGAGACAAAAACAGGTTTTCCACAAAGAAGAATTTCAAGTAATTCATGTATGTACTCTGCCCTAAGGAAGAACAGCATAAATCCCTCCTCTGGAGGTGTGGGCTGTGTGGGTACCTCCTTCCTAAGAGTACATATGGAAGGGGCAGGAGGAAGAAGAGCACTCTTAAGTAAATAAGCCTAAGGAGCACTCTCTTACCAACTCAGCCAGGTGATCAAGTTCTACACTGACAGTCATGAATCATCTTGATGGTATAGACCCTCGGTAGGAGGGGATGAAAAGGACACCATGTGATCTTTCTCCCCAAAACCCAGAATTCAATGCTAAACATAAGAAAACACAGCACGAATTACAATAGGCGAGCATTTGCAACCTATCTGACTGGTAATCTTCAAACCTGTCAAGGTCATCAAAAACAAAGCAAGTCTAAGATACTGTCACAGCCAAGCAGAGCCAAAAGATTACAATGACTCAAGGTGCTGCACAGGATCCTGGAACAGAGGAGAAACACTATGTCAAAACTAAGGAAATCTGAATTAACTGTGGACTTCAGTTACAATCGATTTATCATTATTAATTTAGCAATTATAGCAAATGTCCATGCTAATGTAAGATAAAATTAATAAGGGAAACTGGGTGTGAGTTATAGGGAAACTACCTGTAGTATCTTTTTAATGTTTCTGAAAATCTAAAATTGTTCTAAAAATATAGAATCTATATAGAATATATAAAAATAGAATCTATAAAAATAGAATAGGATAGAATCTATACAATAGATTCTATAAAAGATAGAATAGAATCTATCTATAGAATCTATAAAATAGATTCTATTTTATAGAATAAATAAATAGAATCTATAATTTTATACGATAAGGCCGGACATGGTGGCGCAAGGTTGTAATCCCTGCGCTTGGGAAGCTTGGACAGGAGGATTGCACAGGTTCGAAGCCAGCCTCAGCTACTTAGTGAGGTTCTCAGCAACTTAGTGAGAACCTGTTTCCCAATAACATACTTAAAAAATTATACAATAAGCATTTAGTGAGAAACTGTACTAAAGGTGAACCATTTTCTGGTCAGCAAGTAAATGTCTTTTAATTGGATGCTTACTTTATTTCTCTAATTTTGTGAACCACTTTAATGTTATTTGTTTCTATTGATGGTAATATAATATAAATTAGATTTTTATCATAATTTATTTCAATTTATAAAAATATCTCAAATATTTTTTAAAACAAGCTTTTTTCTACCTGTGTCTGCTATTTTGCTGATATTAGTAAGTTCTATCATCAGTACCAGATGTCTTTAGTCCTTGAAGGTGGTTACCTTTCCAAATTATTATCAAAGTGATTGAATGACTATTTATTATTTATTATTTTTTTATTTTGAATTTCAAAGACAACTACATTAAATATTTTAAAATATTTTAATCAAATGTCACAGGTATAAATAATATCTATACCATTACTGTATTGAATATTTATCATAAAAGCTCCATAAAAGTCCCTAGGAGCCAAGACTTAATGTGTATTCTAATTAATATAAAATGGGCAGCAAATATAGTTGCTTTTCCTTTCTACTTATAATACATACATACATATATATATATATATATATATATATATATTACACAGATATGTATGCATATATGTATAGGTCATTTACATATATTGTCATAGTATATCATAGAAAAGTATGCATATGTATTTACACACACACACACACACACATATATATATATACACACAAACATGCATATTTATGCACATATGTATGTACCTCTAAATACCAATTCACTTGTTCTATTTATCACCACTTCACACATTATCATTCTTTTGTTCTCTGTGTTTTCAATTGCTACACTTAAAAAAAATATGAGTTTAACTGTCTTTCAGGTAGATTCCCTTACAGGTGGACCAAAAGTCCTGGCATTTTGCAGTTTCTAAGCTTTTATAGATGCCAATATCTCATTCTTCATTATTACCTCATGTTTATAATTATTTTAATGACCTAGCTCTGTGCTTTTCTGTTAACTGAAGTTTCTGCTATATTTTGTTTTATTGTAGTAATTGTTGAAAGTTTAGGCATACTTTTTTTTTCTGTTTTTAGTTTGCATGAGTCATGGAACAAAAGCACATTTCAAGAACTTGTTTGGTTAAAGACAGGGAACCTGGTTCCAGAATATGTGACTAACGGACCTCCCTTTTGGTCATAGCCTGCTGAATTTTTTGAAGTAATGAAAGTGTCTGAAAAAGAATGAGATCAAAATTATTAATATTCTCTGGGTTCTCACTGGAATCTTATATTTGGGGTTTTCATTTTTGCTGTATGAAGAAAATGAAATATATCTTTAAAATGAACCTGCCTATGATAATTTAATTCAATGCGAAAGAGAAATGAAGCAATATGATATCCTGAATAAAACTTTTTAAGTTCATTTTTAATGTTCACAAATGATATGGTCATTCACATTTTTATAGGCTATCATGTTGTCTATTTCATTTATCTCCTATCAACATTTTTTGAGTAATTAATAGCTTATGAATACCTAATTACAACAAAATACTAGTTAAAATAGCTTTATAAATAAAAATAATCATTCAAATCTTATCTATTCTGAGATATGACTTTACTTTTGAGGTTAAATTATTAAATATTACTGCATTTGTATAATTCTAATTTTATTCTTGACATAGTTTCCAATTTATAAGTTATTCTTTTCACCCCATTAACATATCTTTCTTCTTCATATATGTATATTTTCATGTGATAACCTAATCAGTTTTTATATATTTCTTTCTAAGAAGATTGGTAAGTAATAAAAGTAGCTATTTTGTATGCAAAAGTACCCTTATGATAAAAGAATCTGACAAGATATTTGTAATTGTAATATGAGAAATTAATGGAAATCAAGAAACTCTTGTGTTAACTTTTGAACTTCAGACTTGTATCACCTGTAAAGTAGCTGTTCAAAGGCATTTCTACTGGATATACAGATGAGCAAATACCATTTCCCTTTCTTTGGCTCGATTCACATTTCGCAGAGCTGTGGGGATTGTTGTCTTAGACTTCACTGTGATGAGGTTTGGCAGAGAGTATTCATTGTTCAGGCTTTAAAAAGGGCAAGTTTTTGGCAGGAATAACTTGCATAGAAAAGGAATGCTATGCTTACACATATGTACTCAATAAACCTTCGGAGTGCTTGGGCTAAGACATTACAGGATTCCTTACTCCACCCTACCCCCAGTCTCCGGATGTTGATTGTTTAAAAGCTTTCTTTTGTTGTGTCACTATCATATGTGTCTTTTCATATTTCAGGAAATGGTACTTTGATTCATATTTCAAAAGTTATTAGTGTATAAGTGAACAGTCATATCATATCCTGTGCACTTTCACTTCAGGGTTATTAAAAATAACAATTACATTATAGTTCCTTTCCTCCCCATATTTAGCAGTCATACAACCATCATCACCCTGACAGCCAACAATCATCCTTTTGCATACAGGTTACCCTTTTATTTCCAGTAATCAGAAATAAAGTCTGAGCTTCCCTTTTTCTTTCCTTATTATGGACAAGCAGTGCTAAAGTCTGTAGGTATTATATTAGATTGTGTACAGCAGTGAGTAAATAGTATATAGTATATCTAAGTTGAGCAAAAATTAAAAGTCTTGTAAATTCTCCCTGTCAATAAACAAAAGGAACCACACGGGACGGGACAGACACATGGGCCTGCAACTGTCATTCTCTTTCCACATGGGGCTTTTTCTGTGACGGTTTCTTCTTTCCCTTGGAACAATTTTGTTGTTAAGTGCCAAGCACCTCTCCTGGCCCGCAACCAAAGCCCCCATCCATTGTTCACCCTGGAATTTCCCCAAATGAATAAAAGAATCTTGCCTGAAAACGTGTTTTTCATGGAAAATCTGCTTACCGATTTGTGAGATCTTTCTAGCCTTCCAATAAATATTATTCTCTCTCTGACCTCTCTCCTACTTCTTCCAATATCAGAAGACTAAATTCCCTAAGGATAAGGAACAGATGATCGTTAATGCTACACCTTTCTTCAGGTTTCCATTAGCACATCACCAGCTATTGAAGATGCATGGTTTCTAACACTTGCATTGAAATTAATCCATTCAAAATACACACCCTGTTCCTTTCTTCTCATGACCACTTTGGGCGTGGAATTCATTACAGAGTTTAGTTTACATATATGTAATATATATATATATGTATATATATATATATATATATATATATGTATGTATGTATATTATATTCTCTACAACACTTCACGCATATATCTTCCGTGTATTCATGTTGCTCTTGAAGCCCTCCTATGTCCAATTCTTCTTTTATTTTTTTCTTTACTTCACATATTTATTGAGTAAGGGCCTGCTACATAATGGATGTTATGAGAATCACTGGTGAAACACAGTGAGAAAAATATAGTTGCTGGTCTGAAGTAGACAATTGTAAAATAATTCATAAAGAATTTGTTATCACCTACAGGCCAATGAAATATCTGCATAATATCATATCCAATTGAGCAGAAGGTCCTTTTCATGATGTTGGTGTTTTCTTTATATGGTTTACTATTTTATTAGGTCATTTTCTTCTTTGCTTTCTACTTTTACCATATGGAGATTATGTCTACTGTACTATTATCTCCAACCCTGACTTCTCTCTTAAGTCCCAGTTTTATCACCACACCAGTATATAAGCACTTCATCACCTGAGATTAGTCCTGATTGCTTAACACTTTAGTTATGACGGAGGTCACTCACTTTGGTACCTGAAAGTTTCGGAGTCTTTGGCCTGGAGTCTTAAAGTGTGGGAAGGCATGTGATGCAATGGTTAAGACTATGGGCTGTGAACGCAAACAGCCCGAGGTCAAATCGTCACTGAGTCACCTCTTAGCTTTGTGATTCAGGCAGGTTACTTGACCTATCTATATCTCAGTTTCCTAACTTTTAATCAAGACTCATGGAAGTACTAATCTTGTAGTATTATTGTGAGGAATAAACAAATTAATACAGACAAATGGAGTGTGTGTGGCCCATTACAATAGCTGTGTGTTACCTTTGCTTTGTCTTATACAGGCTATGCATATTATACATAGGTCAGATCCCCACTCTATCTGCACATTGTTCAACTATTTTCTTCTCCTTTATTTGCCAAGTTCATCCAAAGAACAGCTCTTTGGTGGCCTAGTTCAAGTATATGGCTGATTAAAATAATAGTATTTTAAGATGAATTATTACCATGCCCAGCTCTCTCTCTTGCTCAGAAATATGCTTATGCTTAAAGAGATATAATTTTTGGAGCACACTGAAATGGATCATGTCATAGTGCAAAAGAGAAGCCCCTTCATACTAACTGTCACAGAAAAACAATCAGTTATAGGTACTAGACAGCAATAAAGTTGGCAGGCACCCCATCCAAATTACCCACCTTATTTCCTGGATCCACACCCTTCTTTCCTCCTTGCTACAGTGGTCTATCCCTGTTAAACAAGGCAAGGTTATTCAGGCTTGCCTTTTCAAAAAATCAAAAATGGAACCCAGGGGCCTTCTATCTCCAGGCTACACTCCCAGACCTATTTTATATTTTTATTTGGAAACAGGGTCTCTTAAGCCAGCTGAGGCTGGCTTCAAACCTGTGGAATCCTCCTGTCTCAGCCTCGCAAGCGTGGGGATTACAAGCCTGTGCCACCATGCCCGGCTGTGCTTTATATTTCTAACTTGGGCCTGTGGCCATTCCCTTTCCTTACCCACAGCTGACTTCCACATTGTGATCATTACCTTGTCCCTGCAAGTGTTCTATCGCTGTATTGCTCTTGGGACCTTTAGTTAAATGCTCTCACTATTTTACCATTTCAAAATATTCTATTTTAGTCTCCTTTATAAGAAAGTAAAGGGAAACAAAATGATCTAATCCACTGCCCATTCACTCAAGGATTTGGAAATGGGCCCAGAAACATTCTGTGCAGTACAGTCTCATGCCCAGAGACAAGATCTTTTCTAGACCACACACCAGTGCTGAACTTGCCCTCCTTGAGCTGTCTGGCTACTAAGAGAGTGCTGGATCCTGACTCTATAAACTGTGGGCTCCAGGGGACCTTGCAGAAATCCTCAACTTGGCGCTTGTAGAATCAAGTTTCTGAAGGGAAGTGAAGTCCTGGTTTTTCAAAGAGGAAGGTTAAGGAGAGCCCAGAGATAAATCTGTAACTCCTGTGCCTGAAGAGCCTCTAATAGGCAAAGTCAGTGTCTGCACCATGCTGCTTCTTCTTCTTGGCAGTTCTCTAGATTATAGCTAAATACAAGCAGCAAGTATGTGAATCAATGATATTTTCCAGAAATTGAACTGAAAGTTCACTTTAGCTTTTGAGCAAGTAGAAGTGAAACTGAGTAATATTCTGACTCTTTATGGGAAAATACTTTTTGAATGCTTTTCTCAGTATTGCTTCAAACTTGTCTTTTCTCATAGTAGTCACTTTTGCTTATAAGCATTCATCAATATATAATATACTATTAACAACTTATAAAAACCTATCACATGAAAAGTAAATATTTTAGATGTAGGATAAAATAAGAATTATTTTAAATATGTTCTAAATTATTGCAAAGTCTAACATTAAACGTTCATTGTAGTGATATTCAATCTTTCCCTTTGATTGTATGATATTATAATACAGATAGATAGATAGATACATACATACATACATACATACATACATATGTTTTAATCATTGGGCCCTGGTTTATACGTTCTTCCACAAATCAAGTCATAGAAACTCCAGTCTGCTCCCATATTTAGCTGGTCATAAAAAATTCTCTGACCTACCTTGTGTAAAAGTAGGTCATAAGATTGTCCTCATTCCAGAAGAGTCCTGCTTTGTAGCCTGGAGAAAGGAATGCTACACAGAGAGGCCAAGAATCTGAAGAGACAGGCCTTACTGAGTTTCCCCTCCTTGTCTAATCAGCAATCATGCCAATGCCATGAAGTCTTCATACAAACCCTGAAGGACAAGGATCGGGAAGCTTCCAAGTGGCTGAACACATGGAGGCTCCTGGAGGGTGATATACAGAAAGGGCGTAGACGTTTCATTCCCCTTCTCTCCCCTACTGCTCCTAGTGCATTTCTTCACTTGTATGGTTTGTGATATTATTTATAATAAACCAATAGCAGAAGAAAGCAACTTACATGGGGCCTGCTGATGGCATCTGAAGCAGTTCGGGCATGGGGAGGGGAGCAGTGAGAGGCAATCTTGAGGACTGAGCCCTCCAATTGTGGGATTTGAAGGTATCTTCAGGTGAAAAGTGTCAGAAATAAATTGAATTAGAGGACACCTAGTTTGTGTCCACCACGGAGTTGTTTACTTGCTTACAAGTGAGGAGAAATTCCCACACCTTTTGGACTCACAGAAGGGAACTTTGTTGTCAGTGTCGAGAAAAAAAACTTCAAAACTACTATTTCCAATAGAGTTTCCAATGGAAAAATACAAAATATTTCTTCTATTTTATATGCATAAAGAAAAAGCACTACATATATATATATACATATATATATGTGTGTGTGTGTGTGTGTGTGTGTGTGTGTGTCTTTTCACACATATATTTGTATGCACTATATGTACATATACATAATGTAACATGTGGAGATATAGATGATAGATGTACATCAGTGTACATATGAGTTTTTTCCTTGACATCTTATACTCCATAAGTTCTTAGGAATAATTTGTTAGAGAAAACTAAGAGAAGAAAATTATTTAAAGACTAAAATAGTCAATTCAAGGTTCAGTTTAATTTGTATCCTTTTGTCTTTTAATTCACTCTTTCCATTATGGGTTTTTATTCATTATTTAGGTGTGGTGGTGCACACCTAAATTTAGAGAAATCCCAGTGCTTGGGAAGCTAAAACAAAAGGATTGCAGGCTTGAGAACAAAGTGGCGAGACCCTATTTCGAAACAAAAATAAAAGTGCTGGAGATTTAGCTCCAAGGTAGGATACCCTTGGGTTCAATCCCCAGTAAACACACACACATGCACACACACACACACACACACACACACACACACACACACACACACACAGTGGATGTGGATGAAGTAAGAATTCTTGTTCCAGGTTTGTAGCCCAGCATTAGAGACAGGTAAGGAAGGTGGGAAAACACTGGCACTAAGGCTAGGGTTCCTACTGGACCACCCTATAATTCCTGGCTTCTCCTGACTGCTCATTCTGTTCCATCAGGGTTGCTCTCTTTTCCCCTCGGTTCTCTCTGTCCCTGGTTTTGTCCTTTCTCCTTGCAGACTTTCCTTACTGACCTGTCAACTTTCCTCACCTAGGTTATTATTTAAATTGGGAACACACAGAAGTCACTGACTCTGACCTCTCTTCTAGTCTTCGTGCTCTTTCAGGGCAGGCTCTAAAATGCAGAAATCGATCCTCATTTAACCAGCAGTTCAAGTTCATGATCTTGCTCTGTGCCTACTTCTGTTGTGGCTATGATTCTATTCAGATCATTTACTCCATGTTTTGGTGGGAAGAGTAAACTTTGGAATCCCAGCCACAATTCTTCTATCCATTATTTTATTCTCAATTTAGTATTTGAGAAAAATGGGAAGTAAGCAACTGTATCATCTTTGACATACTCATACTGAGTTGAGGTAAATGGCAGTCTTGCCACCTATACACATGTGAGTCTTAAATGAGTCTATGTAAATAATCTGGCCCAATACCTGACACCATTGTGATTTAATAAATCAGCACTAGATGTTTGATTTTTTTTCTCACTAACACACACACACACACACACACACACACACACACACACACACATGAGCACACACATACAAGCATGCATGCTTTACTGAGTGAAGAGGCCATAATATAAACAGAACTTAAATTTTATTGTATAGATGATGGGGAACCACTGAATGGTTTTGAACCAGGAAGTAAACCTAGAATTAATATACAGGAATGTGAACCTAGAAATAATTTTCAAGGATACCAACTAAGTCAGCCTTTTCATAACTGTGATAGGGATTTGCCAATACAATGTTGAAAAGAATAGAAGAATACCAGAGAAATTATAAGAAAATGTATCATACTAGTGTGTCAATAATTTCCTGCTATTTGTATGTTCATGATGTTTTTCCTACTGTATGTGCAAAGGATTATTATTTTAATGGGAACTTTGTATTCAGCCCAATACAGAGCTGTTTTAAATCCTCTAAAGCTAAGTCTATTAACCTGCAAACCTCCTTATTGATACTAGACTTTTCAAAATGGCCATAAATTATTTCTAAAACTCACAATGGAATAAAAAAAATCTCCCCATATACATGTAAGATCTGAGTTAGAGTTGATTCCAAACGTGTGGAGAACACCCTATGGATTTTTTCCTACTATACTAAGATGACTATTTCAGGTGACTGAAATAATATTTAGATATGGGGAATGGAGAGTTTGTGCGTACAGCAGCCACAGACACATATCAAGGAATTAGAACTAGAAGCCAGTGACATGTTCACTACATACTTAGTTTGTGAAATAAAATACAGAATACATTTGTGTTATCATATATTTTTAATATTTCCATTCCAATGTTGTTTGATTTCTTTCTATTTTAATATCTTGGTACCTTATTTTTCAAAAGTCAATTCAGATCTCATTTTCTTATCAGAATAGCAACCCAGAAAACATATCCTAAACTTATATTTTGTCACATTCCCTTATATTTTCCACTAAATTATTTTAATTTTAAACCATTTTATTTGGAAATATTATCTCAGTAACAAACTATTAGTTTCTTAGAATAGAAACTTATGTCCACATCTCTTATTTATTCTCTTTGACACCTAGCATAGCAATTAATCCTGGTTGATTTGTAATTGAAAATGAAAAATAAGTAAATAAAAAGTAGCTGAAACTAAGATTCTGAGTGATATGTAGCATTAGCAAAATATTATTCGTTTAAACAAATAATGAGAGATTCCGCAGTACTTCTTTTTCGATTTGGGTTAGAAAGAATCTTAGAACGAGTATTCCTTTCTCAAATATATTTAAACATGATGCAGTAGCATACACTGTAATCCTAGTACTTGGAAGGCTGAAACAGGAGGATCCTCAGGCTTGAGGATAGCCTCAGCAAGTTATCAAGCTTATATTTCAAAAATAAAAAGTCCTGGGGGTATAGCTCAGCAGTAGACTGTCCCTGGATTCTATCTCCGGTATTTTAAAAATAAATTCCTAAACTATGTCTCTTAGTTTTCAGTTTTGTTTTAATTTGAAGTTTTTTGGGGAAGAGGTTGTTTGTATGTTTGCTTGATTGTTTGTTTGTGTTGCTGGAGAGAAAATCTAGGATCTTGTCCATGTTAGGTATGTGCTCTTTCACTGAGCCACACCTCCTACCCAGTTTTAATTTTTTTAAAAAAGATGTTATTGCAAGGTGGACTTTTAGATTTTTGTACCACTAAGCTAACAAGCAATGAAATCTTTAAAGCACGTTATTTTTTCCTTCCTCAGAATCTCATTTTGATCTACATTCAAAAACTGTTAAGAGCAAAATAGAGTGAAAGTAACAGACAACCTGCTTGTGTTCAATAACACACTATTCTTAAAGTTCAATTTTATAGCCTAAATATATTGAATTAGGACATATACAATACAGAGCTTTGGAATTCCCTCAGCAATATAATTTTTGTTAAGATTTATACAACAAAACTAATACCAGAGTTTGTTGTTTGAAAATAATTGGAGTGTCAGCCTGACAAACTGTCAATTTGGGATTCCTGTTTGGAAATCCCTCTAATTAAAAAATCATAATAAAATATTTTTGTCTAGTTTGTATCATGACTCGTGGTATTTCAAAAATGTTTCAAAAAGTAGTTTTAGAGTATGGAGTCCGATTTCTTAATTTTAGAGATGCCTGTGATGAGCTAATGTGAGTTCTTTTCTCCTTTCTTTTTGACCACCCTCCATTCTTCCTTCCTTAAACATGAAAGGACAGCTTCTCTATTTTAAGATCAGTGCTGAGAGTTCAGAGAGGAATAGCCCCAGGCTTGAGCAATTCATGGTCCATATCTATAAGACACTACTTGTACTGTGTGCTCAAAGGCACAAAGAAAAATCAGAGTAGAAATTACAACCCAAGTTTCTTTGTGCCAATAAGGGTAAACTTTCTGCTTCCTGTGATGTCAAGTGTGTCATCACCTTCTCAACACTAAAGTACTAAGAAATATATGGCAAACTTTCAGTAGGTAAGTGTTGAATGATTTTTGTCAAAGATGAAAGTCTGTGAAATGTCCTTTGTGATACCCTTACAGACAGCACAATCAGGAAAATTCAGCCAGCTGGAAAGTGTGAATTGTTGATTCACTTTTCTTTGTTTTATAGGAATGTCCCCTGATTTATACTTCTGCTCTTCATTAATTTTTCAAAACTTCTTTATTTACAAAACTTAAAACCTAGATAGGTTTGAAGACAACTTGCAGTCATTTACTCATTTGTAAAGATAGGCTTTGGGGAGTTAGTCCATTATTTTCAAATTTAAAAAAATATTCCAAAGTATTGATTAAATACTTGAGTAGTATTGCTGCTAAGTATTGCTTACATAGTTTGTTCTGAGTATCATGTAGAAAGGATGAAGTTCTCTTAGAATTGGTTCCTGACTGCATCATCCACTGCAAAGAGTAAGCAACGTATACAGACCATATACACAGAAAACCCTTTGCCACATAGCTGTTTTAATAAGAACCACAGGTTGATTGATCTGCTTCTATAAATTAGACTATGATAAGAAATGTATATAATACTGTCAGGTTGTTCAGTTATAGTAGAGACTTTAGTCCAAAATAAGTGGTGTCCTCAAAAATACTCATGGTAGCCAGATATGATGGCACATGCTTGCAATCCCAGCATTTAAGAGGCGGAGAGAGGAGGATCACGGTTAGCAGACAGCCTCAGCCAGCTATTTAGTGAGGCCCTTTGCAACTCAATGAGAACGTGTTTTAAAATAAAGAATAGAAAACAGGGCTGGGGTGTATCTGGGAGTTAGAATGCCTCTGGGTTCCATCTTCAGTGCAAAAAAAAAAAATCCTCATGGTAACAGTGTACTAGCCTTTTTTGCATAGCTCTTTGTCTGTGGGAGATGCAGGCTTATCTAAAATATTGCTACTTTCAATTTCTCATCTGGGTGTGAACAAAGTAAAGGATAACAGTTTTACACAATATCATGCTTTCTCGATGTAGTCACCTTTAATAATAGAAGCAAAAGAAACATTTTCCAAGGTAATCATCATCATTCTACCAGGAAGCAGATGTGCAGTCTATTTTTCTTTTAAATCATGTATTTATTTACTGCATGATAACTTTCAGTTGTGGATATTTTCCTGTAGAGGGAAATTCCATCCTTCCTATAATAATAATCCACAAAATTTGATGTACTTTTTGAAGTGGTGAATTGATAGTGAAACATGCTCTTCCTCATTATATATACATTGGCCTTTCACTTATCCTCCATATAAGTAGATCTTGAGTGCTCATGATGCTTCTTGAGGATATTTCTATTGTATAAGAATAATAAATAAAGGAAATTTTAGGAAGAAAGTCATGTTCTTATCAATATACAAACAAAAGGATCTCTAACAACAGTATCAACTTCACAGAAAATTATATTATTCAAAGGTGAAAATGCACAATAACTTGACCACCTAGCTCTCTTGTTTCTTTTCTTTATTCCTGCTGAAATAAATGCTCCATGTCTACATCAGAATATCTCCACCCTTGACCATTCTCCATATTTCCAGGGACTCTTGGCTTCAACTTTATTTTTCTACCAAAGGCCTCTGGATCAGACATCTCAAGCAAAAATTTTCAGCCTTTTAAAATAACTAATCTCTTGACCTTTCTATGAAGTTGATATAACTTTCTAAATGATGATATATCATCTCATTTCAGCTTTATGATCAGTAGGTGGGTTTCAGGGCACCTATATCTAATAAAATGCCTGCTGCTTCAACCAGCTGTCTTTCCAGTGGCTATCTCCCTAAGGTCAATTCATTTGGCTTTATTCTGGCACATTTTTTTCACTGAATTCTGAAAAGTTTGGAAATTTATGTTGACATTCACAATGCCTATAGACAGTCACTTAATCCATTATAACCATCTGTACTAAGCCTTCAACTTTATTTCCTTACCCACATTTATATTCTTCCATATCCTCCAAAGCAAAATGCCTAAAATAAAACTTGATTTTCATTTTTATTTCCTTTACTATCAATACCTTTATTTATTTATTTATTTGCTTATTTATTTATTTATCATGTGTATGGTACTAGGTAGCGGGTGTGATGGGATTGGACCCAGGGGTCTTCTATTTCTAACTATACCCCAGCCCTCCCTGAACCTTTGATCTTCCTGCCTGTCTCAGCCTCCCAAGTACCTGGGTTACAGGTATGCAGCACCATGGCCAGCTTCTTTTATTTTTGTGACCATTTTACAACCATTTATCTGTTTGGTCATCTCTAGAGCAACACAGAACATGTACTATGGGCCTAGTCCACCTGGCCTGCCACTTACTAGCGTGTAGCCTCAAAGAGCTTTCTTTGTCCTTCTGTGCCTTAGTCTCAGCATATTAAATTAAGAACAGTGTTTATTTAACTACATAGTTACTGTGGGAGTTAAATGAGTTAATATGTGCTCACGATTTAGAACAGTGTCTGGTTCTTAGTAATTCCTGCATAAATGTCACTTTCTTTTTCTCTGTATTTTCATTTAGTTCAGCAGCTTTTCTTAAAATTCCCCTTCTTTCCATCATCACTGCCAATAGTATGATTCAAATTTTCATGATCTTTTTCCTAAACTATTTTACTAGTTTTCAACTATTTTCAAATATTTTTTCACTTCTTATCCTAAGTTCTAACCAATTTGGTATATTGTATTCAATAAATTGTTATTTTGGTTAGGAAGAAACCTCATTTTAAGTAAATTATAGACCCATGTCTTGTTGTTGTTGGTGGTGGTGGTGGTAGTGGTGGTGAGTGTGTGTGTGTATGTGTGTGTGTGTGTGTGTGTGTGTCCACACACATGTGTGTGCACCTGCATGTTAGTAGAGATAGAACTCCAATCAAACTTAGAGTTACACCTCCAGTCCTATTTTATTTTTTTATTTTGAAACAAAATCTCCTTAAGTTACTGGGTAACAGCCTTGAATTTATGATCCTCCTGTCTCAGCCTCCTAAGTATTGGGATTACAGGCATGGTAGCTCATGCCCAGCTAATACCTACAGTAATTAAAGCTGCTCATGTACTTTACCATCTTCATGTAATCCTTCTGTATGATTAAAAAATTGCTGAAGTTTTTGATATGTTCAGGCATATAGTAATATCAATTTATGTTAGAAGCAGCATATTATTTTTAGAGTTTGTGAGCCAGTTTGCCTGTTATTTGCTTTTTTCTCCCCCCCTCTCTTTTTTTAATGTTTTTATTTTTATTTTTTGTGGTACTGGAAATTGAACCCAGGCGCATTCTACCTATGAGCTATACCTCTAGCCCTATTTTATTCTTTATTTTGAGAGAGGGTCTCACTAAGTTGCCGAGGGCCTCACAAGTTGCTGAGGCTGGCTGGGATCCAGCCACTCCTGTCAACCTCCCAAGTACTGGAATTATAAGCATTTGACACCATGACTGGCTTTTTTTTTAAAAAAAATAACATTTCCAAATACTTATGTTAGAATATGGCTCTTGCAAAAGGTTTTTAGTGTAGCCGGGTGTGGTGGCGCACTTTTAATCCCAGCATTCAGGAGGCTGAGACCAGAGGATCGGGATTTGCAGACAGCCTCAGCTACTTAGTGAGGCCCTCTGCAACTTAGTGAGACCCTGTTTCAAAATAAAAGATAAAAAAAAAATAGGGCAGGGGTGTAGCTCCGAGGTCAAATGCCCCTGGGTTCCATCCTCAAACCCACCAAAAAAAATGTTTTTCAATGTTTTAAATAAAGTTTTATAAAACTTTATTTCTCTACTGCATTTTCTATCTCTAAATCAAGACTTCTTATGCTACACACCTTCTCCTATTTTCTCTCAGAAAGGCCAAGAATAGTTTATGTACTTTTTTTTAAAAGGAATGGCCTGAAATGGGTTTAAAGAAATATATCATAGATTTCTTTAAAAGTTTCTCACATATGTATCAAATTATTGAAAATTCACAAAAGATGGAGCCATCGTGGGTGGGGCATGATTTCTTCTCTGCTAATGGTATCTCTATTAAAGTGACTGCTTTGTTTGAGCAACACTGTTGTCATTTACTCCCTACCACAAGTGATAGCAGAATCCAGTGTAAACACCTTGCCATATTGTGACTGGGCTGGAATCTAACAATGCAGCGCTTATCTCAGCCACATGAAACTATTAGGTCACTTCTTTTCTCATGCCTTATTGGCTTTTGAAACATTATGTCCTCTCAAACTCCAGCCTTAATGACAATCCCACTATGGAGTTTTCTTTGCTTTTAGTATATTCTCCTCCCATCACTGTCAGGAAGGTCCATTATTGTTATTTCTCTTATATTTTATATTTCTTGCATAACACTTGCATTCTGCCTACATCTTGGCTTTTGTCCATATATTTTCTTTTCTTTTTTTTTTTATTGGTGCATTGTAGTCATACATCTTAATAGAGTACAAGATGGTAGAGGCATACATGCACACATCACCCAGTTAGTCCTTACCCAATTCCCAACCCATTCCAGTCCCTTCCTTCTTCTGTTTGCACAGTTATTGACACTTATATGTTTGTTAATGTACATCATGAACAGAACTTAGGGGCATTTTACTTCTGAGATCCACCTCCAGCCCTATATTTTATTCTTTATTTTGAAACAGGGTCTCACTAAGTTGCAAAGGGCCTCACTAAGTAGCTGAGGCTGTCTGCAAACTGCGATCCTCCTGTCTCAGCCTCCCAAATGCTGGGATTACAAGCATGCGCTACCATGCCCAGCTTCAAATTTTTTATTTTCTAAGTAAATTATCTCCTTTGGAAAAGATTACATATTATTCACTAGCTACAAGTACAATGGAGTTGAATCTTATATAGGTTCTAAGTAAATACCTAACATTAAAACTTGATACTGCTAAAAGTCATCCTGAAAAAATCCTAATATACTAAAGCAAATATATTACACAGTATTTATGTGCCATGTGAGGGATTAACATCTAGTCCCTCAAAAAGATACAACACATTGAAAATTTTCCTTCTGTATTGTATCAAGTAATTTTCTTCATTTCAGCACCAGATGAAGTAACTGGCTTCAATTTAGAGGCTGTGCGTATGAAAAAAAAAAAAAAAAAAAAAAAAAAAAACAACCCACGTCTCTAAACAAAAATCAATTGCAGCTTGGGAAGATGCTCAGACTATGAGAACTGAGAATGAATAAAGAAAAATTCATTTTCTTTTCCAAAACTTACTTTTAAAAAAAATAGGTCATCCAGAGGCTGTGGGTAGAGCTTAGCGTGGAAGTACTTTCCTATCATGTACAAGGTCCTGAGTTCCATCCCCAGAACTGCAAAGAAAGGGAAAAAAAGCGATTCCCAAATCCTTATTTGTGTGGTTTCTAAGAAATTTGGGTGCTCATATTTCATAAGAGTTTAGATAAATGCATGCACATATAGATACACACAGGTATGTGTTTAAAAATAACGAGTTTAAATAACTTGTTTAAAAGCCAGGTGTGGTGGTACACACTTGTAAATCCCAGCATTCAGGAGGCTGAGACCAGAGGATCACAGTTCATGGCCAGCCTCAGTTACTTAGTGAGGCCCTCCGCAACTTAGTGAGACCCTGTTTCAAAATAAAGAATAAAAAATAGGGCAGGGGGTGTAGCTTGGAAGTTGAATGTCCCTGGGTTCCATCCCCAGACCCTAATTAATTAATTAATTAATAACTTGTTTAAATCCAGGATCGGGGTCATCGTATAATGAAACAATACAGTGACTCAGTTCCAGTTATTATTCAGAGATGGCTTTAACATAATTAAAGGCACAGATTTTACTCAGACATAGTTTCATTCAAATCCATTCTGTGTCACTGAATGACTGCAAGACGTGCACCACCAGCCTGACTTCTCTGAGCATCAATTTCACCACATCTAATTGACATTAAGAAGAACATCTACTCTCAGGAGTCTAACATGTGCTGTATAGGGTTCACCTTATAGGAAACTCTCAGAACGACTGGTTATTAATGTTATTCTTGATAATTCCATTTACAAAATAAATATTTATAACTGATAGTGAACATTTAAGCCTTCCTTGTTGGAATGGAAATCTGTGACTTTGCTCAATTCAGTTTATATTTGGAAGATTGGACGGAATTACTTTACTGTTTTTGAATGGGCATTCAGACATGAAATGCTTGGTTATTTATTTGATTCAAGACTGAAACACTTGGCTGGTTGAAGGCAATTCTGGAATGAAAAGAAGGGAGCCTCTTTGAGTGATTGAAGATGGATTTCTGAATTGGGTCTTTCAGCAATAAGGCACTCCTTTGCCCATTTTCCACAAATTTTCATTTTTTCATAGTAAATTGCCTTGGATCGGATATGCTTTAACATCCTTTATTTTATTCATCATGGTTTTAAAATGCAGCCTTACATAATATTCTTTTCTGCACTCTTCTTTTTTACCTTTCAGTTGGACAGGATTTAAAAAGAAATTTTCTATCATCCATACCATTTTGTATTCTTTTATTTCAAATTCGATTTGTCATCCTTAAAGTAATCTAAAGACACTCATGACTTTGAAAATTTAGCTTACATTTTACTGTTCGCTCTGACAAGTACTGTGTTCTTTGCTTTACAAGTATTTTCTTACTGAATTCTTTTGATTTACCTGTGGTGGGAGATGCTGTTTCCTATTTTCTTTGGTGAAAACTCTGAGGCATAGAGAGATTGTATGATTTGTACAAGCTTCCTCTTAACATCTGGAGAATGTGGAAGGTGAGCCTAGGCAGTTTTATGTTAGAGCTTAAGCTATCAACTGCTACACAGACATGAGCCAACTTTCCTGGAGAAGCTTGTAAAGGCTACCTTCTTAGTGTTTTGCTATTATTTCTTTCCCTTATATTTTTCCTATGTGGTTTAGATTTGTTTGTTTGTTTTGCAGTTTCACTTCTTTTCGTTTTATTTTTCCCCTTCCCTTTACTCTTGAAATTTCTATTTCAGAATCTGCTGCCCTCCCTGCTCCCATTCCTACCCTTACATGCCTCCTCCTTGTCCTCTCTCATCACCTGCTCACTGCCTTCCGCCCCTGGTCCTCTGCTCTCTGACATCTCTCTGACATCCCATCTCTGACTCAGTTCCTCTTCTCCTGTCCTCCAAAGATCCAGAGCATTTTAAATGCTATTTTCTTTGCAGTTAGTTCCAAGATGATGTTTGCCTCTGCTAAGTATTTCCCTTCAGCTACTGGAACCTTCTGTTCTGCAGATTGCTCCTCGGTGCGTTTGGGAAGAGGCTGCCAAGTATCTTTTTGCACATATGCTTGTTTTTCAGTACCTGGAAACTTGACAGAGCTTCTATTCTTTTCCCGCATTCTTCCTCAGGTTCTGCCCCACCCTCCTAGCACCCTTCTGCAGTACAGTTTTTCCCTCATTTGCAGCTCCACCCAGCTCTACTTTCAAAGCACCCTTGTGTTTTGAATGTTCTGAATGTTTGATTCCACCTGAATCTTCCACAGTCTTGTTCCATTGTGGCAAGAGTTGTATTTTCATCAAGCATGATATGTCACTGTGAAACCATGAGCCTTTCTGTGAAAACAAATGCCTACATATCCTGGAAACTTAGGCAACTCAGTTTTGAACTCAACTTTTATCTTGTTTTTTATCTGACCTACTCCATCTGCTTCTCTTCTCCTTCTCCTTCTCCTTCTCCTTCTCCTCCTTCTCCTTCTCCTCCTTCTCCTTCTTCTCCTTCTTGTACTGGGAATTGAACTGAGAGGCATTTTACCTCCAAAATATGAGCTACACTTCTAGCCCTTTTTCTTATTATGTTTGAAACAGTGTCTCTGTGCAAGTCTCATTAAATTGCCGAGGCTGTCATTAAACCTACTGTCCTCGTGTCTCACCCTCTCAAGTACTGGGATTGCAGGCACTCTCCACCATGCTCGGCTTCATCCTTTTTAATAGTTATCATGTTTTCATGATTCCCAAGAAACTCATGATGATGATACAGTTTCATACTGCAGTCATTGCTTTGTGAATTTTAAGTGTTTATCGCTGGTGTGATTGAATATGTGAATCATGTAAGAAATGGAGTGCAAAGATAGGACAGCAATCACAAGATGAAGGTTTGCTCTTACTGATTCTTCTTGTCTACTTGACTTTAGCTTCTCAGTGACTCATCTGATTCTCAGCTTTGTTATATGTAAAATGGAAGATGAATAATACCTAACTGCAAAGGTAAGGTCCAAGTGAGATAAAAGCCACACATATGTTCATAAATTGTAAACAGCTAACTATGAGCATAGATTATTATATTGACTCTCAAAGCTTAGAGATGAAAGCTTGTCAAACAAGTAAAATTGTAAAATGGAAACAAAATGGAATGTCTGAATATATCAGTATGAGGAGTTCATTAGTTTGGTGGTTTCTGTTGTGTATCAGGTGTGTCTTAGAATACTGAAGACTGAAATTTGGGTTTTAATATTTTTGGATAGCCTTGTGAGCATTTGTGGTTGTGAGAAGGATAACATCTCTCTTTGGCAGACCCAAAAATAATACCAGTGTGGGTAGTTCACAGTCTCTTCTTGTGATGGGATGGATATTAAAGGATGATTCATAGAGAAAGCACATATTGGTCCATAGGTACATGCAGCAGCATGTGTTACAGATGAAGTCCCACCTGGGAATCCTTTGCTTCCTTCTGTGAAAAGCCATCTCACTCCCACAGGGATGTGATTTCAAGGTTTTATATCTACCCACATGTCTAATTATATAAATGATTCACTTACAGTTTAATATTTTAAAATAAAAGTATTTCAGACCCATATAAAGGATCATTAGAAACCACATTTGAAGAACTTATCTTCCCATTTTACTTAGTTTCCTTCTAGAAGCTGTTGCATTAATTCACCACTTCTGGTCACTCATATATGAGCAAAATAAGAAGGATAAATCTAAAACTTTTTTCTTTTGGAAACTGATTTTGAATTGTTAATATGACTTCAATATTCCCTTTATTGCCCTGTTGATTGTGTTGTCTTCCAGACTCATGGTGACCATCTGTGTGATGACGTTGCTGGTGCGGTGTTCATGCCATCAGATTGCTGTCATCTGTTTCCTAGGACAGTGCCTTCCTTCCTATCAGAAGAGATTTATCACTTATGTTTTTACACTTCTCCTAATATTAGCATAACATTCTTTCCTGTTTTATTATAATTGTTATCCATAAACCTCTCCTCCTGGTACCAAGTTAAATAATGATTATTTTTCCTCTAGATTATTTTTATCTCTGGCTTATTCATAGATACTTTCCCATCCACTTGCTGCTCAGCCAAGCAGTTCTTGTTTCTGCTTTCATCTTTCATCATAAATCAGCTTTCCCTGCATCTTAATCACTCTTCCGTCAGGTCTCTGAACTCCTTCCAGCTTTTCTACAACTTTGGATAATGAGGTTCCCGGGTCTGAATGCCAGGTGCAGGCCCATCATTCTGTCTAGGACAGTCCCATTACCTCCTGCACTACTATGATGTCTCTTGTTCCCTGAGGTACTCATTAAAGAGATGATGCCTGTCTCTACAGGCAGATTCAAGCTCTGCTGCATCATCCCCATTTTCTTGCAACTGCCTCCTAGATAATTCTTTTTCCAGAGTGGAGTCTTAATTTCTCTCTCTCTCTCTCTCTCTCTCTCTCTCTCTCTCTCTCTCTCTCTCTCTCTCTCCTCTTCTTTCTCTTTTGTTACTTATTGTTTATATTTTTATCCATCCTGTCCAACTTAGATCTAATTCATCTGATTATCCCTTTCTATTTATCTTGATCTGAGCCAGTATCTTTCCAGTCCTACAATTTCACTCTAGTGGTAATAGCAATCTCTTCCACTCTGATTGCATATGCAAGTATCTTATAGCCTCACCAACTTCTTTAACATCTCCTCACCTCCTTGGTAAGAAATACAATATTTTCTTACCTAATACTTTACCTAAAGTTTTAACTTTTTTAAAATCAAATAAGGAACTGTTTGGCATTGTGCTGTTGGGTTTGAAAAGTTATTTTTTCTCAACTAAAATCTATAAGTTATATTTTATATTACTGCTTGTGGTAATATGAAAGAGTTCAGGTTTTGTTCATAAATTATATTGTTTGGGAAGACATGCAATAGGCATGACATCCCTGGAATAGGTGATATGTAATTATGGCTTGTGTTTCTGCATCACTAGCTGGTCATTCTTTCTTTGCTCCCTTCATTTCTGTATTTCCTGCTTCCTTTCTCCAATCACAGAAGTTGCCAAAATCTTTCCATCTGCAGACAGTGAGAGGGAGAGAAGACAGCGCCCATTCTCTGTGTAGCTGCACCAAATCTCATATGTTCGTCACTTGTGTTCTCATTCATGACTGTAGTTAAGTCTAACAATTTGGAGATTAAGTGAGATGAAGAATGTGTTTTATTCACTAGTGAAAGAGAAAATTAGAATAAAGTTATAGATCAGACTGAGAAAGACAATGAAAACTTGAAAAGTTTTTTCTCTCTGATGTATAAAAGAAAAAATGGCTTTCAGTCACCTCCCAGATTAATTTCATCAAAATGTTTTTTCAGAATATGAATGTGATTCATATATTACTACAGGATAGAAGTGAGAGAGGATGGAAAAGGAGATAGGGAAATATTGTAATAGTCCAGGAATTAGGTAATGAGTACAGATAAGGATTAGAACATGAAAAAAATTGAGCTTGGCAGTAAAGACTAGGATTCGACTAGATAATCAGTGACTGGCTAAAAAAAAAAGTGGTTAGATTGAGTCTTACCACCTGGAGTGTTTGCATAGCAAATCTGAATACATGTTCATCCATGTGTGACTTTCTGAAGTGTTACTTTTGGAGAAGATGGCCTAGAAACTGCAATTTAACAATCCCTTCTGTTAATTCATATACTCATATCTGGTTATGAAGTCTTTACTAGAAGAACAGTCATTGTCAAAATAAGTGAATATTAGAGTCTTGGATGAGTAGGAAAGTTAAGGGAGGCATGGTGGCTTCAGGATTAAAATAGTAGGACCCATCTGGGGAAAATCGGCAGCTAAGATGAAGGTAAAGAGAGTGATTTATTTATTTATTTATTTATTTATTTATTTATTTATTTACTGCGGGTCTGGGGATGGAACCCAGGCATTTGACCTCCAAGCTACACCTCCTGCCCTATTTTTTATTCTTTATTTTGAAACCGGGTCTCACTGAGTTGCAGAGGGCCTCACTAAGTAGCTGAGGCTGTCCGCGAACTGCGATCCTCCAGGTTTCAGCCTCCCGGATGCTGGGATTACAAGCGTGCAATACCACGAGAGAGTGATTTAAAGAATTAAAGACAAAATGTTTATAGCAACACAATTCACAATAGCCAAATTATGGAACCAGGCTCAGTGTTCATCAACAGATGAATGGCAAATATATATATATATATATACCCATACACATGGGATTTTACTAGACCACAAAGAACAAAATGATGTCATTTGAAGGAAGATGTATAGAACTAGAGAATATTCCAGTCGCACAAAGTGAAGCGCCCTGCTTTTTCACTTGTATGTGCAAGTTAGAAAGAAACTGGAAAACAAAAGGGACTTCAGATAAATAAGGGGAAATACTATTAAAAGAGTAGAAGGAGGACTCGAGAGGGAAGCTGGGAGGGGAAGGGAAGGAAAAATAGGAAGGAAGGAAGGAAGGAAGGAAGGAAGGAAGGAAGGAAGGAAGGGAGGGAGGGAGGGAGGGAGGAAGGGAAGGAAGGCAGGCAGGCAGGCAATAGATAGGAAGGAAATAACACTACATTCACATATGAGTTACTAATACCGATTTTAATATTATGTATAGTAAAGGAAAGGTAGTGGGGTGAGACCTAAAGGGAATCACACCGATCACTGTGTTCACATATGTTTTTACCAATCTGAACCTTGTTGTGATATATAATTACTATGAACCAATAAAAATCAAATGAGAGTAATGAGTCAACAAAACATATAAGCACAATAGGCACAGTTAATTGGAAGGTATAAAAGAAGGTGAAAATTTATGATAGTGCTAGAAATTCTGAGCTTCTGATCTGAGTGGAATAGAAGAAGGTTTTGAATGATGACACAGAGCAGTGTGCTTTGGGCAAATAAAATGGAACATGAAGAACTGAATGTTTTTCAGAGGAGGAGCTAGGTCTTGGCCAGCAGAGCCTTAGTTGATTTATTTATTTTGTTTCACCTCAAACGATGATGGTGCATGTATGCAGGTAAATTGATGCTTTTTTATTGACATGTAATTAGAAAGTAAAAGGGAAAAAGAAAATGGAAGATCATCTCGGGACATAGGCAGAACACTCAAATCTCAAAGTATTTGGATTGAGCACGCTTTTGACAGTATACATAGGATATAGATAAGGGTCATGTTGTAGAGGAAAGATATATAAAATATACACTGTGGAGTTCTTTAGGGATATAATTATTTCATGTTTAAAACTGGCTTTTTATGAAGATGAAATGGATTGAAAGTCTTTCTGTTAGCTAGGCATGGTGGTGCACGCTTGTAATCACAGCATTCGGGAGGCTGAGACCAGAGGATCAAGGTTCGTGGACAGCCTCAGCCACTTAGTGAGGCCCTCTGCAACTCTGAGATCTGGTTTCAAAATAAAGAATAAAAAATAGGGCAGGGGGTGTAGCTCAGAGGTCGAATAACCCTGGGTTCCATCCCTAGACCTGAAAAAAAAGGAAGTCTTTCTGTTAATATTTTCTAAACTTTAATATTTCATTGAAGTTATGGTTATTAAACTATGCTAGTATTTAAATGTTAATGTCAAAATTGGTAACATTTTTAGTATTGACACGCTTTATTCATGTAGACAAACATACATACATTTTTTAATCTTATGAAAGAAGAAAGTAAAACCAAAATCTGTTATTTTTTTATTCAGACTAAAAGGATAGGCCTGTGTCAGGGGTAGTGAGACTTTCTATATTTCAAAGTGGTATTTATTACCGAAGCATGGCAGTTTTTCTGCACAGTGACTTACTGTGTTTATCTTTGTAAAGAGTAAAGTAAACCATTATGCAAGCACACTTCCATTGGGGCACTGTAGCACCAAGTGTTAATGGCATCATTATTCCAAACAAAGTGCATTTAGAAGCATTGCTTTTTGTGATATGTATCTTATTGGAATTTTCTTGAAGCATCTGCAATCTTTAAGATGTTCGCACGGTGCAGCTGTTTATTTCTTATTATATTATGCTAATGCTTTTTTAAAAATGATAAATAGAGTCATTCAATTTATAAAGAAATGTCTATTTGATTTTTCTAGAACTAAACATCCATGTACTCTTACATAATATATTCTTTCTGGAAATGTATTAAGCATCAGTATGACTAAGTGTTTTTAGGAGTTTAATATATACCCATGGAAAAGAAAACACCTAATTTATCTATTGGGGAGATTAAAAACTAAAACCATATTCTCATAAGAACTAATCTTTAAAGGAAGGAAGGAAGATTACAAATGAGTGAGTGCAGAGGGAGACATCTATTTTATTAAGCATTGCTATCTCTTAGCAATAGGTTTTAAATTATAAGAAAACATAAAAATACTTAGGTCCTGCTAACATGTTTATGGGTGAAATATACTGCTATTTTCATCAAGAAAAGGCATGTTTTTAATCAGATAGATTGACAGGGACGTATAGATATGTGAAAAAGAAAATATAGAAAAAGGTTAATTGCAAAATCCAGGTGTGAATATAAAGATGATTTTTGTATATTTCAATGTTTCTATATTTTTATATTTTTATAATAAAATTTGGGAAACTATATGTATCACAAGAAAGATTATTACATCATTTTTGAAGGCAATCAGTTTGTTGAAATATGGAGGGAGATGTCAGTAACAGCATGGCTCAATTCCTTATAAGTAAAAATAAAAGCTACTTTATATTTTAAAACAAGTACTTTTTAAAATAGGGCAATCTAAGCTTTAGGTAAATTTCTTTTAGATTTACACATATATTTTGAGAAAAAGATTTTACTTTTTTCTCTAGATTACATGTTCAAACCTAATTATTTTTTATGGCTGTCTATTATTTAAGGCTAACCTAAAGTTATCACCCTGTGTTGTATTTTAGTCAATGAGCTTATTCAGCTTTGCGGTTCTCTCTGGTACATTTATAGAGTGTACTTTATACTGCACTTCTCCTTCCCTATAAACAAGGAAACAATCCTCACTACTGTATTCCAAATCATTACCAGCATGACCATTACTTCATTTGCAATAAAAATCACAAACTGTGCAAGTATATTGATACATGTTCATTAAGAACATTATTTCTTAACTGTTAATAAGTAAATGTCTGCTCAGTCTTGGTATAGAGAAAGTCACAGACCCCCCACATGTTGGGTTTTGTGTGAGGTTTGATGAGATACAATGTTCTCTCTCATGAAAACTTTCATATTTTATTTCAGCTTCTTTATTTTAATAAATTATTTAAGAATTCTATTGAAGGAAAAACAGCCACCATAACTTAGTAGTTATGTCATGTAGTGTCCTAAACAGTACTAAGACGATTTTCATGGGCAGAGTTTAGAACTTAGAGTTCTCTACTATCTGTAATAACTGAACATTTGTCAGTTCAGTGGATACAGGCAATTTGGTGGCTTGGAAGTTATGTAGCCAAAAACAAACAGAAGTTATTGTATGTTGAAAAGAGGAGTACATGAGGGCTTTGTGATAGTTAATTTCATGTCAACTTGATTGGGCTATGGAATGCCCAGTCATTTGGTCAAACATTACTGTGGAGATATAAATATCTCCTTCTGGGTAAGATTAATATTTGGATTGATAGACTGATTCAAGTAAACATCCCTCCATAGTGTAAATGGGCCCCAGCCATTCAGTTGGAGACCTAAAATGAACATAAAGCATGACGCATTCACAAGTAGCAGGGAATTTCCTTCTGCCTGGCATGAGTTCTGCCTTTGGACTGGAACTAAAACATCTGATCTCCCTTGTTCTGGAACTTGCAGGCATCCGGACTGAAACCATACATACACTGGCTCTCCTGGTTCTCAAGCCTCAGACTTGGACTGGAACTACACCGTCTACTATCCTGGTTCCCAGGCCTCTGAACCTAAACTAGAACTATACTACTAGCTCTCTTGGGGCTCTAGCTGACTGACTGCAGATCTTGGGATTCCTGTTAATCTCCATTATCATGTGAGTCAATTTATTATAAAAAATCTCTCTCTCTCTTTAACAGATAGATATATTTCCTATTGGTCCTGTTTCTCTGCAGAACCCTGATACAGTTTCTGCAGGTAGAGATACTAGAAATATACAATCTCCACATCAGTTGATAAGGATAATCTATGTCCATACGGCAAGTAGTGTTCATTCTAGATAACAATGAATAAAAGATAATTCAGTCATAACTTACATACTTATTGTAGTAAAATTTTTAGAACAGGTTATTGAAATAATTAAAGCCCAAGATCAAAAGCCCTCATTCTGGATAAACAAACACTGTCTTACAAGTAAATAAAAGTGTGAAATAAAGCAAAACAAAATGAAACAGAAAATGCTGAAGTGCTTATGAAGTCAATGGTTATGAAATTGAAAAATATTCCTATCTTTCATGTATCTAGCTATAGAAACCATAGGGTAATGAATTTGTGTTAAATTAGAAAGTAAGGAAAACATCTAAGGGATTATGATACATTTATAAGAGTTATTCTTTGCAAGTAATGGTTACTGAATTTTGTATTATCCTGATCAAAATAAGATAGGAACAATTTTATTCTTTTTATAGACACTCTAAAACCTTGGGAATTTATAATAGAAACCTTAAAATTCTTTGACAACTTTTTAGAAAAATATAAAGCTTAATATTATCTGAATCCTAATGTCAAATTTGATGAATTGAATAGGAAATATTAATGCAAAACCTGTACTAGTATAAGATACTTTGATGATATAGAAAGAATAATATTCAAATAATCAAAAATGAACAAAAAGTTACATAGCAGTACGATACCTGTTTCTCCCTGCTTTGTACACATACTCGCTCGTATCCTCTCTCTCTCTCTCTCTCTCTCTCTCTCTCTCTCTCTCTCTCTCTCTCTCTCTCTTTCTGTGTGTCTTGAACACTGAACATTTTTCAAATTCTAAAAAACAACAAAGAAATATCTATACGCAAAGAAATATCTATACACAAAGATATATCTATACAACAAAGAAATATCTACACACATAGATTTTGCAGTTCAATTTGGCCAATATAGAAATATATTATTTTCCTATTAACCTCTCTAGTTAAGCAATAGGTCCTGTGGTTAAGCACAATGTACTTTCTGTGACAGATTTTGAAAATAATCTATTACTGTTTGTGAAGAATATCATATTGTTTTTGTTTGTTTTGCTTTGTTTTGTTTTTAGCTGGTGATTAAAACAGATTTCTACAAATCAGTTTTAAAATATCAACTTGAAGAAATTTACCTGGTTTAAATGGCAGATTTTTAAAGTGGGAAAATGAGAGGAGAGAAGTGAACAGACTGTAGAGGAACTAAAGAAAGAAGGGATAAATGGACAATCATTCTGAATACCAACACTTTATTTTCTCTATTTAGCTTTACACAAGGGTTTCTGCAGCAATTTTCTTTTTCAGTCATACCATATGATCTCTCCAATTATATATGCTGTGTGTGTGTGTGTGTGTGTGTGTGTGTGTGTAGATATTTCTTTGTTGTTTTTTAGAATTTGAAGAAAGTTCAGTGTTCATATTAAACTTTTAAATATTATAACTAGGTTAAATAGCTTCAAAACTTTGCAAGCATTGTTCTTTGAAATCTCATTTTGTTTGTCTTGAATTTAAAATGAAAAGAATTCATAGAAAACATAAAATCACACCATTCACCACAGAGGGAAGTCGGCTCTAGAGTCTTTTTCAGTGGGGCTTAATAGTGGTATCACAATAAGGACTTTGTTACAGCAGCCTGTACTTACCTGGTGGACTCATGCATAAACTCAGAGAACTGCAACATAACAAAACTTCAGTGAGTATGAACTTCTGGCACAAATCTAGCAAAACTAGGAAAATACAGAAAGAAAAAAGATATCAAAATTAATGTTAAGATTCAAGTGCGAAATTGATTAGTGTGTCGCCTACAAAATTTCTCTTCCAGTTTGATTTTGTGTTTGATCCTACTTACAGGGACATAGATTTTCTTTTCCAAAAAAGCACTTAGAGAAATCTTGGAAAGACTTTTCATTTCTTAGTATTTTTGCAGTTCAGTAATGTTTTTCACAATAGCAGTAGGCCAAGAAATAAGTACCATGGATTTTGATGATTAAATAGTTCTAGCCAAAAAACTTAACAGGTATTTATGTCCTGACAATCTATATTGAAAAAAGTGAAACTGTCATTTTAATTAATTCTTAAGTTACTTACTAAAAGGGTGTGTGTGTGCCTGTTGGGCACTACATAGCTTCTCACACCCTGGAATAAGCTTTGCTAATCTCATTACCTGCTCCAGGTGTACTCACTAATGTTGAAACTGTGGAATGTCTTGATTAGTAATCATCTATGCAGTACTTGGTAGATATTGAGCATTATTATATTTCCCTTGACATTTTAAAAGAAATATCTGCACAGACACACACACTATGTGTGTGTGTGTGTGTGTGTGTGTGTGTGTGTGTGTGTGTGTGTGTGTCTGGACATGGAACCCAGGGACCTTCTACCTGCAGCTATAACTCCAAATCTATTTTATTTTATTATTATTATTTTTTTGGAAACAGGGTTTGGCTAAGTTGCAGAGAGCCTCACTAAGTTGCTGAGATTGGCTTTGAATCTGCAATCCTTTGGTCTCAGACTCCCAAATACTGGGATGCTAAATTGTTTTGAAACAGTTTTGCTAAGTTTCTGTGGCTAGTCTCAAACATGCAGTCCTCTTCTCTCAGCCTCCCAAGTACTGGGATTACAGGCATGCTCAGCTTCTATTTTATTTTTTATTTTGAAACAGGATCTCACTAAGTTTTAGAGGGCCTTACTAAATTGCTGAACCTCACTGCAAACCTGTGATCCTCCTGTCTCAGCCTTCCAAGTACTGGAATTACTACCATGTAAGACCATGCCTGGGTTATTTTCAGTTTTTCTCAATCCGGTTATTGCAAGTGTTTCTCAAGATTCACAATATAATTGCCTTTGACTTTGGAAATTTTATTTTAACTTCTTCTATGCTGGTGAACAAGACCATCATTATTGCCTGAGGCAAGGGGTACTTCTGATTTCCAAGAAAATAATGTCTATTAAGGCATTTACTTTTTTTTTTTTTTTTTTTTGGTGGCTCTGGGGATGGAACCCTTCTGCCTCTGGGGTACACTCCCAGAACTATTTTATATGTTTTATTTGGAAACAGGGTCTCTTAAACCAGAGAGGGACTTCGAACCTGTGTGATCCTCCTGTCTCCAACTCCCAAGCGCTGGGATTACAAGCGTGCGCCACCACGCCCGGCAGTCATTTACATTTTTGAAATAATATTTTAAGGTATAGACTAAATATTTTTCCAAGTTTCTAACTGCACCTTTTCAACCAGGAAAGCGACTTCCTTTAGCCTCCTGTATGAGGCGCACTGCACTGTCAGGAGGGTTACATCTTCTCAGGTGGATATCTAAATTGCAAGGAAGGGTATTTGAATGACTTTTCCATTTTATCTTACTTTTACATTTCAGTAAAACTCAGTTGACTATATAAATAATATTTTCTTTCAAAACTATAAAATGGGTATTGCCCCTCAGCTAATTATCTTAATGGATTTTTACCTGTATTATTAGAACTCAAAATGAAACTCTTTAAACTAAGTGATGTTATCTGCTGCCTGTTGAATAAATTGTGTAGTACTTTTAGTGTCCTTTCTGGCAGGTAAGCACAGAAAATTAGATTGAACTATATTCAAGTGAATAATCAGGAATATAAGCTATCTTTTAAATAAAGAGAAAAAGAAAATATGATGGCAAAGAGCTTTTCTTATGCATTTCAGACAGGATTAAATGTGGATCATGAACAGAGATACTTAGCAGCTACAACTGATATTCAATATTCAATACAATTATGTTATGATTTGTTTATTCTTTACTTTGAAACAGGGTCTCAGAGTTGCAGACGGCCTCAGTAAGTAGCTGAGGTTGTCCTTGAACCTCTATCCTCCTATCTCAGCCTCCCAAATGCTGGGATTACAAGCATGCGTCACCACGGCCAGCTTCTTATGATTTTAAATTCAAATTGTGACCTATTTATTTTCACCACCTGTTCATTTCTGAAGTTCCAGTATTCTGAATGTTACTTTATTGTTCAAGTTTCCATGCCTTTAAACAGATTAAGTAAAAAATCTCTGGATATGATAACAATTTGCTTCATAAAGAAGTACAGTAAAATCAAACTAAACACTAAAGCTAGAATTGTCTATATTATCCAGCTGCTCCACTAGTTTTCCCATAAACTTATTCATTCTCCTTAGTTCAAGTCAGTGGCCATTAAAGTCAGATTGATTTGTAATGGCAATTCTCCCATCTTTGAAAGAATAATCCATTTGACAAACATTAAATAGGAATCTATAATAGATCCTATGGTATAATAATATATACTTTACATGTATCAAGTATTTCAAATAGGAGAAAATGGGCATAGAACAGCTAAGAATAAATATAGCTTTAAGTCTGGGCTCTCAGCTGACTTAAAGTATTGGATATTACAGACTAGTTCTTGAAAAAAAGTTTTGTTCGTAAATGCTTAGGAAATTTGCCAAGATCTTTATAGAAGTACTATCACAAATAGCAGAAAATATGTGTCTCTTTTGGGAATCTCTTCTAGTCTATCCCACAGCACAATATTTCCTACCTCTAGGGTGGAGGTGAAAGGATGTGGGTACCCATGTCTTCCTTGAGTTCTCACGCTAGCTTTATATTTGCCATAATTTAATCAGTTAAAAAGTGACACTTGGTTTAATTATTTAAAAACTTTTAAGTTTGTTTCAAGCACGTTTAGTATAGTCTATCTTCTTTTCCAGTTGTAAATTTTATGAAATCTCAACATAGGTTAAATTTTCTGATACAAATTTAGCATTCCAATAGAGAATGCTAAGACCATAAAAAGTACTCCTGATTTTCAAGACAGAATAAAAATTTAAATATCTTTAACATTTTTATGTTGTTTGGATGCTAAAATGATTTCATGAACACATTGGGTTGCATAATATTTTATATGATAAATTGATTTTATCTGTTAATTTTCACTGCTCTTAATGTAACCACAAGAAAATTTAAAGTTACACGTTTCACATTACATTTTTACTAATGAGCATTAGAATATATTAAACAACTAGATTATATTATTCATATATCATACATTTCTGTTATTCTTGTCTCTAATACCTACCACTCTATTGAGAATAAAATTATTAATATTTACTTTAGATCTTATTTGTTAGATATTTTCCTCCTATGGTATAATCTTAAATGAATGTGCCATGCTGTATCTATTTCATTCCTAATTGCATGTAGCATCAATATAGATATGTAAAGGTTACTCATTATCATTTTTCTGAGTCAGTGACTTTTTAAGGTGATCTTATCAGAAATCATTTGGCTGGTAAAGGCATGTGTGAGAAGTTTAGTAAAGAAAAAAAAAAAGAAAACATTTAGCAAGTTACCAGAGGTAAATTGGCTGCTGATATTATTTTTTTTCTAATTAAGGTGACATTGCCTTAGCACTTAACATTCCCCAAGAGTCTTTTCAATTCATGGATACAGTTCAAGAGAGAACTATTCAAGAATAAAATATATAAGATATATATTTATTTTGAGAAACTATCATCCGGCCAAAAAGAGAAAAGGTTAGTCCATTCACATCATATTGCTAGTCTGGGAATCCTTCTAGCAAAAAAGCAAAAGGAGGCATAAAATTAAAGAAAACATTGAAGGGGTTCTTCAGACACTAAAAAAAAAAAAAATGCCATTCCTCCTTCCTTTCATACAAAATCTCTCTTTGTGGGATCTCTAAAATAAAACAAATATCAAAAGCCTTTATTCTACTTTCTAAAACTTGTCTACATCCTGCTCTTGAGATCCATGTCCAATGCAAATTGGAGAAATTGCCATATTTCCATAGAGAATGATTAAATAAAAATAAGACCACCATGAGGTAGATTCCTTATTTCCCTGATGTAATCTGTGTCTTTTATAAATAAATTATGACATATTTAGAATTTTTTATTATTCAGTTTCAAATAATGTTGTAATTTCATGTCTAGAAAAATAAATTTTGACTTTAAAACAATAAAATTCATATGGAATTAACTTTGGCTTATACTGAAGCTATAGATAAAACTAAGAATGTTCTTGATGTTTTACTAGAAGTTTTTGGTTCAAAAATTTATTTTATTGGTAAAAAATGATTTCTCAAATGTTAATTAAATAAGTGATTGATTAATTTAAAAGTTGGAAGAGAAACACCTAGCAAATTATCCTTTTTGGTGTTGTTTATGTACAATTGCCTAGAAATTCAAATGAAGCAAAACCAACTCAAAATGTATCGCCAACTTCCCTAGAGTTCATAGAAAATAGAAACATGTTGTGTTTCTTTTTATTCCTTCTTTTTTTTTTTGGTAGCTGTTAAATTTAAATGGTACATTAATGTATTAGAGCTTTGTTTAAATGCATTTTTTTTACTCTTTTCCGATTCTCTTTCTCTCAGTGCAAAGTGCATTGCACACATCATAAATTAATACTGAGAAATCTAAATTTACCCCAACAGAGTCTCAGTGACGGCTTTATTAACAGGGCCCTTGTTTATTCTGTGTGTGGCCACTTTGGTTATTAGTCGGGGTTACACAGACTGCCTTTCCCCAGATTTATGAGACTTGGCAAAAAACCTTGAGAAAACAGAACCCAATTTCTCTCAATAGAAAACATTATTAGATACTAAGTAAACATTAATTTAGGTATACTGGTACTACTCAACCCAAAAGGCACATGTTCTTATTTAGATTTCATTCTGATGGGTGAAGGAATACAAGGGGGAATTCCTTCATAGACACCACAAAGAAGATTCATTTGAGTAATAGTTAAAATTTTATCCTTAGGACACCTTTTCATTAATGAGGGCAGTGATCCTCTCCCCGGGAGGGTATGCATCATATCCTTCTCCCAGGGGGCAAGATCAAGAGAACACTCAATCTTTTTAAATTAGTACCGAATCCCTGATAGTACAGTGACTGATTTGCTCTGAATTCCAACAACTCTCTGAGAAATAGGGCATATTGTGAAGGTATTAGGTGTATGCCTTCAAAATAAATTGTGAGCTCCTTGACAACATTGTGATTTCTGAAGATTTTAAAACACTTTAAGAATGATAACTTGAACTAATCTCTCACCAACAGGTTAATGTCATAAAAAACAAAAAGAGGGAAAATGATTTCTGTGTTATATTAAAAATGATAGAACTATAGGTAGCTACAGTTTACCATACTGAACTGGACCTGAGTTGGACAAACCAGCTATAAAGAAGAGTTTGGAACATTCTCAAAAATTTTAGTGTGGGCTGAATATTTAAAAAATAAAAATACACTAGTGGACAAAGTAGAGAAATTTAAGTTAAAATAAGTTATGAAATAGAATGTTTAACATAATCACATTGTTGTAAAATATATTGGCATTTACATATATGTATAGAAAAATACAGAAGGATAAAGAAGATTGTAACTAAATGTCAGATAGGAACAGGATTTATATAATGCTTTTATTTTCTTCTTTTACCTGTGATTTTAACCCTATAAAGTGCAAATATACTACTTTCATAAAATATCAAAATGTATTATTAATAAAACAATTGACTCTCAACAATATTGACTTAGATGTTTACACTAAAATAATGCATATTAAAGATCTCTTTCTGTATAATAGGAAACTGATTAAAGTAGATTTTTCTTCTTTAATGATACTGAATGCTCTTTGTGACATTTTTGTAGTAACAAACACAAAAATTATTCCTCTAAATGAAGGAGGGTTTCAAGCTCTTTCCTCCCCTTACTATTCATGTTGTGTAGTAATCACTATTAGACTACTCCCCCCCCAAAAAAAAAAACAGAAGAAAACAAGGCTAACCGATTTAGTACTTAATAAGGACTCCTTGGTAATAAGCAGCAGTTAATAACATGCTCATGTTTTGCAGGCTATAGATTATTATATGTTAGAGGAAATAAATAATATATGACAGAGTCAGAAAATAAATAAGAACTCTGCTGAAACATGTTGGGTATAATTTGCGCTACTGTTTGAAGTGAGTATGATGAAGAGCATCTTAACATTTTTTTACCGTAAGTGATCGCATATACTTTAGAACTGTAAGTTACCTTAAAGACCATCTTTGCTATCCCCTTCATTTAAAGATTAGGAAATTACAATATACAAAGGTAGAATAATTTGCCAACAGTGACACTAGTATTTATTAGAAGAGCTTAAACTAGAACATAATATATAATTTTAATGTATATTTTTATATTGCCGCACTAAAAGATTTGCACATTTAAGGAATAGAAGAAAATATAAAATTCCTGGTTAATAAATTGATATGTACTTAGTGAGACCATATTGAGTTTTAAAATGAAAGTTTGATGATACACTGATTTTTCTGGGATGACCACGTCCCCCTCTAAAAATTAAAGAAAAATAATCTTAAATACATTAATTCATTTACACTGAAACTGAGTTTATTTTAGTCCAATATGTAATATGTATCATATAATTTCACTAAATTTGATTAGTTCCCATGTTCAGAGAACTCTTAAGAATTCAAAGTCCCAATGTTTACTGATTACTCATTGTAAAATTGACTATGAGTAGGCTGATTATATTTTACTCTAATCAAAATTGCAAAAAATGAACTCTACCACATTATGGAAAAATTGTTTTATACTTCTCTTTTCAATTTTCTTGTTAATTCAGACATTACAATTTGCAACTATTTCATGAGAATACATTTGGTAATTTGGGGGATGGCCCCTTGTATATCTAAAATGAGGCTATGCTACTTAAAAGACAGGGGTCAGATGCTACTTCGTTTTAGTTTAAAAAGAAAATCAAGCAGGGCGTGGTGGTGCAGGTTTGTAATTCAGGAGGCTGAGACTGGAGGATTGCAGTTCTCGGATAGCCACAGCTACTTAGAGAGACCCTCCATAACTTAGTGAGACCCTGTTTCAAAAATAAAAAAAAATAGGACAGAGGATGTAGCTCAGAGGTTGAATACTCCTGGATTCTATCCCCAGACCCACAAAAACAAGAACAAAAGAAAGAAAGAAAGAAAGAAAGAAAGAAAGAAAGAAAGAAAGAAAGAAAGAAAGAAAGAAAGAAAGAAAGAAATTCAATCTCCTTCTAGTAAAACTGAAGGAAACATGACTGTTCTAACACAATGTTCACTAAGTACAAAATTCCAAATGAGAAATAAGTAATTGGTCAGATGAAGTAGTCAGGCTTGGTGTTGCAGGCCTATAATCCCCTTACTTGGGAGGCTGAGACAGATGAACCACAGCTTTACTGGCAGCTTCAGCAATTTAGTGAGACCCTCCACAACTCAGCAAGACCCTGGTTTTTTTTTTTTTTAATGTTTTAAAAGGGCTGAGGATGTAACTCTGTGGTAGAATGACCCTGAGTTCAGCACCTTGTCCCCTCTGCCAAAACAAAACAAAAAGAGTAGAAATGTTTATATATACACAATAGTACTATATAATGTGAAATAAATATCCTTTCTACATTTTTTATAATTTTATTGGTGCATTAAATTCTACTTCATAGTAAGATTCAAAATGTTACATTTATGCATGCACATATAACGTTCATATATACTTAATATGATAAATTAATTTTCATCTTCAATAGTAGATCAATGATAGCTAAAAATTGAGTAAAATGGAATATTTTACCTTTTAGCAGCCATGTAAATCAATGATAGCTAAAAATTGAGTAAAATGGAATATTTTACCTTTTAGCAGCCATGTAAATCCTTTATAAAACAAAACAAAACAAAACAAAAAGCTCTTAGTAGACAAGCATGGTGGAACACTAAGGAGGACTGAAGCTTCAGTACTTAACAAGTCCCGAAGCAGCTTAGCGAAACCCTGTTTCAAAACAAAAAATCCAAAGCACTGAAATGTAACTAGAAGAGAGAAGACTCCTGGGTTTAATTCTCAATACCAAAAACAAAACAAAACAAAACAAAAAGATTAATAAATGCTCACATAAAATTGATTGGGTGATGTGTGAATGTATATCTCTACCATCTTGCATAACATTAAGATGTCTGCATATAGTCCGCCAATAAAAAAATTTAGAAAAGTGAAAATTAATTTTAGAAATGTTAGTGAATATTCATATAGGCATTTTTAAAATCACAGGACACTCATAATAGTTCAGTAATCAAATGTTTCATGCAAGTTTATCAAATTTTACTTGTTTTAACAATTTTACTTTCTTCTGCTATCTTGACATGTAGAGAGTTCTGACCTCCATTCGGGGTGGACAAATGTACTGATGAGTGTAATTTTGGTTAAATAAATAGTATTTTTGTCCTGCTAAAGCACTATAAATTATAGTATTTATTATTTATCTCACTAACAAAGACATAAAATATCCATCTTAGTTTTCTTCCAAAAAGACAAAAGAGAATACAATAATATTTCTTGTCTTTTTTTTCAGTCGTTTAGTCTTTTTTTTTCTGAAACATGGTCTCACTGAGTTGTGAAGGGCCTTGCTAAATAGCCGAGGCTATCCCTGAACCATGGTCCTCTCATCTCCGCCTCCCAAATGCTGGGATTACAAGTTTGTGCCACCAAACCTGGCATATTTCTTAAGTATTAATGGGCAATTTTTCTTATTTTAAAATATCTGATGTGACTGGCATCTTAAAATCAATGCCCTATCATAGTTTTAATGGCAACATAATTTTCTTAATGAAACATAAAATGATGATGTGCACTAAAAGAGCATCTTATTTGCTGGGCATGATGGCACATGCTTGCAATCCCAGTACTTGGGAAGCTGAGACAGAAGGATTGCAGGTTTGAGGTCAGCCTCAGCAAATAGTGAGACTCATTAACCTGGGAAGATCCTGTTTAAAAATAAAAATTAAAAAATTGGAATGAGGATGTTGCTCAGAGGTAGGATACCCCTGGGTTCAATCCTCAGTGCTAAAATAAATAAATAAATAAATAAATAAATAAATAAATAAATAAATACCATCTTATGTTCAGTTAGCTAAGTGATATTTATTCAGTCTTAGAAATGTTTTCATAATGTTTAAGAGCATTATTATAAATTTTCTATAAATAATAGGTGAATGAATTTAGAAATAGAACTATTATTCCCATACAAAATATTTCTTTACCTTACCTCTTCTTTCCTTTACACCTTCTTTTCTTCTATCAAAACTTATTATGTGGACTATTCCAGACCTGTGATTCCTAAGCCACACAATGCATATGTGCATCCAAAACTGTGATAATTCTTCACAAAAATCAACTTTTATACTATCCTTGCTCATATTACAATTCAACAGGTTTCCCTATGTATTAAGTATATATAGAATAGGATGTAGTAAATTATAGAAGTATAATGTAGAAAATGATTATACATTAGGTTGGATATTTTATTAAGAAATTTAACATGATGTTTACAAAGGTCAACTAAGTAACAATATCTACAGAGTGATTCCTTAGAGAGCTTTCTTTTCACTTTATAGTCAGAATTCAATTCTCATACTCCCAGATTTAAAAACAAATTGCTCATCCACGAAATAAAATTATATTCTGCACATGTCTACCCTTCCTTTTAAAACATTTGATCAGTTCCAAGTTGATTATTATTAAATTTCATCCACCTTTACTATTATCTTGCTATCCAGGACTTTAGGAGTAGCATTAATTTTAACGTTGCTATTGGAGAACAGATCTGTCAAATTGTATAATAAAATGAATAAGGGACAAACACTTTTTAAGTTGAAGATAAAGCAAAAATCACAGTCGCTTATGATAAAGTAGTGTTGAAATGTACTTGTTTACAAAAGCCCAAGTTTCACAAAGATTATATTAATCTAACTTTTATTCCTTGGTCACTTGAACGATAGAGTAAAACTCTACTTTTTTCTATTTTTTTATTTTTGGTACTAGGGATGAAACCTAGGAGCATTCTATATCAGAGTTCTACCCCCAACCCTATTTTATGTTTATTTTGAAACAGAGTTCCACGCCCAGTTTAAAACTCTACTTTCTAATAATTTTAAGACAAAAATTCAGGTTATTCAGCTTTCTGTTTCTGTGATAAAATACTAGAGAAAATTAAAAAGTGTAAAGGAGGTAAGGTTTATTTTGGTTCAGTTTCAGAGTTTTCACTCTGTGGTTGGTTATCTCATTTTTATTTTATCTAGTTATATTTTTGTGGAGGGGGCAATCTGTGGTGAGGTAGAACATCATGGCAGGAATGTGTGGTGGTACATGTTCCTATCTCATGGAGGCCAGGAAGGAGAGGAGAGGAAAAGCCAGGATGTCAAGGTTCCTTTTAAGGACATGCCCCAGGGACCTAACCTCCTTCCACTAGGCACCAGCCCCTAATACTTACACTACCTCCCATAGTGCCACAGGCTGGGGACCATACTTCAACACCTGTACCTTTGGGAGACACTCCAGATCCACACTAAGCAACATCATTCTATATTTTTATTTTCTTTATTAATTTTATGGTGAAATGTATTATAAGTAAATGAGTTGTCAAACCTATGTACAGTTTAAAGATTAATAAAATGAACATTCATTGCTTTTCTGTTACAAAAATAGCTCAACGTAGTGCAAAAATAAGATAGTGGTCTTTCTTTTTGTAGAAAAGGGTAGATATAGTCCAGGAGCCATGGGGGTACATGGTTTTGTTCTACCTCTGATTCTATTTATCTTGCCCTGAGTTCCTCAGAGTATTGCCCTTGGCAGCTGAATGATCACAGCTGTCTCATAAGTACCTTGTTCGCGTTATGGCCTGTTTGAAAATGGAATGAAAAGAAACAGAGGCAAGTAATTCATTTGAAATAAGTATTAATTGCATTGCATGTATCACTTTGAATTAGTGAGAATTTATTGAGAGTGTGAGAAATAGGAAATGTTGCTTTTACCATGTTCCTTGCTCAAATGTGAGACTGGTCCTTTTTTATTCCTAACATAAAGTAGGAATGTTGATTCTCAAGAAAAATAAGTACTTTCTGCCACACCCATATGCACATTCTCATCATAAGACAGATTTTTAAAACAGATATTATATGCTCTGGATATTTATTTTAGGCTGACTATAAATCCATTGGAAGGTTTTTGGAAAATAATTTTACTTAGGAGTTTGTTTTAAAATAAGATATCCTATTGGTATATAAAGATCTTAAAGAAATGGATACTATCAGATTAAAAGTAAAGAATGGTTCAATTACATACAGATATCTGAAAAACTATCTGACACTTTTTCATCCAAACCTCAATATTTTCTCATATTCATAAATAACATTATCTCAGCAATTCCTTATTATAATTAATACATTTATCTAACCATCTATAAGAAATATACATATGATTTATAAGTGATTAAAGAATATCACTTATTTCTCTTAAAAATTTAAAGAACCTTGTAGCCCCCAAATTTATTGGGTAATGAGTCAGAAGATTATTTCATGAAATAGAAAGAGATGGAATCCTTCCAATCTCATTTTTCAAGCCAATATCACCTTAATACTGAACCAAATCATAAAATAGTAAAATATTAGAAAATCATAATTCAAGTTCATCATAAGTTGGAGATGACCTATACCAAAAAACCTGACTGTAGGATAATGTAATAGAGAAAACTCTGCTGTTTGTATTCCTGGTAGATAGTGAATAAGTGACCTGAAATTTTTCCAGAAATAATTTTTGAGTGAAATAGGATGAGGGAAAGCAGAACAGGGTCCACAGGGAAATGGAAGGTGAACATGATTTGGATGGCATTGTGTTCACTGGCCATATTGGTTGGAACAAGGAGTGCATGTTGAGGAACATAGAGAGAAAGCAATTTAGGTAGTTAAAGAAGAAAGTTGGATAACCAAGCTAAGGAGATTGTATTTCATATTAGCGATGGCATTATGAAAGCAAAACACTAAAAAAAAAAAAAAAAAAACAAATCTGGAAACACTAGTCCTTCTGAAAATTGGAGTCTACATGCAGAGTCCAGAATACCAATTGTACTAACCCAGACACTCCATTGCAGCAACTCAGGACAATGTTATTGGTCCAAAAAATGGAGTAAAAGCCGGACGTGGTGGCGCACGCTTGTAATCCCCGTGCCTGGGAGGCGGAGAAAGGAGAATCACGCAGGTTCGAAGCCAGCCGTGCTGGCGTAAGAGACCGTTTCCAAATTTTAAAAAAATAGTATAAAATAGGCCTGGGAGTGTAGCCTGGAAGCAGAAGGACTTCAAGAAACCCCAGTACCACAAAAAAAGGAGTAAAAAATGAAATAAAAAAGATTAAAATAGTTATGTACATTATTAGAGACATCAATGGCAGTGGGGACAAATTTGGCAAAGAACAGATATTTCCTTCCTTTCCCTCTGAGATTGTGTATGTTTTATGCAAATTGTTTGAAAAAGAGAAATTATAATAAATGTGACAGGAACCTTCCTGATACCTATACACTAGATAAACTCTAATAATCCTGATTCCTAAGAAGTGAAATCGAATTGAATTAAAAAGAGTTAATCTCTTAAAAGAAACCATGAATTTATATTGTTTGGTAATCATTTTAAAATATTTGTAAGTGCTTGTTTGGTAATCATGTTTAAAATATTTAAGTGTAACTTACTACATGATGCATCAGTTTGGATGATGCTACTTTTACATAATAAATTTGTATAAAAGAATTGTGACAAAAGTTGATTAAATTCCTAAAGATGAGACATCTTGTATGAGGCACAGCCAGGACTTAACCTAGGTCTTTAGACTCTTAGCTTGGTGCTATCTTCATTATAACACAATCCATCATTGCTCATATTTTCTTTCATCCTTTATAAAAGAGCAACTGGATAATCTGACAGCTGTTTAAAACATCAAATTTTAATAGGTTCAACTGTGTGATGATAAGAAATCTGTAGATAGCATAAAAATCCTAAAATTTCTGCAAATTTAATTTTTAGCAGCAATAAACCAACAATTGCCTTCTCATGGGAATAATTATACCTTTCACACTATTTGAAAAACATAGACAGTTGCATAATTGTATGACTAAATTAGTCATAAAATATCAATTATACATTTAAATAATAGATATTATGTTTATGTATGTATTGATTGATTGATTCGGAAGATTAAACTTAGGAGCATTCTAACCTCTAAACTACTCCTCAGCTCTTTTTATTTATTTATTTTATTCAGAAACAAGGTCTCTCTAAGTTGCTGAGAAGCTCACCAAGTTTCTGAGGCTGGCCCGGAGCCTGCCATCCTTATGTCTCAGCCTCCCAGGTACTAGGATTACAGGCCAATGCCAACATGCCCAGCTTATACTCATGCTTTAAATAAATCAGATTCAATAAATGGAAAAATCCAAGTTACATGACTGCTTGATAAATGATGCAGAGTCCCTGAAAGCCTTTTTTAAGTGACTAAGTGAAACAGTACACAAATTAACTTTTTAATGGAGAATTCTTTAATTTATGAGAGTAATACAATACAATGGTTTTATTGAAGAGCTGTCTAAAAAGCTGATGTCGGTTCCAAGGATAGGATGAGCTTTTCCTCATTGTTTTATAAACAAGAATCTGGACCTCTTCTTTCACATTCCGAAAGATACATGTATGCCTGATTACAATTGAACTTTACATTCTTTCTTGCCCAAGACAGCAATAATATCTACATCTCTACTTTTTCCCTCTAAATTGCTCGCATATTTTAGCACTTAGACGCTGTTCTCCCATCTCCTCTCTCATCTGAATATTTATTTAGAAAATGGTTTGTTCCATGAATTTTATAGAAATGGGAATTGTAGGCACAGAATGAGTACTTAGTGGGTAGTTCTGAAACATGCATTTAATTTCTGTTTATGTTCAAGGTTATGCTTTGCCTTTTGGATAAAATTCAACAATTGACAGGAAGAGAGGAGAAAAGTAGGTAGTAGAGATTCACATTAAAATATCATTTTCTTTTTTTTTCTTTGCAGTACTAGAGATGGAACCCAGGGGCATTCTACTTCTGAGCTGCACCCCTAGCCCTAGTTTTTTTATTCTTTATTTTGAAACAGGGTCTTACTGGGTTGCAAAGGGCCTCAAGAAGTAGATGAGGCTGGCCACAAATAGCAATCCTCCTGTCTCAGCCTCACAAATGGTGGGATTGCAAGCATGCGCCTCAATATCATATATATATATATATATATATATATATATATATATATATTTTTTTTTTTTTTTTTTTTTTTTTTTTTTTTACTGAGACCAAATGGTGGGTCAGGCGGAATTTTCCAAATTGTTAAATGCATTTTTTGCCCACTTTCCAGTCAGGAGTATTAATAGAATTAATTGGCAGATCACATCCTTTTTGGAAATGAGACTTTAATAAAGAATATTATGGTGATAAAGAATAATTACCATTATAGAATAATCCCAATTAAAAGAAGTGCCTTGAGACATCACCATTATTCTTTATTTATTACCATAAATAATAATCACCGTAATGCCTATTGCTTAGTTTGTACATGCCATGTAAGTACAGATTTTAATACATAAGAAGGTTGTCATTATTTCCTGAATTTCAAAGAAAATCTTATTGGGGAAGCAGTAAAACCAGAATTCATACCCAGAAACACCTATCTTCAATTTCTTTTTCTTTTTGGTGGTACTGCAGTTCCTGGAGCCCTTCTACCTCCGGGCTACACTCCCAGACCTATTTTATACTTCTTATTTGGAAACAGGGTCTCCTAAGCCAGCGAGGCTGGCTTCGAACATGCACAATCCTCCTGTCTCCGCCTCCCAAGTGCGGGATTACAAGCGTGCGCCACCACGCCCGGCATCTATCTTCAAATTTTAAAACTCTTTCCCTTGTTGCATGGTCTCTCTCAATACACAGTAGTTTTCTGAGGCACTCTCAAGCAGTGTTGAAAAAATCATGTGATTCCCAAATCCTCCAGTAAAGATGCCCAGGAACAGCCAAGACTGTGCCTCAGCCACGCAGTCATTTCTTCTCCTTTGGGTGTGAATCTTTGTAGCATTCTTAGAACATTCTAGTTTAGTCTCCCAATTCCCATGTTTTAGGACACTCGGAGCAACACAAGGTTTTTGAGTTTCTATGATCTCACACAGAAAAAAAATGACTTAAGGAGAGGTTAAATTGCCTTTTCACCATCTGGTATAAAAAGGGGCTGATGAAGGAAAGAGAAAAAGATAGGCTGGTTCTTTCAATAACAAACACTTGCTCATTTCTCACTTTGTACCAAGCACTACACCAAGCTCTGAGGAGACAGTAGTGGACATGATAGATGTCCTGAATTCTTGTGGTTTAAAAGAAGTACCTTGGCGCCGGGCGTGGTGGCGCACATTTGTAATCCCTGAGCTTGGGAGGCAAGGACAGGAGGATCTCGCAGGTTCGAAGCCAGCCTCGCTGGCTTAGGAGACCCTGTTTCCAATATATATTAGATAGATAGATAGATATAATAGGTCTGGGAGTGTAGCCTGGAGGTAGAAGGGTTTCCAGGAACCCTAGTACCACCAATAAATAAATAAATAAATAAAACAAATGAAAGAAGTACCTTGAAGCCAGGGGTGGTGGCGCATGCTTGTAATCTCAGCATTCTGGAGGCTGAGACTGGAGGATTGCATTTCGTGGACAGCCTGAGCTACTTTTTAAGGCTCTCTGCAACTTACTGAGACCCTGTTTCAAAATAAAGAATAAAAAATAGGGCAGGGGATGTAGCTCAGAGGTCAAATGCCTCTGGGTTCCAGACCCGCAAAAAAAAAAAAAAAAAAAAAAAAAAAAAAAAAAAGTACCTTGAGACAGATATGGTGGCTTGGCACACGCCCTTGCTCCCAGGATCACAGGTTTGAGACTATCCACATCAATATAGCAATATTCTTGGCAAACTAAGAAGAACCTATTTCCAAATAAAAAATATAAAAAGAGTCAGGGGTATGGTTCAGAGGTAGAAGCCACATGGGTTCAATCCCCAGTACCATAGAAAAGAAAAAAACAAATACCTCGAGGTGGTGGAAATTATGATTGCTCTAGAATGTTCAAACACAAACCTTGTGAAAGACAGAGATTGGCCTAAATATCTTTTGGAAAGGGCATTTAAACAGATTTTATTGAGCTAGAACAATTCAGTGTTTTGGATACTCTAAAGGAGTACAGCAAGCCAGGCATGGTGACACATGACTGTAATCCCAGTACTTGGGAGCCTGAGACAGGAGAAATGTAGATTCGAGGGCAGCCTTGACAACATAATGAGCCTCTTAGAAACCTATTGAGATCCTGTTTCAAACCAAAAAAAATAAAATAGAGCTTGGGGTGTGTCTCAGAGGTAGAACTTCTTTGGGAATTCAATTCCCAGTGCCAAAATTAATTAATTAATTAAAGAAGTACTGCAGTTAAAGCTAAAGTTCTTAATGTGAAGAAAGTCCTTTGGTTATTACAATATCCGAATAAGCACTTAGAAGTAATTTTAAGTTGACTTACTGCCAAAACCATTTCTAAATCTTATGAGCTCTAGGACCTCCTCCATAGGCTTTTCTTCTAACATACATAGTAATTTTAAATTATACATTCTAAAAAAAAGAAGAAAACACTTTTTTACTTTCTTATTTTTTTTTAATTTTCTAACAATTTCCATGCTCTATAAAGCAATAAAGTGTGTTCTTTCTGTTAGGATTTCATTTTGGCATAGAATATGAAATCAAGAAATGAGATGCTCAAAAATGATACATTATTATTACTTTAATAGGGGTTTGATCTCAATGTGGATTGAAAAACAACTTATATCATGGAATGAGGGTTAGAAATTTTAAACTTTAGGGCCAAAAAATACAAACACCTTTAAAGCATACAATGGGAGTTTCCAGGCCTCCTTTGAGTTTTACATCCACTTAGCCTCTTTAGAAAAGAGTTGCTAGTATAGTCTGTGTAGAAATGGAGGTGCTTTATGCTAACATTTGACAAGAACCAACTATGTGCCAGACAAGGTAATGGTGCATTCCACGTGTTACTTCATTTTATTCTTGAAACAACTACAGTTGATAAGAACTGATAATCCTGTTTTTACATGAGGAAAATTGATTTAGAGAAATTAAGTAAATTCTTTTAAGGAAAAAAGCTGATTATCAGTAAAACAGGGATTATACCTAACCCATCACACTGAGGCCTGAGCTCTTAACTCCAGGCAGAGCAGACCCTGGAAATTTCAAGAATTTTATCTTTGCTGCTGTAACACATGGTAAAAATAAATGAGTTTAACTCTTTGCTGCTATAACACGTGGTAAAAATAAATGAGTTTGAGAGACTATCTAAATTCAATTCTACATTTTAAAACCCCAGTCTATTGTGTTGCTTTCACTTTTGAGTCATGTAATAAAAGGTGATAATATTCTAAGAGAAAAAGATCTAAAAATTAAAAGTGGAGAAATACTAACCAGGAGCTACGTGCTCAACTCAGGAATCCCCTAGTTATCTGCTTATCTATCCTAATCCATGCACTTTTTGGAAGCAGAAGGAGTTGGGGTGGCTATTTAAGTTTAATTGCTCAGGTATAGCTCAGGATACAAGGTGTTTAAACACAACTCAAAAACTGATAGTAGTAGATAGGGACTTGCTAGGGAGGCAAGATGGAAGGAGAATTGGACTGCCCAGATATTCAGGACATGGCTTCAACAGAACATTCACACAAAAGAAGAAAAAGGAAATGTTTGCATAGGATGTCCAGAACAGTAGATGGTTTAGAGATACAGGGCTGCCTCATAAAAGATTCAAAATTTCTGACATTTTAGTATCATTATCACGAGATAGTTTCCTAAGCCATGCTTTGTTTATATGTTGCCTGTGCCCTGGCCAGTGTCAAGTTATGATTTTTGGCACTAGTGATTGAATCCAGGGGCATTCTGCCTCCAAGCTATACCCTCCTCCCTTTTAATTTCTTGTTTCTGAAACAGAGTTTTGTTGCTGAGACTTTCACTAAATTTTTAAGGCTGGCCTCCAGACTGTGATCCTGCTGTGTCATCCTCCCAAGTACTGACATCACAGGTGGCACCACCATGCTGGTTGCCAAGTTTCTCTTTTTATATAAGAATGTTATGTATGTCATGCACCTTAGGGAATGTCCCTCTTCCCCATCCCGTCACCCTCAGGTCATTTTCTCATTTATAGATAAACATATTAAAGTCTGTAACTAAGCCAAACATGAGGAGGAAGGGGAGACAGAACAGGGTGAAAATTGTGGAAGGGCTAAATGAGTGATGTGTGCATGTATGCCTCTACCATCTTGTACCCCATTAAGATGTGTGACTACAATGCACCAATGGGGAAAAAAAAAGAATTATGTGTTAGTCTAAAAACTACACCATTCATGTATTAGGAAAGTAGATATATAAGGGATTCATTCAGTTTTGCCCGTGGGCTCTTTAGTAAAGTGCACACTATGCTTCTTTTAATATTACATGTCCTGTACATTGAATAGTGTTTCTGAAAGTATTACAGTCATTCTGTAAAATATGGTAAGTTCATATGAACATATATAAATACAATTTAAAACTTGTCTTAATTATAACCTAATATTTAGTCATTTTATAATAGTGCTACTTGGAATTATATATTATGTTGACACTTAGTTTTACAAGCTAATATTAACTAAAGTACACATTTTCAGAACAGTAAATCTTATGTTAGAAACATTTAATATACATATATGTATTTGCGTAATTATTGAATCTTGAAGTTATTTTAATATATGCTTTTAATGTTTTATCTTAGGCCTAGCAGATATATAAAGATGATCTAAATGTTTCAATAGCTTTTTAAATCTGTGCGAGTGGCAACCTCAAATCTCTCGTATTCTATAAACATGGTAATTTTGAAAACTAATATAAACAATACTACAAAGTTTATAGATCTAAAATGCTCTACATGTTATTTAAAGTACTTTTTTTCCTGCCAGACATGGTGGCACATGCTTGTCATTTCAGTACTTGGGAAGCTGAAATCGGAGGATTGAGATTTAAAGACAGCTACTTAGGCCCTTCACAACTTAGTGAGACAGACCCTGTTTCAAAATAATGAATAAAAAAATAGGGCTGGGTGTGTAGCTTGAAGGTAGAATGCCCCTGGTGGGTCCATCCCCAGTAATACTATATATATATGTAATATATATATTCTACTTAATTTAATATATATTCTACTTAATTTAGTGTTCTAATTCCCATTCCTACACTGAGCCTTTACTTTAAAAACTGCATATATTCTCCTTTTCTATCCCCCTACAATAAAAGTGTACAGTAAAGAAAAAAAAACTGGTATATAGATCTGGCCTATTTCTTTTTCTGCGGGTCTGGGGATGGAACCCAGGGGCATTCAGCTTCCAAGCTACACTCCCTGCCCTATTTTTTTTTAATTCTTTATTTTGAAATAGGGTCTCACTAAGTTAAGGAGGGCCTCACTAAGTAGCTGAGGCTGTCCTTGAATCACAATCCTCTGGTCTCAGCCTCCGTAGTACTGGAATTACAAGTGTGTGCCACCACGATCCGCTATAGATCTGGCATATTTTTAAATTGCCTATTAAGATCTATTACAAAGAACACACTGTAGACATGTGTTACTGCTATACTTTAACTGTACCATTGACTATACTATCCTTGAATTTCAAAAAATCTACAAGATTACTTAAATTTCTTGTTTTCTCTATTTGGCAGGAGTATATTGTTTGAAAAAGACACCAAAAGTAGTGTAATTATTTTAACTTTATGTGTGTGTGTGTGTGTGTGTGTGTGTGTGTGTGTGTGCGTGCGCGCACATGTGTGTGTGGTGCTGGGGATGGAACCCAGAGGCTTTCTACCTCTGAGCTACACCCCCAGACCTATTTTATATTTTATTAGGAAACAGGTCTCACTAAGTTTCTGAGAGCCACACTAAGTTGGCTTAGGCTGGCTTCGAACCTGCGTGATCCTCCTGTCTCAGCCTCCCAAGTCCTGGGATTACAAGTGTGCGCCACCATCCTCGGCTTAATCTTTTCACTATAAGTAAAAATGTTGGATTCGAGTATTATGCATCTTCAATGTTTATTTTACTTTTATTTTACAGTTATAGTAAATGATTATTGTGTTTCTAGTTGCTTCCTTGCTTCATAAATTATAGAACACTTTAAATGAGCGTCAGTAGAAGCACTACACATACAATGATGTCTTTTCCATTATTCAAATTCAAACCATCAATTTCTTTCTCCCATTTTAAATTACCAAAATGGAATTTATCTGCTGGCTCACTCAGTTCGCTGTTTAACTGAGCTCCAAAAAAACTTTATGTGCTTCATACTCTTGAATGGTGTACTGTCTTCCTGAGAACTCTATTTTCCAGGATTTGTAAACTGGAAAAATTCTTTCAGGTCATTATGAATGATCTCCTAATTATAATTTGTTCATGTGCTTAAATAGAATTTTAATAGAAGACTAAGAAAAATTGAGCATAACAATTTTAAAATGACCGATGCAAAATGTTCACTTACTATATACTGGACATGGTATGGGGCTTTGCAAGGTGGCTTTGCATATTTATTTGTTTGTGGCACTAGAACTTGAACCCAGGAGCATTACATCTCCAAGGTACACCATCAACAGTTATATTTTTTGTTTTGAAACAGTCTCACTAGGCCCTGAGAGTCTTGCTGAATTTCAAATCTACAATCCTCCTGTTTCAGCCTCCCAAGTACTGCAATTACATTTGTGTGCCACCACATCAGGTTTACATCATGGTTGTTGTGTTTTTTTTTTTTTTAATTCTTACAAGAAATAAATAGTCTTGTATCTACAGTGTTAGAGGCGTTGAACGAGAAACAGGTTAAGTAACTGGCCCCTGGATACACAGGAGGCAAGGAGCAGGCATGCGCTTTGTGTCTGAGTGCTAATGCCGCAGTGCTCTGAAAAGTTACAGAAAACATAGTTGGGGTATTTAGATATGTAAGTCAAAGGCTTATCAAAGCAGTCTAAAAAACTGAATATTAAAGCCAGTTGTGGTGGAGATGCATATAATCCCAGCTACTTGGTAGGTAAGAGGATCACAAATATGAGGACAGCCTGGACAACTTAGGGAGACACTGTCACAAATAAAAACTGAAAATATCTGTGGATGTAGTTCAGTGGTTGAGTGCCCCTGCATTGTAGCCAGACACAGCAGCACACACCTGTAATCCTAATATTTGGGACCTGAGAAAGAAGGATTGCAGGTCTGAGGCCAATCGCAGAAACATAGCAAGACCTCAGCAATTTGATGAGACCCTGTTTCAAAAAAAAAAAAAAAAAAAAAAAAAGTCTGGGTGTGTAGTTCAGAGGTAGAATACCACTGGGTTCAATTCTTAGTACTGTAAAAAAAAAAAAAACTGTAAAGGTACTGAACAATTTTAAATTTTTAAATTTGGTTTAAAAAAACTACTGTTTTGTTTTCATAGTCATGGGTTGTTAAGAATGCTAATTAATAGTCCTGTTGGGTCTATTGATTTGGAATTCAAATCTGATATGAAGGCTTGGTTCCTAAGTTCTGAGAGTAGCTCTAAATTTCTTTCACATGCTGCTTATTTTTCAAAATTGACAGACAACATTAGGATTTAATTATGTACAACGTGGTGTTTTGAAGTATGCATGCTTTGTAGAAAGGGTAAATCTTCCTGATTAACAAGTGTGTTATCTTACAGAGTTATCAGTTGTTAACCTGGAGGAGTCACTTCCAGTTTTATTCCTAGATAGTGTTAGGTTTATGAAGTGAATTATTTAAATTATTTTCCTTATATCTAGAAAATTGTAGTTGCTAAAAAGGTCTATTTTATAAAAGTATTAAATTGAGAAGTGAGGAAACAAATAGTTAATGTGTCGAGCACATCCATTTTGTTTTGGTCAATATTTTCAGAGCCATAATCTAAAGATCTGATCATGTAATTTAGAGGAAATATTTTATTTTCTTATTGTTTCAAGTTCAGTTCTTGTGAGGCCTGGGCCCAAGGATTTCAGAGCATGGTGGCAGGAGACAGAGAAAGGGAGAACAAAGGGGCTGTACTCCTCATATCATGGAGTCCAGAAACAAGACAGAGAATGAGTGCTGGGGGAGGTGGAACTATAGATAATCCCCAGACTGCATTCACAGGGATTTCCCCCCCCTCCAGCCACCATTACAATGGATTTATCCAGTGTTGGGATTACAACCTTCAAAACTCAATTAAATCAACTCCAAACATTAATAAGTGAGCTCTTTAGGGACATTTCATATCTATAACATTTTTCTTAAAAAAAAAACATATAGAATTCACTTAAATTGTTATATTTTCATCTCAGAAATACACACAGTCATGGTGAATTTATGTAAATGGGAAGTATTTTTTTCTGCTACATGCTGTTATTTAGATTAAGAAGTTTGCTTTTGAATGTTGAAATTGGTGGATTTGAAGGCACTTCTTGATTCATTTGCTTATAATGTATTAGGATTTTTAGAAAATTCTTATAATTATTCTATATCATATGTCTCAAAAATAATTAGCTCATAATTAGCTAGTAGTTTTCAATAATTAAAATTCATTTCAAATTAAATCTAGTGTTAACTCATGGTATAATTTAGACTTACTGCTGGAATATATGTAATACTATTTTCTATACAAATGTGCTTTCCTTTTTCTGTGTGTGTGTGTGTGTGTGTGTGTGTGTGTGTGTGTGGTACTGGGGATTGAACCCAGGGGCATTCTATCTCTGAGCTACACCCTCAGATTTGTTTTATTTTTATTTGGAAACAGGGTCTTGATAAGTTGCTGAAGATCTCTCAAGTTGCTGAGACTAAGCTCAAACCTGAGATCCTCCTGTCTCAGCCTCCCACGTACTGCAAGTACTGAGATTACAGGCTTGTGCCACCATGATCAGTCGATCATATTTTTAAACATAAAAAATTCCTGTATTGCTTCAAAAAACATGTACCCAAGAGCAGTTATTTCTTTTGATACAGAGGCCTTGAGACAACTGAATTATTTTGTAAATAGAATATTTATATGATTTATTTTGAATAATCATTTTCAATATTCAAATTCATTAGCTGACTTCATTAACAGAAATATTAGGTAGATATTGTGAAGTCTGGATAATATTGATTGATCATGTAATTTGATATATAAATTAAATTCCAGATAAAAAATATGTTACAATTTTGGGATATTTGTCAAAGAATCAATTAGTTTTAATTATCATGGTATTCAAAAGATAAAAGGACTCAGGAATAAGGGAAATAAGAGTCTCTCAATACATATATAAAGAGAAATAAACATTTGGGCTATAATAAAAATAATATATTGTGTATGTTATTTTGCTGTTGGTGCTTTCTCCAACCCTACAATTTAGTAACTATCAGGTTTCTGTTTTGAATAGCAAATTGATAATGAGACTTAGAAAGGAAGAGAGTTATCAATAACATGTGCAGTAATATGAATTTTTGTGTTAATTAATGAATAATTTGTACCATAGAGGCATTTGAATGACTTGTAATTTTAAAATTGAATTGATGCTGTTATATTCAAAGAAAATTGCAACCCACGATATTAAATCTAATAGGTAACACATGTATATTCTACTATATATTTTGCTATATAATCATGTAGTTCTATTATGTAATTTTTATTATATAATTTTCTGTGGAATTCATTAGGGGTAAAATCCTAAAAAATTTGATCTGGCTCAAATTACATAGCTATAGATATGCAAAACCACTTAACATATAATAATAGTGGGTTTTTTTTTTTTTTTTGCAGTACTGAGGATGGAACCCAGGTGCATTGTACCTCTGATCTACACCCCAAGCCCTATTTTTTATTCATTATTTTGAAACAGAGTCTCATTGAGTTGCAAAGGGCCTCACTAAGTGCTGAGGCTGGCCATGAACTGCATTCCTCCTGTCTCAGCATCCCAAATGCTGGGATTACAAGCGTGCCCCACCACATCCTGCTAATAATAGCGTTTCAATGAGTAGGTTTTTATATAATATTCTACTTTTGTTATATTTTAGGAATTTATATATCATGTTTAAACCACTGCACAATAACAACTGATAAATAGTGACAGACTTAGTTTAGTGTATGTGGTGATATCACTAGCTCTTGTCATAAGGATGTTAAAAAGTAGATTAATATTTAACCAAATGCAAGTCTTTTCTTCATGATCTCTGAAAAAGGCAGTTGGTTTTCCAGATTCCAATGGAATATAGCAACTGATGAGGTATTCAAGACATTTTAGGGCAATGAAGCCCATCAGTAGACAAATTCTTCAACAAAAAGTTAACACATTATAAATTCTACTTATTAATATTAGTGACATACACGCTGATAAATTAATACCCAACTATACTAAAGAAATCAAATATTATGTATATTAGAAAATAAAAAATAGGAAGAATGAGATAAAAATAAATTTTATTTATTTATTTATTTATTTATTTATTTATTTATTTATTTATTTATTTATTTTAGTGGTACTGGAGTTCCTGGAAGCCCTTCTACCTTCTGGCTATACTCCCAGACCTATTTTATACTTTTTTTAAATTTGGAAACAGGGTCTCTTAAGCCAGCGTGGCTGGCTTCGAACCTGAGTAATCCTCCTGTCTATGCCTCCCAAGAGCGGGGATTACAAGCGAGCGCCACCACGCCTGGGAATAAAAATAAATTTAAATGAAACATTTTGTATATGATTCTAAGCTTCATCTCGGTGGATTTTTTGACATATGACATCTTGCTTTGACATTACTATACTCAGTTGAATATGTAGTAGCCCATTGCAACTCAAAGCTTCACATTTGTCTGTCTATATTGCCTCTTTGGCTTTGTCATCCACAACTGTGCCATTAACTAGTGTTGACAGAGGTTGATCAGTCTCCTATACCCTTCAGGGAAACTAACCAAGCAAAAGTTCAAAATTAGAAGCTGTGATTTGGCCAAAGTGAGTTTGCAAAGCAGATACAACTTGTAGTTAGAACGTGGTCATTGTCTCTTGTGTCTTTTAAGGTAGGCAAAAAATATCTATCTTGTTTGCATCACCTAGGTATGAAGAACAAATACTCTTTAGGAAACTAGAAAATCATTTCTTTTCCTCCCTTCAGCAACACACACCCCTCTGAGAATGAATATTATATTTAAATGTTTTAGGTTTTCATGTGTGAAAACTTATCGCATATTTTAATTATTGTCCCATACATAGAAGCTATTTTCCACATGAACAGTACATCTTGCCTTAATGACTTTTGGAACAAATTGATATGAATAAATAAAGCACATCAATAGAGTTCACATATAAAATTTTATATCTCCTGCTCTTCAAATAATTTTTTTGAAGAGTTACCATTCATCTAGTGAGTTCTTGACTCTTTGTGTCCCTTAGGGAAATGGCACAAGGCCTTCTCAAGTGTTAGATTGTGCATTTGGGTTTCTGATTTAGTGGAACAGTGTGTAAAAATCTCTCATAATCAGAACACTCCCTATTGGCTTCACATCTGAAGATCCCCAAGAGTGCTGTTTGTCCCAGGGAACATCTGGAATAGATTATATGCAGTTAATTGGCTCCAGGTCGAGCTTGTTACAGACAGTAGCTTGCAGTATAACCTATGCAATTCACTAAATCTACCTACTTTGGGTAAATCACACCTACTTCTCCTAATAACTCCTGCCAGATGTAGGGTGCAGGCACATGTATGTGTACACAAAACCCGCACACACAGAGGAAGGTAGCAAAATGTCAGTAAAGCGGTGGAGATGTTGGCAAGACACTTATCTCATAAATTACCTCAATTAATAGATGAGTTATTGAATTCAAAGAACTGTTGGAAAGAAAAAGAGTCAAGAGGAGTAGAGTATAAAAAGTGACTGTTATATAGCAGAAAAATATTCAATGTTTTTTATAAAGTTATAGTAGATTCAGGATTCTTGGTTTATTTTGCTCCTACCCCTTAGTGTAGGTTTCAGTACGTGTGGGTACTTATAAGAATGACATAGAAGTAAAGAAAGTAATGCTTTGATTTTTAGCTTATTCAACAATATTAATGATTTGGGTTACAGTGAACAGTGTGACTACTGTTCATTGAAAACCAAAACATCCATCTTTTTAACTTACGGTGCTGGAGGCACAGGGCATGTCTTAGCGATTAATGACCAGTTGGAGGAGTAGATATCTCAATACATAGCCAAGGACCATTAACCCTAACTAGTCATTAATTTCCAGAAATTGTCCTGTACTGAGGTCATTATTGCTAATAAAATGCATCTAAGGAAAGTCCCCTCTCTTATGCCTCTGTACATAAATATATATTCACATTATATGTATTATTATAAATCATGGAATAGTAAAGAAGTATTTCACAGGACCAGAATCTCTGGAAAACTACCCAATGAGAAATTTAACACACTCAGTCTCTACATTTCATTGACTTTTCACCATTTTCAGGAAATGGGTAGGAGAAAGAACACATGTTTGTATGCAGAGGCTATGTGTGGCTGCAGTCAGAGATCAGCATTTTGCTAACATATGAAAGTAGGGGAAAGTGAAAGGAACAGGAAAACAAAATTTGAGAGGCACTGATGGATGTGAGTGCAGCCACACACAGGATCCAGTACCAGTTGCAGTAAAAAGTGATGAGCTGTTTTGAGTCATAATATATTAGGCACCCAAATAGAAATGAGGCAAATTTTTTTTCAATTTCTTACTTTTTTTGTTTTTTTTATTTTATTTTATTATTTTATTTATTAATTTTTAATTGGTGCATTGTAGTCATATATCAATCACATTTGAGTATAAGACTTGAGAGGCTATACAAGCACACATCATCCAATTAGCCCTCATCCAGCCCCCATCCCATTCCCTCCCCTTCCCTCGATCCCACGCTTGTTTGGTGATTAACTTTGATACATTTGTTTATGTACCTCCTGCATTTTAAAGAGGCTCCATCCTCCCCTATTCCATACCCTCTGATTGGTCACCTTAGTTGCTTCACTATAGGGCCCTTTCTATAGCTCGACCTCTTCTTGTTGCCCCTTTCCTCCTAGTTATTGCTGATTAGGGGAAGCATCTGATTCATATTTTCTGCAATATTTCTCTGTGCATGTTGTGTTACAAGTGCCGATCCCACTCTTGACAGCCCCAGTAGTGGCCTGGGTACCCGGTGGACTGATCCAGACCTTGCTGGCTCAAGCAGCTGCCTTGCCTCATGGGAGGCCCCGATTCTGGTCTCGCTGGCCCCGACACCAGCCTAACCCCTCAGCTGGCTCCGATCCCGGCCTCGGAGGCCCCAGTAGTGGCCTTGCCTCACGGCAGGCTTTGATGCCGGCCATTGGCCCCAGCACAGGCCTAACCTCTCAGCAGGCTCCAATCCCGGCCTCAGAAGTGCCAGTACCAGCCTAGCCTCACGGCAGGCTCCAGTCCCAGCCTCGCTGGCCCCAGCACCGGCCTAACCCCTCGGCAGGCTCTGATCCCAGCCTCGGAGGCCTGAAATGAGGCAAATTTAAGAGTTAGCTTAAATGCTTCTTTGGTATCTTCTTTCTCCCATCCCTAGTTAGGTGTACTATAATTCCCTTCCCTCTCCGAGCTCTCTGAATCTGTCAGGCTGCCTGCTTAGCTATTCTGGAACATATATATTCAAATATGTATATATATTCAAATATTTTTACTAGTTATATAAATATATTAAAATATATGTGTATAAAACTTATAATGGCAAGCGAAGCTAGCTTTTAAAGAGCATCTATAAGTAAAAAAATACATTCAAGCCGGGCCTGGTGGCGCAAGCTTGTAATACCAGCATTCGGGAGGCTGAGACAGGAGAATTGCAATTCGAGGACAGCCTCAGCTACTTAGTGAGGCCCTTTGCAACTCAGTGAGAACCTGTTTCAAAAATAAAGAATGGAGAAATAGGGCTGGGAGTATAGCTTGGAGGTAGAATACTCCTGGGTTCCATCCCCAATACAGAAAGAAAAATATATCCACTTTTAGTGGTACGAAGGCAAACTAAAACACCGCCAATATGCATTTTTTAAAGAAATTATTAAGCAATGGCAGTACTTGGAAGGCTGAGACAGAAAAAAAAAATCACAGGTTCAAGGTTAGCCTCAGCAATTTAGAGAAACCCTATTTCAAAATAAAAAGGTCTGAGTGCATAGCTTGGGTTTGATTCCCAGGAAAGGAAAGAGGAAAGGAAGGAAGGAAGAAAGGAAGGAAGGAAGGAAGGAAGGAAGGAAGGAAGGAAGGAAAGAGAGAAAAGGAGAGAAAGATAAAAAGAGAGAAGAGAGAAAAGAAAAATTCAAATCATAATTTTGAATATAATGTGCTAATTTTTTTCCTACACATCATCAACAAAAGTGATATTCTTTTGTGTAAAAAGCTTGAACATTGTTTTCTATTACTTTTAAAGTAATAAAAATAAATAGGTAAAATAAAATAATATGATTCTTTTGTTCTTAGAGCTTGTCAAATATACTATTTAAACAGAAACTTCATTAAAATGTATTATATTCAAGTATGCATAATTCAAATTTTAAAAATGAAATTTTAATAAATCACTGCTGATCATATAGATCTTTTTGCTCAGAAGGAAATTGTTGTCTTTCAAATTATAACCAATTAGGTGAAACTTTTAATAAATGCCTAGTCATATGAATGAAATATGTGCTATGTGGCATATGTAATAAGATTATTTAAATGCAATAATCAACAAAAATAATTTAAAATACTCACACATTGCACACAAAGAATAATTTGGCACTTCCTGTGTTATGTTTGAAGATAGTGAAAATAATTGATAAGAGCATTTCTATTCAACATTTCATGAAGAAACAATAAAAGATTCAAGTCTATCAATCTTCATATACATAAAGTAAATTAAATTAGCTCAAAATTTTATGTTATTTCACTTTCCCACATTGAGTTTTAATATCTGAGGTCTAAGGTAACTTAGAACTTTGGTATTCAGACTAAGGAATTTTACTAAAGTGAAAAATCGATCTTCCTTAAAAAATTCACTCTATGAGATCTCTTAAAACCAAAGCATTGGGAGGAGGAAACAAGTGCTGTGTGCATGTACTTCACTGTCAACATGATTTACATTATGATGTGAGACTATAATGCACCAATAAAAGCATATTTAAAAACTAAGGCATAATAAACATAATATATTGATTTTGAATATTAAATAATTCAAATAGTTTTTAAAATTAATATATATTTACCATTGATGCAGCAGTTAAAACAGATTCCACATATAGAATTCTCCTTGGAAACCAACATAGCTTGTTTATCCTGGAAAGACAAGAACTACATTAATGGAGAAAGAAGGGAAGTTGATGATTCCATTAGGAGTCGAAAATTAGTTGACTCTACCTGAATGAAAGCAGTAGTAGACTTAGGTCTTGCGACCATAGGCTCTTCTTGTTGGTTTTTAAGTTCTTTATACATTCTGGATATTAGTTTTCTGTCATGAGAGTAGATGGCAAAGATTTTCTCCTACTTGAAGGCTCTTTTCAAACTCTTGATTGGTCCCTTTACTATGTATGCAGAAGCTTTTTAATTTTATGCCATACTATTTATTAATTCTTGGTATTATATGCTGAGCTCCAGATTCTCACTTGGGAAGTCAATCCCCCCAATTTAAATAGACTTTTAAAATGTCTTGCCAGGTGTGATAGTGCACATGTGTAATCCCAGTACTTGGAAGGCTGAAACAGGAGGATCACAGGTTTAAGAACAGCAATTTCGGGAGAACTTTAGGCACTAAGAAACCCTGCTTCTAAATTAAAAATAAAATAGGGCTGTGGAAAGAGCTTGAAGGTAGAATGCCCCTGGTTTCAGTCCCCAGAAAAAGAACAATAAAAATGTCTTGCAAGTCATAAACTAGAGAATAACTCTTTCAAAATAGGAGCTTTTGTCTGTTTTCTTTTGAGGATCTTTTGTTTGGGGATGACATGGAAGATGAGTATGCTTTCTATCAGTGCTTCTGTTTGATTAAAGAATTAAACAAGTGGCACCATAAAAAAGTTTTATTTTCAGATATTTTTATTAAAAACAAAACCAAAAAATAAAAACTTCAGCAGAGAAAGAGATATGTTCATTAGCAAAATTTTTGGATTTTTAGCAGTACAATCATTTCTACATCTAACTAAATACAGTGCTGAATTTTATTTCAGTTTCTAGTTCATTTTCTCTGCAATAATTTTGTAAAACTAAAACTAAAAAACAATTAAAAAGTCTTTAAAAGTGTATATGCATTCAGAATATATATATATATATTTTTTTTTTTGAGGGACTGGGGATGGAACCCAGGGGCATTCAACCTCTGAGATACACCCCCTGCCCTATTTTTTATTCTTTATTTTCAAAACGGGTCTCACTGAGTTGCAGAGGGCCTCACTAAGTAGCTGAGGCTGTTCGAGAACCACGATCCTCCAGTCTCAGCCTCCCGAATGCTGGGATTACAAGTGTGTGTCACCACACCTGGCTTCAGAAGATTTTAATATAGTAGCTTGGCATGGTATCACATTCTTTTAATTCCAGTACTTGGGAAGCTGAAACAGGAGGATTACAAATGTGAGACCAGCCTCAGCAACTTAAAGAGATCCTTAGCAACTTAGGGAAAGCTTCTCTCAAAACAAAATATAAGAAAAGGGCAATGAATGTAGCTCAAAGGTAGAATGTCCCTGAGTTCAATCCTTAGTATTAAAGAAAAAAAGATTATAAGTCTAGGAAAATGTACAAAATTGCTATCTTAGTAATCCTTGGTTATTTTTATTTTTAGATTTCATTTACATTGAAAAGAACATTGTTTTCATCATGAATGCTAATAAAGATGAGAAAACAAAATCCAGAGAACAAGATTCTCACCTTTTCCATGCTTTGATGGTGCTGAGCATAACTGTGCTGTTTCTTCCAGTCACTGGAACTACTAAACAAAATATCCCACGACTCAAGCTAAGCTACAAAGGTAAATATATAAATACCTCTATGTTTTTTTAAGATTTCTGAATGACTTTTTTGACTTAGAAATGCATATTGAATCTTATGGAATGTTTGTAGTGTTAGTATCAGTTAATAAGAACATTGTTAGAGGACACAGATCCCAACTATTTATTTTGTGAGGGAAAAAAATACCAAAGGTATTCAAGTACATTTTTATTTCAGTATTTATAATGAGCAATTTGGTCTGCATGCTGTAATCAACTTTATATTAACCAACCTCTAAAGTTAGAAAATGTTAATTTCCATGTAAGTACTACTTATTATCATTACTATTATTATTCCTAAGTAGAAGGGATTATTTATTTATTGTGGTAACAAAGATGGAACCCGCAGACATTCTACCTCCAAGCTATACCACCAGCCCAATTTTATTTCTCATTGGGAAAAAGGGTCTTGCAGGTTACTGAGAGGTTCTAAGTTGCCAAGGCTGGCTTCAAACCTGAAATCCTCCTGTCTCAGTCCCAAGTACTGGGATTACAGGCATGTGCTACTGCACTCAGGTAGATGAGATTATTTAAATAAATACCTTTCAGAAAAATTCTGACACTCTAGAATAAATTTAAAATCCCAACCATATACATGTTTTGAAATAAAAAAGTCATATGAAAGAGTTAAAATAGAAAAAATATAAAATCTAAGAAATTAAATCTCAGCCAATTGTTTTGAACAGTTAACTTCATATAAAAAATAGTTTATAAGCATTATAGTCTGTTTGGTAGGGCAAAAGGGAGCTATGTCATGAGATTGTTGGGTTGTCATGGACCATGCATAAATCTGGTAAGAACTTTAGAAAGAGTATTTCCTAAGTAAAGACAACTTTTGCTGTGAATAAACCCAGTCAACTATTTTTGGTTGATTTTTTTGGGGGGAGGGGTACTGGGGATAGAACCCAGAGGTATTCTATCTCTGAGCTACACCTGCAGCCCTATTTTTTTTTTTTTTTGAAACAGGGTCTCACTGAGATGCAAAGGGCCTCACTAAATAGCTGAGGCTGTCCCTGAACTGTGGATTTCCTGTCTCAACCTCCCAAATGCTAGGATTTTAAGAGTGCTTCCCCAAGCCTGGCTTAGTTTATTTCTTTTTGAATAGATTTTACACACAATTGGCTTGCTAATTGGGAGATAGAAAAAAAGTATTTATGTCCAATCTATTCCATGACAGCGCTTACCTAACTTTGGCTCTTATTCTTTGGGTCTTATTAAAGAATTTTCACAGTGAGATTCTTTTAGTGAATATGTCTGTAAATTTAAGAACAGTTTAAAACAACGTCATTGAATATATTTTAACCTAAAATTTGACAGATGCCTTTCTAGAGCTGTGTTTTTTTTTTTTTTTTTTTTTTTTTTATCCTTTAAATGTGTTGCTTTGCCGGGCGTGGTGGCGCACACTTGTGATCTCAGCGTTCAGGAGGCTGAGACTGGAGGACCTTGGTTTGCAGACAGCCTCAGCTACTTAGTTACTGAGGCCCTCTGTAACTTAATGGGACCCTGTTTCAAAATAAAGAATAAAAAATAGGGCAGGGGCTGTAGCTCAGAGGTCGAGTGCCCCTGGGTTTCATTCCCAGACCTAAAAAAAAAAAAAAAAAAAGTGCTGCTTCAAGCTTTTTAATTAGAAAAAGAAATAAATTAGGACTATAGTCACTTTTCCTTAAAAAGAAAGATAATCATAAAGAGGCTCATTTGACAAAAGTCATAGTGAAGTAGGCATATCCTAGAAAATACAGATATATCATTAATCCCAATGCATTGTTAAAGCAGAAAAAGCAATTGAAGTGAACTTCCTTATCGTATGCATTGGTACCTAGATAGGTCATTCCTGTTTATTAGTGTAAGTTTAAATACAAATATTTTTTAAAAGAAATTTTTTCTAAGTAATGCTAGAAACTAAAATATGCCTCTGTCATCTTGTACTCCATTAAGATGTATGACTACAGTGCACCAATAAAAAATTAAAAATGAGTTAAGAATAAATAAGAAAATAAAATATTGCTATAGTAGGTGATAGATTTGTTATTAAGAGATAGATCAGCTCTTTCACTGATATGCACTGTTTGTGCACCATTAAAATGATTAATCACTTTATCTAATTCTAGATTTCTTTCATCTGAAAATTAGTTTCTCCTTGAAATTTGATTCTCTTTGGGTATCAAATTAAATAGTATATGAGCAAGCTCATCAAGATGTTATAAAGTACAAAATGGATGCTGTGACTGAGTTAAAAATAATTTAAGTATAATGTATTATTGAAGAAAGATATAAAGAACATCAATTTCTTTAAAAATGCAATCTTAATTATAGTTAGGCATCTTGATCAGGAATTTTGTTGACAGATAACGGGAAAATGCTTGAAATAAAAGCCTATGATAATTCATCATCCTGGGAATCTTCCTTCCAAGTCAATGCATATTAAATGAACATACTTCCCTTCTTTTGATGAGAAAACTGAAGAAAGTTGAGCATGGTGGTACACACTTGTAATCCCAGTACTGGGGAGGCTGAGACAGGAAGATCCAGCTTGGAGGACAGTTTCACAAACAAAAAAATTAAAAGGTCTGGATCCATATCTTAGGGATAGAATGTCCCTGGGTGTGGCTACACACACACACACACACACACACACACACACACACACACACTAAAGGGAAAATATTTATGTATCATTAAACTAAGTACGTTGTTTTATCAGTTTTAGCGATTTAGGAATAAATTAGTTAGGGATGTACAGATTTGACCAATTAAGTATTATGAAGAAAAAATTAATTACATAAATCTACACATGTCATGACTTAAATGTTTGAGAATCCCTAGCACGAGGAAGAAGGAATCTGGCTCTTTAATGCAAGCAAGCTGAGGATAATGGGGCTCCAGTGTCCCTGTCACTGTTGCTCCAAGTGTGGTTCAATGATCAAGAGCATCGCATAACCTGGGAACTTGCTAGAAATGCAGACTCTCAGGCCTGTTCTGTGGCTTCTAAATGACAATCGGAATTTTTCAAAGAACCCTAGTTGGCGTGACTGCACGTGAAACCCCGAGAAGCTGTACTTTTCTGCGCTGTGTTTTATTTACACCAGCCCCCAACATGAGCACGTGGCATCAAGGCAGGAATCTTCTGCAACTGCAAAGCATTAGAGCCACAGTCGGGTTTCCACGTGGCGCACTAATGTCTATAAATTATTAATATGTCAGTAACAAATCATGAGTTAGATGGGAGCGAGATAAGACAAGGCAAACAAAATACTAGTCTGAAAAAAAAAAAACATGAGTTAAATCCTTATTAGACTTCAATAATTCAATTGCAAGAATTGGCACTAAAATACAACAGTGATTTAGACTTTTTTTTTATCTACAAGGGCTTATAGTCCTTTTAAGGGACAAAATAAATGCACAAAATCCCTTCAAAGATTAGTGCTGTAGTATAAATAAATCCAACTGTTTCAAAGAATTTAGGGAATAAAAGGTATGAAAATGACCTCTGCGCATTAGCGAGGTTGAACATTTTTTGAAGGAAGTTCATGTGAGCATTGGAGGATGCCAATTATGAAATTGACCTACTTTAACTGAAAGTAAGAGAAAAATTGAATAGGCGGCATCATGTGGTAGAGACTGATGGAGAGAAGGCATAGAAGGAGGTCATTTGTGAGTCTGTTATGTAAGTTAGAGAAGGCGTAGTATGTATCTTAGCTTAGCTAGCAATAAGAATAAATATTTGAAGCCGAGAAGTTGGCACATGCCACCCACTCTTTGGGAGGCTGAGTCAGGAGAATCATTGGTTTGAGGCCAGCTTTCAAAACCTCAACTTTAGGTGTCTGTTTTGAAGCCATTAATAAAGAACTAACAATTTGTGATAAACAATTTGTGAGAAAATATAAACAAGAAGCATTATTTTATTGTTTGTACTCTATAAAATACTGCCTGAATTGAAAAACAATATTATATTGTTTTTTTCCTGGGGTTGAGAGGGTACTGGGTATTACATTCAGAGTCATTCTACCTCTAAGCTATAGCTCCTTTTATTTTTTGTTTTAAAGCAAGGTCTCTCTAGGTTCCAGAGAGTCTCACTAAGTTGGTTAGGTTGGTCTTGAACTTGCAATCATCCTGTCTCAGTTTCCCAAGTACTGGGATTACAAGCATGCACCACAAATCTAGCTCTATGATATTTCTTTTAACTTTTCTCTTAGAAGTATATTTACACTGGGCATGGTGGTGCACACTTGTAATACCAGCACTTGGGAGATTGAGACAGGAGGATTATACAGGTTCGAAGCCAGCCTCAGCTGCTTAGTGAGGCGCTCAGCAACTCAGTCAGACCCTCTTTCCAAATAAAATATAAAATAGGCCTGAGAGTGTAGTCCAGAGGTAGAAAGCCCCTGAGTTCCATTCCTGGTACCACACACAAAAAAAAGGATAGAAGTATATTTACTTATTATTAACTCTGAGCACATCTACTCTTGTCTTATGCTTCTAAGACAAGAGGATCCTCATCTGGAGAAAACTCAGAGAAAGTTCTTACACATGATTGGCATCTGTTTGTTCTGAATGGAAAACCAAACTGAAATTTTCCTGAATCAGTGGAAATTAAATTTCAGATCACATGTCACCATTAGAGCCCAGCATGATATATAAAATATATACACCATATGAAATATGGCAAAATATTTTAAATTTCATAATAGCAAGAGTGAAGACATGATTTGAACAACTTCCATGAAAAGTAGAAGTCACTTTCAAAGGCTTAGGGACACAGATGGCATGAAACTTCTCAACTGTGACCAAACTCTCACATATGCTTCCTAACAGTGTTTTTAATATACACATATTTAACTATAATTAAGTTAAATTAATTTTAAAATATAATTGTTATAAAATGCTATTTTTAAATAATACTCAGAACCCTTTGCTCACACATTATTTTGGAATGGTCCTAGTGAGGAGTTACCTTCTATTGTCATGGTTACCTTGCTCCTGAGAGTCTGTAAAGTTTTTGCTTCCTAGGGTTTTTGATTTGTTTCATTTTGCTTTGTCTTTTTTTTTTTTTTTCAGATCTGGGGATGGAACTCAGGGGCATTTGACCTCTGAGCTACACCCCCTGCCTTATTTTTTATTCTTTATTTTGAAACCGGGTCTCACTGAGTTACAGAGGGCCTCACTAAGTAGCTGAGGCTGTCCGCGAACCGCGATCCTCCAGGTCTCAGCCTTCCGAATGCTGGGGTTACAAGCGTGCGCCACCACGCCCGGCTTTGCTTTGTCTTTTATTTATTTATTTTTTTTCAGTACTGGGGTTGAACCTGGGTATTCTACCACTGAGCCAAACCTCAGCCCTTTTTATTTATTTATTATTATTTTTTTAATTTTGAACCAAGATCACACTAAGTTGCTGAGTCTTGCCAAGTCACTAAGGCTAGCCTTAAATCCATGATCCTCCAGTCTCAGCCTCACAAGGACTGTGATTGCAGGCATACACCAAAAACGTGGCTTATTTCCTAGGTTTCTAAGAAGTTAAACTTACATATTTGATTCAAACAAATCCTCATTCATTTGTGACATGGTATTCTGAAATTTGAAAAGGAAGAAATTCTAAATTCTGAGCTATACCTCTAGCCCTATTTTTTTATTATTTATTTTGAAAAAGGGTCACACTAAGTTGCATAGGAGCCTCACTAAGTAGCTGAGACTGGCTATGAACCTGTGATCCTCCTGTCTCAGCCTCCCAAGAACTGGGGTTACAAGCGTGCACCACTACTTCCGGCTTAATTTCTCTTTTTTATTTATTTTTTGTGCTTTTATTGGTGCATTATAGTCTCACATCATAATGTAAATCATGTTGACAACAGTAGTAGTTATTTATTATGCTCATTTTTTTGTTTTGTAGACCAATAACAATATTTATCAATTATACTAAAGTTTTTGAAAATGTTAAAAGGACTTATTCTTTCTGAAAGTGAATTTAAAAGGGCTCATAATTATAAATTATGAATTTCACATATGATGGATTGTATAAAGCATTCACTATTGATCCTAGCCAAATAAGAATAAACCTGTGATCTAAAAGTATAGCTGTAGGTAGAAATGTGACAATGTAAAAATTACTACAATCCTACTTCACATCCTGTCCTGGCAAGGACATAGGTCCAATGATGTAATAAGCTTTGTTTCTAATTTATGCTTCCCCATGTGATCTCATTTGATTTATTATTGACATCGTTATGTTCTAAGACCTAATGAACACAATGATCTCCAACATGCCATTGCAGAAAAAGCAAATGAGAATTTGATGTTTGATGTTGTTCTTTCTAATTTGAACTTGCATTTCCAGGAAGAAAACAGGGTTGGATATTGTACTTAGGGAAGCATAATGCTAATATATTTGTAATCTTGAAGTAATCTTTGGTAGGGAGTATATGTTTGATTGATATTCTTTATATGTGTTGTATTGTTTGAATAGTTAGCTATGTAAATTAAATATATGCAGAGCTTACTGGACACTTTTGTGTAGGTGGAGGTGAGCTTGATTAGTGAAATATTTTTACAAGATCCCAAGCTTCAGCAAAGCTGTTGAAAGTCAGGTGAGGCCAATTTAAGATGAGATCGTTTTCCCAAGGTTAAATCCAGGGTAGAATTCATGCTTTTCTTTGGACCAAAACCTGGAAAAGCAAACGTATTTTGTGAGAACCTGAAGAGACTCAATCAGTTGACTCAGAGACTTGTTTTTACTTTGGAATGAGCAGGATTCATTCTCTTTGCTCAGTTTCTAACCTAAACGGAGAGAAAGTTTTTTGTTGGAAATGGTTTGATAGACAAAAGTTTTTAGTGAGTATGGGAAGAAGCTTTAAAGGAACTCCATAGAGGAGATCCTAGAATACTAAGTCAGTATGAGAAGTCCTGGGAATTATAGATAGGGCAGAAAAGCAAAGTTCAAGGGAAAGACAGGAATAGAAAGGGGACTGAAAGGCTTAAAGACAAACTACTTACATGGTTTTGCAGAAAGCACACTGGAGAACTGACTGGATTCAAGCGCCCTTAGAGAGCCCTACTGAGATAACTGCTATTTCCTTAAGGAAGAGGAGTGGGTGGGACAAGAATTTCTACCAAATATCCTGACATGGCAGGGAAAGGTGACTGTGTTTTGATCTGGATCTATTTTTAGTAGTAAACTTTCTCTGCTAAGGATTCTGCTCTTTAGAATAGAGTGGAATTTAACATTCTCCCAAACTGATTTCCTTTTTGCCCCAATGAATCTCTGCCTTTAACAACCTCGGTTTTCTTACTGTTCATTCATTTGATTCTTAATCTAGTCATTAAATGTTGTTCTTTGAAGGATGTGGCAAGACTTTTTTTTTATTAGCAATGTGGCCTTAAGAGAGAAACTGAAAGCTCCACCCAGTTCAGGATTTCTGGCAATACAAGCAGGGTTTTTAAGCGTATGGGATCCTGTTCATTTAACAGTCAAAAACTGAGGAAGTCTGTGTTGCTTAATCCTCAATTTATTAGTTTCAATATGACTAACTACTCCCTTCCTTTCTGAGATGAAAAGAATGTAGAGCATCAGGTCAAAAAACAATTTTTTTTCCTGACTGAATGAACAATTGTATTAAGGGCCACAAGAAAGCAATACAAAGAGTTTCTTTCAAAGCAAATATTTATTTCAAGTGGGAACCGGAATTACCTGGCCTGTAGCCCACCCATCACCTGGAGGAGTACCTGGCCATGAGTGAGAAAATCCTTTGGGCTGGACTCCTCCACTTAGAGCAAGTTAGCGCTGTGAAGTCCATTGACTCGTTCTGGACCTCACTGAATTAATAACCTGAGAGTCAAAAAGGATAGTTTAAAAGATCCCTTTTGAGCTTGAATTTTTTTACTCTATATGTGTTCTTCCCAAGGATTAGAGACTACCTGCTTTTAGAAAGAACAGTAGCAATTAGTAGTAGATAGGTGAATTACAGCCTATTTTTGTTTGATAGGTTTTTTTTTAAACAAAACTAAAGTACTAGTGTCGTAGAACTCACTTTGTTTCTCTGCCCACACTTCAGAGATCTGAAAAACTCAGCACTATTAGGTTTGCTAATAGATATAGAGATAAGAAGTTCTTTCTGTTTTACTACTGAAGATACTTAATAGTCTACCAATTTCAGTACTCTTTTTCTTAGTCATTTTTTATTTATTTATTTATTTATTTATTTATTTATTTATTTATTTATTTATTTATTTTTGCTGGGGATGAACATTTCTTCTTTACCACCCCATAAATTCCATGAGGACAGGATTGTTCCAATCTTGTTATCAGGGTCTTTTTAGCAGAGAACTGACTTTTAGGGGAATCCGTTATGGCCTTCAAAAGTCAAATTTTATGAGACTAGTGACTGTCTTGTGTTAAAAGTGAGAAATTATTTTAAATATAGTTACTGACAATATTTTAAAAATAGTAAAATTTTCTCATGACTTTTAAAAAGATGCCTAGAGATACTGAAGGCTTTTGCCGTTCTTTGTAGAAAAATCCACACATATACACAAATATGAAAACTTCATGTTTCTTCTAGGGATTTTGATCATTAAAACTCTTCCACTAGTCTGTAATGGGCCACTGATCAAGAGTCAAGGCCACCTCTGTCATCCTTACAACAAAATATATTATAGACAATGACTTTAATATTTAAATAAAAAAATACATGATCTGTCATATCTTTCTGCCATGTATTTTATAATTATTCAAATTGAAGATTTTTGAAGAATATTTTGCTAGAACAAAAGTGCTAATTTGAGCACCTGGGAGATTGTGGGAGATTACAAACTAAGAACAAGCTAATTGGAGAATGCACTGCTAAAAATAATAATTAAAAGAAATGGTTGCAGTGGATTCGGTCTCAGGTTTAAATAGATAGAACAACGAAGTTATTTAGGACCTAGAGGCCAATGGGTCTGACTTCCCAAGGAAGGGTGCGGCTCATTCACCAAGCACAGAGCATGTCTTCTCTAAATAGCACAGATGAAGCTACATACTCACCCCTAGAGTTCCTGTTTGAAACGACTGAAAACTGAATGATTTTAAGAGGACATGCCTAAGAATTTCCATAGGAAAAAAGATAAAGCTCTGAGATTAGCATCAGGCAAAGCTAGCCTCCATATTATATTCCTAAAATCTAAGGTTTATGTATTTATTTTAAGTATTAAGATATAGTCTCTGGAGTTAACAAAGAGTTTTTTTTTTTTTTTTTCTGAGTTTTGGTCAATGATCCTGTAGAAACAAAAATGACTTTGCTTGCCTTGGCAGAGATGCAAGAAAGATAAGCTGTTTGGGGAAAAGGGGACCTGTTCCAAGCCCTGTCCCAAGGTCTTTTCATAGTGTGAGCGTCAGCCTAAGACATTTTCATATGTAATCCCTAAGTCTAATTATTTAATTTGGCTAAAAAGCATTGGCGAAGCAGGCTTTAATCATTCCGATGCTAGAGCTGTCACAAGGCAACATTAAATCATTTGGAAATGATAGTGCTCCAGGTTAGTCAATATTTTTGCAGCTGTTTTTCCTTGTCAAGTTTGTTTGAAACTAAACCAAAGAGAATTGGTTATGGTGGAAAAAAATAAAGCAAGTGACTATGTCAGCTGTATGTTTATTTCCCTCGTTGTATAATTAGATGGCAAAAAGTGAGTTACAGGGTTTTTACATATCTTTGTCCTCCCATCAACATTGCTGTAAATCAGGGACTCGCCATGTTGCAAAAATTTCTAAATAGTTTGGTTTATGCTTCAACTCCTCATCCACATGCATGCTGAATACTCGGGCCACACTGGTGTTATAATCTAGAAATTAGTTGTAGTCTTTGTTACTTTCTTGTATAAAACATTTTAGTGGCTTCCAATCACCTCCATGAGCACCAAACTCCAGCCTGACATCATGGGCCCTGGTTATCTGGGCCATTGCTCACCTTCCCCACATACTCTCCACATTGCAGCACACAGAATTTTTTCAAATATTCATGAAGTATTTAGTTTGTCTCAGACTCTGAGCTAGGTGCCAGGAATTTGAAGATAAGTAAGACATGGTCCTGGCCTGAGCTCACAATCCAGAGGAGACATGCAATAGATCCCTTGACCCACAGGGCAAACTTTCTGAGACTCTCAGGCAACTAAAGTTGGGAGAATTCTGAACTCTATATACAAATTTTTTGAGACATACATATATATATATATATATATATTCACACATATATATAAATATATGTAATGAAGCTTAACTTATAAAGTAGAAATGTAAGAAGTTGACAAGTAATGATAAAATAGAATAATCGTGACAATGTGCTATACAAAAATCCATCAAAAAGGAAATCATAATATTTCTCAACTCATATAGTTCTCGTGATGATTTTTTTAACTGAAGATTGAACACAGGGGCACTGTACCTCTAAGCTAAACCTTCAGCTATTTATTTTGTTTTATTTTGAAGAAGGATCTCTTTTTATCCAAGTTGCCCAGGCTGGCCTCAAATCTGTGGTCCTCCTGTCTCAACTTCTAAGTATGAGGATTACAGGCACATGCCATTGTGACCTGCTGATAATATGTTCATTAATAAAACATATTTAGCTCAAACTAGAATTTAATAATCATATTCAAAAGAAAAATTAGTATTCATTAGGCTTTTTTATCTAGCAGTCATAGTTCTAATGACTTTATATAAATTACCTCCATCATGAGACCTGGGCATGGTGGCACACAACTGTAATTTCACTATTTGGGAGGTTGAGATGGGAGGATTACAAATTCAGGGACAGCCTCAGCAATGTACTGAGACTCTCAGCAATTTAGTGAGATCTTGTTTCAAGCCAAAAAACAAAAAGGGATGTGTATATAGCTTGAAGGTAGAATGCCCCTGAGTTCAATCCCTGGTACCACACACAATAAAAGTAATAAATAAAGATAAATCATTGTGAGAACTATATAAGTTGGGAAACATTATGATATTCTTGTTCTGAATTTATTTATAGTCTTTAAACTTTATGTTCATAGTTCATAGCCACATAGTACTATGAACCAGATATTATTCTCATGCTGATCATGTAGTATCTCATTTATCCTTCATACTTATATGGTTTACTACATAGTTATTTTTATTATCCTCATTTTATAGATGAGGAGACTGAAGCACAGAATTTTAAGGTCACAGAGCCAGTGAGTTGTGAGGTCAGTATAGTACCTGGTGTTCTGAATCTCAAGCTCACACTATTACTATGCTGAGTCATGTTTTATTTTGTAATGAATGCTGCAATATATGGCTTGAAATATGTATTATCATAGACACTGATTTATTTCATATAAAGTTCATTAGTGGGCTGGGTGTGGTGGTGCATGCCTATAATTTTAGTACTTAGGAGACTGAGAGAGGAGGATCTCAGATTCAAGGACAACCTCAAGAACTTAGTGAAGTCTTCACAACCCTTTCTCAAAATTAAAATAAAAAAATAGGGTTGGTGATGTAGCACAGAGGTAGAATTCCCCTGGGTTCAATATCTAATAATACACACACACACACACACACACACACACACACACACACACACACACACGGTGCTTTACTGCTTAGATGAAAATACACTATACTCCTGGGGAAGCTCATATATTTACAATCTTGCTCATTTCAATTTTTGTTAAATGAGGTAAATTCCATAGAAAATACAGAATTTCCTGGTTGAGTGAAGATTTGTAAGAACTACATTAATACTGTCATATGTTGTAGATGTATCCTCAAGTCTTTTTCTGAGGCATTATATCATTTTATGTTTGTTATCAATTGATAATAAATTACTTTAAAAATGAATTGGTTTTAAATTCTTAACTTTAATAAAATTATGGATTATTATTAGATAATCTAGGACTACAGTTTATAAGAGGTTATTATTTGGAGTTATTATATTTATAAGAGGTTATTATTTGGAGTTAGCTGGGCATAGTAATGCAAGTTTGTAAACCCAATACTTGCAAAGCTGAGACAGGACTACACGTTCATGGACAGCTTCAGCAAAGAGTGAAACTCAGCTAGACGTGGTGGCACAAGCTTGTAATCCCAGAACTCGGGAGGCTGAGACTGGATGATCGCAGGTTCCAGCCAGCCTCAGGTACTTAGTGAGGCCCTCATTAACCTAGTGAGAGCCTGTTTCAAAATTTAAAAAATATAATAGGAAGTGGGGTGTAGATCAGAGGTAGAATTTCTGCTCCTACACATCAAGATTAAACTGTAATTTGGATTATGGAATTTGTGTGATAATTGTTTGTTAATGTAAGTTCATTGATTGTAAAAAATAAAATGCACCACAGTAGTGGGTTATATTGATAATGCCAGAGGCCATATATGTGTAAAGGCTGGAAGTATGTAGAAATGTCTATACTTTGTCTCAATGTCACTGTTAATCAAAAAGTGCTTTAAAAGATGAAGTTCTATTTCAAAAAATACAAAAAAGAAATAAGAGATTTATAACCCAGTTTTATGTTTGCTTTGCATATTACATCAGGTTTTCAATATTACTATAAGTAGATATTTTAAATTATAATTTAAGAATATGAGCACAAGGTTATAAAAATATTTTGTATTTAATCATTTTTATTTTTACATGTTTCATATTCATTTTAGTACCATGTACATTTATACATAAAATGGTGTTAATTGAAGCAATACATTGCACTTATTTTTAAATGAGTGTATGTTGAAAACTATAGTTGTTTGTAAATATTAAATCGGAATGCTCTTGTTATATATATATATATATATATATATATATATATATATATATATGCATTTCGAAAGAACTATATATAGCAAAATGAAAGAGAGAGAACAAGTAAATATTTTCTTTATTAAGAATTTTTTTCTTTCTTTTCTTCTTTTATTTTTCCATAGACTTGCTGCTTTCAAACAGCTGTATTCCCTTTTTGGGTTCATCAGAAGGACTGGATTTCCAAACACTTCTGCTAGATGAGGAGAGGGGCAGGCTGCTTCTGGGAGCCAAGGATCACATCTTCTTGCTCAATTTGGTTGACTTGAACAAAAATTTTAAGAAGGTCAGTTATTTATCGGTAGTTGATCTGATTCATTTAATTCTGTGCTCTTCTCCCACTCTGTTTTAAGTTATTTAATGTCAAATCCAGTAGACCACTTATGTGTGGGAAAGGAATAGATTATTCAAATACACAGTTTGGATTTTTGTGGATCTAAGTATACATGCATGTTTTATGTTAAGAGTGAATGAGTATTATACTCACAAAAATATGAATAAAAAGGCACAAAAATCAGTTGATATGTACTTATATAGCAGAAATATACAGTTTCGTATTGAAAAATAGCAAGTGAGTATTCATCAAGAATGAACATCTATAACTATAGTAATTTTAAAATTACATCTTATTAACTTTTAATTAACAAATAAGCATACCTGCAAACCACACTGCGGAATTTGTAGCATTTTAACACCATACTATCATACTACTTTCTAAACACTGTCTTTTCACATGTGAGCAAGTTCTTTCTAATGCCCAATATCTCCCAATGAATGAAGATTTGTAATGCCCCTACTGTGGGATATTTAAGGACAGTCTTACCACAAGAAAAAGAAATAAACAAGGGCAAGCAAGATGGTGGCAGAGAAAATTGCTCCAGTGAACATCTCCCTTCAAAAAACAGTTTGAAGTCGGGCGTGGTGGCGCACGCTTGTAATCCCAGCATTCGGGAGGCTGAGACCTGGAGGATCGCGGTTCGCGGACAGCCTCAGCTACTTAGTGAGGCCCTCTGCAACTCAGTGAGACCCGGTTTCAAAATAAAGAATAAAAAATAGGGCAGGGGGTGTAGCTCGGAGGTCGAATGCCCCTGGGTTCCATCCCCAGACCCGCAAACAAACAAACAAACAAAAAAAACAAAAAAACCCAGTTTGAACAGCTAAACACACACTAAACTTCCTTTGACAAGGGATAAGGAAGCCAGGGAAGACACCATAGTGCCCAGTTTTAGTATAATAATAAAAAAAATCATTGAAGAAGACAAAAAAGAAAGAATTGCCAGTGTCACTTCTCCTGCAACTCCAAGCAGTGTGGAAAGAGACATTTCCTGCTCAGGGAAGGGACAAGGAATTATTAATAGTCCAGACCTACATATGAGACCCAGTGACACACAGAGTCTCTGACCCCAGCCCCCAGGCCAATGTCTGCATGCTGAGTTGCTGGAGTTGTATTAGTCAGGTGATGGCTGTCTCCACGACCCCTTGGCCTACCTTGGGTAGCAGAAGTGCAAGCCAAGCAGGACAACTATGTTAGGATCTTTGTCTTGGAGCTCAGTGCTAGACATGCCACAATCAGACCCAGGAAGAGAATCTAAAATCTTCGTGCCCAGGCCAGAACTCTAGACATGCCCTGGTATCCAGACTTACACGCCAGGAATAAGCAATCAAATGTACTTCATCAGTGCTAGCCTTGGAGTGGACCTGGCTGTGCATCAGCTCCTCTCCCAACCTGACTCCACAGGGTCCTGTGGCTATGACAGATACTATACAATCCAAATGTCCCTACTGTGTATATGTCCAAGGGAAATGAAATCATTATTACAAAGAGACATCTGCAGACTCATATTTATTATAGGACTCTTTAAAATAGCCAAGAATTGGAGGCAACCTAAATGTCCATCAACTAATGAATGGATGGAAAAACTGATATGTGGACACACTGGAAAACTGTTCAGCCACAAAAAATACATGTCCTTATCACTCTGAATTACATTATGATATGAAACTACAATGCAGCAGTATAAGTTATAAAAAAAATGAAATACTGTCATTTGAAATAACATGGATGGAATAAAGATCATTCTATTAAGTGAAATAAGCCAGGCACAGAAAGCCACATTCCAGGTGATTTCACTCAAATATGAAGTCTGCGCTGGACGTGGTGGTGCACACTTATAATCCCCATATTTGGGAGGCTCAGACAGAATTGCAGGTCCAAAGCCAGTCTTAGAAACTCAGCAAGGCTCTAAGCAACCTAGTGAGACCCTGTTTTTGTTTCCTTTCTCCTTCTTTCTTTCCTTCCTTCCTTCCTTCCTTTTTTTGTAGTACTGGGAATGGAACCCAGGGGCATTCTACCTCCAAGCTACACCCCCAGCCCTATTTTTTCATTCTTTATTTTGAAACAAGGTCTAACTAAGTTGCTGAGGGCCTCACTAGTAGCTGAGGCTGTCCGCGAACCGCGACCCTCCTGTCTCAGACTCCCAAATGCTGGAATTACAAGCGTGCACCACCATGCACGGCTCTGACCCTGTTTATAAATAAGATATAAAATCAGGCTGGGGGTGTAGCTTGGAGATAGAATGGATCTAGGTTCAATTTCCAGTACTCCTCCAAAAAATATGGAATCTGAAGAAACTGATCACAGAGCAGTTGAAAGCAGTGTGTTTGGAGAGTAGCAAGGAGCTCGGGGCAGAGAAAAGCTGATCAATGGGCACCAAGCTGCAGTTAGGTAGTAGTAAGAAAGAAATTCTGGTGTGTTACTGCACAGTTGGGTAACTATGGATAACAGCGATGTACTGTCTATTTCAGTAAAGCTAGATGAAAGAATTTTGAATGTTTTCACCTTGAAGAAATGATAAATGTATTTGAAGACACAGATATGATTAACTGGATTTAAACACTGAACAATGGGCACATGTGTCAAAAGATCATATGTTACCTTAATGTACAATTTGAATGTTTTTGTGTATCAGTAAATTTAATTTAAATTTTAAAATGAAAAAAGAAATATCCACTTATTCTAAGGCTACCATATCCTATATTTTCAATTCTCAGTATGAAATTCAAGGAAAAGAATACCACACTATAAGCCTTATCAATTACACTTGCTGATATTTTAGCAAATATAAATAGCTAAGCCAGGAATGGGGGTACATGCCTGTAATCTCAGTAGGATCATAGGTTTGAGGCCTGCCTCAGCAACTGAGGGAGACTCTCAACAACCTACAGTGACTCTGTTTCAAGATAAAAAATAAAAATAAAAAAGGGGCTGGGGGTGTAGCTCAAAGGTAGAATGGCTTCGGTCCAATACCCAGTACCAAAATACATATCATTGTCTCTGCCAGAAAAATTGGTGGGGTAAGAAGAAACAATGCATTATCTATTCTGCATGTATGGGGAGTCTGCTGTTATTGGTTTGTTTATTTTCTTTTTCAGAAGAATTTTTAAAGAAATACTTGGAGCCATGATAAGATTTCAGATTAATAATTCCCAGTACTGAATCTTTCCCTTAAAAAAGAGTTACTTAGAGCCGGTGTGATGGCACATATTTGTAATCCCAGCACTTGGGAGGCTGAGACACAGGAGGATCGCACAGGTTCAAATCCAGCCTCAGCTACTTAGTGAGGCTCTCCGCAACTTAGTGAGATCCTGTTTCCAAATGAAGTATTAAAAAAATAAGTCTGGGAGTATAAACTGAAGGTAGAAAAGCCCCTAGGTTCTACCCTCAGTACCACAAATAAAAGCGTTACATAGTGACTCATGCCTAAAATACCAATTCTTGGGAGGAAGACAGAATGATCATGGTGTTGAGGCAAGCCTCAACAATTTAAGCAGAACCTCAGCAATTTAGCAAACCCCTGTTTCAAAATAAAAAGAGTGTGGGGATATAGCTCAGATATAGAATATCCCTGGGTTCAACCCTAGTAACACACACACACACACACACACACACACACACACACACACACACACACAGTTGCTTATAAGTCTTCCTAGGACCTCAAACCTTATAGCATTCATTTACATTTACCACTTTCATCTAACTCTCTAATTACGAAATGAACTTTATAATTAAATATCAGCTTAGTTATTTGAATATTATCTTTTCACAGAAGTTTAGTTTACATAGGTATAATACTTATCTTCATACATGTTAATATTACTTAATACCTTCATTAGAACAATGCTTTTTTTTTTTTTTGGTGGTACTGGGGGTAGAACCTAGAGGCTTTCTACCTCCGGGCTATACTACCAGACCTATTTTTTTAATATATTTTTTTTTATTTGGAAACAGGGCCTCACTAAATTGCTGAGAGCCTCACTAAGTAGCTGAGGCTGGCTTCAAACCTGTGTGATCCTCTTGTCTCAGCCTCCCAAGCGCAGGGATTACAAGCAGGCGCCACCACGCCCTCCGATGCTATTTGCTTTTTCATCCTTTTATTTTTTTTTTTCCCCTTTTCTGTTTTGTTTTGCGGGTCTGTTGATGGAACCAAGGAGCATTCAACCTCAGAGCTACACCTGTTGCCCTATTTTTTTATTCTTTATTTTGAAGCAGGGTCTCACTAAGTTGCAGAAGGCCTCACTAGGTAGCTGAGGCTGTCTGCGAACGCCATCCTCCTGTTTAAGCCTCCTGAATTCTGGGATTACAAGCCTGTGCCACCACGCCTTGTTTAATCATTTAATTAAGTGGTTTTTCCACATATGTTTGTAGTGCATCAAGGGAAAAGGAGTTATTTCTTATAAATGCTCAAACTTGAAGCAGTGATAATCTTTTAATGCAAATGTATACATTTTATGTAAACTGTGTTACTAGAAGAAAAAGTGGTGACTAAAATACATCAGGAGTTGTTCCCAACTTCTATTAATCTGAATATTTAAAACCTCAGATTATCTTTCTCAAAAAAATATAGTTATCCTAAGCCGGGCATGGTGGCACAAGCTTATAATCCAAGTACTTGGGAAGCTGAGACAGTAGGATCGGAGGTTCAAAGCCAGCCTCAGCAGTTTAGTGAAGTTCTCAGCAATTTAGTGAGACTCTGTTTCTAAACAAAATATAAAATAGGTCTGGGGATGTATTCTGGAGTTAGAAGGCCCCTGAGTTCCATCCCCACTACCACACACACACAAACTATAGTTATGCTATAGCCTGAATATCATAGAGTAAAATAAACAGTTGAATTAGTATTAGAATTTCAACCCTACATTCTCACATTGTAGCTTCATTCTGGTTGCTCTTAAGGCTTCTTTTCTTTAGAAATTTCTTTTAAAAAAGTATCTGTATTCCTAGGAGAGTAATTTGAAGATGCCAAGTAATGTCTCGGTTGTCAGTAAATAATTTAGCAGAGAATGACACTTTTTACAAAAGAGGCTAAAGAAAGTTCGTAGCTGACTACATGCTTTTGCTTTAAGAGAAACTACGTGCGTAAAATGCACTTTTCCAAACATGTCTCAGTTTTAGAATGAAAGCAAAAAGTAATTCATTAAGGGAATTGGTTCTTGTTCTCTGCTTTGCCTTCAGGGATTAGAAGAAAAAGTCCATTTATCAAACAGTGCATTAGCTCATTGCCTAAAATAAATTCTGATAGCATAACTTCCCTTCTGTGACTATTTTAAGTAAGCCTCTCTTTGGCATCATTCCATGCTTAAAATGTGCTAATATTTAATAAAGTAAATGTTCATGAAATATCAATTTCTCTTATGATGTTATTGAAATAAATAATTGTTTGAATACACGATCCAATTAGAGATTTTCTTCCTGACTGAAACTTCTTTATATCTCTGTAACATGTATAATTCATAAGGCAGCTTATATATTCAAAAGCAATAATTTGTGCTTATGTAGGTATCCACTATCCCAATTTATATAAATCACTCCAGTGCTAACAGGTACACCACAGTAGCAAGTGAGTGTCAGGATGTAGTACTTTAGAAGCTTTAGACCTACTCAGTTTGCATTGGCTCAATGCCCCTCGGCAAAGATCCAGATTTCTCTGCGGAAACCACACATGTGGGGACTCTGAGGGCTGAAGGGTATCCTTTGTACTCTTTAGAGTTAAAAGCAATCTACAACACATAATTGAGTTATGAGTGACTGGTTGAGAATTTTTCCCCTTGAGAAATATATAAAAAGAGAAAAAGAGAAAGGAAGAAAAAAGATAAATAAAATCTTTGGAAAATATTCATTTGAACTAAGCAGAATTTGGCATATATGTGTACATAGATTTTTTTTGTAAAAACAAAGCCATACATTTGGAAAATAGCCATTATCGTTCATTTGTAATGTTCATTTAGTGTGGAATCAACAGGTATATAGCAAAAATATTAATTAAATTAATTAGGTAATATTTAATAATATCCTTTTTATTATCTTTATTATTCATACATTTTGAATCTAGTATAGTGAATAGTACAGAAATATGGTTAATAAATATTTGAATAGCAAACAACTACAGAGAAAGAAAATAAAAATCAAATTTTTTGGAGAATGTTTATCTAGAAAATAAATGTAAAATAAATTCACCTTTTCACTTATATCCTTTCTGGCAATGAGATAAGAGGGATCACATTCTCACTTTTTTTGGGGGGGGAGTTTACTTACATAGGTACTATGGGGATGTTCAGGAGCACATCATATCACGAGGATGAGATGCCTTGTAATTTTACCAGACGTTTCCAAATTTGATCCATTAGGCCTCTCTTCAGTTAGGGAATCCTCTGGAGACCCCTTTCTGGGACATGTTTGAGACACCTCATGCACATTGATTAGATTTCCTCTTCCTTTCTCACTACACTAAAATGCACAACCGGAACCAGCCAGAATCATTTTATAAAAGAAGGGCATGGATCTAGAATCATGCTTTTCCAAAACCTGAGCTTGTAGGTTGAGTGACCCCAGCAGTCAACTCTGAGATGATAATGGACTTGTGTTTGCAAGAGAGCGCTTTGCACCTGTGGGAGGGAAGCGAGGAAACAGTCTCAGGCAAAGGAGAGCGCAGTGCCAACAGGATCTTCAGCTGACAGGCACAGCTGCTAATAAAGTGGCAGACACTTCAATATATTTCTCTAGCATGAGTGATAATACCACAGTCAACTCAACTGAGTTATATTTATTTTTTCTTCTATCTAATCTATTTACCACTACAGTCAGAGTTCTCTTAAAGAAAGGAAAAGTCTTAGCCTGGAGTGGTGGTGCATGCCTATAATCCCAGTACTTAGGAGGCTAAGATAAGAGGATGGCAGGTTCAAGGCCAGCCTCAGAAACTTAAAGAGCCCCTCAAAAACTTATTAAGACCTTATTTCAAAATCAAACATGAACTGGAGGTGTAGCACGGAGGTAGAATGCACCTGGGATCAATCCCAGTGCTCAAAATAACTGAATGAATGAATAAATATGAAGTGTTTGTCTTTTCTTTTACTATACACCTCCAGTAGTTTTTGCCTGTGAGCTTGAATAAATTTCAGGCTTCTCATCATTGACTTATAAGACTCTTCCTAACCCATCCTCACCTTGTGATGTTTCTAGTCTTGTTTTTATTCATTCCTCCTTCCCACACTGATGCATTTATGATTTCTCTATTTTCTACTTCTCTTTCTCTTTTTCTCCTCATTCTTTCTCCCCTTTAATTTTACTACCCTGTTAATTATTTACAAATTAAATAATTTTCTTTCAAGTCCTGTGCCTTTGCTAAAGCTTTCTGAAAAACCACTTTCATGCCCAACCCCTCCCCACTACATTCTTAAAGCCATTTACCTAATTTTAGACTCTCATCACCTTTCACTTTCCAAAGCTTCTCTTCACCCTCAAGAGACAATTCTTCATGTTTACTAGAGCATTTTTAGTGTTTTAGCAATGCCAGATTGCCTATGCAATATGTGGATATCTCTATGATAGCATCATCATTATTCATTTATATAAATTAATCTCTAGTCCCAATATTATTCTTCTCAAATGAGGGATTGGGAGAAATGGGCTTTTCCTGCACTACTGATTCCTCCTTAGCACAGAGCACAGTGCCTTACACATAAAAAACACCCACTAAATAATGTATTTCTTTAATGTTTTTAATTGATTGCTATTGCCTCTCTCTCTCTCTTTCTCTCTCTGTATTAATTATTATTATTATTATTATTATTATTATTATTATTATTATTATTTACTATTATTTTGGTAGTGCTAGAAATTGAACCCAGGGTCATTCTCCCTACACTCCCAACCCTATCTTTATTTTGAAACAGAGCCTCCTAAATTGCAGAGGGCCTCACTAAGTAGCTGAAACTAGTCACGAATCTGCAATACTGATTCTCCTGTCTCAGCTTCCCAAGTACTGGGATTACAAGTGTGCACCACCACGCCTGGCTTTATTCTCATCTTCTGAGTGAGAAACTTATATGATATAAATTATAATGTTGTCAGTTTAGAATAAGTGAATCCATAAATATTTGCAATTATTGTGCATCATCAAAAATAAAACTAAAAACAGACATTAAACTTGGACTGATTATGAATAAGAAAATGTATTATCTCATACAATGCAGCACAGAGCTTATGTGGCTGCAGACAGTGGTATCACTGCTAAGTGATGTTCACAATATTCTGTTGTTTATCTGTCTCTGCCCTTCTTAGTGTTGGCTCTCATATCAAGAGGGCTGAAAAAATTTTCATGGGTCATATCCAAAAAAGGAGACATAAAGGCAAAAAAAAAAAAAGACAATCATTTATTATGTCTCTTTCTTAGGAGCAAAAAACACTTTTGCAGAATCCCCCTTAACATGTCATTTGACAGAAATGTATCAATTTCAATTTCCAAGTTTCCAAAGGAAAGTGAGGTAACTCCTATTTGCTTACATCAATTATCTCAAGTGGAAGGAATGTTCAGGACCCAATCACATTTATCATTAATTACTCTTACAGAAAGGGAGTAAAAAATAAGCTTTCTTTAAAAAATTAAGTGACTCAAGGGACTAATTCTTTTTTCCAATTGAACATAGGTAACCCAAGGCAAAAAGAAATGCTTCTCAGCCAATCAGCAAGAAGATTGTATATTGCCTATTTGGAAAGATTTATAAAGATCGGCTAGCTCTATGAAAAAATTATCTGGGTTAATTTATTTTTTTTCAGGTGATAGCATTAGAAAATATTTATAGCCAGTAAAACTTTTGAAGCTATGCATTTTATCCACCCTGCATAGCAAAATTTAAAACTCCACTAGCATTTACAAATATTTGATTTGCTTATATAAAAGTTAATTTACTAGGAAGCTAAGACAGGAGAATTGCAGGTGAGATCTGTTTTTTTTTTCACACATATACACATACTCATACACACACAAATACAACTACAGCAATAAATCTACATTTATTTCTAAATATTTCACAATACATTTCATCCACCATGTGGTTTCTATCAGAAATTTTCATTGGGTATATTAATAAAACAATGACCTCTTATATATTTAATTATATCCTTTAGTAAATTAACATACTCATAAAACATTTTTAAAGGTTAATTCATCTTAACTGGACAATAAGATCAGTTTTTTTTATTTATTTTATTTTTATGTGGAGTTCCATCCCCAGTACCACAAAAAATTAAATTAGTGTTAATTGGTTAAAGTGGTTTAATTAGAAAGTGGGACTTGGGGTCTATTGTTTCCTGGTTATTTACTTAGAATTGGAGAAAACATGTTTCAGAAATGTCAGAAATGGTGCAGAAGATAGTCTTGTCTCTCTTCAATATGTAGATATCTCATAGTTTAAATTAAAGGACTGAATTTTTATGCCCCAGCCCTTAACATCATACCCCAATGTAGAGTCAGAGAGTATATAAAAGAAGTCCAATAGTCCTTGTGAAAAGTGGTAGACTGTGCATTGAAATTAACATCCACCTATTCATTTATAAGTGATGCATTAGAAACATGTTCAGCACTGACATAATAGTGAAAGTGTTTGGCATCTATACAATGGACTTTAAAGACCTATGGCTTCTAGGTCTTTAAAATGATTCTGAACTCCATAGTATCTGTTACTTTGACCACAAGTGAACATTTTCTACTTCAGCCAACCTTAAAGTAGTCATGGAAATAATTCACATAAAATCCAGAACACTATATAAATGTCAGTTGTAATATAGTAAAGCTTAGAGTCACTTCCTCCATCTCACTTTACTTTAATGGAGTCATAGTTAACAGTTAAATATATATATATACACACATATATATGCATACATATATATACACACACACACATATATACATATATACATATGTATAATGCTCTCTGGTTATATTACTCAGTTGGACTTCTGATTTAATGAATTGTTGGGATCTTTCCATCTAAGAATGTTACTTATTTTGGAGGCAGTTCAAACCTGCCTAGGTGGAATGAGTCTCTAAACCAAGATTCAAGGAATAGGTCAAAAAGGGAATGCTTTATTAACTGAATATTGCTTTTGTTCATCTATATTTTCCAGCATTTTTTCTTGGTTTTATTTCTTTTTTCTCCCTTCCTTTCTGTTTTGTATTTGTGTCAAGTAGAGTATAGGGAAAGGTGAGTAGACTAATAAAAAATGAACTAATGCTAAGACCACTATTATTATTTATTTTATCTACTAAGCTAACAGTAACTGGCATGCTAACTCATGAAGTATAATAACAAGAGAACTTTATTTTCCATCCTGCAGTCCCTTTCTTCTGCTTTGTGAGGCAAGTTCTTCTCTTGCCTTGCTCAAAAACTCCAGCAGGTTCCATGGATTCTGAAAGTCATTTTTATATAATACAAAAATTCTTATATAGAAATGAAAAAGTCAAACATGTCATAAAACTTCATTTAAACCAGGTGTAGTGTACTTGTAATCCCAGTACTTGGGAAGCTGAGATGGGAGGATCACAGGTTTGCAGCCAGCCTCAGCTACTTAGTGAGTACTCTGCAACTTAGTGAGACCTTGTTTCAAAATAAAGAATAAAAAATAGGGCTGGTGGTATAGCTTGGAGGTAGAATGCCTCTGGGTTCAATCCCCAATGCTGCAAATACATAAATAAACAAATAAATAAATAAAGCTTCATTTACAATTGAACCCCTGTTCTCTCTGCCTGTTCTCCCTTGGACCTTTCCCATATGGGAAGTTCTTGTTATAGTGATATGTAGAGGCATCTTTTCTGTTGTGTTTACCTAGTGCTTCTCCTCCTCCATAGCTTACTAAACACTCTGGCTCCTCTGAAGTCAAATCAGGAGAAAGAGGCACTGTAGAAGCAGGGCACTTCCTAAACTTTTGTCCTCATCAGACACTTAAAGTTGACTTTTCTTTTGTAGGAACCTTTGAGAATTTTTGGAATTTCCCCTGCATGGAATTCTTTCCCTTGTAGTTCTCTGGATAAGGATGACCATGTTATTCCTCTGACTCGTGTGCTCTCCTTTATCCTGAGACAGAGTGCAGTACGGCCAGGAGAAGGCTTCTAAAGTATTTTTATTCAACCTTCTTGAACAGGACCTGAGATGACCACGGCATCCCATTTTTTATCATGGCATGCATTTGTTCCATGGAAAGCCATTTTACGCCTTTCCCTGGACAAGCTCTGAATGTGCAGGGGGACTCCAGTTAGACAGCAAGGATGTCCTTTGCTGCTTGTCATCTCTTACCTTTTAGAAACCAGTCCACACAATTTGACCAACAGCAATTGCTTTCTGAAGTTCCATCAAAGCCGCCTTCTTCTTCTTCTTCTTCTTCTTCTTCTTCTTCTTCTTCTTCTTCTTCTTCTTCTTCTTCTTCTTCTTCTTCTTCTTCCTTCCTTCCTTCCTCCTCCTCCTCCTCCTCCTCCTCCTCCTCCTCCTCCTCCTCCTCCTCCTCCTCCTCCTCCTCCTTCTTGTGGTATTGAGGTTCCTGGAAACCCTTTTACCTCAGGGCTACACTCCCAGACCTATTTTTTATACTTTTTATTTGGAAACAGGGTCCCTTAGGCTAGCATGGCTGGCTCCAAACTTGCGCGATCCTCCTGTCTCTGCCTCTCAAGCGTGGGGATTACAAGTGTGCACCACCATGCCCGGCCAAGGCCCACTTCAAACCACCTTCTTTTCATAACTTAGGGTTATAGGACTCATAATACACCTGTCTCAGAGAAAAAAATCTCCAATTTTCAACAAATTTCTAAGCTGTATGTGGGTGAAATAATCTAATGATGCTTGGATAGCTACTTTGAATTTTTTTTTTTTTTTTTTGCATCTTGAGGTTTATATCTGATTTGGAATGTTTGCTTCAGTTACAACTTCACTTTTATCATCATGCTATAATACTACCCAAGTCATAACATAAGATCTCAAAAAAATGTTTCTTTACTTGAAAGGTCATGGTTGAGCTCATTGTACATTATTCTTGAGGTATTACATTTAGAATTAAAGAGTAAGCTAATGCCAGTATTTTTATTAATATTACTTTTTCAATATAGATGGTATCAATCAAAATTTTTGCTGGTTTTTGTCTATTTCTCATTTTATTAAGGTTTGTAGAAAAGATAAACTGCAACTAAAACTCTAGATAAAACAGAGTAAAGAGCATGAATAGACCCATTTTTGAGCCATCTACAAAATTAATATTCAAATAGTTCACTTTTATTTTCAAATAGTAATTAATCATCTTTATTCTTTTGATCCAATTAATTTAAAAATGATGCATCTTGAAACTTATATATGTAAAAATTAAATGTATACGGAATTTTTAAAGAATTGCTGAATTAGTAATAAAAATAAACACATTCTTTAACTAGATTCCAAAAGAAACCTATTAGGTAAACCTCAACTTACAGTGCTGAAAGAAAAATCAATATAATACTTAAATTTTCTCTCTAAAGAAATTTACATTTTTATGTAAAAACAGTTTTTTAAAAAAATAAGGCTGTTTAATGGAGCCAAGGAGAATCACACCAAGTACCATGTGCATGTATGTTTGTATCATTTTAAAACTCACTATGATGTCTAATGACAACTCACAATAAAACCTTTAAAAGTTGTTTAATGAAAAATGTTAAATACGCTCTAGGTAAAAAGGAAAATTTTCAATGAATTTAAAGGTGAGAAAACAAGCACTGGGTAAGTAGTTCAGTAATAGAGCACTTGCCCAGCATATATAAGGCCCCAGATTTAGTCCTCACTATCATACACAGAAAAAAATGAAATAAGATAAAATAAAAATGAAAAATTAATGTATTCAGAGGATATATGAATTTTATACCCTGGCTAAAACAACCTTATATTTTTATTGAATAATCGGAACAATTTCTTTTTACCTTGCTAAAAAAAATCTTATGTTCACATATTTGTTCCAGAATTTTACTTTAAGTTATTAAAACAAAAAAGTAATCATAAAAAAGTAATCAGAATATATAAAATCACACATTTGATAAAACTTAAAGATTAAATACTTAAGCTAGAACTGCATACTTTTATAAAATTAATTTTTTCTTATTAGAATGTAACATAATTCCAGGTTCATAGATGCAAGGGGTTTCTTAGTTTTCTTCTACATAAAACTATAATATGTAGTTTTTCTATTATTTTTATCTTTGACATGAAAATCTAGTATATAACTATAAACTTACTCAGATTATTTGAAATTCATCAAACTGTCTACTTAATTTTGAGAGCTTACATCATGAAAATAATGAAGCTAAATGAGTGTGTAACTTAAAATATAAAATTTAGTGCACCCCCTTTGCATAACATGAAAAGATCTTTGTAATTTCTTTTTCTTTAAGAAAGTCTAAAACAAGAGAGGTTTTATACATGAGGATCTTGCACTTGGATGTTTTGAGTACAAGCAGAAAATCTTTTATAAATCAGAATGACCTACTGACTTCTATGCTATTCACTTTTTCTATGACTGAAGAAGACATTTATTTCTTATTCTCTGCCCTGAAATCCTACTGTTTAGGGAAAACGGAATTAGAATGAATACATTCTCACTTAAAATAAAATTATTGATAAAAATTTTCCACCCTTTTTTATTCTTGATACTTGAAATTAAGAAAATATAAACACTTAAAACCATGAGATATCCCTTTTTGGTACAGGCACCCTGCTTAGTTTCATGGTGATTAATCTGTTCCTGTTGCCTGCTGAGCACATGCTGTCTAGTAATCACAGAGGTAAAACAATGGACTCCTTCATGGATGTGCTGGCTCTGTAGCCCGGTGCTGATATGCAAGTCCCGTCTGGTCACTGTAGTGGACAGTCAGGATGCTGTCAGGATGTTCGGGCTTCTGCCGGCACTCCTTCTCTGCTTCCAATTCTAAGAGAAAATCTGCAAGTTCTTTTTCAATAAATAACAATTGAATGCTCACTCTGTAAACAGAACATATATAGAAGAAGCAATATCTCTTACCACAGGACATCAGTGGCCACTAAACTTTAGTGGCTCCTTTCAGAATCCAATGGAGACTTGGGACAATATTGCATGGAAAGTATTGAAATCCATCCCATAAGAACAATTAGATCACATGTTCTCATTACCAACCAATTTGTGGATTTCTTAGAATTTGTATGTTACAATAGAATTTCTTCTCATGCAATGCATATTTACTTGCGTTCGATTTTATTTCTGGAACACTTTCTAGATGAGAAGAATTAGTAATTAGTGAGTTATAAAACAGCTTAGGCCCCTGTCTTTCTTTCTTTCTTTCTTTCTTTCTTTCTTTCTTTCTTTCTTTCTTTCTTTCTTTCTTTCTTTTAAGATATTGGGGCTGGAACTCAGGGGCATTGTACCTTCAAGATACTCCCCAACGCTATTTTTTAGTTTTTATTTTTGAAACAGGGTCTCATTGAGTTGCAAAAGGCCCCGCTAAGTAGCTGAGGCTGTCTGTAAACCGCGATCCTCTCATCTCAGCCTCCCAAATATAGCGATTACAAGTGTGCACCACCATGCTCAGCTCCCTGTTCTTTATGTAACTTGTCTAACATAAAATGCTTAGCATTATGCCTCCAAATTAGGAGGAAGAAGGTTAATGGAGAAGCAAAAAGAAAACAAGTAAAATATCACTTATGGTTAAACACTATTTACAAACTCTAGTGATATTGTTAAGAAACTGCTCAGACCAATTATGATCACAAAAGACCTTTAATGGAAAACGGTATTAAAATTGACACCTGCATATAAGAAGAGATTATCCAGAGATCAGATTATTTTGTCTAAAACATGCCCTACCTGGAGGAAAATACTGAAAGAGAGGCACAAGCTGTCTTAAGGTGAGTGCTCAGTAAACGTTAAGTGTAAGTTTTTCAAATTGGTATTAACTGGCTAGAGATGCTGATGTGTCTTTTATGGTTGAGCTACTGAGACTCACAGCTACATAAAGGTCACAAGCCAATGAGAGGTGAGATAGGGACTCTGACCCATGTCTTCCAATTCTACCGTATTTCATGATCTTTTACACCTAGAAAATGGCCCCAAACTATATCTATTTGTAAAAAAACACAAATGTCAGATGGATATGACAGGCAAAATGTAATGGAAGATGAAGGTGTTTTGTTGAAGATGGCTAAAATGTAAAAAAAAAAAGAAAAAAAAAACAACTTTTGAGCTGATTTTATAAAAAGGAAAGGGGAGACAGTTATCACCCAAGACTTCATGAAGGAAGCTATTTGGACAGATACAGCCAAAGATCACTTCAAACTTCATCCATGGAACTCTCTTCTGTACTGAAAGATATTTTCTTAGAAGACTTATAGTCCTACTTTTATATGTGCATCTAAAAACAAAGAGAAAAAAATAAGAACTTCCCTCCTGCAACAGTTTCTTCCTAGATCTATTCATTATTCAAGCTTGATCTTGGGTACTCCTGTCCTTATCCTTCCATATGTCTCTTTTTGGCATCAGGTCTCCTACCTTCTCCTTGTGTGTGGAACCCACAATAGTCACTCTTTTAGTGTTTAAAATCCTTGTCACATATGACACTGAGAGTAACATCCTCCTCACTTTAGTCCAACTTTTTTACAGTCCTCTAAACACTTATGTCCTGTTCTTTGATGGAGATGGCCGGCTGTCTCTGGTGTTCTCAATTTTTGCCTTTAATTGGGTTTTATGAATAAGTTGTAACTTCCTCTCGGGTGTCCCATTCAGTCGTGGCGTCTCTGAATTAGGCCAAAGAGCATTTGAATGACCCTGCACTTGCTAAGTTGAGTCAATTAATTTGCTTCCCCAAGGATGAAACAAAAAGCAGATATAATTAGGATTTCCTTCGGATGTTGTTATAAGGCCTTATCATTATTTGAATGTTTCTGTAACTTGCCTAACGTTAAATAATTAAAAATGAATCATGGCATTTTCACCTTACTAAGTGATAACTTTTAGTAAATTATATAAGTTAGAAATGAAAACTGTTAGTATAGAAACAATAATTACTAAAGACATTATTTTATTTGCAATTCCTTCTATTTTTAAAAGTGAAACAAAAACATTTCAGATATATTGTTTGGGATTTTAGATATGCAAATACAAGAAACATATAATAACTACATCAGAGGTTATATTTTTAAATTCATCCAGCAAAATTATTACATCTTTTAAAATATATTTAAAATATAACCTTATGGCATAGGAACACATTTAAGGAGACATTGAAGACAATTTTCTCTTTATGAAAATGATTTTTTCATATTGACAATCTATATTATGTCATTATAAAAAGAAAGGTATATATGTATAAATGTGTACATAACATATACATTTATATTTTAGATGTTAACATTTGAGCCTTCCCATGAAGCATGAAAAAAATAATTCTTTGAATATGATCAATTGTAAAATATTATGAAGCCTGCATAAACATACTAAAATGATTGTCAGTAAATTTGAAAATATAAATAGTGGTTTATATTTGTTTTATGATGTTCACCATAAATTATTACTTGTAAAAGTAAATAATAGCCGGGCGTAGTGGCACACGCTTGTAATCCCCACACTTGGGAGGCAGAGACAGGAGGATCGCGCAGGTTCGAAGCCAGCTGCGCGTGCTGGCTTAGGAGACCCTGTTTCCAAATAAAAATGTAAAAATAGGTCTGGGAGTATAGCCCAGAGGTAGAAGGGCTTCCAGGAACCCCAGTACCACCACCAAAAAAAGAGTAAATAATATATATATATATATATATATTTTTTTTTTTTTTTCAGTACTGGGGATTGGTGTAGTTCGGAGGTAGACTGAGCTACACCAGACCTATTTTTTTTCTTTATTTTTTTGAAACAGTTTCTCACTAGTTTGCAGAGGGCCTCACTAAGTAGCTGAGGCTGGAGAATTTTTATAAATTTACTCTTTTTTCTGTATCCCACAGTTTTGTTATCAAATAGCTCTATAAGAATTACCACTCAAATTGAAACCAATTTGTAAACCCTAATTGCTAAGCAGTGGTTTGAATAGTAGTTACACTCTAGGTAATTAATGTGGGACAGATTCTTAGGCTAAAATGTATTCACAGAAAGGATCTTCCTTTAATTTGTTTGGTCTCCCTATGTCAAGAGAGCAGTAAGAAGCCAGACATGGTGGCAGACACTTGTAATTCTAGTACTTGGGGGATCTCAGGTTCAAGGACAGCTTCAGTAAGTATTGAGAGTCTCATCAACTTGGCTAGACTTTGTTTCCAAATAAGAAATAAAAATCAGTCTGGGAGTGTAGCTCAAAGGTAGAATGCCTCTGGGTTCAATTTTCAGTACAAAAAAAAAAAAAAATGGTGAGAGTGGTGGTTCAAGCTTTTAATCACAGTACTTGGGAGACTAAGAGGGAGGATCACAGGTTTGCATCCAGACTCAGCTACTTAGTAAGGCACTCCACAACTTAGTGAGATCCTGTTTCAAAATGAATAAAAATCAGGCTGGGGTGTATCTGGGAGATAGAATGCCCCTTGGTTCAATCCCCATCACCACACACACACACACACACACACACAAAAAAAAAAAAAAAAGGAAAGAGCTATAGTAAGCTTTGTACTTATTTGCAATCTTTGATATCAAAGATCTAACCACCAAAGACCACTTTTTACCAAAATAATAGCCTTAGCCAGACATGGTGGTGCATGCCTGTAAGCCCTGTACTTGGGAGGCTAAAACAAGAGGATCTCTGGTTCGAAGACAACCTCAACAAGTGAGACTCTCATCAACCTAGTGAGACCCAGTTTCCAAATAAAAAATAAAACCAGGCTAGGAGTGTAACTTGAAGGTACAATGTCTCTGAGTTTAATCCCCAGTACCACACACACACACACACACACACACACACACACACACACACACACGATAGCCTTGAAATATAAATCTAGTACATAATGCAAGGTTAGTTAAAAACTAATATTTCACGAGAATATTTCAGGACAATTAAAATAGGACATTTACACAAGAAGCAATTCTGCTTCTGATGTGTGTCTTTTTTTTCTTTTTCTTTTTTCTTTTGCGAGTCTGAAGATGGAATTCAAGGGCATTCGACCTCTGAGCTACACTCCCTGCCCTATTTTTTGTGTGTGTGTGTGGGGGGGGGGTCTGGGGATGGAACCCAGGGGCATTCTACCTCCAAGCTACACCACCTGCCCTATTTTTTTTATTTTTTATTGTGAAACAGGGTCTCGCTAAGTTACGGAAGGCCTACCTAAGTAGCTGAGGCTGTCTGCGAACCCTGATCCTCTGGTCTCAGCCTCCAGAATGCTGGTATTATAAGCGTGCACCACCACGCCCAGCTCCTGCCCTATTTGTTATTCTTTACTTTGAAACAGGGTCTCACTAAGTTGCAGAGGGCCTCACTAAGTAGCTGAGGCTGTCCCTAAACCGTCATCCTTCCGTGTCTGCCTCCCGAATGCTGGGATTACAAGCACAAACCGCCATGCCCAGCTCTGGTGTCAGTCTTCATTTAGTGAAAGAAAATTACTTGTGAGGAACTTCCTAAGGGAACTGTTAACTTTGAGAAACAATAATAGTTGCTTTGGTTTTTTTCTGCTTAATACAACTTTTAAGTGTTGAAGCAATAAAATAAAGCACTAAAATAAAAAGCAGGTACAATTTTTTGGAGAAGGATACTAGAAAAGCCAGTAGTTTCCCTATTTGATTTTATTTGTCTTGCCCTATTTCTTTAGTTTTAAATAGAGACTCACTGAGTTGTTGAAGCTGGCCTCGGACCTGTGGTCCTCCTGTTTCAGCCCCCCAAGTACTGGGATTACAGGTATGTGTCACAGTGCCTGGCTAAGAACACACATACCTGTAATCCCAGTACTTGGGGGGCTGAAACAGGAGGACCACAGGTCCGAGGCCAGCTTCAACAACTCAGTGAGTCTCTATTTAAAACTAAAGAAATAGGGCAAGACAAATAAAATCAAATAGGGAAACTACTGGCTTTTCTAGTATCCTTCTCCAAAAAATTGTACCTGCTCTGTGCCTGTGTATGTGTATATAGTACATTACATATGTCACTTCAAAAGATTATTGAAACACAAAATTTACTACTTTTCTGACACTCTGTAGTACACATGTAAATATACCCTATATGCGATTATAAATGTGTTTCTTTTGTCTAGCTTTGTTTTATATTTCTATTGAATTCAGAAAATGTTACTTTAAATTCTTTATTAACTAAGAATAAGAAGGAATATTTTCTTTTTCTTGTGAGACTGGGAATTGAACCCAGAGCATTACCTCTGAGCCACATCCCAGCCCTACTTTAATTTTCCCTTTAAAATAGGGGCTCTGCAATTACTGTGGGTTGACTTCAAACCTGTGATCCTCCTACCTCCATCTCTTAAGTACAGGGATTGAAGACACGCACCACTGTGCATGGCTATGGAAAGAATATTAAAAAAAAAGAATTATTTTAGTAATTAGGTGGCAAGTAAAAGAATATCTCACCATAATTTACAATTAAAATACCATCTTTTAAATATTGGCACAATTACAATGCTATTTTTCCTTTTAAGTAAGTGTTTAGAGTCTAGAAGGTAGTAAAATATTTCATAAATTGTTATTTAAGGTAATTTTATTTGTGATTTTTAGGTTTTATTTATTTATTTATTTATTTGGGGTGGGGGTCTGGAGATGGAACCCAGGGGCATTCAATCTATACAGTCCCCCTCTCAAATGCTGGGATTACAAGCATCCACCACTACCCACGGATGTCCTACGGGTTTTTTTGTTGTTGTTGTTTATTTGTTTGTTTTTATTTGGTTTTGTTTTGCAGTGCTGAGGATTGAATTCAAGGGCATTCTACTTCTGAATTTTATTTTTATTTGGAAACACGTTTTCAGTAAGTTGCTGAGGGTTTTGATATATTGAGGCTGGCTTCAATCCTGAGATCCTCCTGTTTTAGCCTCCTAAGTACTGGGATTATTTATAGTCATGAGCCACTACACTTGGCATGATTTCTAGGTTCTTGACATATTATGTTAAAACAAATCAATGAGCCGAGCATGGTGGTGCACGCTTGTAATCCCAGCATTTGGGAAGCTGAGACCAGAGGATCACGGTTTGCGGATAACCTCAACTACTTGGTGAGGCCCTCTGCAACTCAGTGAGACCCGGTTTCAAAATAAAGAATAAAAAATTGGGCAGAGGTTTTAGCTCGGAGATCAAATGCCTCTGGGTTCTATCCTAGACCTGAAAAAAAAAATCAATGTATAATATTAGCAGGTCCTTATTTAAAGATTTAAATAGTTATTTAAGAGGAAAAATTTTCTTAGTGTTAAAATCCTGTGCTGTGACACAGATGATCCAAGGACCATCTCTATTTTCATCAATTTTGCACATTATGGGATAAAGGCAAATGATGAAAAGAGAGAAAGAAAGAACATGTGGGTAAAAATCTGTTAAATAAACAGAACTAGAACATTTGTGAAAAATGGGTTCTGGAGTCCAATAAATAAACATTGCTTGTATATTTCTATATAACATTTGCCTGTAATCAAAAAGCTAATTGCCTAAAACTTATAATTAGTTTGATTGCTTATCTAACTAGGTTGATACAACAAAATTTATAATTACCCAACTTATAGTTAAAAACTGCAAATGTAGCCAGGCAGTAGCCTTTCTTGGGAGGCTGAGACAGGAGGATCGTACAAGTTTGAAGCCTGTCTTAGCTACTTAGTTAGGCTCTCAGCAATTAAGTGAGACCTTAGCTACTTAGTTAGGCTCTTAGCAATTAAGTGAGACTCTGTTTCCGAATAAAATATGAAATCGGTCTGGGAGTATAGCCCAAAGATAGAAAAGCCCTTGGGTTCCACCCCCAGTACCAAAAAAATAATCTGAAAATGTACAACAAAAGCATAAAAGCACTGTGTAGTGATATGCATTTCTTGGCAAAGGGGGGGGGGTGTGATTGCTCTTTCAGTGACCAAACCAAGATGAAGCTGGAGCTGAAGCTATTAAGCTAAGTCAAAATTTACTGCATTAAATTTGAAACTAGTAAGAAAAATAATTCAAACAATGACTCAAAAATAGGGACTGAATCCTGGTGTGATGCACACTCCTGCAATCCCAATACTGGAGGGGCTGAGACAGGAGAATGGCAGATTTGAGATCAGCCTCAGCAATTTAGCAAGACTCTTTCAAAATAGAAATAATAAAATAGAAAGAGCTGGGAGTGTAGCTCAGAGGTAGAGTGCTCCTGCGTTCAATCTGCAGCACCTCACGCACACACAAAATAGGGACTGTGATTCTGTTTACCACTAAATGCTCCTTACTGCTCCCTGGCACAGGCTGTCTCCTGTGTGCATCTTCTCTCTCTAATTCCCATGGAAAAGGAGTGATACTGCTTATCACCCTGTCTTCCCTCTCAGGTCTGAGCGCCTTAGTTCCGTGCCTTGCTCACATTCAGATGGCTTTCATTAATGTGTCTACTGAACAGATGCTTAAAGAACAGCGACTACTCCACATTAGCTCCAGAATCTTCATTTAGATTTTATAAAGGATATAAAGATTGATTCCACATTTTGTCATTTTTTTGATAACTTATTTTAGAGTCACCAATAAATATATTCAAACTCAGTTTTAGAGACATCATTTATCTCATAACTTACTATTATTCTTCTTCATTTTTGGCAGTACTGGGGATGGAACCCAGGGGCATTCTACCTCTGAGCTACACCCCCAGCCTTATTTATTTATTTATTTATTTATTTATTTATTTATTTATTTACTTATTATGGTACTGGGGTTCCTGGAAGCCCTTGTACCTCCAGGCTACACTCCCAGACCTATTTTTATATTTTTATTTGGAAGCAGGGTCTCTTAAGCCAGCACGGCTGGCTTCAAACCAGTGCGATCCTCCTGTCTCCGCCTCCCAAGCTCGGGGATTACAAACTTGTGCCACCACGACCGGCCAGCCTTAAGTTTTTAGTCTTTTATTTTTGAAAAGGGTCTCACTGAGTATTGAAGGGCCTCGCTAAGTAGTTGAGGCTGTCGGAGAACTATAATCCTCTGGTTTCAGCCTACCAAATGCTGGGGTTACAAGCATACACCACCACAACCGGCTATCTCATAATTTACTTTATACACTTAGTACCTAAACTTGAGGTTAAAAAAATAGAAACCTGTGATAATCTTTGTGCTCATTAAGACTCATTCATGTAATATAAGTGCTATATTTTACTTTTTCTTTTTTTATAACATTAATACCAATAAGAAATAGCCCTGAACAAAACTATACATTTATTTCCAAATTTTATTTATGAAATGTGATATATCTGACCATCATAAAAAATGGAAAGAATGGAACCTGACATATTAAAATGTCTTAAAGAAGTCTGAATCTAAACTAGAAATCAAATACAAGAAGTTAAGATTAAACCAATTGAAAGATTGTAGATATGAGTTCTATATACTATTTTCAGTCCAATAATATGTGTCCTTTGTAAAATTGTTAACCAGTGATGATCTTTCCACAGTATAAATATTATGGGGCAGTACCTTAGTCTTTGTCCTCTGTGTGGAAATAATTCACGCAGATGGCATGAATAGAGGGAATATAAGAAGTTTATTGAGAAAGTGGGGCACAGTAATAAAAAAATAGGCCATGATAAAAAGAGTCAAATTTCAGAGAAAGGATCAGGTTATGACAGAGGGGGAGAAAGGGCCACTTTCCCTGCATGAAAAATGGCATGAGACAAAGAAGTTATGCTCCAGAGAGAGGGGGGTCAGTTTACAGTAGTGGAAGATGGTGTGGGTCTTCCACAGGCGGGTTTTATGCAGCCTGGAAACCTTTCCCCTGATGCATATGCATTTCTTTTCACACAGCATCTTAGTACCCTGCACACATCTTAGTAAGTCTGTTGTCTCCTCTACTTCCCACAGGCAGAACAGCTAGGTAGGCACTGCAGCTGGCTGAGCCTTCTGATAGATAGCCCTGTAGTTTTCCAACCAAAGCTGATTTATTTCAAAGAGACTGTTTAACCTCTTCCCTCTGGTTCTTCAGGTTTTGCTCCATTTTAGCCTACCTGCTCCTTAAAATATGGGTATAGCATTTCCTTTTTAAAAATTTACTGGTGCATTGTAATTATACATTTTATTGAAGCTCAGGGTGATAGTGTCATACATACACACAGTACTCTCTGAGCCCTCCTCCAACTCCCACCCATCCCCTCCTCCCTACTTCCCACGCTCAGCACAGTGATTGGCTTTGATAAGTTTGCATATATAACCATGGCCACTGAGGTGTTTTCCTCTTCCCCCCTGCCATCTTCCTCAGTTGAGTCACCTTCTTTATTCATCTAAGATTTCTCCTGCTTTTTCTGAAGTTCCTCCTGTGTCCAAGTTCCTACTCCCTAGATTCTGCATATGAGGGAGAAAATCCAACTTTCACTTTTTGTGACTGACTGATCTTAGCATAATGCTAATGAATCTCTAAGACAAGCAGGGGAAGCAACTCTCATATCAGACAAAATAGACTTCATGCCTCAACTTATCAGAAGAGACAACAGCCATTATTTTTTACTGTTAAGAAGAACAATCCAACAAGAGAATATAATGATAGTCAATATTTATGCTTCAAATGTACAACCACTTTTATAAAATAAGAGACTTTAAGACTCCTCTCAAACCACTAGACTAATTTTCTAGACAAATATTAGTAAAGACCCCATGAACCAAGTGCCTTACTAGATATATACAGAATATTTTATCCAACTACAGCTGAATACATATTCTTTTCAGCTGCTCCTGGAACCTTCTCCAAAATATATCATTTCCTGGGCCTCAAAGCAAGCACTACAAATTTCAAAAAATATGACATAACCCCCTGCATCTTTTCAGACCATTATGGATAATACTAGAAATCCCAGAGAAACTTCTTAAATATATGAAGACTGAAAACCATACTGCAGAATGAGGAATGAGTCACAGGAAAAGTAAGGGAAGAAGTAAAAAAAAAATTTCCTAGAAACAAATGAAACTAGAGATACAACATATTGAAATCTCTGAAATACTTTGAAGGTAGTATGCAGAGGGAAATTCATAGCACTGTGTTTTCACATAAGAACAGAAAATCACCAGGAATGGTGGCGCATGCTTGTAATCCCAGCATTTGGGAGGCTGAGACTGGAGGATCATGGTTCACGGACGGCCCCAGCTACTTACTGAGTCCCTTCTCAACTCAGTGATACCCTGTTGCAAAAAATAAAAAGATTAGAGTCGGGCTTGGTGGCACATGCTTGTAATCCCAGCATTCCAGAGGCTGAGACCTGAGGATTCCTATTCACAGACAGCCTCAGCTACTTAGAAAGACCCTCTGCAACTCAGTGAGGCCCGGTTTCAAAATAGGGCAGGGGATGTAACTTGGAGGTCAAATGCCCCTGGGTTCCGTCCCCAGAGCCAAAAAAAAAAAAAAAAAAAAAAAAGACTAGACCCTGTTTCAGAAATAAAAAAGACTAAGAAATAGTGCTGGGGTATAGCTTGGAATTACAGTGACCCTGGGTTCCATCCAAATACCAAAAAAAGAATAAAAATAAAAATAAATGGCTAAAATATAGGGCTTGGGTATAGCTCAGAGGTATAATGACCCTGGGTTTCATTCCTAGTACTGCAAAAAAAAAAAAAAAAAAAAAAAAAAAAAAAAAAAAACAGAAAATCACCAAATAAACAACTCACCTCAACACCCTTGAAAAGCAGGAATAATCTAATCCTAAAGCCAGTTGAAGACAAAAAACGATTAAAATCAGAGCAGAAATCAATGCAGTAGAGAACAACTAAGTAAATAAATAAGTAAATAAATAATTATAAGTACAATTAACAAAACCATCGGCTAGTTTCTCAAAAAAATGAAAATGAACAAGATAGGTAAACCATTAGCTAACCTAACCAAAAGAAAGAATCAACCCAAATTACTAAAATAAGAAATGAAAAGGTGATATTACCACAGACAACATGGCAATACAGGAATTAGTAGAAACTACTTTGAAAAACTATACACTAACTAAATGGAAAACCTAGAAGAAATTGACAAACTTCTAGAAACATACAATCTTCCTAAATTGAATCAAGAAGATAAAAGAAAATTGAAACTGACCAATATTATTAAAAGAGATTGAAACAGCAATAAATAGTCTACCATCAAAGAAAAACCCATCCAGTTTCCCAGCCAAATTTTATAAACCTTTATAGAAGATCTAATCCCAATACTTCTCAATTTATTCCATAAAATAAAAAGAGATGAGACTCTCCCAAATACAGTCTATGAAGCCTGCATTACATTAATACCAAATAATAACAGCTCAAAAAGACTACAAACCAATATTTTTGATAGATTTGATGAAAAACTTCTAAACAAAATGCTAGCAACATGCATTCATGACCACAAGAAAACTGTACACCACAACCAAGTCTGGTTCATCCCAGGTATGCAACTCTGGTTCAACATAAAGAAAACAATCCATGTAATTCACCATAAACAGATCAAAGAACAAAAAGCACATGATCATTTCAATAGATGCTGAAAAAGCAATCAACAAAATTTAACACTCATTCATTCATGCTAAATATACAGCAGAGAATTAAAATAGAAAAAATATAACTCAGCATCATAAAGGCAATATATAATAGGCCCACCACCAATGTCATATTGAATGGAGAAAAACTATGTTTCCCTTAAAATCAGGAAAAAGACAAGAATGTCCACTATCACCACTCATTTTCAATATAGTACTTGAGACTCTTGCCAGAGCAATAAGGCAAGAGAAGGAAATCAAAGGAGTACAAATAGAAAAGAAGAAAAGAAACTATATATACACATGACATGATCCTATACTTAGAAGACTCAATAAACTCAACCAAAAGGCTTTTAGAACTGATCAACAAGTTAATCAAAGTGTCTGTATATAAAAAAATCAACCTTAAAAAATCAGAAGCTTTTCTATATGCCAAAGATAAATTCACTGGGAAAAAATATCTAGAAAACACCTCCACTCAAAGGTATAGCATTTCTGTTTTACAAGATGAAAAAGTTTTGGAAAGTCATTAGTCAACAATGTAAATGTACTTAAACTTCCTGACTTATACATTTAAAATAGTGAAGATGATAAATTTTATATTATGTGTATTTTACCACAATTTAATAATAAAACTAAAATCAGTAAGAAAAAAATGCAGTATCTGAGTAGATAAGTTCAAATATTAAGCAAAGAGCCAGGCATGGTGGCACACACTTGTAATCCCAGCATTTGGGAGGCTGAGACAGGAGGATTGTGGTATGCGGACAGCCTCAGCTACTTAGTGAGGCCCTTTGCAGCTCAGTGAGACCCTGTTTCAAAATAAAGAATAAAAAATTGGGCTGAGGGTGTAGCTCAGAGGTAGAATGCCCCTGGATTCCATCTCCAGTACTACAAAAAAAAAAAAAAAAAAAAAAAAAAAAGCAAAGACTATAAATTCAAGATGTTATTTTTTTCTTTTCCTAATTTTTATTTTTATACTTTTATGATAAGACTCTTATGTTTATTCTCTCATATGTGAAAGCTAGAGAGAAAATAGGAAACAAGATGTTATTTTTAAAAGAGAGAAAGAATACCCAGATAAGTATCTTTCTGCTAATGGTTAAAGTCAAACAGAAAGCAAATATACAAAGGCTTGAGAAAACTTTCAAATCTCCTGCCAGCTGCAGTGTTTACTTTTAATTTTTATTTATTTAGGACTTCATGATTCTGAGTTCTTGGCTATCACCAATTGTTCTTGCATGGTTCATTTTCATATCTATTTACTAAAACATTACATACTTGTTTTAAATTATGTATTAAATACCTGAAAACACATCATCAAGAACAAAAGCTATGATTGGTAATGACCTGTTCTTTACCAACAACACGTCCCTTTTCTTTTGAGGGACCATTTTTCTTTATTTTTTCAATATACTTTTATGGTGCATTGTAAATATAGATCATAATTAGATTCAGAGAGATAGGAAAACACAATTATATAGGACTTGGTGTGTTTCCGGCCTTATCAACCTGAACATACCCAATCTCCTCCTCCTCCACCTTGCCCTCCTCCTCCTCCTCTCCTTGTTCTTGTTCTTGTTATTGTTATTCTTGTTCTTGTTATTCTTGTTCTCCTCCTCCTCCTCCTCCTCCTCCTCCTCCTCCTCCTCCTCCTTCTTCTTCTTCTTCTTCTTCTCTTCATCTTCTCCTTCTCCTTCTTCTCCTTCTCTTTCTCCTTCTCCTCCTCTTCTCCTTCTCCTTCTTTTTCTTCTTCTTCCTATTCTTATTCCTATTCCTATTCCTATTCCTATTCCTATTCTTATTCTTATTCTTATTCTTATTCTTATTCTTATTCTTATTCTTATTCTTATTCTTATTCTTGTGTCTGGAGATGGAATCCAGGGGCTTTTGACCTCCAAGTCACACCCCCATGTCCTATTTTTTATTCTTAATTTTGAAAGGATCTCACTAAGTTACAGAGGGCCTCGCTAAGGAGCTGAGGCTGTCCACGGACCGTGATCCTCCAGTCTCAGTCTCCCTTATCCTGGTTATAAACGTTTCCCTACACACCTGGCCCAATCTCTTCCGAATAGCCATTTTTTCTGAATCTCTCTTCATGTATACATAAAATATGCCAATTTTATTTTACTCTAAAGGAAACATGCTATGTATAATGGGGGAGGGGGCTACCTACTAGTGAATTACTAAGATCTATCCATATTGCTTTTATTCTATCCATACTGATTTTATTACCATAGTTAATTCACACTTGGCTGCTGGTTACTGTTACGAAGTAAATGAGTCAGACATGGTGCACATACCTGTAATTCCAGTACCTGGGAGGCTAAGACAAGTGAATTGAAGGTTCAAGGATAGCCTTACTAGAATATTGAGACTCTTGGCAACCTAATGAAATCCTGTTTCAAAATAGACCCAAAATTAAAATGGCTGGGGATATATCTTGGAGGTAGAATACCTCTGAGTTCAATCCCTAATAGCGTGCGCGCGCGCACACACACACACACACACACACACACACACACACACACACACACTGCATGAAAGGACAACAGTGATTTAAACTATTTTTTAATAAATAACTTTTTTTTCAGGTTCTTTTTGTGACCAACTGCTGGTTGAACCACCTGCCAATATATACTGTCAGGTCATGATTTGTAGATTGTTAAAATGTTCTCTAAGTGAACCAACTTGCTTCATTTTAAAATTTCAATGCTTTCACTGTATTTTTCATTATGAGAATTTTGAGTGCTTTTTCTCTTTTACTCAGACAAAAGCCCAAAATTTCACTATAAAGATAATATCATATAAACATTGGTGACTCCTAACTCCTTTGTTAATTTCAGGTTTAACAAGTCACTTTCAGTGTATTGCCTCAGGATATGTTTTTTCTCATCCATTAAAACATTTTCTTCTAACATTGGTGAGAAACATAATAAATGTCTGTCGGGACCTCAGGAGCATACATTATAAGCAACTCTGAGCTTGCTTTTCTTGTTTCTTCTTGTCTATAGGTAATAACATTTCTTTCTGTCAAGGTAATGGACTAATGTAACTGAACCTTACTTTGCAGAATCACGAAACTTTATTTAAGAAAAAAAAAAGCCTTTCTGATAAATTGACCACTGTCTAGCATGATTAAAAGCTACCAATCAAGAGGGTTGGTGCCCTTGACCTTAACCAGTTGCCCAAATAACATTTATTATGTAGTGGCTTAGACTCCCAGTTCAGAAGACAAATAGAATTTGAATCAGATTGTGGCTATGCCACAGACCAGTTTTGTGTCCTTCGACATGTTATTTAATGGCTAAATGACTAAGTTTTCTGTTCTAAAAATGAGAGGAAGAAGTACAGATATTTAATTAGGTCACTATGAAATTTAAATAAGATAGTGCTTCTAAAGTATTTAGCTTAGTGACAGATGTGCCTGACAGATGTGTCCATGCTTGTGAAATACTGTCAGCAAATTCACACTGGTCCCTTGCTTGGAGCGATTACTTATGCGTGTGACAGAGAGCTATTTCCAGCACCTCATCACACATGCTCATAATGCATGCCACTCTGAGTCAACACAGAAAAACAGATAAGCACAGCCTCCTATGTAGACAAATGCTCATATGAAATTCTATTGACATTGCCCTAAGAACTTAGGCCCCTCTAAAAATAATTTGTCCATTATTACATATACTAAAAGAGAAACAAGAAGATTAATAAATAGGAATGGATGTCCCTGCAGTTTTCTCTTAGAAACTTTACCGGGATTGGGAGGGGGAGGCTTTAGAGATGTTTAAATCTCAAAGCATTAGACTCTCACATTGAGTCTAATGACATGATTAAAGCCTATTCTTTAGTATCATACATTCATGTCTTTAAGTAAAAGTGTAGGGCATTAGAGTATTGTGGATATTCAGGTTCTAACGTACTTTGAAATATTTTACAGATTTATTGGCCGGCTGCAAAGGAACGGGTGGAATTATGTAAATTAGCTGGGAAAGATGCCAATGTAAGTATGAAACTTTAAAATTAAATATTGTTAAACTAGTACTGATATGATGGCAAACATATATATTTACTTTTATGAAGCAATATATTTATTATTCTTAAAACAATAAAATATAATTTTTCTACAAAAATTAATATATGACAAAATGTTCCTTTCATAAAAATTAGAAATTTATATTTATTATACTTTCTAATGTATTAATTATGAATTCTTCACAAAAATATTAGAAGCAAATTAAAATGCTTGAAAATAAACAATCAGAAAATACAGTATTTCAAGAAATATTTATGTGCATGTATTTCATAAATGTATACAAATCCATCTGTTATTTTAGCATCACAAACATATAATTGATGCTTAAGTTCATTTAAGTTGTTACTAAACCTATTAAATAGAAAACTTCTTTAACATGGTGACATAAAGGTAACAAGAATGGGTTGAGAACCAATGACACGGGATTCTGGCATAAGAACTAGAAATGACTTACTCTAAAATTTACTTAACAATAATTGCATGAAATAACTCATAAAAGATAACAGGATAGTCTTAATATAACTTTCTAGTGTGAACTATCCTAAAGGCCAGAGCACACCTTAGCCAGGTATGACTAAGTATTTGTCTTTGGCTCAGGCCCTCCTGCATTCTTCAGTACTGGGCAAGTTATCTTGCAGTCCTTTCCACACTAGTTACCTGCTTTCCCTCCAGCAAGGACTGGCCCCTCTCCTCTGCTTAGCATTCTGGTTCAGGCCAGATGCTATATGTTCTGCCCTGCCTTCTTGCATTGTGGCGATGGGAAAAACTGATTTTGGGGGGAGGAAAAAGAATCACATCCTGAATAGAACTCAAGGTGAGAAAAGACCAACCTTGAGCAGAAACCCAGATACCTTGAGACTTCTTTTTAGAACACCCTTTAATATTTCTTCTCACTGCAATACCACAGGAGTATTATTTCATACTCAATAATAACAGGTAGTGTGTGGTATATGAAAACACAATTAGCTAGGCGTAGTGGTGCACGCTTGTAATCCCTGCGCTTGGGGGGCAGAGACAGGAGGATCTCGCAGGTTCGAAGCCAGCCGCGCACACTGGCTTAGGAGACCCTGTTTCCAAATAAAATGTAAAAATAGGTCTGGGAGTGTAGCCTGGAGGTAGAAGGGCTTCCAGGAACCCCAGTACCACCAAACAAAAAAGCACAATTAGATTAAAAAATTACCAGGAGTATGATAGTATGACATATGCCTAAATGAATCCGCGAGACTAGGAACCTGAAACAACAGGCTGATTGATTCATTTATTCATTTATTTTTCAACACATATTTTTAAAGAAAATAAATATATGCATCACTATGTATATATAAAACTGATATGGTATCTATGCTTATGGGCCTTTTGGCCTAATGGATGGCACAGAATGAAACTTGTGGTTATCCTTGATATGTTGCCATTAAATAAGGTCTATTCAGGCACATATATGGTAACAGAAATATATCAGAGCATGCCAGTGTCCAAAGCAACAGAAGACAGTTTTGCTTTCATTTTACTAAAAACCAAGGTTTTAAATTAGCCTAGATATATTGTTCTTCTTCCCGTGACTCCAGTGTCTTCACTCTGTTCAGTATCTCAACACGAAGTCAGCCCCCAGCCCTGCAAAAGCATTGGCTCCTCATTGAATTCACGGGGAGGATGCTTTTGTTATGAGAGTTTTCAAAATGATTTTGAATGAACATAAATTATGTTGAATGAACAGTATTTGAAATGAACAGTAGCCTGTGTGAGTATGTTTATATTTTGTTTCATTGGTATTTGCTTAATAAAGAGGCAAGTAGGAAAAGGATGTTTTTGGTTTTTTCCAATAAATTAATGTCAATTTTTTCCCATGGGTTAGATGAAGAGTAAACACTCAAGGTCAATGAAGGAAGTTTTAAGTTGTGACAGTGTTCTGCTTCAGTTCATTCACAATGTTGAGTTATTTAGTAACTTCATTGTCCTGCTTATGAAGTTAAAGCAAAAGGTGACAAACTTTTCCGAAAGTGGCATCCTTGAGCATGTAGGATTTTGTAAGCAGGACATGCTCATCTAATTCAATTCTGTTTCTGGGCTAATTATTAAGCCTAGCTTGTAATCACACTTCTAACATAGAATTTGAAATTTTAGTGACTTTTCTCCATCTGTAAAATTTGATAATGATTTACAAAATGCATGTTTTTGTCTCTTCTTTTATTGGGCATAGTGGGTACCGTGGATAGAACCCGGGGCAATCTACTTCAGAGCTACTGCCTCTGTTCTTTTATTTTATTTTAAATTCATATTTTGTTTTTAATTTTATTTTTTGTGGGACTATACCCCCAGCCCTATTTTCTATTTTTTTTATTTTGAAACTGGGTGTCACTAAGTTGCAGAGGGCCTCACTAAGTGAGGCTGTCCAAGAACCGAGATCCTACTATCTTGGCCTCTCAAGAACTAGAATTAGAAGTGTGCCAACCACACCTGGCTCTTTTTTTTTTTTTTTTTTTTTTTTTTGGTGGTACTGGGGTTCCTGGAAGCCCTTCTAGCCCTTCTACCTCTGGGCTACACTCCCAGACCTATTTTTTATACTTATTTTTATTTGGAAACAGGGTCTCTTAAGCCAGCACAGCTGGCTTCGAACCTGCGCGATCCTCCTGTCTCTGCCTCCCAAGCGCGGGGATTACAAGCGTGTGTCACCACGCCCAGCAACACCTGGTTTTTTAAATTTATTTCTAAACAGGGTCTCACCAAATTGCTGAGGATCTCAACATGTTTCTACAGTTGGCCTCAAACCTGCCATCCTCCTGTCTTGGGTCTTAGCTTTCCAAATACTGTGATTATAGCCATCTACCACTATACCTGGCTTGTCTCTTCATTTTTAATTTACTTTAAAACAAGATTCTATTTTAGAATTACTGATAGTAGCTAACACTGCTTTAACATTTACTATGTTAATCTTTACAATCTTTAGGTTTTATTATTACTCCCTTTTCTCCCTTTTAATTTTAGAAAACTAAAGCCAGAAAAAATTAAATTATTTGCCCGATATCACCCAGCTGTTAAAGAGACAGGAAATGAATCCAAAAGTCTAGCCACATAGTCTGTATATTCCTGTATAACACTATAAAATCTATATGTAAGGCCTATGAACCGTATCTCTCAAATCATTTTTCTTTTCAGTATAACCATAGCACATATCTTCATTTTAAGCAGCATTGCGTAGATTTTGACCAGCAGAAAACTGAGACAAGTCTGTAGTTTTACTGACATCTTTTATTGCCTTTGGCATGACCCTCGCTCCTCCCTCCTCCCTAGTAATTTTTACCTACTTCCCAAGAGTGTGTTTAGGATTAACAAGTGTTTGGAAAGACTGTCCCTTTACACAAAGGTACTATATAACTGTTAAACAGTGAATAATTTACCATAATGAAAGTTAGTTAATTGGGATGGGGAGGCTTTGTAAGATGAGGAAAACAATAGGGAACTATTCCACATTCTGGGACATAGTCCCTCACTTTAATCCAAGAAAGGGAATGAGGACAGAAAGATATTTGGCAGTATTTTGTTTCTATTTAGAAGAAGGTTACTCAAAAGAAGATCACAAGTGAAATGTCATTAGTCCTACCTGTAAAGTTTGGGTTTGACTGCTCAGCTGCGAAAAGAAGGCCCAAATAGAGGGCCTTCTGTCAGTTTAACGAGAGGTGCACAGCCCTGCCAATAAAGAAATGAAATGAAGAATCTTCCACCTATAATGGCATATGTTTATAGTATTTTTTTTTTACTTTTTAAGAAAGGCTACAACTAAAACACAGAAATTGTCTAAAAAGTTAGAAAATTTGCAAATTACATAAAAGAAAGAAAAAGTCACTTGTAAATACCTCCGCCCCCATAGACACTGCGCAGAGATAGCTGGTGACATGTTGATGTTTATTCTTCTGTCTTATCTATTTACTATTTTTCAGAATGAAATCATTGTATACATAGTTGCTTAAAACATTTCTTTCCACTTTGCAGACTGCCATGAGCATTTTCCCATGTCATTAAATTCCTTTTTATAACACTACTTTTAATAGCAACACTGCATTCCTATATACATTATTTCATCAATCCACTATTGTTAGAAATCTGGTATATGGCCAATTTTTCCTATTCCAAATGATGCTGCACATGAAAACCCTTATATGTAAATATTGTGAAGATATTTAAGAATGGTATAGACTTACTAATTAAGAATATGAAACCTCTTGTATACATATTGTTAAATTGCTCTCCAAAGAGTTTTGTCTCATATATTGTAACCAGCAGTGTGTAATTTTCAAGGGACTGTATTTCCCCATACTCTTGTTAATATTGGATGCTATAGTCAGTAAATATGTATTACAATTGCACAGCAATGAATAAAATAAATACATATAATATTTGCCAACAAAAAGAAAAATATTTTTGCTGTTTTAACTTGGAATTCTTTCACTAGTACAAACTCCAAATATATAATGTAGTTTAAAATTTTCTATTTTTTTGAGCTGGGCATTGGTGGCCCCTGCTCATAATCCCAGAATTTGGGAGGCTGAGATAGGAGGATCCCAGGTTCACAGCCATCCTCAGCTACTTAGTGAGGTCCTCTGGAACTTAGTGAAACCCTGTTTCAAAATAAAGAATACAAAATAGGTCTGGGGGTGTATCTCAGAGGTAGAATGACACCCGGGTTACATTCCCAGTACCGCAAAATAAAAGTTTAATGGCCACAGTATTCTGAAAATACATTAATAATTAAAACAGACCTTAGAGAGCTGTGCAGCTCAGAGATAGAACCTTTGAGTAGTATGCATGAGGCCCTGGGTTCAATGCCAACCATCACCAAAGAAAATAACCAGGCTCCTAATTAATAAATGCCTTTCCATATATAACTTAAATACATTTGGATTGATTGTAAGTCAGTAATCAGAATTACATATAAAACTCTACTGGGCTTTATTGGACTCTATGTAACTCTTAAGAATTACGATTAGTGTTTGCTAATATCTTTCTGTGTACCTGAAGAGAAATGAAAATTCTAGATTCTCATGCTACTAGATATTTGTCTTTTCTTCAAATATTAATCCAACTTTAGATTTGTTTTATTTATTTGTATATATATGAATGCATAAAATAAATAAAATATTAAAATTTCTTATATTACTTGAGAGACTTTAGAAGTCAATATGTGTTTTGGGTCTCTCTTTCAGTGGGGGTAGGATGGTATAAGTTGAAAGAATAGGTAGACAAATAGGAAAGAAAGGAGAAATTCAACACTTTTCCAAAGTTGAATACATTACTTGCTAGATTGTTTGGTTACATGCAACTATTGCCATTGTGGGCAATAGCTAACAAATTATTCAGCTTTCAGGGAAACTTTAAAAAGCTGCTTCTCAAAGTTATCTTTCTTCATGCCTCAGAGAACTATTCTACCATTAATAGCCATGCAAGTGGCTAAGTGAATTAAATCAAGTTAATTATTGATCAAGCTATTCGAGTAAAACTTTGAAACTTTGTGTATATAAAGAAAACAGCATTTAATCAATCTTTGAGACTTGAAAAAAATGAAGTCATGAATTAAAAGGGAAGTAATTATAAAGTCAACACAGCAATGGTCCTTTGGCTGAAATGCTTGGCTCCAGGCATAGTTTAAAATAAAAGATCTTATCTCTTACTATCCTTGATCACAGGTTTCTTTCCTTTTTGCGCCCAATGCCTACTGCTTGTCTTCAGGCTACTTAGGAAACTTTCCTCTGTCAACCTCCCTGTAGAAAGCTTTGAGCAGAGCTGCCCTCTTAGTAAACAATGCCAGATAATTCAAGACTCACCCATACCCGACCCCCACTTCAACCCAGTCAGACGGGTGAGGGATTTCATAACTAATCCTAACTTTTATCTCACCAAGCCAGGGAACTGGCCTACTAGGTTACTTCCGGTGCTAGTTGCATTTTAATAAATACTCCTAGAAAAACTCAAGAATGTGAAATGTTTTGGGTGTGATTCATTCTTTTTGTTTTATAATCTAGAAAATATCCATGGTACCTCCCCCAGGGCCTCTCATAGTTCAGAAACTTTCTGATTTTACAATTTATAATCTGGGAAGGGAGTTATTTTATTTCTATATATGAATTTTTTTTTCAGAAGTTTTGAAACCTGGATCACCCTCTACTGACTATTTGGTAAAACAGTGCTTTTGAAAAATAAAAAAATGTTTCAACACCTTGCAGTGAAATACCTCCACCTTATTCCAGCCACACAGTCACATTCATCCCCTCCCTTGGTATGACCCCTTGTGTACCTCAGCCTTACATCAGTTGCTTCATAGAGGAAAGATCAAGAAATAAAGGTTCTGTTGGTGAGAATGAGTGGGCAAAATCAAAGCTGGATAGCCTCCTACCCTAGACAGGAGGACAGTACTAACATTTATGTGGTGAAAACATATAGTTTTACACTTTTTGCCCTGGTTTTTCTTATATATTTCCAGTATTCAAAATCATTTACAAAGCATGTTTTTTTCTAAAATTAGGTTTTTATTGAGAATTCCCTAACATGGTGAAAGATGTAAAGATAGTTCTGAATGGTACCTTTGTGTAGATAAAAGACAAAGTTTCCATTATTAGATTTTTAATAGAAAAATGGAAACTAATATGATTTTAAGATGGTCTGCCAAAAATATTTAGTAAGTATAAAATTTTCTTTCGTAACAGTCTACATCTACTAAACATATAAAAACATATGCTAAGCAGGGCATGTGGTGCACACTTGTAATACCAGCATTCAGGAGGCTGAGACCAGAGGATTGTTGTTTGCGGACCACCTCAGCTGCTTAGGGAGACCCTCTGCAACTTAGTGAGACCCTGTTTCAAAATAAAGAATAAAAAATAAGGCAGGGGGTGTAGCTTGGAGGTCGAATGCCCCTGGGTTCCATCCCCAGACCCACACACACAAAAAATGCTAAACATGAACATATTCAAGATAAAAACACATATGCAGTGTGATTTTCATATCCATAGATATGATATTCTTTTGCAGTATGCAGCCTAAGTAACACAGGATGGCCTTTTGCAGTATAGTGTACAACCTGATCAACTATACACATGCTCTTGCTCTAGGTAAAGAGTACTGATCCTACCTATTTGATAAGGAAACCTTTACCTGTGTAGCCACCTGAAGGACTAATGTTGGCATTTCACATAGTCTTAAACAACTACTTTGTTTTTACGGAAGCAGAGAGCAGAAGACTCAATAAACCAGGTGTGGTGACATATGCTTATAATCCCAGTACTGGGAAGACTGAGACAGGAGGATTGAAGGTTGCTAGCTAATCACAGCTACTTAGTGTCTCAACACTCTGCAACTTAGTAAGACTCTATTTAAAAATTAAAAAAAAAAATAAGTCTAGGAGATAGAATGCTCCTGGGTTCAATCCCCAGTACCAAAAAAAAAAAAAAAAAAAAAAAAAAACAGGCTAGCTTTGGTAATTTAGAAAGGCCCTCAATAACCTAGCAAGACCTTGTTTCCAAATAAAAAAATAAAATTGTGCTGGGGGTGTAGCTTAGAGGTAGAATGCCTCTGAGTTCAATTCCCAGTACCAAAAAACAAAAAGGCTCAATAAATTTAATGTGACATTCTTCTGTAATAGAATATGCAGATTTAATTAATTAGGATTGACAAATTCTTGAGACAAAAATTGTAGGCTACCTGGTTTAAACTCTGGATAAAAGGCATAGTTAATAAGTGCTTTACTATCTTATTTAAATTGGATTACCAATCAAAATAATTTTATCAGTTAAGACATTCTCTGCCTTTTTAAATTTTTATTTAATTTTTTAAACATCCTAAAACATTCTAAAAGATTTATTTTAATATATCTTCACACCAGCCCTTACAAGTGTGATCATTATGTCATTGGCTGACTGGTAAGGAACCTATGGCCAGTTAGAGAGGGAGAAATGATTTTTCTTATGTAAATCAGTGGTTTCATGTGTGTCCAGCTTACTATGCAGACATGTGCTTGGCTTGTTTATAGAATAATTACCTAGAAGGCCAGGCTTGGTGGTGCATGCTTGTAATCCCAGTACTTGAGAGACTAAGACAGGAGGATCACCGGTTTGAAGCCAGCTTTAGCAATTCATTGTAGCTCTCAGCAACTTAGCAAATCCTGTTTCAAAAAAATTTTTTTAATAGGTCTAGTAGTATAGTCTGGAGGTAAAATGTCCCTGGGTTCCATCCCCAGTATCACACACAAAAAAGAATAATTTTCTAGATAAATTCTACAACATAGTATTTTCTCACAGGGTTGTTGGGTCCAGGAATCATGAAGCCATGGTTAGGAAAGTGTTTTTAGAGTGGTGCACAGTGATGCATGCCTGTAATCCCTGTACTTGGGCGGCTGAGACGGGCTCTCACAGGTTCAAAGCCAACCTCAGCAACTTAACAAGTCACTATTTTAAAATAAAAAGTAAAAGGGGGCAGGTGTAGCTCAGAGGTAGAATGCTCCCGGATTCAATCTTCAGTACCAAAAGAAAAAAAAAAAAAAAAAAACGTTTTCCAATGATTATGTAAAGATAGGTTGTCACAGCAGGAAAACTGAAAATTACATATATATAATATATATATATATATATATATGAATATTCTGAAAAATATAAAGCTACCATTTATTAATAAGTGGAGGATGGAAAATAATTAAATTCTAAAGATAAATGAGGATATATTAATATATTTTTGGTATATGCATTTGTAAAACAAGAAGAGATATTTGATTTGAAATAAAAATTGTCATAAAAAACAAAGGAGACTTTTGAAATTAATAGGAGACAATCCAATTCTTAAAGTTGGTAGTATTTGAAAATAAGTGGAAATAAATGGTAGAATATTTTGATTAATAAGAATGGACTATATACAGATACACACACACACACACACACACACACACACACACACACACACACATATATATATATATATATATATATGCATCCAGTTTTGTTCAATGTAACTAGGATGGATGGTGGTACAAACAGTAGGAGCTATGTGAGGTAAATTATATATTAACAGCAGAGGAAGATGGATATTATTCTCTATGTACTTCTTGAAAAATATGTGGATGTTTCATTCATATTTTATGTACACCCATTCGTTGGATTTTAATACTGTGAAGTTTAAAAGTTTTATATTTGTTAAAAGCATAAGAGTCACTCCATAGTTTCTATAGTTTTGCCTTTTTCCCTAAGTATTTAAACCTTCTCATACATATTTTTCATTGTTTTTAGTGTCTTATCTATTTGAAAAACAGTTATATTAAGGACAATAATTTAAAATTCTAAATTCTATGTTAATCCTTTTAATTTTTATGCCCAATAGACGGAATGTGCAAATTTCATCCGAGTACTTCAACCCTATAATAAGACTCACATATATGTCTGTGGAACTGGAGCATTTCATCCAATATGTGGATATATTGATCTTGGATTCTACAAGGAGGTAATATAATACAGTAGTATAATTAATATAACTTATTGTAATGTTTTGTTACTTAATGCCTATAACATAAAACAGAAAAGCCAGGCATGGTGGTGCCCCCTTGTAATTCCAGCATTCGGGAGGCTGAGACAGGAGGATCATGGTTTACCACAAACCCCAGCTACTTAATGAGAACCTTTGCAACTCAGTGAGACTCTATTTCAAAATTTAAAAAAAAAATAAAAAAATAAAAATAGGGCTTGGGGTGTAGCTCAGAGGTAGAATGCTCCTGGTTTCCATCCCTAGTACAAAAAAAAAAAAAAAAGATATAGTTAAATATAAAGACTAAATTAGAGCAAAGCATGGCGGGGCAACACTTCTAATCCCAGTACTTGAGAAGCTGAGACAGGAAGATTGCAGGTTCAAGGCCAGTTTCAGCAACATGATGAGATCCTATTTCAAAATAAAAAAATAAATAGGGCTAGAGGTATAGCTCTGGGGTACAGTATTTTGGGTTCAATCCCCAGTACCATAAAAAATGGTTGAAAAAGACTAAAATATATATACAAACTATAGTTTATTAACTGTATAAGAAATTATGTTACTGGACATTTTATGGATTACCAGTTTGATTAGACATTTTACCTACTTAGTAAAATTAATTTTATTAAAATCTTAATAAATCAATCAAGTTAATAGTATGAAATGTAAAAAGTATTCTCTATGGGCTCTATGTGTACACCTTCACTTTCCCTTGAAGTTTTCTTTATAACTACACACACACACAAACACACAGATATCATGATGTTGTTGATGAAAACTGATTTTCCTTCAATATTGCAGTGAAATTATATCTTACAAATAATTGCATTTTTCCCATCCAACAAAGTTTACCTGTTATGTATGATTTTCATTTTTTGTTTGTTTGTTTTTTGCTTTTTATGATACTAGAGTTGAATTCAGGGACATTCTATCTTGGTGCTACACTATCAGCCTTATTTTTTATTTTGATTTTGAAACAGGGTCCTGGTAGATTCACTAGAATCTATTTGCTGAGGGTGTCCTCAAACCAGCAACCCTCCTCTTTTAGCCTCCCAAGAACTGGGATTACAGACATATGCTACTACGCCTGGCTTATGTATGTTTATTAGAGTGGATGCTATCATAAAGTGAAGGGAATTTTAGTGATTTTCTTAAATTTGTATAGTCATTATCATACTGAACTTATTTCTGTGGGATAAAATTAATATAGAAGGAATAAAAGCTGTATCAATGACAGTTAATGTATTCTGTGGAACGATGAGAAATACACTGATTTAAAATTTTTAACTACAATTGAATAGCGTGTTCTCTTTGAATAATATTGTTGTGCACAGCGCATGGATTACTTTTCTGGAATTCCACACACTCTTAATGAAGTTAGCACAATTATATTTTCTAACCTACAGGTTAGCAAAATTTGAGTCTCAGTGAACCAAGGCAGTCTACATCTACACCAGGCATGTCCAACTGAGCTTCAGAAAATGTGTTCTCTAAATTGTGTCTTTGTATGGACTGTTAGCCTCATGTTTATGTATATACTTCTTATGAATACCAACATATATTTGCAGGATAATTGGCTGGGTGTTTGAAAGTAAAATCTAGAGTTACAGAACAGGTTTCTTTACATTGACTTAACTGATTCATGCAGAGATCAAACCCACAACTGTGGCAGGATAGATTTTTCTCTCTATCCAGTCCATACTGAACTGTTTGAAAATAAAACAACCTTGATGGTTAAATCTCTGAACCACTAGAGGACTTGGGAACTGAATCCATCATTCTTTGTTGCTGGTGTAATGTTCTCCTGCCTAGCTTTGATGAAGGAGTAATATATAACAGTAGCTCATAGAACAGGGTGTAATTATATTGAGATAGCCCCATAGCTTGGGTGTGTTTTGAGGCCTGAGGCTAAAGGCCAAACTCAAAACCTGCTGAGGGAAGCAAATAGTGTTTCATAACGCCTTAAAAGTCACAAGTGCTGAAAGGGAATTTGGTTGGAGCTAATTACTGAGCTTGGGACTGTCAAGAAGCCCTGGGGCAGTCAAATTTACAAGTTCTATGAATAAGAGAATTATGAGTGAACAGGGATATTGAGCCTTGTGAATCTATGGCTGCTTGGGAATACAGGTAATTGTATGGCAGCCTTGCTTCAAGATTATTAACTTTTTAAAATAATTCATTAGTTCTAAGAAACTTAGAAGCCTTTTCCATTTGCAAATAGCAAGATTGCTCCTAACATAGCTGGGAAGAGAACAGTGATACAGTAGGGCTGGAGGAAGGCACTCTGGGAAAAGCTCTTTCAGGTGGCTGAGGCAAGCAGAAGAGGACATAGCTAGGAACCTAGAGAGCAGGCCATGAGCTGGAGTGTGCTGCTGCTTACTGAGGTAAGAGTAGAGAGTAGTACCGAGTTAGTGGGGAAGACGGTGAATTAGTGATTACACATTCGACATTTCAGACCCGTTTGGTAGGTCAAGCCAAGAGGACAATGGAGACCAGAATTCAGGAGAGAAAACAAGCCTGCTGTCAACAACTTCTCATAGTAGCTCGAGAACAGACAGTTCAAATAGGGTTCCAATCATTACCAACTTCTTAACTTAAGGCACAAGGTATAAACTTCACAAGCTCTTTTTTTTAATTCAGTAAAATGATGACTACAGTAATAGTAACTACCTCACAGAGTCATTCTGAGTATAGAATGAGAAAGTGGTTGCATGAGCTTTGGCATAGCCTTTGCTCGGTTGCAGTCACTCGATATTCACTTATATTAATAAGGCAGCAGGAACACAGAAAGACAAAGAGGCATACATTTCAAACGTATGTGTATAGAATTTTTTTTTTCTTTTAGTTACTAGAGATTAAACCCAGGGGCATTCTATCTCTGAGTTACACCTCTGGCCCTCTTTTTTTTTTTTTTTTTTTGGTGGTGCTGGGGTTCCTGGAAACCCTTCTAACTCTGCAGGCTACACTCCCTGACCCAATATACATACATACATACATATATATATATATATATATATATATATTGTTTTGAAACAGGGTCTCTCAAGCCAGTGAGGCTGGCTTCCAGCCTCTGCGATCTTCCTGTCTCTGCCTCCCAAGCACCGGGATTACAAGCCTATGCCACCACGCCCGGCATCCTCTTTTTTTTTTTTTTTTTTTTAAACAGGGCCTCACTAAGTTGCTTAAGGGCTTCTCTAAATTGCCAACACTGGCCTTGAACCTGCAATTCTTCAATCTCAACCTCCCAAGTACTGGGACTACAGGCATGTGTCACCAATGCTCAGCTTACATGTTATAAAATGCTGAGATCCTGCAATATTGAGAGTGTCTGCTGTTCATTAATTGTATTAGAAATAGTAAGTGTTTTCCTCTGACATCTCCTCTCCATGGTGGTGCCTCTAACATTTATTTATTTATTTTGTGGCATTGGGGATGGAATCCAGGAACATTCTATCCAAGCTACACCCACAGCCTTATTTCTTATTCATTATTTTGAAACAAGTTCTCACTAAGTAACTCAGGCTGGCCAATAACCTGCAATCCTCCTTTTCAAGCCTCCCAAGTTACTGGGATTACAAACATGTGCCGCCATGCCTGACTACAAACTCATATTTAAATGGGGATGATATTGACGGTAGCTTACCTAATTGTGATCATTAAATGTCTTTCTGCCATAATTTTTATCTACTCATAACTCTTTTATAGCAGTGTGTGTATGACAGAAATGTTTTCCATAATTAATAAGGCCTAACGAATTTTGTGAGGCAAATCTTAAAAAATAGAAGTTTCCAGAGTATGATATAATTCAGTGAGTTTATCTCAAGAAGGGAATTGAATTATCTGTTGTTTTACTTCATTTTCCAATTGGTGCCCTTGACTGGCTCAAGGAAACTTGTTCTTCTGTTATCTCTTTTCTCTAAAAAAATTATAAAAGAGACCTTGTCCTCAGTTCCTACAACTATCAATTGTATTGAGAATTTAATGTGATGTTATATTAGAAATAAAAAATCCATACAATAGTAAGAGTTTGTATAGTATATTGGATCTACTATGAATTCTTCTAGACAGTTTCTAGCTTTTTATTATAATCTTTTTGGACACAAGGATTCAGTTTACTTTTCCCTTTACAATATTCCAGTATAGGCTTTAGAGTCAACAGATATGCTTAACATAAACTTAAAAGCCACTATTTACAGTTGGGAAGCATTCCCTAATTGCAATCTTAATGGATTTTTTTATATACCTAGGCTCTGCTATAACTTTTCATGAGCTCATCTGTTCAAACTAAACACACTTGGTCTTGATCAGATTACATGGTCACTGTGAGTCAATAAATTGACTTCGATGTATTTTTGAATAGATGAGTTTGAAACTCAGAGACTCAGTTACAGGTGTTAGTTAACTTGGGAGACAGCCCTGAACTCCTACTTTGCCTTTTCCTGGTATTAAGTGAAAGAAAATAAAACATGGAGCCCCTTCAGTCCTCAGTATTGCTTTACACTTATGGAGCTGGGATTATTCAAGTTGCTACACTGTTAGGCTTGTGGTGAGATTCCATGAGACTGTCTGCATAAAGATCTTGGAACTGGGTTAGTACCTTTTAACTATAAGATGCCATTTCTATTGCTGGCATTGAACTGTGTATATTTAAAACTGCAAAATAGCAGTTGTTAATCAGGCTATTTAAATTGCTGTATAAATTGCTATTAAATTGTTTTTAATGAAGCAATAGTTACTATTGGTCCAATGGTGTCATAACAAAACAAATAATCCAATGTCCTCTATCTCTTTCTTTATATAAGTAGGGCTGAATGGTTCTTCCTCATGCTATGAGGGCTATAATAAAACTCTGTAGATATTCCAACTGGAGAGAATATCTGAAATACTGAATTTCTCTAGTGAGGACCCAGGGTAAATCATCTGCCTTTTTACTAGATGGTAGTATTGTCATTACTATGTAACGCTCAGGCTCGTGGGGCTGTATTCATTATACATTCATATTTTTCTTGGAAGATTCAACCTACAATGTTATTTTTTTCTGAATATTAAAAGCCTGCCAATGTCATTCTGTCTGTGGCCATTATTATATAAATAGATCTTTCAGCCAAAATAACTATGTGGCTTTAATATGTATATTGTTTTCATAATAGTGAAAATGCTACAACAGGATTTTCTTCTTTTTTTTTTTTTGCAATGAATTGTCTGCCTTAGAATACTTTTATGTCATAAAAAAAAAACCCACAGGGCTTAAGTACTTTGGTATAGTTACAGATGTTTAGTTATGTAAATTGTAATTATTATCTTGCAGATATAAGTATTATAGCAAGCTTATTTCTTAAAAGAAGAAATTTGAGATATGTGTGGTGATGCATGCCTTTAATCCCAGTACTTGAAAGACTGAGGTAGGAGGAACACAGGCTCAAGGTAGCCTCAGTAATTTATCTAATTTAATGAGACTCTCAGCAAACTAGTGAGAGACCCTATTTCAAAACAGAAAATAAAAAGGCCTGAGGGTATATCTTGGAAGTAGAATGCCCCTGGGTTCGACCTCCAGTGCCATCCAAATAAAAAAAAAAAAAAAAAAAGGAAATTGATTTTTATTAGACTCAGTAAACTATTAAGCTTAAAAATATGTGTATGGTGGTGATTTTGATATTGATAGTGGCTCATTAGCACTTTGGGAGCAAGGATACCAAATGAGTATTGAGTCATGCCAGACGCAATATTGGCTAAAGAGCTGAGACATGCTCTGTGCTCTAGGAGTTTTTATTGGATGAATGTGTTGGAATTTAATTCTTATCTCCTACATTCTGGCAGCTCAATAGGGTATCATTTTAAAATCTCTCTGTGTTAATATTCCTCCTAACAGGAAGTGCTATTCAAACTAGACACACACAATGTGGAGTCTGGCAGACTGAAATGTCCTTTCGATCCTCAGCAACCTTTTGCTTCGGTTATGACAGGTGAGATCAATGGCATGTAGGTCTTGCTTTTAAATAATTTTCTGAAAAGGCATGTGTAGACTAAAGCATGTTCTATTGTTGCAATGAAGATAATGTTGGATTAATCTTCTACCAGTTATTTGATTCCAGTTTGTGCCAATATCTTTGTTTTTAAAATATTCTTAGTGGCCGGGCATAGTGGCCCATGCCTGTAATCCTAGTACTTGGGAGGCTAAGACAGGAGAATCACAGGTTCAAGGACAGCCTCAGCAAGTAATGAGAGTCTCATCAATCTAGTGAGATCCTGTTTCCAAATAAGAAATAAAATCAGGCTGGGGATATAGCTCAATGGTCGAATGCCTCTGGGTTTGATTTTCAGTACCAAAAAATTGTTAGTGAACTGTAGTATCACCATAATGAGATTCAAAATAAAATGATATATGCACACAAAACATCTCTTGATGTATTTCCTTCCAAACTCTACCTCACTAAGTCACTCCTCCCTCCCTGTACACACTAGTGAGATTGGTAGTGATAGATTCATGTGCAAACATAATTCTTTGGACTGTTTCCTCCTCACGCCTCCTTTTCCCCTCCCCATCCCTTTCACTATTCCTCTGGTCTGTCCTCAGTTTCATGGAATCACTTTTCTTTCCTACTTTCTTTCGAGCTTTCACATATGAGAGAAAACATGTGGCCCTTCATTTCCCCAAATCTGGCTAAACTCACTTGGCTTGCTGTTAGATAGTTCTATTAATTTTCCTGCAAATGACTTAGTATTGTTCTTCCTAATGGTTCATAATGTGTATAGACCACATTTTCTTTATCCATTCATCTGCAAATCTTTTCATATTCAACATCCTTATCATAAAGTGAGGCAGCAGAGTCTTTGATTTCCGCACAGTTGTTCTTTAAATGAACTCTACTTGAATTCTTTTTAATGCAAGTGATACACTTGTTCTGTAATTTTGTATTTATATATCTGGGACTTTTTTATAATGAGTTATACCTCTACTTGGCTCATTATGGATTTTATATATAACAATAACAATTTCATAAATGAGCAAATTAATAAACCAACTGAATCAAGTTACAATAGAAAGCTACATGCTGTTATAACATCTTTTCCCTACTATATAATGTTATAACATCTTTTCCCTAAATTTCACTATTCTTCTAATGAAAATAGAAATTTTTTTGCTAGCACATTTAGTCTTTTCTCCCTTTGTATACATCTTGAATTCTCATATGAGATGAGTATCTTGTTCAAAGAAGGTGGTGCTGTGTGGTCTGAAGTCTGTTTTAAAGAATGTCAGCAGGATCCCTGAATTTCAACCATTATAAGAACTCCTTTTGTCTTGGTTTGGTTCATGACTTTGGTCTCTTTTTATGTAACTTGTCTGTCAAATGTTTGAATAGACCATGAGGGCGAAGCACCGTGACACTTTAATTTTCACATAGTGAGAACCAGAGATCTTGCTTTGAAGTTAAAGAGTGGGTGTTTCTATGTGTTTTGGAAATTATATGACTAACGTTCACTCATTCTTCGTAAATGAAATAGACAACTTGTGATTTTCATCTGTCAAGGTGGTTGACACACCCTTAATTTAAAAAAAAGAATAAATTGTGAGCACTGGTGACTCCTCTTAGGACCCTCTGAAGTGATTTTAGATGCAAATAATACAGTTTCAAATACTTGATATTCTAATGTGACTTTTAGGTTGAAACATGCCATTTTTGTGAAATGTATAAGTAGCTGTGATTTTATATATTTCAAAGTGATGGCTTGTTCCCTTCACGCCTATCAAATGCCTTTTACATAATGCCTTTGCTGATGTCATTATATTTTTCCTCTATTTTATTAATTTGTTCCACAATAAAACTTTGTCATTTGGTTGGCTTATTTTAGAGAAGTACCTTAAGAGGATGGAAGCAGTACCATATCTACATCTACTTGACATAGATAAACTTCTTCCATTTGTGTTTTGATTTGCTTCCTTTAGAATTTGGTTGCTAGAATAATTTAGTTTATATTGTGCCAAATAGTTCAGAAAGGCTTATTTAGGCAAATAGAATTAGGGGATTTAGAAAGTATTTTACTATTTCTCATACAAGGAAAAATTTTAAAGGTTTGTGTTTTTGAGAAAAATTAAATTTTAATGACAAAATAATGCTTTTATTTTCATGTATAGGCATTCAAAAAACTTAAATGTCCTATAGAGATTAACCAATTTTACATTTTTCTACATGTAACTCCAAGTAGCTGAGTCTAAACGTATCTTAACCTAACAAAGGCTTAGCTCTCAGAGGAACAACATATTCTACTTTAGGGACAGCCTTTTCCTGGCCCCCTCCCTGCCCCCACCCAGTGCTCCCACCAGCACCAGGGAACAGTGACCCCTGAGCCCCCTCTTTCCCTCCTCCAGCCATATATCTCCCCTTTAGCCTCTGCTCCTGCTTTCTCTAATCTTTCTTCTGTTCTCTCTCCTCCCACTCACCTTCCTCCACTTCTCCCCCATTCTTCATACTTTTTTTCTTCCTCTCTCTTCCCACCATCCTTGCCCTTCTTCCTCCTCCTTTGCCTCCTCTTACCCTCTTCTTTTTTCTTCCTTTCTCTTTATTCCTTTTTGTCTTCCTCCTTCCTCTCTCTCCCTTCACTTTATGTTAAAAAAAAAAAAAAAACAGGACAAAGGAGTTTGGAATGCAGCAATGCTACTAACTTTCCCTTTTCAAGAATTCTTGTTTATCAGAACTACTAGAGACATGATTAGCTACAAGGAATGCAACACGGTATAATTACAAAGAATGACTTCAGTGCTGAAAGCTCCCTTTCAGCAGAGGTTAGTCAAAGAAAAGTTGTGGTCATTGAGTTGTGTCGGTTAAGTAAATACTGATTACACAATCCATCCCTCATTATGGAATAGAATTTTTAATATTTTTCTGTGTTGCTACGAGAAACTCCTAATATGTGGGGAGAAGGAAAAGAGGAAGAGTTTATTTAGAAAGAAGCCAACGTATATGCATTTATCATCTTAGAAGTCTAAGTTGGTATGCAACTTTGCATACCTGAGTTATTTCTTCAACTAAGCTTTTATTTTTAAATCTGAGAGTGAAATGTATGAAATAATATATTCTGGCATTAAGCAATCAATGTCTTCAGTGTCATGCTGTGAAATTTGTATATGTTAAATAGTATCCACTACCATAATCTTAGAAGTCCTGTGTATGCTTTTCTTTCTCCCAGATGAGTATCTCTACTCTGGAACTGCTTCTGATTTTCTTGGCAAAGATACTGCGTTCACACGGTCCCTGGGGCCTACTCACGACCACCACTACATCAGAACTGACATCTCAGAGCACTACTGGCTCAATGGTTGGTGATGTTTCACTTATAATTGTTTTGCGATTGATTTTGGAGAGATAAGAAACTCATTATCCATTCAGATGTGTTTTGGATTGTTGATTTAGTGCAACATTATAAAATACATGTGAAATGATTTCACATCAAGCTAGACAGATCTCCAGCAGCTTTTCTGTGTCTAGTAATAGCTGATATTTACTGAATGTGTGCTATGTCCTTGGCATTCCTCTGTGCTCTCATAGATACATTTAACATTCACAGTGACACATGAGGTATGTTATTAGTTTACTTTTTTTCTTTGGAGTACTGGGGATTGAACCCACAGGGTTTCTACCTCTGAGATAGACCGTAGCTCTTTTTATTTTATGGGTATTTTTTATTTTGAAACAGGGTTTTGCAAAGTTATGTTGCACTGTCCTGGAACCTGAGATCCTCCTGTCTCAGCCTCTGAAGTACTGGGATTATAGGCATATCACACAACACCTGGCTAATTTAATGTTATTTATTTATTTATTTTACTAGAGGTGGAACCCAGGGACCTTCAATCTTTTGGGGGGTACTGGGGAATTGAACCCAGGGGCAGTCTACCTCTGAGCTACATTCCTAGCCCTGTTTTATTCTTTATTTTGAAACAGGGTCTCACTAAGTTGCAGAGGGCCTCACAAGTGGCTGCGGCTGGAGGCAAACTTGCAATCTTGTCTCAACCTCTCAGTTACTGTATTTGTAAGTGTGTGCCACCATGCCTGGCTCCCAGGGGCATTCTATCTCTGAGCTACAACCACAGCCCTATTTTATTTATTATTTAGAAACAGTATCTCGCTAAGATGCTGAGAACCTTATTAAGTTGCTAAGATTCTCCTGCTTTAACCTCCCAAATACAGGGTTTACAGGCATGTGCCTCAACGCCTGGCTAATTTTATGTTTGTCAAAGGGAAGCAAATTGTAATTTCAAATAGCTGACTAATTTAGTCAAGTTCTCACAGCTTGTCAGCTGCAGAGCCAGAGGTTTGAACTGACACTCTGACTTACAGTCTGTGTTTTAATGACTAAGCCATAGAGTATTACCTATTAGGTCATTAGGAAGCGGTTAGGTTGCTGGATGTGGTGGCGCACACTTGTAATTGGGAGGCTGAGACAGGAGGATCGCACAGGTTCAAAGCCAGCCTAAGCTACTCAGTGAGGCTCTCAGCAACTTAGCGAGACCCTGTTTCTAAATAAAATATAAAAGAGGTCTGGTAGTGTAGCCTGGAGGCAGAAGGCCCCTGGGTTCCATCACCAGTACCACCAAAAGGAAAATAAAGGGGGGGGTTAGGTTCTAATGCTAATTATTTTTTAATATTTTGTATTTTTAATTGAAACAATGATTATTATTTTTATTTTGTTTATTTTAATTATGCATATATTGGCTACAGTGAAATTTAACATATGTACAAGATATATTTATCAAATCAGAGTACTTAGTGTTTCTCCTCATCATTTTTTTTTTTTTTTCAGTACTGAGGATTGAATCCAGGCGTATTTTACCTTTGAGCTACATCCTCAGTCCTAGTTTTTATACTTTATTTTCAAACAGGGTCTCGCTAAGTTGCGGAGGGCCTCACTAAGTAGCTGAGGCTGTCCACGAACTAGGATCCTCCTGTCTCAGCCTCCCAAAGTACTGGGATTATAAGTGTGTGCCAACATGCCTGGCTCATCCTCATCACTTCTTAATGTAGATAGGCATAATGCTAACTTCATTGCTGAATCTTATGTTCGATTTAAGGCATATCCTTCCAAAATTTTAAGCACATTGATATTAACATGCTTTGTCTGATTTTTATTTATGGGTCCACATTGTGTATTCAAAAAAACAAAAACAAGATAATCCTAAATGAATTTCTTTTTGTAAATTTTTTTAGTACTAGAAATTCAACCCAGGGGCATTCTGCCTTTCAGCCACACCCTCAGTCCTATTTTTTTTATTCTTTATTTTGAAACAAGTTCTCACTAAATTGCAGAAGGCCTCACTAAGTAGCTGAGGTTGGCCAAGAACCTACTATCCTCCTGTCTCAGCCTCCCAACTACTGGGATTACAAACATGTACCACCACGATTGGCTCTCTAAATGAGTTTCTTTAATTCAAGAACTAATACAAGTCTTTTTTTTTTTTTACTCCACTGCCCTTAACAGGCAAATAGCATAATAATCCTCTAATGTTTTCTAATAAATGCACGTTTTTATTCCCACTGTAGGGTAGGATTATATACAACTGTTATTGAAGCAAGCAGACCACATTATCCATTCCCACCATAAATAGTGAGCTTTAGCGTGGGAGGCCAAGGAAGAGATTTTCTAGGGGCTATCTCTACCTCAGTGTCATTTAAGTAGTGACAATATAAACAAAAGGGAAAACACTTTTAAAACAGGTCTCTAGCCAAAACTTCCAGATCTATTTGTTTACATACCAATGCGATTTCCAAATTAACCACAGAAAAAGAAAGAAATTAGCCAAAAATACTCTTGTGGAATTACTTGGTTTGAGAGTAACTCCGTTGATTTTGCCTCTAGAAGAGTTTAGAAATCTGTTTGATAATAAGGTATTTTTATGGTGTTAAAATGAAATGTCTCTCAATTTTGTGAATGGCCGATATTATCAGGTTGCTACTCTTTTAGGACATTATTTATTTTTATCTTTAACTATGACAAGTCCGTTAAGAAGTCTGAATCATTGTGAAAACAATACACGTAGAAAATATGTATGCTACTATATTTGCCCACGATGCTATGATTATTGCTGTGTGAGTATGCTTACCAAGTAGGAAGACTTTGAATTGGTTTAACGTTTTCTTTCCAAAAGAGGTAGGAGGTTGTGTTGCATACTGAGTGCTATACTCCCCACAGGGCCTCACACAGACAAGGGAAGGTGGCTAACTTCAGAGGTGATGATTATCTTGCTCACCCTAGAGTGTAAGCAGAGAATGTGGCAAAGGCTAAAGAGGTGTAAATATTACCCTGCAATCAGTGGAGAACAATTCATGCCTTAATTTTTTTTTTCTTTTTGCGGTACTGGGAATAGAACCCAGGGGTATTCTACCTCTAAGCTATACCCTGAGCCCTTTTTAAAAATTCTTTGTTTTAAAACAGGTTCTCAATGAGTTGGTCCACAAACCATGATCCTCCTGTCTTAGTCTCTCAAATGCTGGATTACAAGCATGTCCCACCAATCCAAGCCCAGTTTGAACTTTATTTTTAATTTCTTTCTTTCTTTTTTTTTTTTTTTTTTGGTACAGGAAATTGAACCCATTCAAAAGTAGAGGCATTCTACCTTTGAACTACACTCCTAGCCCTTTTTATTAGGCTTATTTTTTTTTTGTAACAGGGCCTCACTAAGTTGCTAAGGGTCTTGCTGAATTGCTGAGGCTGACCTCAAAGCTATGATCCTCCTGTTTTAGCCTCCTACCATGCCTGGCACTGGTTTACTTTTTAATCAGGAAATCAGACTTTCACTTTTTTTTTAAAGGTTAGTTGACACAGCACAAAGTAAAAACTGAAGGAGAAAGGCAGAGAGAGAAGAGTCCATTGTGTGGGAGTGTGAGGACGCCCAAGGAAGAGAAACAAAGGTGTCATAGAGGAAGAAGGATGGGAGAATATGCCGCAAAGAATAGTTGAGAGACATTTTTGTGAATGGAGAATCCAAAAACTTACAGCACATTTCAAAACAATAAGCCAATAGGAGGGAAACAGGTGTGTGTGTGTGTGTGTGTGTGTGTGTGTGTGTGTGTGTGTGTGTGTTTAATGGTACTAGGGATTAAACCCAGGATCATTCTACCTTGAGTTTTAGCCCGAGCCCCCCTTTTTAAACTATTGAATCAGGGTCTCCCTAAGTGGCTGAAGGCCACATTAAATTGCTGAGGCTTGCTTCAAACTTGGAATTCTTCTGTCTCAGCCTCCCAAATACTGTGATTACAGGCTTGTGCTACCACATTCAGTTAGGAAGGAAACTTTTGAAGGAAGTAGAAAAGATATGTGGTGAAAGTCTCCATGGAGAATTCTGAGAAGTAACGCTTAGGGCTCTATGTTGCTTGAGGCAGAGGACTAAGTGGTTCACAGCCAGAGTGAACCAAAGATCTGTTTGCACAGGACATTTGCAGGTTACTTTGGTCATCATTTTACTCTTAAAGTGGTCCAGTCTAGACAAAAATGTTAACTGTTTGCTTGGAACTTCAGTATCTGTGCTTAAATCCTGTCACATCACTGTTGAGTGTTCTTGATCTTTCTGAGCTGGGCATAGTGGCACGTGCTTGTAATCTCAGTACTTTGGAGATGAAGCAAGGAGAAGATTAAATTTGTGATCAGCAACTTGTGAGGCCCTCTGTGACTTAGAGAGCTCCTATTTCAAATAAAGAATAAAAAATCAGTTTGGGAATGTACCTCAGAGGTAAAATGCCCCTGGGTTCAATCTTTTTCAGTACCAAAAATATTTTTTTAAAAAGTAGAAAACTCTCGCTGGCTTAAGAGACCCTGTTTTCAAATAAAAATATAAAATAGGTCTGGGAGTGTAGCCTGTATGTAGAAGGGTTCCATCCCCAGTAGTGAGAGAGAGAGAGAGAGAGAGAGAGAGAGAGAGAGAGAGAGAGAGAGAGAGCGCAAAGAAAAAAAAAAAGTAAAAATCTTTCTGAGCATTCACCTTATTTGCCGGGCTAATATGGCATCGTTTAATAACAGTATCTATTCAGAGAGTGTCATAAATATTGTATTCCATCAGATAAATCAGATAGAGAATTCTCTTAGAATACAAATTTAAAAGCTAAATAATGTCAATATTATTATCATCATTATTCTTGAAAGTGGGAGAGGTAAGAAGTGGGACTAAAACCCTGTTCTAAAACACTCTGACTCCCCTTCAACATTCTAAACCATTCACCACTTTTTCCTTCTCCCTTTCCACTTCATAATTCAGCTAGCTCATCTATTCTTCCTAATAGTTTCAAGTGTTATCTGTGTTCCACTGTTTCACCAAACTATAATTCTAACCTCCTAAAGCCAGTGGCCTTAAAATAATATTTACTTGGATGTCTTTCATTGTCATCTGAATTAGAAGAAAAATGATTGTTGTATATAGAAATAAAAATTTTAAAGCCTTAGTTTTGTGCCACTAACTTACTTTGGGATTTTTACAGGTTGTTAAAATGACCCTTTACTGTAATTGGGTCTAAAATCTAAAATCTATGAGCGTACATTATTAAATCAAAACAAAACAAAAAGTCCTCTTTCCTTCTAACTTTCCCTTCAATGCCAGTTTCTTGAATTTGATCTATTTTAACTTCTTAATTTTATCCATCCAGTAACCTTGGACTTATCTTTGATTTCTTCCTATCCTTTATCACCTTTATATAATCTATCATTGAGAGCCTCTACTTCCTTTAAAATATTTATTGACCTTTTTCTTTCTCTGGTTCCCGTCTTTGTCTTCCTATAGGTCTTCATTGCCTCAGCTCTGGTTTTATTTTTACTATCCAGTACTAGGGATTAAATTTAGGGGCATTCTGCCTCTGAGCTATACCCTCAGCCCTAGTTTTTATTCTTGATTTTGAAATAGGTTCTCACTAAGTTGCAGAGGGTCTTACTAAATAGCTGAGGCTGGCCTCAAACTGTCTCGGCCTCCCAAGTACTGGGATTAAAAGCATATGTCACCATCTGGCCGTGGTGGCACACGCTTGTAATCCCCACGCTTGGGAGGCAGAGACAGGAGGAACGCGCAGGTTTGAAGCCAGCCTCTCTGGCTTAAGAGATCCTGTTTCCAAATTAAAAAGTATAAAAAATAGATCTGGGAGTGTAGCCCGGAGGTAGAAGGGCTTCCAGGAACCCCAGTACCACCAAAAAAAGAAAAGAAAAGAAAAAGAAAAGCATATACCACGAAGCCTGGTTACCTTAGGTGCTCTTAAAGTACTATTTTGTTGGCTCTCATAATCTTGAGAGAATTATTATTTACATTTCACATTGGAGAATGAGAAGTCAGACAATAGCTCATATTTAAACAGCTCATGCAAGTGAGACTGAAACTCAGACGTGTCTGCCCAGCTCTCCACACCATTCTTGCCGGTGTTTGATACAACCCGGCGACCCCAAATCTGCCCTTTTGACTGCACATCCTCTGTTCTTGTAGCCTCTCAAAAGACAGGGTCAATGTCTACACACAATGTTGGGCAACATCGTACTAGGATGGGGGTCTGTTAGGTATAAGATAGACATGAGCAGGTGGCTAAAATGGAGGAAATCCTGAAGCACCTGGAGGAAGAGGCAAAACAGGTCCTCGGAAGTGAACACAGGTACAGTAAGAAAACTGCAGGGCGGTCCCGAGACTATACCGCCTGCGCGGCCTCACTCAGACCCCTCCCGGTGGGAAAGGGCAGAGACCATGTGGATTCATGAAGCTGAGGACAGAACACTCAGAGACACACATGCACACACGCACTCACATGCACGCACGCACACATACACGTACACTCACACGCACACATATTGGGGGAAAGGTTTCCAAGCTGAATAAATCTTGCCCTGTGAAAGACTTCATGCCATTTCCCACTCCAGTAAACAAATTGCTTCAGACCCTCTCTCTGGAGTGGAATTCTGTTCCATGCCACTTCTCACCCTGGGAAGGAGCCCTTTCTGAACGCTATCACACAACATGGCTCTTTCTCTGGAATGTAACCACCCTTTGCGACAGCCTTCTTTTATTACTTTGTCTTCACTTCCTTAAATAAACATCTTATATTTTCTGTTTGTGCTTTCTGTTTGAAATCTCAGGAAGCAAGGACTGAAGAAGAGAGGAGTACCCTGTAACCGTTATAGGTGAAAAAATATTACCTAGTAACAGGTCTGGAGCAAAGAATAGGACAGATAGAGAAAGTGGAATTAGGCAAACAATAGGGGTGCTCTAAGCCATCCAGCCAGGGTCAGGACAGACAGCAGGTCAAACATGTGAGGAGAGAAAGGCAGGCCAGAGAGAGAGAGGAGCCTGATGCTGCTAGAGCCCCAGCACCACAAGTTCTTTGGTTATCCTCCCTAGGTCTCCCTAGTTCAGGGAAACTACTTTAGAAATTACATGAGATTCTAATTATGAGGAGAGACCTGATGAGCTATGGCAAAATATTGGCTTACTCAGAGGACATTTTTGTTCATATTTACAAGAAATAGCCTTTTTTTTTTAGATATAGTCCAGTCCATGGTCCAAAGACCAAAGTCAATGGGGTCGTCTGGCCAGACTTAGACGTGTGGGAGGATGGAATACAGATGAACTGTGTTAATTGTTAAGAAGGAGTGTTATCTTAAGACTTTTCATTTAACCTCATATTTTACAACTTGAGATAAAGGATGAAGAAGGGACATTTCCAGGTCTCTTAGCTGCCAAGACCAGCATTCCATCATAATCCTAAACTTCTATTAAGAGTATCCCGAAATCCTAGTACTTGGGAGGCTAACACGGCAGGATCACAGGTTCAAGGACAGCTTCAACACATAGTAAGACTTTTAGCAACCTAATAAGATCTTGTTTGAAAACAAAAAGGCCTGAGAATATAGCTAAGAAGTAGAATACCCCTGAGTTCAATTCCTAGTACTATAGCCTATCATGTTGTTTGGAAGATTGACTGCCATTTTATGGTAGTTAAGGATTAAAGACTTTTTCTTTTATAAAACTAGACTTGTATTAGTATGGTCACTGACAGAAAATACTTGGTATAAGGCTATGCAGTCCAATTTGTTTAACACTAGCAATGTGTGGCTATTCAAATTTAAACTGATTGAAATTAAATAAGCTTAAAATTTGTTTCCTTATTTACACTAGCCATATTTCAAGTACTCAGCAGCTACATGGCTAGGAGCTACCATATTAGACAACACATATATAAAGCATTTCCATCAGTGCATAAATTTCTATTAGACAAGGCTGGTTTATAGTATTCTTTAGGGAAAGGGATACCTGGAGATTCAATCCAATGACAGTCTACCTCTAAAATATAACCCCAGCCCAATTTTATTTCTTATTTGGAAATAGGGCCTTACTAAGCTGCCCAGGCTCACTTCAAATCTGCAATTCTCCTGTCTCAACTTCCCAAATACTGGGGTTACAAGCATGTGCTACCACACCTGGCTTTAGTTTATAGTATTCTTACTTACAAATTTTGTACATTAGCCTGTAATCATGCAACACAGTTGTGAATTTCATTTACCACTCATATAGCATGTGGTTGTGAACTTCATTATTGAGTTTATAAAATTGTTGCCAGACTAAAAAGAATGACAGATAATTTACATTTCAACCACTAGGGTCTACATGAGTCTTTTTATTCCTCTTCAATATTATTACATCAACATGCTACTTTTTCTAGTTAGAAATATATATTTGAAGATTTTTTTTAAAAATTTTACTTTCTCTGCTTTTATTTTCAGTTTAAATTCCTACTGTTTACTTGAATATGATAAACTAGACTTTCATAAAGGGGATATGATATTTAGATTAAATGTTACACAAAATTAAATTTAATTTGCGATTGAGTATTTAACTGTTAAGATATAGATTCTAAGAATTATGCTTCTTTAACATGTTATTAAAATGAATCTATTAAAAACACTTAGAAAATTTCAAATCCTTAAATACATGGTATCTGTTAGAGTTTGTTCTTTGCCCTAGTTGGCATTTGAAGTTAGAAGATCGGTGCTAGGATCCTAGTTAGAAACCCTCGAAGGACTGTCTAATCCAGTTTCAAGACTTACGATGAATGAATCCTGATTCCTTCCTTGAGAAACGAAGCCACCTGCTAAATATGTTGCCAAAAGGATGAAAAAATTGCAAAGATGAAATCCTATAAGTAATTTTACATGAAGATTAAGACAGCTTCCCAGTTACCTTTATCCACTTAATTTTAGAACATACGAAGAAACAGGAATATAAACACAAATCAGAATGGTTACTAAGAGTTGAGTTTTGTTAGAACTTTAGGATAAAACTAAGAATTATGGCCACTTTAAAAATAAAAACGAACAATGATGCCTCTGATGCATGTGTTTCTGTTTTCCTTCCTGAAGTAAATGGGAACTTTTGTTTTATATTTTCATTTTTTCACATATGGAGGCAGTTTTCATTTAGAAGTTTTGTTGGGGTGCTCTTTTGTCGGTAAATTCTCCTCCTTCCACATGAAAGGACATTTTAAAAAATAGGAAAACGATATTATGGAAGAAATAAAGGAAAGTTAAAAATTCACTATCTGTTAAATTGTGGGGTAGGTGTGCTCATCTGGATGAGGAGACTCCCGGAGAGAAAGGCAAGCGTGTGTTCTGCAGGCCACGTGGGTTTATGCTGTTTCCCTTGGCAATGCCTCCTGGTGTCATGCTAGAACTTCATTTTAGCAAATGCATGATTTCAAACTCCATCCGTATTAGTGCATGTGTTTCAATGCCAAAGGAGGAAAATATGCTATAATAAAGCCCAGGTGCCTTTTGGTATGACTTTAAATTGTTTAATTCAGCAACTATGCACTAATAAAATGATACCTATTTTTTTACTCAAATTGGCAGCAAGTAAGGAAAGACTTTCTATCATAAAATACCAACATCAGTGTTCTAAGACAGGACCTTTGTGTAATCTGCAAGAAAGAAACTGTTCTTGAAACTTGTATTTATTTTTCACTCATAAGTGTGCTTATTATTTAAATCACAGAATGGAGTACTATTTGATACTCCTTTTTCCATAATTAGATTTTTTCATATAATAAACATTTGGCTTAACCATTTCTATCATTCCCCTGTAAAACAATTTTCTTACGAGACTCATAAAGTAACCAATTTTTAAGAAAGAGTTCAGTAAAACCAGCAGTGACTGAATAAACACAAAAGCATGCATGTTGTAGGTTATATATTAGTTGAAAGGTAAAAAGGAACAGCACTTGGAAAACTGTCTTCACTGTTTTTCTGTATTTATGTCATTAAAAAAAAATTGATGAAATGGGAACTGGTGTCTTATTCTACCTTTAAGCCATTACAAATGGCACTACCTGGCAATATCCGGATGCTATTTTTCATATTTAAAGGGATTGTCCTATACATTTCTGTAATAAGTCAAAAAACTGCCACAATTATTTTACTCCTGTTGGCCCCTGTACGTTCTGTTCTGTTTTACAATTTCTGCTCCTTTGTAGAACTCTACAAACAAGGGAAGACCCAGCAGCTAATGTCATCCTTTCCCCAACCTGAGTGCCTGAGAAAAGCTTTCCCAGGACTCTTGCCCTCACATCTGTATTCCCATTACCGGGGATGTTTTTCTGTTTTAAATCACCAAGTTCCCAATTTATTTTTGGAGAGAAGACTGAGTAAATTTTGTATTACTGTATGAATCGTGTACCTGCATGTTATTATTAAATTATAAATATAATTCAATTATTATGTAGATCTAATGGTATGCTTATATTACATTAGTTAACAGGTTGTATGGGTAACTTCTACTAAATTTATATTTAAGTGCTATAATAAGCGTTACTCACTTATACCCATTTTAAGGTTATATAGTTGTTGAGATAAAGACACCTAATCATATTCCTATAATTTCTGCATAATTTCAGGTTTATCCCTGTTTGCTCTTTTAATTACTTAATAAGTTATATTTATTATTTTAGTTTGTATTCACCCATATGTCCCCATATCAACATTATTGGCCATGGTTAATAAATCTGTCTATATTTTTCCCCCATGTACAGAATGGTAGTCTATGTTAGTGACTCTTAAATTTAGATGTTTATAAGAATCACCAAGCCGGTGTGGTGGCGCACGCTTGTAATCCCAGCATTCGGAGGCTGAGATCAGAGGATAGTGCTTCGCAGACAGCCTCAGCTACTTAGTGACCCTCTGCAACTCAGTGAGACCCGGTTTCAAAATAAAGAATAAAAAATAGGGCAGGTGGTGTAGCTCGGAGGTCGAATGCCCCTGGGTTCCATCACCAGACCTGCAAAAAAAAAAAAAAAAAAAAAAAAAAAAGAATCACCTATTATAGGGTTTTAATTATTTTTATGTTTATGTATGTTTAAAATACAGCTAGAGATATTTTCTTCCTCTTTGGTGATATTGGATTTAGGCATTTGTAAATGAAAAAAGTTCTATATATTTTTTATCATTTCCTGATCTATGTCTGTGGGAACCCAAATTAGGTTGGATGCAACAAATCCAGGCCTTCTTCTTAGCCATGTCTCAATCAAATGTCAATATTCCTCAATTCAAACTAACAGTCAAGAGTCAGTTATGATTCATTTTTGTTTCCCTTGATTCTAGCAGTATTTTTAATACAATAGAAATTAAATAATTTTTGTTTTCATTAATTTGTTAAAACCCTACTCCTCCATTTATAAGAATAGTTGCTTTTCACAGGAACTTTCTTTTTTAAGAAATTATGTTTAGCCCAGTGCAGTGGCACACACCTATAATCATGGTACTTGGGAGGCTAAGACAACAGGAGGATCATTGCAGGTTCAAGGCCAACCTAAGTAACTTAATGAAACCCTATTTCAAAACAAACAATTAGAAGGACTGAGGGTGTAGCCCAGAGGTAGAATACTCCTAGTGTCAATTCCTAGAAATCATATTTAAATGAAAACTCAAAAGTATTAATTTCTGACTAAAAAGAATTTTTATTTTTCTCTAGAATTAAAAACCAAGGGTTTATGAATTGTCAACAACGTGAAAAAGACTGAGAAAGGGAAACAAAACAAAACAAACCTTGAGTAGAATTGTTAACAGGTCTTGCCAATTTAAGACCAATTAGAAAAAAAAAATTTTAAAGTTCCATTTGGTTTTCTAAAATTTTATGTAACTTTCTAGATCCATACCAAAGTGAAATTATCAGTAGTCTCAGAGTCCACTGGAATTTTAAATTCTGAAAAATAGCAGAGAAATAATAAAGAATAGAAAAAAAAGTCAGTGAAAATAATTTTCCTCTTCTCTTTTCCTCTAAAGGCTTCTCATTCAGGCAGAGAAAGGATTGAGTGAGAGACACAGGGCTGACCCCAGAGAGGACAGGACAATGACTCCACTCCCCACTACTTGGAATCCATTCTCAACCTTTGTCCACTGAAGAAGGCTATTATGAAGCTTTCTTTTATTGGGCTTTTGAACAATTGCTGTACATTTGCAAGGGAACGATTTTCAATACTCCCAAGTTAAAGCCCTAGAGAAGGCAATATTGATCTTCTTCACCTGGCACCGATTTATTTTTCTTTTGGAGCCCTTTCTGTCTTTTCTTGAGCTTCTAATTCTTACTCAGAGCTTTTTGCTTCCTTTAAGGTGCCTCACATTTTCTTTTAAAGTCCTTCCTTCATTCTTCAATAGCCATCTTCTCTGTCTTCTTTGCTTTTACTCCAAAGATTCATTCTTTTTCTGAGTAATTTCAGCCAATTACAGATGTTACCTAGTTAATTTATAATTATATAAAACCAAGATTTAAAGCACTCAATGTTTTTAAATAAGAGATTTGTCACTGAAGCAAAGCCCAGTTTTTTTATTGCAAATACTTTTTTTACCCATATTATAGACATCTTTCCATGCCAGTATATATAGACTTTCTTCAATTTAATAACCATGTTATTCTCTTAAGTACATGATGTGATGCTCAGTTTTTTTGTTTCTTTAATGACAAATCTCATCATCACTATCTTAGTTATAAATCACTTATATTGAATGAAAATTATATTTCAGCCACTACTCAATGCCAGATTCCTTATGTGTGTTAACTCTTGGTCATCATAATAGCTGCCCTTCTAAGCAGATGATATTGGGGGCCTCATATTGCATGTGAGAAAATTGAGGCATAGATAAGGTAAATAATTTGCCTAAAGTCACCTTTACAATAAGTGGCAGAAACAAACAGAAAGAATGCCTTCAGAGCCTATCTTGGAGGTGATCCACACACTATTGGTTGTTCTCATTTTTTTGCCCTTGTGCAACTTCAAAGAATGCAGAGAAGAACACCATATGTGTCAAAATTTGGCATTATGTATAGTTTTTCATAATCTCTTTATAAAAAACACATGTTTTTACAGTAGAAACTCCAACATATAGAAGGACAACATAAACTCATAGAATCTCCAAGTTTGAAAAACTTTAAAGTAGATTCATTAACATTTGAGTTAATGATGGGCCACATATTCCATGTATGACAGTCCTTCATAAAATAATATTGCCTATTGACATTACAGCCATCTTAGTTCATGCAATTACATTCTATGATGTGGGAATAATAATGACAAAATTGGCTAACAATGCATTTTTCAGAACTATCCCTGTCATTAAGTGATGTATGACTATGATTTAGTGGAACGGTAACAATTGTGTGCATCAACCATTCATGTTCTCGCTTGCTCTGTAATTCTCAGAGAATGTATTCAGTACCTTCTTATGCCATTACATGTTTCTACATTATATAATATTTATTTGTCTATGCCCTTGATGGCCCACATTTGACTTATGGATCTTTTTTTTTATTATGCTGAGAATTGTTGAAAACACTGGTACTGTTATGGCTGAATTATCCCACTGTTTTGATTTATAGCATTTTCTTTTAAACAGGAGCAAAATTTATTGGAACTTTCCCCATATCAGACACCTACAATCCAGATGATGATAAAATATATTTCTTCTTTCGCGAATCATCTCAAGAGGGCAGCACTTCAGATAAGACCATTCTTTCTCGAGTTGGAAGAGTTTGTAAGGCAAGGCATTTTTATTTATTTATTTTACTTAAGGCATATGTGTTTATGTTGGAACAATTAGCCATGCAATATCAAAATGAAAACCAATGTCTATTATTCATAAAGTTGTAGGATAGATTCAAACTATCATTATGTATGTAATTTTGTGAGATCCATAAGTTAAAAAAAGTCAAATGTTTTAAATATTACAAGTTATTTTGCAGTGCTGAACTGTCCCCCTGATATGAGTTACACCTTTTAGAAGTTTATTTCTTTCAGTGAGGGGCTGTATCTTTACTAGTTATTGGTATTCCCTGTAAGATCACTACATGGTCCTGATCCAGGAGGGTTAAAATGTTATCATACAATGTTAAACAGTCTTGTTTTAGAAATACAAGTAACTTAACATAATCACCAGAGTAACTTAAACACTTCAATAATATTCTGTATATTATCAAACTACACATCACATGTAAAATTATATATTATACATGGACAAAACAAAATATGCTTATATTTTTACTATATTAAATATTTTCTAGACAACTAATCTAGATTAAGTTCTGAGAGAAATAAAGAGGAAAGAATAAACAGGCATAGTGGCACATGCCTGTAATCCCAGTACTTGGGAGGCCTGGACAGATCAAGGGTAGCCTCAGTAAGCAGTGAGACTCTCATTGAAAGACCATGTCTCAAAAGAAAAAAAAAAAAATTGGGCTGGGCGTTTACATTGGAGATAAAATGCCCCTAGGTTCAATCCTCAGTATCACAAAAGAAGAAAAAAAAAACCGAAAACATATATTTTGAAGAACACTGCAATTTAATTTTAATATTGCCATTTAATGTAAATTATAGTTAACTGGAGAAACTATTAGACACTTTCATTTTGTGTCATTGGGGCTTTCATTTAATAGAATGCAAGCTTTATAGAATAATAATTCTTCTGGAATCATATATCTTTATTTCAGCATATTTTTGCCTAGATTTACATTTATATAAAACAACATTTTTATAGACATACACTTTCAGCATAAACTCAGCTATTAAGAGCAAATGCTGTTAAGTTAATAAATACTCTCAGTGGGAAGCTCTCTTTGGTCTTGTGAAAACTTTTCATTTTCTTCTATCACTTTTTGTTTCAATCTGTACCCTCAGGCTTCTGAACACTTTCAGAGAAAGAAATACAAATCATCATTGCACTTAAAAGTGCTAATGAAAACATGGCTTTTGAATGAGTCCAACTTGAAAGTCCAGATACTTCCTTACCTAGTATCCCAGCCAATCATGCTTCTTACACTGATCCCCTAAGCCCCCAGGGGACAGAGTCTCCAAAAAAAAAGCATCCTCATTCTTTCAGAGTCTAAGAATGCACAGTAATTTCTCTTGAAGCCTCTTGCATAGAGATGAATGGACATTGCTTGGAGTAGTCTTAGTGTGTTAGTGTATTGAAGCATGCTTATAACAACAGCATTCTGACCCTGAAAAGTGGTGCCATAGATTGGCATTATCTGTATAAATGAACTATGTTAAATATGTCATAAGATACTTACAATTAATTAAATATATATTCAAGAGTCACTTTCCGATGAACATATATACCAAGATAGTGTGTTTGTGAGTCATTTCATGCTTATTGCTTGATAGACCTAATACATTTGATTGAAATCCACTTATAACAAAATCATATTTTTATCTTAGCATAAATACAAAGCTGATTTTAGAGGTAGACATATATCTTAAAGTTTAGTTGTTTTACTTATAAATTTCTTCTTCTTCTTCTTTTTTTTTTTTTTTGGTGGTACTGGAGTTCCTGGAAACCCTTCTACCTACGGACTACACTCCCAGACGTATTTTTTATACTTTTTTATTTGGAAATAAGGTCTCTTAAGCCAGTGTGGCTGGCTTAGAACCTGCGCAATCCTCTTGTCTCCGCCTCCCAAACGCGGGGATTACAAGCGTGCGCCACCATGCCCAGCTATACTTACAAATTTCTATATTAGAAGTGTAGCCTAGACTTTAATCACCAATCATGAAATATTTCATTTAAATTATGAGCAAATGCCTATAGAATTGAGAAGGCACAGAAAACTGTAGTGAGTTTTCCAACTTAAAAAAAATCTGAGACCACACGGCAAGATTTTGTCATACTATTGTTCATTTGTTCTTGAATAAAAAGCTAACAAGTTGTGCGATAAATAAGGACATGTGATAGATGAATTTACTTTGCAAAAACATCGATTCTTCACTCATTAGTATAGCTCTCCACTTTGTCACTCTTTTAAGTGAGCATTTTCAGAATTTCTCACTATACATGTGATCCATTGGCCAAATGCTTATAATATTTGGTTCTAATTTTGTTTTGCAATTTCTTAATTAGAGCAATTCTGCCCTTGCTTATAAATTTTATTTGAGAAGTTAGAATTAAATTGTTAAAAAATTAAGCATTTTTAGGTACATATTTTAATTATATTAAAAATGACTTAAAAACTTAAAAAAAACTTGTATGTGCTATGTCCTACAAAACAATAGCAAATTTAATAATTTCTAAAAACTTGGAATTGCTTTTGCTCTTATTTTCCCATAAAAATAATAAATTGGTTCCCCTGACATTATTTAGCAGTTATCCCTTACTTTGTTTTTAAAACCCCTAAATGTGATCATAATATTGCTTTTCAGACAGACAGGTAATATTGTCCTATATTTTAGAAATATCTTCATGTCTGTTTTTTAGACATTATATCTTTTTATGTTTGTTACCAACTGTTAGTAAATTACCTTAAAATAATAAATTGGTCTTAAACTTTCAACTTTAATAAAATGATGGATGATATTATTAGCTAATCTATATTTAATAGTTTAGGATCATAGAATATGAGAGCACTTGGGATAAATTGGAGTTAAGTACTTGTGGTTACCTGGGTATGGTGGTGCACGCTTGTAATCCCAATACTTGGGAGGCTGAGATAGGAGGATCACAGGTGTGAGGACATCCTAAGCAAGTACTGAGACTCTCATCCACCTAATGAGACCATGTTTCCAAATAAAAATAAAATAGGGCTGGAAGTATGAGTTGGAGGTAGAATGCCCCTGGGTTCCATCCACAAAACAATAAATAATAATAATAATAATAATAATAATAATAATATTGCCTTTCTACTTTTGACAAATGATATCAGAATGCAAGCCTATATATGAAAAAATGAGTTGATAGTTATGAGAAAAGATATAAGAAGGAAGAAATGTTAGAATTAAGATTAACCACCATATGCTTTACTGAGCTTATCAAGTTTTATAGTAATGTGGAAGTCTTGTATAATATTTTTCCACCAGCATTTTCCACAGTACATATTTGGAAATATTCCAAGTTTTTTACTTCTTTTCACTGTTGTTTGCTTTATTTTTAACTGAATAATTTATCACAATGAAAACTGCTGACAATTTAAGAGATCTCTACTTCTGACATTATTAAACTAAACAAAATGTTAAATTGATTTGTAAAAATATCTGCCAAAGCTATTACTATTAGACCAAACAGGACAGTGATGAAGGAAACAGGCTAGGTGAGAAGGGAGTTTTGATAATAGGGAAATATCACACAAAAACATTATAAAGGAATTTTTACAGAAGAAGAATAAATGTTTTTAATTTTGTAAGCCATTTACTGTCATTTCACTGTTTCGGAAACAGCAACAAAATCTAAAATAAGTTTTGTGCCATACTAGGCAAGTCATGTAGATAAGAAGCCACTATCTATTTTCTTTAAAAACTTAGTAAGCCAGGCATGGTGGCATATGCTTGGAAGACTGAGACAAAGATCACAGGTTCAGGGCTAGCCTCAGCTATTTAGTGAGATCCTCCACAACTTAGTGAGTTCTTGTTTCAAAATAAAGAATAAAAATAGGGCTGAGAGTATAGCTTGAAGTTAGAATGTTCCTAGGTTCCATCTCTGGTACCACAAAATAAGTGAATAAGTAAACAGTAAATAACTTCCAGTAAGCTGGGCATGATTTGGCAGGCCGGTAATCTCAGTACTTGGGAAGCTGAAATAAAAGTATCCCAGGTTAGAGTCCAGCCTCAACAATGTAAGGAGACTCTAAGCAATCTAGTGAGGCCCTGTTTCAAAATAAAACAAAACAAAACAAAACAAAACAAAAAAATTAAAAGGAATGTGATATAACTTGAAAGTAGAATGTCCCTTAATTCAATCTCCAGTAACATACACACTCATACACACACCCCAACTGAAGATAATTGTCATATAAATGAATACAATTTAACATGATATAATACAAACTGAGAACTCAAGTTTAAAATTAAATATTAAATATTTTTGAATTCAGTAAAAAAATTAAATATTTTTGAATTCAGTAAAATTCAAAAATATTATGTAAAGGAAGTGGTGCTTAAATTTAGTTCTATAAGGAGAACAGGACTACAGTAAGTAAAGGAATGAGGACATTTTAGGAGACATAGTAATAAGACATTTTTTCCCCATAGGACTGTGAATTCTTTTAACTGATTTGAGAAGTGTGTTTGGGAAGCAGTGTCTTTGAGATTAGAGTAGCTTATTGGATAATAAGAAGTCTTAAACTAATTCTTGTAGGCAATGAGGAGTTATAAAATATTTGAGACAGAGAAGTAGCGAGGTAGGTAGATCTCTTTAGCAATATTTTCAAGAATGTATCTGTATTGAAAAATATTTGTAAATAGGATGCCCATTGGGTCAAAAGAAAATAGAAATAGAGAGATAAAGTTAAGTTCAAAGATTTTTTTTTTTTTTTTTGCAATACTAGGAATTGAACTCAGGGGCACTCTACTTCCAACCTATACCCCAGCCCTAGTTTTTATTCTTTATTTTGAAACAAAATCTAAGTTGCAGGAGGCCTCACTAAGTAGCTCAGGCTGGCTGTGAACCTGTGATCTTCCTGTCTCAGACTCCCAAGAACTGAAATTACAAGCATGCTTCTTCCTTCCTTCCTTCCTTCCTTCCTTCCTTCCTTCCTCCCTCCCTCCCTCCCTCCCTCCCTCCCTCCCTCCCTCCCTCCCTCCCTCCCTCTCTCTCTCTCTCTCTCTCTCTCTCTCTCTCTCTCTCTCTCTTTCTTTCTTTCTTTCTTTTTTGGAATACTGAGGATGGAACCCAGGGCCATTCTACCTCGAAGCTATACCCCCAGCCTTATATTGTTGTGGTTGTTTTGCAGTACTGGGATGGAACCCAGGGGCATTCTACCTTTGAGCTACACCCCAGCACTATATTTTTATTCTTTATTTTGAAACAGGGTCTCATTGAGTTGCAAAGAGCCTCACAAATTAGCTTAGGCTGTGTGCGAACTGCAAACCCCGAACCTCCTGTCTCAGCCTCCCAAATGCTGGGATTATAAGTGTGCGCCACCACGCCTGGCTCAAGATTTTTTTTTAATGTTTCGCTTTAATTAAAAATTTTTGTTGGTGCATTGTAGTCACACATCTTAATAGAGTAAAAGATGATAGAGGCATACATGCACACATCACCCAATTCCCACCCCGTTTCCTCCTTCTCCCTCCTCATGTTTGGCTTAGTGATTGACTTTGATACAAATTTTCTTTGAAAATAGAATCTACTTGCAGATTTCTTTTTTTTTTTTTTAATTTTTTTATTTTATTTTTTTTTATTTTTAATTGGTGCACTGTATTCATACATCATAGTGGGATACATACTTTTGTAGACATACATGCACACATTGCCCAGTCAGTCCCCACCCGATCCCCACCCCATTCTCTCCCTATCCCTCCCTCCCATGCTTGGCTTAGTGATTGACATCTAATATTATAGCAATTTATCAAAAATTAAAAATGATAATCTCACATAACAGTTTCATTTGTCTGATACCAAGCTTTTGATGACTTAAAGATAACATTTCAATATTTCTTTTTGCTTTCTTTCTTACCAGAGAATCTATTTTTTCTATTTTTTAGGTGAAACTATCATATATTTATATATTTATTTTTCAGAAAAAAATCTATCCTAATATGGAATATGGACTCTAGGTACCCACAACGATCTTGAAAAAGAACAAAGCTAGAAGATGTATATTTTCTGATTTCAAACCATATAAAGCTACAATAATTGAAACAGTGTAGTACTATTCTAAAGGCAGATATATAAACCATTGGAGTTAAATAAAAGCCTAGAGCTAAATTCTTCCCTATATTGTCAAGTTATTTTTGACAAGGTTTCCATGAACATTTGGTGGGGGAAATAATCATCTTTTAACTAAATATTGTTGAATAATAATTACATGGAAAAGAATAAAATTGGACCCTTACCTAATCCCATATACAAGTATTAACTCAAAATAGATAAAAGACCTAAATATAAATCTTAAGACTATAAACTTTTAGAAGAAAATCTGGGTCATAAAACCTCACAACATTGAAATTGGCAGTGATTTCTTGGTTATGATTTCAATGGCACAGGCAACAGAAGAGTATACAAACTCCCTAAAAAATAAAAAACATATTGTATATCCAAAGACAATGTAAACAGAGTTAACAGTTACTAATAGAATGGGATAAAATATTTCCAATTGCTATATCTGAAGGTATATTAATATTCCAACTAGAAATCCTAAAAATTAACAACAATAAAGGCAAACAATACCCTTTACAGATAGGTAAAAGACTAACATAAATAATGAATCTCCACAGATAACCAATCTTAGTTGTCTGTTGGATGGAAAATCTTGTTTCTCTAGTTCTGATGTGTGTTACCTATTTCTTCTTTGTAGTTAATCTCTTTGAGTATTTTCTCTAGTGCTGGTTTTGAAGACATAAATTCCTTCAGTTTCTGTTTGTCATGGAAGCTTCTTATTTCTCCATCTAATTTGATAGAAAGTTTTGCTGGATAGGAAATTTTTGGCTGGAAGTTGTTTTCTTTCAAAATTGGGAATATGTTACTCCAAGCCCTTCTGGCTCTCATAACTTGGTTTGGGAAGTCTGGAGTGATTCTAATTGGTTTGCCTCTGAATGTCACTTGGCCCTTTGTTTTTGTTGCCTTTAAGATTCTCTGCTTGGCTTCCACATTGGTCATTTTGATAATTATGTGGCGTGGGGATCCTCTTCTCCGATCCTGTCTAAAGGGAGTTCTATACGTTTCCTGGACCTGTGTATCGACCTCTTGCTCTATGTCTGGAAAATTTTCTGCTATTACTTCCTTGAAGAGATTGTTGATCCCTTTGGTTTCACTTTCTTTTCCCTCCTCTATTCCAATTATTCTTAGGTTAGCTCTCTTAAAATGGGCCCATATTTCTTCAATATCAGATTCCTGCTGTCGGATATTTTTTCCTAGATTAGAAACTATGCGTTCATTTTTGGAATGATCATCTTCTAAGAGCGAGATTCTGTTCTCCATGTGGTCTAATCGGTTGTTTGTGCTTTGAATTGAGGCCTTTACTTCATTAATTGCATCCTTTATCTCTTTTTGGCTCTCTCTGAGTTCTTTTCGAAGCACCTCTATTATTTCTACAGTTATTTTCCTGATTTGATCTTCTAGAAATCTCTGATTTTCTGTTTTACCGGGTTCTGATGTTGTGGGGTTGTGAGCATTCATTGCTCCAGTATTATTCCTCTTTCCCATGATTTCGGAAGTTTGTGCCTTCTCTGGGTTCTTCCCTTGGGTCACTATGACTTCACTTAAGGTGCTCTGGATCTCGAGTCAGTAGTATCTCAGACCCCACTACTCCTTTACTGGGTTGTATCACAGAGTCTCCGACCCAGAGAGTCGATAGAGGCTGCTTTAGACTGTGGGGGGTGCCAGGTTGCACGTTCTCCTATGGTGTGATATCACTGCCACCGCCCCTCTCCCACTGGGTCAAGTCCCAGTGAGTACAGTACTGGGATTTCTCTGCTGTGGCCCACAATTTGACTCACTGTTCTTGAGTACGCAGATGTAGCTGTACTGAATTCGGTGAATTCGGTGCTGTTGCCGCCGGTGGCAATATGGCGCCGCTGCTACGCCCTCGGCTATGGGGCTGGCGTTTTTTTTTTTTTTTTTTCTTGGTTTTGATTTCTACTCTGAATCCCTGCAGCGTGTGCTGAGCTCAGCCACTGGGAGCTTTTGATGCCCTCTGCGCCGAGAAATCCCGCCTGGCTGTTCCGCAGCGGCTCCCCTTGGCTTGCTGTGGCCGTCCCATGAATTCGCCGGTGCCGCCAGCAGTATGGCGCTGCTGCCGCGTCCTCGGGCGTGAGGATCTCCTCTGTGGCTCTGTTCTCAGTCCGCTTTCTCTCTGGAGTCTGGTGATTTTTTTTTTGTTTCTCTGGTGATGTTGTTTTCTGGCTTTGAAAGGCGCTGATTTTGTGGTAATGAAGATTTGTTGTTAGCGGGGCTCTTAAGCCCCGCTTTTCTCGGTCGCCATCTTCCCGGAAGTCCTCTACTTGCAGATTTCTACAAGCTCTGTAATCACCATTCTGTTATTAACTGCTGTTAATAGAGTAATGCTGTCTAATGGAGCTCTCTGTGGTGATGATAAGATTAAGATTCTGTGTCTTCAGTCTCCCATAGAGTCACCACAGGACTGTTAGTGTTGAAATACGCCTAGCATGAATGAGGAACAGGATTGTTAAAACATTTTAACTTGTCCTTGCCTCTATCTCAGGGAGGATTTTTACCTCATAGATAAGAATTATATTCTTGGTAATTGTGGTTTCTAGAAGACAGTACATGGATCAGAAAAAAAAATGTGCAAAGAGACACAGTCTGCAGTGAGAGAAGATGCACCCAAAGCACTTTAGGGAAACAGATGATCTCTTTGGATATGTTGAACTTGGTGTAGTGTAGCTCTGGATGTGCTGTCATATTAGCTACTTGAAAATATGCACCTGAGGCTCAGGAGTGTCTGGACTCATGGATTTGAAAATCACGATTATCTTGAAGTCCTAGAAGCGTCTGAAATTGCTCAGAAAGATTTGTGGTATAAGATCAAACGCATCAGAACCCTAGGGGAAAAACATTTAAGAAAGCACAGGGAAGGCCATGGTGGCACATTCCTGTGATCCAAGTTATTGGAAGGCTGAGACGAGAGCATCTCAGATTTGAGACCAACCTTGGCAATTTAGTGAGATCCTCAACAATTTAGTGAGATTGTGTTTCAAAATAAAAAGAAAATAGGACGGAGGGTATGACATGGAGGTAGAATACCCCCATCCGAGGTTCAATTTTTAATATCACACACACACACACACACACACACACACACACACGCACGCGCACACACACTCACACACATACACTATAGCACAGAGAAGTATCCACACGGGCAATTGAAAAAAATTGTTGGATGAGTAGTTGGAAAATTGGAAAGGAGTATTGTCTCAAGCCAAGGAAAAAGATTGTTTCAAGAAGAAAGCAGTCGTCAGTGATACCACGCACCAAACAAAGTCAAGATTATAACTTATAGCCAGGTATTAAATTGGACAGTAAGGATATCATCAATGACCTTTTCCCTAATGATAAAAACATTCCACTTGAAATCAGATGTAGATTATATTTTGTTCTTAACCTAGAAAATGTAGACACCCATTTCTCCCATGGCTATTTTACTGAGTAAATATAAAGCTTAAATAAAAGCATAAGAATTTGGATATGACAGATATTCAGGAAGGTATTGAAAACAAGGGTGACTTAGATTTATATTTTTGAGGATGTAATCTATTATGAGAAATATAGACAAAGAATATAAATACTTGGTCATATTACAGTGAATTCCATGCAAAAATCACACATACACATCATAGTACACACTTCAGGAGTCAGGTGACCCTAATGGTGATTAGGACTGGAAGAAGATGGTGATGGTGATGGTGGTCGCCTGTGTGGATGCTAAGGGGTTAGGGATAGGTTAGTTACCAAAAGTTATTGGGAAGAAATGACATTTTATTACTGTTACTGGTTGAAACTACTATTAATATGTTGTCCTCACTTTAAAGAATATTTGTACCTTGAGAATGAATCTTACTTCTGCAGCCAGTCAAAATCATTCAGAACTACCCTCACAGAGAGTTTTATTGGACAGCACTATGGTGAAAATTTTGTGAAGAATTTGAAAAATGTAAATTTTGGTTAAGAGATATCAATGAGGAAAGACACTATAAACTAGATAAATTGACTTGGAAGATAATTTCCCATGGCAGTATTGATCAATAACAGCCTGACAATGCATATCTTCATCTAAAGAATTCTTCCAAAGTGTTTGTCATTTTAATGGTAGAGCACATTCCCTAAGGATTTAATTTTCAGTAAGATCACAGATTTCCGGTCAAACTATTTAAAATGTTTTTGAAACTGAAGCACGTAGCCTTGAGTCCTTGAACAAGCTCCATATTTCCTTGATTTTATTAAACAGTCAATATTTTGAATCTCTAAATGGTGCTGTTAACACCCCGGAGATCTCTCACAGATGATAAAAACAGATCTTTCTGTTGAGGTATTCATAGTTTTCTTTTCTTTTTTTTCTTTTCTTTTTTTTTTTTGTGTGGTACTGGGGGTGGAACCCAGGGGCTTATCTACCTCTGGGCTATACTCCCAAGCCTGTTTTACACTTTATTTGGAAACAGGGTCTCACTAAGTTGCTGACAGCCTCACTCAGTAGCTGAGACTGGCTTCGAACCTGTGTGATCCTCCTGTCTCAGCCTCCCAAGTGTGGGATTACAAGGGTGTGCCACCACGCCGGGCCCATATTCATAGTTTTATAAAGTGGGTGATATAACCTGCTAGGAGATGATAGAAAAAAATTTAAATATATAAAAGAATGCAAATTTAAGTCGGCCTGGTGGTACACCCCTATAATCTTAGGACCTAGGAGGCTGAGACAGGAAGATCAAAGGTTCCCGGCCAGCCTCAGCAATTTAGCAAAACCTTCAGCTACTTAACATGACCTATTTCAATACTAAAATAAAAAGGGCTGGAGGTATAGCTTGGAGGTAGAACAGCCCTGAGTTCAATCCCCTAGTACCAAAAAAAAAAAAAAAAAAAGAATGAAAATTTGTCAAGCATTTCTGTTTAATTGATTAAAGAAAGTAGATTTTCCAGGTGTGTGTGTGTGGCGGGAGTTGGGGGGAGCTGAGTATTTTTTTTTTCCTGAAAGGAGGTGATAAGCCAATTAAGTTTAGGACTGATACAGCGGCATGATATAAACCCTGAGAAGATTTGTATCTGTTTACTTTGTAAGTTTGCACTATCAGATTTTCAGATACCACTGTTTATGTCTGTATGATGTTTGTCACCGTGTGTGTGTGTGTGTGTGTGTGTGTGTGTGTATGTGTGCGTCTGTTCCTTTGTAAATAAGAAATGGAAAATGCCTGTCCCTTTAGCAAGACTTGTTCAGGACTTTTCACCTCCAGGCTGTTTTGCATTACTTTTGAATTCTCTTCATTTTTGGAAGGTTGTCTATTAGTTTGCTAATGGTAGTGCACTCCAGATTCCAGCTGTACGTTATGCCAATTCCCTTTTTCTGTTTTGCACTATTTCCTTTTGTCCATGCCAGGAATTCAATTTGGATGGCTGGCCCTTTCACATAACTTGCCTGGGGGTCTCATTAATAGCCTTTTGCTTCCATTGCACTTGCATTGTCTGCTTGATATATGGCTCTATGGGACGTTAGCGGCCTTTGAAGATTTCTGTTTTCAGGCTGATGACACTTTCCGTATTTATTGATCTCCACTGAGCTGTGGTTTCTGTGCTTACTCTCAGTGTGTCACTTACAACCTAAGTGAGAGATTTAGTGCCCGTGAGTTACAGATGTGCTTTGCTTCACTTCCATCTGTTTTCCTGTCTGAGAAATTCTTAGGAAAGGATTTGCACTGTTTACTGTAGCTTAAAAAAAATTAATGAACTTTGATCCTACCTGAAAAAGACTGGCTAAACACTCCTAGTTTTATGTAATCTGATGTGCTAAATCTTATTTACTTAACTTTTTCTTCAGAGTGTATTATCTAGGTCCTGCATTTGTAATAATCTTTCTAAGATTTTAAAATAGTTAGGAAAATATGTTCTCCATTTTTATTTGCTTTTTCACCCTCTAATGACAAATCACAGTTATCTTTAAATACCAGCATATTTCTTTAATTATTTTTTTTTTCTTTTGAAAGCTTCTATAGAATTTACCTCTTGTAAACTACTGTGTTCAGTGCCTGATACAAGAGTTTTTTGCTTTTCATTTTTTCTTCTCCTCTTCCCTCTTAGGTAATTTGCATTTGTATATCTGTTTCCTCCACGGAAGTATCTTAAGATGATTAGTAAGTAGGTGAACTAAAAGACCAGTTTCTTGGTTGTCAAACCGTCTGAATTTTATTTTGGATTTCTAAGTATTAGAAAAGTCTCTAAAATATTTGAAAGCAGTGAAAAGCTGGTAAAGAGAAGAAAGGCATCAGAATGTTCTCTTTCTAGAAATAACTCAGTAAAGAATGAGGGGATACAGAAGTAAATGGGAGAGTTGCTCTGAAGTACTCTCCAGTATTTCTAGGTACATTAACAGTCTTTAGAATATTTGATGGTATATCTCAATACAAGACTATTTAAAACCTGCAACCTATAAGGCACAGCTTTTATTATACATGGCAAATCCAAGGCAGAATATGAATAATGTATTGAAATATCAAAGTCAGATAAAAAACACAAATGTACTAAATTTTCTAAGCTTTTTTATTGAATGTGTAAAAATGGTCCACAGAAAGTTTGTGTGTTTGCCTGCTGAGATAGTTTCAGTGATGGAGCAGCATATTTATCCATTTAAAATACTGTATTCTGCCAGGCGTGGTGGCGCACGCTTGTAATCCCCACACTTGGGAGGCAGAGACAGAAGGATCGCGCAGGTTCAAAGCCAGCCCGCATGCTGGCTTAGGAGACCCTGTTTCCAAATAAAAATGTAAAAATAGGTCTGGGAGTGTAGCCCGGAGGTAGAAGGGCTTCCAGGAACCCCAGTCCCACCAATAAATAAATAAATAAATAAATAAATAAATAAATAAATAAATAAAATACTGTATTCTTTTTCTCACACATCAAAAGAATCATGCTAATTGAAGCTAAAATATTTGAGAGAAAATGTTAGCAATGAGGGGATGTGGGAAAAGGAGGAATCAAAAGATGTGTAGACAGAAGAATAGCATCAAGCTAAAGAACTACATTTTAAGCAAAGGAGAACTTACAACCTCTATTTCCAGCATCACATTTTACTTTTAAGTTCTTTAGGTGTGTGGTTTTCTACTGTCCATTGATTTAAAAAGTCTGGTTTTTCTCAACGTAAGCCCATTAATATGGTTACAAATTTCTGAATTAGCCTAAGAATTAATAAAATATATTCTGTGTCTTGTGGATTTTATTTGTTCTATAAAATTTTCATGATTTAAGCGCATAGGAATTTAAAATCAATTGTTACGTTTTCTAAGAGCTTCTGTTTCCCAATGTTCAGGTGAAAATACAAAGTACTGAGAGAGACTCAAAATGGGATACAGATAAAACTATGTTTAGCAGATGAACCCAGCACAGCATCATGACCCAAAGGTCAAAAGACATACTCAATAAAAGTTCGTGTGTGACAGCTTCTAGCTACTTTACATGTCTATGTAAGATTTATTAGTACTTAAACTTTCTAGTAGAAGGAAAATGTAATAACCATTAGCTTACATCATGACATCCACCTATTAGTAGATACTTTGATTAAAAGATCATAGTAATTAATGAAATGCAGTCAATATCTAATCAAATAACTCAGTGGTACTATATTTTCTTTTTTTATTAGTTACTCTAAATTAAGAAGTATTTCCAAAATATAAAAGCTACAGAGAGAAAACAAAACAGAAAACCAGGCACTCTTCTTACTCACCACCCAGATTGAGTACATGGAATCAGGCTTGTTTACATTTAATTTCTTTGTTACTTTCATCTACATCTTTGTGTGGAGGGCGTCAAGACGTTTGTCAACCTGACCACAAAGAGGCTGTGATCAATAAAGTGGAGACACAGAGAAGAGACTGGTGACTAGCACTGCTGATTCTGACATCTCAATAACAAATCTATTGTGTTCTTGAGATGACTGTGTTCTTTAGAACATCACAAAATAAGCAAGGAGGTGACAGTTTTGTACAAAAGTGATTATCCCTCTTTCAGCCCTCCTCCTAGCTTAAAGTTCTCAGGGGCAATTGTGTGGATTTACAAACAAATCCAGGCACCAAGAGCTGGTCAACAAAGTCAGACCAACTGACTCGTCCTTTCAGGAGAAATACAACTCTTTGTGAATTGAACTTTGTCCCAGGTCGAGCTTCTGGATGTCTGTAAGAGTTACTATCCAGTCATTAAATGCTTATAATCCATTCCTAAGAGCTGTTAGCCCAGAAACTATCCTTGTTTCCCTACTGACAGCAGGTGGCTTTCATCTTTGACCTGGATTTCTGTTGTTTGTTTTTATCGTTTTACTCCTTGAGGGGCTGGAAAAGGCTTCTTCTGTCTGGATGGGTGGGCAAGAGCAGTTAGAGATCTTTTTGTTAGAAAGATTACAATTTCTACTTGTCAGGTTAAAAAAAATACAACTACATTATAAATTATTTTTTTGGTCTACTAGATTTAGAGCTACTAGGTTGGAATTTTCTCTTGGTACCATTAAGTACAAGTGGTCATTGCAAATAGGAGGGAAGGAAAAGTTTTGAAAATGGACATTTTTTTTATCACTTTTACATAGTAGAATGTGTTTCAGGACATAACAGCTTATTTTTTATATATATATTTTATTTGGAAACAGGGTCTCACTAAGTTGCTGAGAGCCTCACTAAGTAGCTGAGGCTGGCTTTGAACCTGTGCGATCCCCCTGTCTCAGCCTCCCAAGCGCTGGGAGTACAAGCGTACGCCACCACGCCCCGGCTTCATAACAGCTTATTTTGATAAAGTAATGTTGTACACATATGTTGAAAGAATGCCACTGAACAAATATTCTGAATATATGTTTATTCATTTAGCAAAATAGTTTAAACATCTACTCTTTGGAGTACTTTACCTAAAGTACTAAGTCAAATATAGTCCTATTTTATTAATTAATTAAATTATTTATTTATATAAGTGGCACTAGGAACTGAACCTGGGGTCATTCGACCTCCAAACTACACCCCCAGCCCTATATTATTTTTATTCTGAAACAGGGTTTTGTTTTGTGCTGAGTTTCACTACTCATTGAGGCTCATTGCAGACTCTCGAATCTGCAATCTTCTTGTCTCAGTTTCCCAAGTACTAGGATTATAAGTGTGTGCCACAGCATCTGGCTCTTTATATGTATTTAACCAACACATTTTTAGTACTCATTGCTGGCTCTTCAAAATGTACAGATACAGACAAGGACAACTTAATGAATACTATGTATGTATAAATATAATACTCCAAATAATTTTTTTAAATTATAAGGGCTTTGCTTAGTACAAAGAGGTACCTGACAAAAAATTTAAAAAATGATAAATGACTTAAAAAGATACAAATCCTGGATCATGAGGAAGACAAAGAAATAAATTATCTTGTAGTTTTTAATTCAATTTAATATCTATTACTTTTTGATGAACAATATCACATATTCTCACTGGAATCCTGCTATACATGAGCATAGACTTCATTATTACATTAAGAGGAAGCATTAATACTTTTGCCTATTCATTTTTAACATCTAGACTTATATATTTATAAAATTATCTACCCAAACATGGTGGTTTATGTCTGTAATCCCAGTACATGGGAAGCTGAGACAGGAGAATCACAGATTGGAGAGCAGTCTTAGCTCTTAATGCGATACTCAGGGACTTAGTGAGAACTTGTTTCAAAATAAAAATAAAAGTAGGACTCAGGGGTGTAGCTCAGAGGTAGAAGGCCCTGGGTTCAATCTCCAATATCACACATATTTACACACATACAATATGAATATTCAAGAATTAAAAATAACTCATACCTAGATAAGCCTTCTTTCTGGTCTGAAATCATCCAGTAGTTAAATGAAAAAAATTTTGAGCAATAACATTAAAATATCAGAAGTACCATTTATAAAATATAAGAGCACTCATATAATAGCTTGTTACTACAACAACATTAAATAATATCCTATGCAGTTCCTTAAAATAAAACTCTTAGTTATTTCACTTATTTGCTATCAAATCTTTTAGTAGTACTTCCTTGTGTACTCATTAACCTACAGACACTATGACTTGGAATTAAAACCTTTTTGATCTTATCCCACTTTAATTTTATAACATTTTCCTTCGTGTTCAACTGATCCCAGTCTTCATCTAAACCAAGTTTCCCTCAGTGTGTTCTAGACTGTTGCACCCATTGTCTTTCTCACCTGGTCTCCAGTGTCTGGAGTATTTTTTTTTAATCTAATCTCTGCATATGTGGTCTGACTCCACCTATCACTGTAAAAATTTAGTATTAATTTTAACTCTTATCCATCTTCAATTGACTCCAACAGGGTAAGAGGTAATGACTTAGTTCCATTTTTCTAAACAGGGATAACTAGTTTTCCCAACACCATTTGTTGAAAAGGCTGTTTTTTTCTCCAACATATGTGTCTGGCAACTTTGTTGAAAATTAGCTGGCTATAAGTATGTGGATTTGTTTCTGAATAGAATCTTTAGATTCAGAATACAATCTTCTATTCTGTTCCACTGGTCAGTGTGTCTGTTTTTGTGACAATACCATGCTCTTTTTTATTACTATAGCTCTTATAGCATATTTTGAAGCCAGGAATTGTGATGCCTCTTGCATGTTTCTTATTGATGAGAATTGATTGGGCAATTCTGGGTCTTTTGTTTCTCCAAATGAAATATATAATGGAATTTTCTAAGTCTATAAAGAATGGCATTGGTATTTTGATAGGGATTGGGTTGACTATGTGTAGATCCCTTTTGATAGAATGGCCATTTTGATAATATTTATTCTGGAATTTTAAATTTCTATCTTTAGTTTTTATCATGTTCATTGCGGAGGTCTTTATCGTCTTTGTTAGGTTTATTCCTAAGCATTTATTGGTTTTGAGTTATTGTGAATGGAATTGTTTTCTGGATTTTTTTCTCAGTGGATTCATATAGAAAAGCTATGTGGTTGGTATATAGGAAAGCAACACTGAGATTTCATCTAACTCCAATCAGAATGGCAATCAAGAAGTCAATAAATGTTGAGAAGGAAGTGGGGAAATAGAAACTCTTCTACACTGTCCGAGGGATTGAAAACTAGTTCAGCTGCTATAGAGATCAGTGTGGCAATTCTCCAAAGAGCTGGAATTGATCCACTATATGGTCTGGCTATACAATTTCTGGGTATCTTTACAAAGGGGCTAAAATCAAATAACTACAGTAATGTATGCATACCTATGTTCATAGCAGCATAATTCACCATAGCCAAATCATGGAACCAACCCAGGTATCCATCAATAGATGAATGGATTACAAAATTATGAAAAATGCACAACAATGGAATTCTACCTAGCAATTAAGAAGAACAAAATTATGTCATTTGCAAGAAAATAAAAAGATCTAGCGAACATTATGTTAAGTTAGATTAGCTAATCACAGAAAGTGAAGGGTCCTATGTTTTCACTAATATGCAGAAGCTAGGGAGTACCTGGGATACAAGAGGGACTCCAGATAATGGAGGAGGAGCCTCAGTTGAGCCAGGGAGGAGGTCTAGGGGAAAAGGATAGAAAGAGTGAGGTTCACCGTTAAATAGTACCATCAACTATGTGTACATATGTAAATATACCAACATCAATCTCAGTACTCTATATTGGGAAGGAGGAAAATGGGGAGGTAGGGAGGAATCTTCCAAGTGCTGTGTGCGTGTATGTTGCTGTAAACATAATTTACATTATGATGTAACATTATAATACACCAATAAAAGCACATTACAGAAATAAAAAATAAATTTAACTCTTAGGATTAAATTTAACTCTTTTTACGATGCCTTTCCTCATTTTCTCAGTATAAAAAAATTTTTAAAATGCCATCACCTAAATAAGGTAAAAAAATTTTCAGAAAAGACTCACTTTCACTGCCTCTCTACCCTTGATTCTCAGTCTGTCACATGGCTCCTTGAAGGGTTAGGAGTACTTAGAGGATCCAGGGGGCCAGTAGTAGCTTTGGTTATAAATGGGGGTATTGAATAAAAAATAAAAATAAAGGGATGGAGGATACAACCAGGGAACACTGAGTATTTTTTTTTAATAAACCGAGCAGTAAGCCAGTAAGTTCAGACATCTATGAATACTTTTCTAAAGATTTATCATCTGGGCATGGTGGCACATATATATAATCCAGGTATTTGAGAGGCTGAGACAGGAAGATCCCAGGTTCAAGGACAGCTTCGGCAATATAGTGAGGCTCACTATGGTGACCTTGAGTCAAAAAATAAATAAATAAATAAAAAGGGTTTAGAGATAGAATGCCCTTGATTCAGTCCCCAGTAGCAAGAACTGAGGGGGAAAAAAGACTCACCAATTTTATCTTATAATTTTAGTTATTTCTTAAAGAACATTTATTTATTAAACTGCTAGGCACTATGTTAAGGACCTACTAGAGTAGATGTTGGGTAAAAGCAATAAGGAGCACATTTTTTGGTGACAATTAAAAATTATTAAAAAATAACTAAAAGCTATCTTACACTTTCTTATTACTACCTGTTAATAACTCTACATCAGTGACAAAATACAACTAGAAATATTTTTATTACTGGGGATTGAACCCAGGGATTTGAACCCCAGCTTTACTTTAATTTTTATTTCGAAACAGGATTTCACCAAGTTGAAGAGGGCTTCACTAGAAATTGTGGAGGCTATTCTTGAACCTTTAATCTTCCTGCCTTGCCTCCCAAGTACTGAGATCATAGGTGTGAGCCCGGCTGTAATTTACATTTAAATGTAAATAGATTAATGGGAAAAGTGATTTCAAGAGTAATTTTTAAAAATTGAGCCAGGCGTGGTGACCCACGCTTGTAATCCCAGCATTTGGGAGGCTGAGACAGGAGGATCCCGGTTCACGAACAGCCTCAGCTATTTAGTGAGGTCCTTTGCAACTCAGTGACACCCTGTTTCAAAATAAAGAATTAAAAATAGGGCTTGGGATGTAGCTCAGAGGTAGAATTCTCCTGGGTTCCATTTTCAGTACTGCAAAAAAAAAAAAAAAAAAAAAAAGTTGAGCCGGTACTTGGGGGGCTGAGACAGGAGGATCAGAGGTTCAAAACTGGCCCCAACAAATTAGTGAGACTCTTTTTCAAAATAAAAAATTAAATAAAGCCGGGCGTGGTAGTGCACGCTTGTAATCCCCATGTTTGGGAGGCTGAGACAGGAGGATCTCATAGGTTCAAAGCCAGCCTCAGCTACTTAGTGAGGCTCTCACCAACTTAGTAAGACCTTGTTTCCAAATAAAATACAAAATAGGTCTGGGAGTATAGCCCGGAGTTAGAAGGCCTCTGGTTTCCATCTCCAGTACCACACACACACACACACACACACACACACACACACACAAAAATACTAATAAATAAATAAATAAATAAATAAATAAATAAATAAATAAAATAGACCTTAAAGAGAGTGGCTCAGAGGAAGAACACCCTTAGGTTCAATCCCCACTATAAAACAAACAAACAAAAAAGGTTGAAATGAAGTACTTTATATATTTATTCCATGAATCAGTCTCATTTTAAAATTATAAGCAAAGCAGGGATAGTTGAGTTAAATAAATAAAATATCATTAATTTAATAAAATATCACTAATTTAATATTTATAGAGACATAGTAATTTAAAAATAAGAAATATATCTTTCTGTGCTGAATTACTAAATAGCATAATTCTTCCCATTCTATTCCAATTCATTTAAGTATTCGTATTTGGCTAAATGCCTAAATCATTTTATTTTATTGTTTATTTTTATTTATTTATTATTATTATTATTATTATTATTATTATTATTATTATTTATTTTTCTTTGGTACTGGGATTCCTGGAAATCCTTCTACCTCTGGGCTACACTCACAGACCTATTTTATACTTTTTATTTGGAAACAGGGTCTCTTAAGCCAGCGCGGCTGGCTTCAAACCTGCGTGATCCTTCTGTCTCTACCTCCCAAGCCCGGGGATTACAAGCGTGCGCCACCACACCTGGCGTTTCCTAAAACATTTTAAATAAAAGATTTCTGAGTGAAAATAAAATATGGAAAATAGATTAGTACCTTTGAGAAGAAGTTTTTAATGTATGTGTTATTATGCATATGTTTATGTTTATGTTGTTTAATTAGTTGTATAATAAATTTGGAAAAGACTATTTTTAAGCCTATATAGAGGTGTATTTCTAAAGGATGGAAATATTGTTTTTAATCATATGAAAATATACAAGTCAGTGCTAGAATTTATTAAATTTGATTGCCTGTCAGTATGCTAAACACTTTATACAAAATTTTCCATATGATCATCAAAATAACTGCATTTCCAGGCATTAATCACACTTTATCTATGAGAAAACAGAGGCTTGGAGAATTTGTCCTTTCTAGGCCATGGAAGAAAAAATTGGCAGACATAAAATTTAATTCCAAGAATGTCTTGATTAATGTAGTCGTGCACGCATCTACTTATTCAAAGACCGAAGTACAAAACTTCCTTTCTTTTGTTTTAACGTTGAAGGAGTAAGTATGCAGGCTCAGTGTCTTTTTATTTTTTGTGTGTAAGGTACTAGGGATTGAACGTAGGGGAGCATTCTACCTCCAAGTTAAAAGTTATGTCCCCACTCTTTTTATTTTTTTTATTTCAAAACAAGGTCTCTCTAGTTTACTGAGAGTCTTGCTACATTGCTGACTTTGGTTTTGAATCTGTGATCCTCCTGTCTCTGTCTCCCAAGTACTGGGATGACAGGTGTACATAACCATGCCACTCCCCTAATATAGGTATCATTTAAAACAATGACATTAATAAAACATTATCTGCAATACCTACCAATATTAAACAGTGATATAATCATGTTGGTGAACTTTCTGTTTATTTTTGTTTTCCATTTTCCAGAATGATGTAGGAGGCCAACGCAGCCTGATAAACAAATGGACAACCTTTCTAAAGGCCAGATTGGTTTGCTCAATTCCTGGAAGTGATGGGGCAGACACTTACTTTGATGAACTTCGTAAGTCACATGCTCCTTCTTTCTTGGAAAAGCCTTACTACCTAATTAAGTAATTCAACATTTATTTTATTTTAACCCCAAACCCTTGATCAGATATAACTCAGCACAGTTTGCAAGAATGAGTGTTTCTAAACTTACAAACACAAAGCGCATGGAGATGCTCTTGACCTGGGTGTGCATTGTAATCAAGTAACTCTACGCGTTGCAAGAGTCCTCAGAGTTAGTGAGGAAATAAAATTGAAGCAAGTGAAAGAAAGACGTGCATTTCGGGACTAGAGTCCACCCATTTCTCAGTCAGCCCTTCACTTTGGTGGGAACCGCTCTATGCAGGTAGAAGAGCCTAGGTTCCTTGTTCCGTGGAGCCCTCTGCTGGAGAGAAGGAGAGATTTGGTGAACTCCACTAATAGGAATACTCGGAGAAGCAGTACATACATTCTTTTTCATTTATCTTCTTCATTCCCACCAAGGTTAATTCTAGAAGAAATTTTTTTAGTTTTATGTAAAATTAACACCATTAGCTTTTTCTGTGTTACTGGGAATTGAACCTAGGGGTGCTCTACCTCTGAGCTACACCTACAACCTCCAGCCCTTTTTATGTATGTATGTATGTATGTATGTATGTATGTATGTATGTATGTATGTATTTGTTTGAAATAGAGTCTCTCCATGTTGCTAAGGATCTCACTAAGGTTCTGAGGAAGATCTCCAACCTATGATTCTCCTGTTTCAGCCTTCCAAGTACTAGGATTACAAATGTGCGCCATTATGCTCTGCTGCATCATTAGTTTTTATCTTCTCAAATTTGTTTTTCTTTTTTCATACAATGTAAAAATAATTATATCATCAAATATTTTTATCAGTATTATTCATTTACAGTATTAAAGTATATACCTAAATATTTATGATCTCTCATTATATATATAAACACACTCATGTATTAAATAATCTTTTTGAAGTATTTCTTACTTTTATAATTTTTATAGATACAACACTAATATGAATAGTTATTTTTCTATCGTTATCAAGAGGTAACTTAATTATTAAGTTGACGCAATTATAGTGCAACAAACTTTTCACATTGGAGTGTAAAAACTTTCTGTATAAAAAAATTTTTATGGTTTCTATTTTATATGAAATCACATACTCCTAACTGGAAATAGTCATGGAGATTATGAATTAGTGGATCATCTCACTAATAAGTAATAAAAATGAACAACTAAAAGGTTAAATGGTAAACACTATCACATAGCTAGTGAAAAAACTGTTACCCTTAATTTCTTAAGGCATAGTATAGTGACTCTATTATATATCCGTATCTATCTATGCATATATATAATATAGAGAAAAGAATTTAAAGTTCTCCAGTAGGCTTTGATTATATATACCCATATATATGTATACACACACCCACAGACACACATACATGTATGTAGGGTAACATCTGAAGCCATGGTTACCAAAGCCATAGAAAGATATACATTGAAAAAAAAACACTAGATAATGTAGAATATAATTGCAAACAAAATAATTCAGAGAAGATAAAACAAAGAAGTGAAAAACAGAATTAAGCATGAAACAAAACGAGTAAAAATTACACTCTTTATTTCAAATGACCTTTTTATTTAAAATGGGTAAATGACTGAGTAAAAAAAATTTCATCAATAAAAATATTTTTTATTTGAAAGGACCTCTTTATTTGAAATGGATATACGAATAGGTGAAAAATAGATATTATATAATTTGATTTAAAATAATGCTATTTTCACTTATGAAAGTATCACTGCCATATATGAGGAGTGAGGAGAGGGGAGCAGGGTGGGATTGGGCGGTACACACCAAGTACTGTGTGTATGTTACATTTGTATCACTTTGAATCTCAGTATAATGTACAATTGCAATGAGCCGATAAAAGTATATTAAACATTTTAAAAATATAAACCAAATATGTAATACTGAAAAAATATATACTAAATAATTGTTTTTTCCATTAATAGAAGATATTTATTTACTCCCCACAAGAGATGAAAGAAATCCTGTTGTATATGGAGTCTTTACCACAACAAGGTATGTTCAACACAATACTTTGAATATTTCTAGAGCATTTTTATATGTATGTAAGTCAATATAATTGTATGATCTTTTTATCTCTTCCTTTGTAGTAGTAATATACATTTAGTAATATACATTTTTGTATTTTCATTTTGCCAGTTCACTTCGTGTATCTTAGAAATCTTTTCATAGCCACATAAAAAATCTGCCTTGGTTTTTTTTACACCGGCATAGGTGCTCCTTTGCTGATTACCATGTTACTTAAACAGTCCCTTGTGCCCTCTGGTTGTTTCCAGTCTTCACAATGTTTCAGTGACTACCCTGTGCACATGTCATCCCACATCTGAACAATTGTATTTTTGAAATGATTACAAGGATAAAAGTGCTGGGTACAAAAGCTGTATGCATATACTAGTCATAATAAATACTCCCAACACTATGGCCATAGAAGTAGTACTAAAGAAGTACATGAATAAGTGATTAAGTTCATTGGCAGAGTTTATCCATGAGATAAGCTTGACTTTTAAAATCTCATCACATCATTAGCTATCTTATTTGCACTTCCTTCCCTAAAATGATGAGAGTATGACTGTATGACCATATGACACTTTTTCTACTTTAGGCAAAGAGAGTTTGCATAACTTTCCCCAGGATCAGCCAAATGGTAGTAACTATACAACTAGAATTGAAGGTTTCTTGCCAGGCGTGGTGGCGCACGCTTGTAATCCCTGTGCTTGGGAGGCAGAGACAGGAGGATCACGCAGGTTTGAAGCCAACCGCATGCTGTTTCCAATAAAACTGTAAAAATAGGTCTGGGAGTATAGCCCAGAGGTAGAAGGGCTTCCAGGAACTCCAGTACCACCAAAAAAAAAAAAAAAAAAAAAAAAAAAGAATTGAAGGTTTCCTAATTCCTCTTCCTGTATTTTTAACTTTCTGCATAATGCTGTTACATATGTTTTTGAAACTCTGTGACTAGGAAGCTTCTGCAAAGATGTCCCTACTTTCTTATTGCATTTCATTAGTAAGTTATATTTGATTGTTCAAATCATATCTTCACCCATTATATATTTCTACTTACATGCTTGAAAATACATTAGAGCTCTGTCCTCAATCTTTATCAATGTATATTTACATTAGCATTGGAAGAATTGGAAGTATTTGTAATGGTATCGAAGGAATGGCTTTGCCGTCTTCCTTTGAATAAATTTTTTTTTTTTTTTTTGGCGGGTTTAGAGTTGGAACCCAGGGGCATTCAACTTCCGAGCTACACCCCTGCCCTATTTTTTATTCTTTATTTTGAACAGGGTCTCACTGAGTTGCGGAGGACCTCACTAAGTAGCTGAGGCTGTCCATGAACCACGATCCTCCAGTCTCAGCCTCCCAAATGCTGGGATTACAAGCATGTGTCACCACACCCGGCTTGAATAAAATTTTAAAGTATTTTATAATCAAGTTATAGTTTAATGTCTTTTCAATGGTATAATCCTCAGTTCATAATATCTTCTGTATGAACTGAAATTCTCTCTTGGTTCAGAATATATCAGAAAACAAAATCCTATTTAACCAATTATATGATAGAAGACATGGATATGTAAATGAGAATAAAGAAGATATGAGAATAAAGAAGAAACTCTGAGAAGCTTCTACTTTGGAATTCATTTTTCTGTTATTTTATATTTGAATAGGAAAAAAAAGTGCAAGAAGGGCAAGTGCCTGTAGTTACTCAATTATCTGAGCCCTGGTTCTCCTGGCACCTTTCCATCTTCACAACTTTCTTTGAAGTCATTGTGTTTCACACACAAGACAGATATGTGCCAGAGAAATGCAGCCCCAAGATAGTTATTTTTCCTATCGAGTTTCTGCCCACCCAGAGCATGAAGTTACAAGTCAGCTCTTGGTTCATGGTGTACTCTGTTATTTTATTTTTAATGCTGCTCTGAAGACTGAGGTAATGTCAGAATGCACGTCATGCCTTTGTCAAGTGAGAAGACATATATAACCTGCAATAATGCCAGCACCATTAGGCGTGATACATGATTCTTTTAAGACGTCATAGGCAGATATCAGATTTTTATGGGAATGTCACTCTTTCTTCTTAGCTGCTAGTTTTCTCTGTTATCTCTGATGTTTCTCATTAATATCATTCCAAGAATATTAATTTCTCTATTATTCATGCTGGAGAATCTTTAGCTTGTTTGTGCTGACAAGTCTCTTAGATCACAAAGAGTGATCTCATTTTGTTTATATTTGGAATTGGGGGTTAAACACAGGGGCATTTTACCTCTGAGCTAAATCCTCAAATGTTTTTACTTTTTCTTTTTAATAGGGTCTCACTAAGATGCTGAGTCTGGCTTTGATCTTGTCTGGGCCTCCCAAATACTGGGATTAGAGGCATGTGTCACTGTGCCTGGCTAGGTGATTTTATTTTTCAGAATAGAAATAACTGAAAATTTTACACTCAAAGAAAATGTCTTTTTAATTTCCAGAAATAAAGCATAGAAGAATATCAGATGACTGTTAACAATTTTCATCACTAGTCTGCAAAACATTGTTGAATTCCTATGGAGTTTTTCCCTCTCTGGATGCTGTTCCTTTTAATGTGTGTAATTATGATTATTTGAAGTATCAGAAAAAATAATCATAATTCAAAAGGTTAAATCAGGAAGTAAAAGAAAAAATGTCATTTCAATGTTTTACAAAATCAGTTTAATAAAATCACATGAATAAGTTTTTTTAAACAGCTAAGTTTTATGATGTTTACTTGCTTTAAAAGACAGATAAATGAGATGATCATTATTAAGAATCTGAGGGAGGGGATACGGTGGAGAAGGCAACAAGATTTGTTTGCATGCATTTTTTTCTGACACTCTGTACTCCAATATGATGTAAAACTACAATGCACTCAATAAAAATAAATAAGCAAATTATTATTGTTTATAAAGTAGGTAATGTGACTTTTTATGCTGTAAGCTCTTTATATGGCATTATGTCATAATTGATTCAAATAAAATGAAAGAATATGTGGATAAACAAAATACCCTTTCCTACATATTTCTATTTATCCATCAAGTGTCAGTTTAAACCTCACCTCCTCCCTGAAAACTTACCTGGTACTGGCTACCTGTTCCCGTGATTGCTTAACTTATTATCTGTTACATATTCATTATCATCACTATTCAGGATTGCTTGGCTCTAACTTCCCTGAGGAGATAGGCACATGTTTTCTGCGGCACCTATCAAACAGGATGTGCCAAGTCAACTTTTCCCCCCAGCTCCAGGTTGTAGTATGTTCTCAGTATGATCCCCTGAGCCATTGTGAGTGACTGGATCATGTTGCTTTCTTTCAGCTCCATCTTCAAAGGCTCTGCTGTTTGTGTGTATAGCATGGCTGACATCAGAGCAGTTTTTAATGGTCCATATGCTCATAAGGAAAGTGCAGACCATCGCTGGGTACAGTATGATGGAAGAATCCCTTATCCTCGACCTGGCACAGTATGTATCCAACTTAATAAACGAATCATTTTTCAGTTCCTCATCCTATTAAAACCTTAACTATTCCCCACATCAGCATGTGCTAGTGATCTTAAGCAACTAGTATTTACAGTATTAGAATCTCCATTCTTTATCTGCATTTTACATTTTCTTTTGAATAAGAATTTTAATTACTATGGGAAGCAATGGGTGATATTGTAATGTGTGGACTATAAGCTAGAGTTTCTCTCTAATATGTCTATAGACTTATCAAAGTGATTTACTTTTCTAAAATAATAAATATTCTAAATTAGATGGAAATGCCAAATAAGTGTTTGTTCCACTTTTGTTCCATACATACAGCTCTATATGCAGCTATAGTCTTCTAGTCTCCACTTCTACTTAGAAAAGACCAAGTTCATTATAATGGTTCATTGATCTCTTTTCTTGTCATGCATTTACCTTTCTTTTTCGTTGCAACTTTAAATAATATGCATTTCATAAATAAGAATAAATTTTAAAGAACCCTTAGTCCAAAAGTCTTTTCAAATAGTATAAACCATGTTTAAAGCACAAGCAAAACAAGTAGGAAATATAGTCTAAACTTTATGTATTTCTTTAAAAGAAAAACAACCAAAGGTTTTTGTTTTGTTTTGTTTTGTTTTGTTTTGTTTTGTTTTTGGTGGTACTGGGGATGGAACCCTTCTGCCTCCAGGCTGCACTCCCAGACCTATTTTATATTTTTTATTTGGAAACAGGGTCTCTTAAGCCAGCAAGGCTGGCTTTGAACCTGCACGATCCTCCTGTCTTTGCCTCCCAAGTGCGGGGATTACAAGAGTGCGCCACCACACCCGGCTACAACCAAAGTTTAAAGTGCTATGTCTGCATTATAAATGAAAGAATTTTTCATTTTGTTGATATGATTTAAATAGTTTAAGTTATTTAAATAATTCAGGGTTGGTTAATTTACTTATTATTAAGGAGGAAAACATCTTTTTTAAAACAAGCTTTGTTTTGAATATTTATTCAAAGAGATTTAAGATAATCACCAAAGGAACTCTCTCTCTCTCTCTCTCTCTCTCTCTCTCTCTCTCTCTCTCTCTCTCATTACTAGGAATTGAATCTAGGGGCTCTATAATTTGCAGAGGGCCTCACTAAGTTGCAGAGGGCCTCATTAAGTAGCTGAGGCTGGCTATGAACCTGTAATCCTCCTGTCTCAGCCTTCCAAGTACTAGGATTTGTAATACATGCATGCACCACATCTGGCTTATTTCTCATTCTTAAATAGGAAATAGCTGGTAGCTAGGCTTTCTGCATTCTTATTCCATATTCGTTTTAGTAAATTAATTAAATATTGGAAACATTACACAACATTTTCTATTTTACCTTTTATAAATCATCACTATAAATTAGCTTCAGGGATTTTATTTGGCCTGATTATAAAATAGTCACTCTTGTGTGAATATTTTTTCAAAAAACATTATGATTTTCAGAAATAATTTTATTCCCTTTTTTATTATGAAAACTTATTCACTATCCTTTTAAATATTTAAATATACAACCCATTATTATTGGCTACAGGTACTATATTGTGTAGCCAATCTTAGTATCTGTTTATTTTAGTTAAGGAAAACTTTATGCCCACCGATTAGTAATTCTCATTTTTTCTTTTTCCTAACCCCTATTAATCACTGTCACATTCTTTGACTCTATGAATTTGGTTATATACCGTATATATGTATATATGTGCCTTATAGAATTAAGTAGTATTTGTCTTTTTGTGAAAAGTTTACTGCACCTAGCATGATGTCCTCAAGATTTATTTATGTTGTTGAATAATACAGAACTTCCTTCTTTTATGTTGTTGAATAATATAGAACTTCCTTCTTTTTTTTTTTTTTTTTTGTGGGTCTGGAGGTGGAACCCAGGGACATTTGACCTCCGAGCTACACCCCCTGCCCTATTTTTTTTTTTTTATTCTTTATTTTGAAACTGGATCTCACTAAGTTGCAGAGGGCCTCACTAAGTAGCTGAGGCTGTCCGCGAACCGCGATCCTCCGGTCTCAGCCTCCCAAATGCTGGGATTACAAGCGTGTGCCACCACGCCCAGCCTTCCTTCTTTTTTAAGGCTAATAGTATTACAGTGTGTATATGTGTTTACATGTTCATGAGTCTACACTACATTTTCTTCATTCATCTGTTGATGTACACTTAAATATTTGCATATCTTAGCTACTAGGAATAGTAAGTACTGCACTGGACCTGGAAGTGACGTCTTAAGATCCTGATTTCATTTCAGGCCATTACAACTTTTCTCCTCAATTATCTAAATGTTACAGGAGAAATAATTTGTGTTTAAACCTCACGTGTTTATTACAGAAAATGATTTGCATACATAGACATAGCAGTTGAGTTCTATAACACTCAGAAATTGAAAATAATGATCAAAATGGCTGTGTACTGATGTTTTAGAATTGTAACACTTCCCAATTAGAATGTAGGCTAGAGCTGTTACAGAGGTGATCTTTGCCCCAGGTCCTGGCTAAAAGAACTATACAGGTTTTACACACGCCGGGCGTGGTGGCGCACGCTTGTAATCCCCACGCTTGGGAGGCTGAGACAGGAGGATCGCGCAGGTTCAAAGCCAGCCTCAGCTACTGAGTGAGGCTCTCCGCAACTTAGTGAGATCCTGTTTCCAAACAAAATATAAATGTGTCTGGGAGTATAGCCCGGAGGTAGAAAGCCTCTGGGTTCCACCCCCAGTACTACAAAAAAATTAAAATAAAAAATTAAATAAATGTTTTACACAGCTTAAAGAGGACTCATATTTTATATGATTTTCCAAATTCTTGGCCACTTCTCTGAAATGATAGTGACTCTTCAAAAAGCAGGCAACATAATGTCAGCGAGCCATATTTTTTATCAATGAGAAAGATAAACCAAATTACAAATATACTGGTCTCTGTAGCTGAATAAGAAAATTACTATAACTTAATTTGAAAATATTTAAAATAATGCAAAGATGGGTACCCTTTTTACTTTCTTACTACCTTAAAAAGTTTGAATATTTTACTTTGCTTTTCTTATAATTTTATTATTATGTGTTTCTTTGTTATATATTTTACTTGGAATACTGATGTGGAGGTTAGGAAGACCATATATCTGATGTGAAAGTCTTTAACACAAATATACTTTTCATAAGTGAACTTTACCATTTTACATAATTGTACTTCATAAAATCACTACAGATAGGTTTTACAGTATATCAAGTGACTATGCTTGTAAAATCTGAGAATGCAAGAATGGATGATAGAGACCACTTAATTTACCATAATTTTATACCAGAGGAAACCAATGCCCAGAATAATTAAATAACTTTCCAAGTATCATACTGCCAAAAACAACAGAATGAAAATGGAAGTTGGTTGGAATTTTCTGATGGGTTTTATTTTCCTTATTTCCTATTCTTAGATATTCGCTAATATTTACCAATTCCTTAATATTTACCTGATAGATATAATGCTAACTGTCCTACCCAAAATTAATTGCATTTATTTTTATATCATCTCCTGCCATTCTCTCTTACCTGTATTTATTTATTTATTTATTTATTTATTTATTTATTTATTTATTGTTGTACTGGTGTTCCTGGAAGCCCTTCTACCTCCAGGCTACACTCCCAGACCTATTTTTTTGTTGTTGTTGTTTTTTATTTGGAAACAGGGTCTCTTAAGCCAGCACTGCTGGCTTCGAACCTGCGCGGTCCTCCTGCCTCTGCCTCCCAAGCGCGGGGATTACAAGCATGCACCACCATGCCCGGCTTTACCTGTAATTTAAAACAACCCAAATTGTGATTCTTCCTATTTCCTAATTATTTCAGTTTTGAAATTTTAGTAATAAAGTTAAACATTCCTCATTATAAAATGTGATATACCCTTAACATGTAAGTAAGATATCTCATATATACCTCACTATATTCTTTAAACAATATCATTGTGTATGTATTATTATTCCAGTTCTACAGGTAAAAAAAGACCAATTAGGGTAAATGCATGCTCATGAACCCATAACTTGTGCAGTGTTAAAACTGGGATTGAGTTTTGATCTACCTAAAACCCAATCAAAAGCACTGTTGTTCGACCTGCAAAGTAATCACATAGATCCTTACATTGTTTCCTGAGGAATTGATTTCTTCTCTGCACAATTCAGTTTTGAAAACTTACTACACTTGCCACTTTTCATTGTGATTCAGGGGCCACATCATACCTTAGAGTATTCATGAATAATTTATTTTCTATATAATAGGATGTTTACTGAAAGCTCCTTACACTTAATGTTTTTAATTTTTAAAATTCTTTGCTTATACATTTTTTGTTAACCATATTGCTAGTAAGACTGAGTTCTGAGTTGTTTTCCCAGTATGGACATCTGATTATGTGATTATAACCTCACTTAAAGACTATAGTCATGGTAGCATGCCATACCTATTTTAATGTTTTGGCTTTGACAGAATGCTGTGCTTTCTTTGACCAAAACGTCAAACCTAACATAGATTCACTATGATATTCTGAAATGTTAAAAGCCTGGAAACCCAAGAGGATGCTTTTATAAATTTCCTTTATTTCAAGTGATTCTTCTGCCCTCTGGTGTCCAAATAGAAAGTCTGAACAAGTCATATTTTGTTCAGGTGGACTTTTTAAATCACGATTGGCCAACTGGATTTAGAAATATGAAGTCCTAATTAAAATTAAATATGGAAGAATTCATCATAAAGTGAATGGTACAAAACAGATATGGACGCCAAATTAAATTTAGGCCAAAACAAATAGACTGCTAGAAAACCAGAATTAGGAAGATTAGTAAAAGCAGTTTCTCTTTTGGTATTTAATATATTAGAGATAATTTACTGCCATTCTAGCAAATAAACTTAGTTTTATTGTTTGAAAGACGTTTTTAAGATTTATGCACAAATGTAAGATACTAGTCGATGTTTATTCAAAAGCCAGTTTCCATTTTTAAGGCATTTTCTTATCAAAATGGTGAGAAGAAAAGGGTCAATACACATTGTTATCACAACTAATTCTTTCTGTACAGATTAACACATTGCAATTCCTATTAATATCTCAAACACTAGTAAAACCTGTTCTTATAAAGATGCAGCCGGGCGTGGTGGCGCACGCTGGTTTCCCCGCTTGGGAGGAGGAGACAGGAGGATCTTGCAGATTCGAAGCCAGCCTCGCTGGCATAAGAGACCCTGTTTCCAAATAAAAATATAAAAATAGGTCTGGGAGTATAGCCCGGAGGTAGAAGGGCTTCCAGGAACCCCAATACCACCAAAAAATTTAAAAAAAAATAAATAAAGATGCAGCTTGGAGGTAAATAAATGCCCTGAGTTTCATCCTCAGTGCTGCAAAAATAAAGCATAAAAAATAAAGAATAAAAATAGGGCTGGGGGTATAGCTCTGAGGTAGAATGCCCCTGGGTTCCATCCCCAGTACTGAAAAAATAAAAAATAAAAGTGGCGAAAACTGTGTAATTTCTTGGTTCAAAATTTAAAATAAGCTGGGTATGGTGGTGCATGCTTGTAACCCTGTACTTGAAAGCCTAAGACGGAAGGATAGCAGGTTTGCAGCCAGCCTCAGCTCACTTACGGCCTGCTTTAAAATAATGAATAAAAAAAATAGGACTGGGGTTTTAGCTCAGAGGTAGGATGTTTTTCAGTTCAATCTCTAGTGCTAAAAAAAATAAATAAATAAAATAAAATTTAAAACACCCATATCTCAAGAAACATCATTGCATGGTTAAAAAAAAAAAAAAAAAAAAAAACGAAATTACTAACTAAATCCTAGACACTGTGTCTAAAGACTCAACTTCTCATACCACCTCTGACTCTTCCACATCTGATCCCACACACATAAAATAAATGCTCATCTACAGGTCTATTTTATTCTTTATTTTGAAAGAAGATCTCACTAAGTTGCAGAGGGCCTAAGTAGCCGAGGCTGTTATGAACCTGCAATTCTCCTGTCTCAGCCTTCCAAGAAAAAGGTAAAGATGAAGCCATTTCCTCACTTGGCAGTAGGGTTCTTAATTGTCCTTATTTTCTTCTATGAGATAAAACCTCCCCAACTCAGGGTATGAGTACAGATGTGTCTCACAGTTCTTATTTATTTCCTTCCAAATTATTAGGCATCCAAGCATTGTAAAAGACACTGAGAAACAAGGAGCTTCTTTTGATTCTAGTCCACTAAAATTTTCATTTTACCAAAGGCACTGCCATGGATCAGCCTCGGATCCTGGATTAAAAGGCCTTTTTCACTTTTGCATACTGGGCATCACTGAGTCTAGCCTGAGATTAGTTCATGATTTTACTGCACAGAAGCCAATTCTGAAGGGATTAGATCCTAAGATCATAAAACTGAATGCTGAACACTATTATCGTAATAGAATGAATGTACGTGATGGTGCTGCAACTATAACTAGAATGATCATGGAGAAATATCACCTTGTTTCACTCTCACAACAGCCAGGATTTGAGGTGAACATGGAATATGCAATGACTTGAGATGAACATGAAACTCATGTTCAGAATCTTGGAACTCATGGAACTCAAGTTCAAAATCTTTTTTTTTTAATTAAGAGAAATTACATTTTATTTTGTCCTTGGGTGAAATTAAAAGTCTCTTAAAAAACAAGAGTATAAGAATTTATAAACATATATGAACATAATAAAACTTTATAATAATTAATGTAATAAAGGACAGTGCAGATATAAAGCTTAAAAAGAGAATAAGTAAAATTATTTTATTCAATATTAAGTCTTAAAATTCAAGGGAAAACCTATTATGGCCTATTATGACATTTCTGCTTAAAGCCACTCTGCTGCTTTAATTTTGCAATAAATATATAATGTAGAATGATGATAAACCTATAAAAACATTAGAAATGTCATAGTAGGCTAGATGAATAATCAGCCTAGTAGATTTCTTATTTGATCATAAAAATAAGTGACATTTTATGGGACAAGATAGGTACCTTGTTTTCTCTTAGAGTGTTAAACTCCACCCAAACAATTTGACTTGATCATTAGAATAATCCCACCAACAGAGTCTTAGAGTAGTGAGCTGCTAGTTAGAATTTTGTCTCTGCTAAATTAATGAGGATCTAAAATGGTCAGAAGTTTTATTGCAAACTATGCCATAACCATTAAGTACAAATTATCTTTGTTTACTATAAAAAAAGATGTCTGACTTCCAAATATGGGTTAACTTGCAAAAAATTGTAATTCAAAAATGGAATATGAAACTTCCTCTTGATCTATAGAGTGATCAACTGTGAGAGTTTCACCAAAGGAGACTAAGGAATGTAGAGCAGGAAGAGAGCTGCTCAAACTCTCCTCTCCTCTTTGCACCGGAAGAGTATGGTTGACATTGTGTTACTGTTATGGGTTAAGGAGAACTTTCCTGATTAACTTAAAAATCTATAAAACTAAAAAATAACGTTGGGAAGCTTGCGTGGCACCTGTCACTGGTTCACGGATTTCTTTCTATCATATTAAATTCAGTTTTACCTTCTCCTCATATGTGTTCAATACCCAGCTTCCTACTTTATTGGATAACACACCATTACTTCGTCACCACCTCTCTAACTTACTGAGGATTGCTCTAATTTCTTTCTTTCTAGGGTTTTAGTTCTAGATGAAAGAAGCAGAGACAGGAGTAGAAACTGGGCATCCAGACTCCAAGTCCCTAAAACTGATCACATGGAAGGTGTTTGGCACAACATACACCTGCCATACGCTTGTAACTAGGGCCCTGGGTGTGTTTCTCTAAAAATGGTGAGAGATAGCTGACTTCTGACATAATTTATCTTTCTCAAATATCTTTCAGGTTTTTATTTCTATAGAACCAATGTTTGATTTTAAAGTGAGGTTCTTCAAAGAGTTCAATAATGTTTTGCTTTTTCTAGTATATACATTTCTGTTTTTAAAAAAAGTGAATCTTAAAAAGAGAAAGATATTGATTTGCCTTTGTATTTTACCCTTGACTTCTCCATCTCTGATATTTAATCCAGGGTCTTTTGTTGTCACATATCTGTTACAGGCTGACTGTTTCAGGTGGATAATCAGAGTGACCAGTTGGCACTTGCTAAATTTGCATATTTATATTATAAATACAAATCAGACTGTATTTGCATTTCATCCACAAAATATTCAATTCCTTTCCCCAACTTGCCAAACTGAAAGCCTGGTTCAGTCTCATGGAGCCCTGTCTCTCTTCTTGTTAATCATTCCTCTGATTTGTTTAAAAGAAAACTGCAACCTGTAGAGAATAGCCTAGAGCCACAGGGGGAGAAAACTTCCAACAGCTGTCTGGTCCCTTGCCAAGGGGCAAAGTTCTCTTATTGGATAGAAACCATTTTTCTTTTCTTATCCATTGCTTCCCACTCCACTCCTAAAGGCCCTACACAAACATGCATATCTGCCAAGCATAATACAATCACACCTAGCCTCCGTGGCAGCCAGCCACAGAGATAGGCGCTGAGCCTGGCTTGCAGCTAGGTCTTGACCCTTTCATCTCGGAATTGGTCTATACAGGTTCTTTTTTTCTCTTTTCTCTTCAATTCTTGTGAAAGCATTAATGTTTCCAGCAAGATACTGGGATTTTTAAACTTTTAATAATAGTTCCCCTTTGCTTCTTTCTTCAAGCTTTAAATTGTCCCAGAGATTTTCAAAACAAGAGGTAGAGAGCCGGGCATGGTAGCATATGCTCGTAATCCCAGCACTTGAGAGACTGAGACAGGAGAATCACAGGTTTGCAGCCAGCCTCAGCTATTTATTGAGGTCCTCTGCAACTTAGAGAGACCATCCTTCAAAATAAAGAATAGAAAATAAGATTGCGGTTATAGCTCGGAGGTAGAGCGCACCTGGATTCCGCCCCCAGTACTGAAGAAAAAAAAAAAAACAGTAGGTAGAGACAAAGATTAAGTTGCATTATTTCCTCCACTCCCAGGCAAATGTTAGAAAATGTATAAGCAGAAATAATAGGCCCTGTATGGAATGTTCAGATGAATGATGTTAATCTTAGAAATGAAAAGGACAGATATTCAGAGAAAAAAATCAAATTTTATTATCTGTATTGTGTAGCCGCAGTAGGGAAAGTTCTCTAGGAATGAAGAAAATAAACAACTGAATGTAATTTTTGCTTTAGATGAAGCATTTCCCTACACTTTGTGTTTTCTCCTTATGGAATTCATCTTTCTCACTTTATTCAAACCTGAATATGCTGCTTGACATCTCAAGTTATTTTTAGATCTGTGTGCTGCACAGCTACGTGATATCAAAGCAAAATTCCCACTGGATTGAATGTACTAAAATAGCAGTATTTGGTTCATGCTGTCCTATCTCAAATCTCAAGGAGTAACTCTCTCAAATCACTCTCCTTTTGCAAGCAGAGGGATGCGAACCATCACTTCACGCACAACAACAGAGCAGTAAGAATCTTGTCCAAACACTGGCAGCATGCCACGAGGAAAAGCACCTTAAAAAAAATAGATTTTCAAATCATGTTATAATATTCAACAGAAAACAGGTTTTTCTGATTTTTTTAAGATTTATTACACTTTTATTATACTTTATCAAAAGCAAGCAATAAGAAAAAATGGTGCATTTATTTCTTACTAAATATTCATAATCTTCATTCAACTGTAATTTCTTATATTAAAATTTCTAATTATTTAAGATTTTCATATTAAAATAATTGCTTAAATGTCATATTGTTTCTTCAGAAATGTTGAGTACTACATAACTACAGCTGCAAAGTCAAAAGAGATTTTTTTTTTTCTTAGTTTGGTGGGGCTCTTTCAAAAATGGAATGCAAGCAAAATCTTGCTTTTGCTTTGATTCTAATGATAGACCCACTGATTGAACCCCAGGCATTATAAGCTGTAAGCCCACTATGAATGGCCTTTGACTAAACCTCACACATACAGCCTGTAATTGGACAAGAGCTTTGTATTATTTAAGCTCCATATGCAGTTTGAGTCTGCCTAATCTATTTAGTATAGGGTTCCTTCCATTATCGAGTTGACAGATTCCACTTAGCTGAAGGCTAAGTGCTAGAAAAAAAATGACTGAACACACAGACTTGAAGCTTTAAGACTAACATCCAGTTAAGGATATGCTAAATAAATACAAAATGGCTAATGATCTAGGACATTTTGAATCTCTTTGGTATAGACCTGGGACAAATAAATAAATACCAAGAAAGGACTCACTTCTTAATGCCAGGCCTGAAGGATTTTTGTGAATGATAGATATACATGAATTAATGTGGAAAAGCATTAGCAGGATTTGGGGTATTTTTTGTACAACCTCGATATTTCTTTAGTATTTCTTAAGAGCTCTTATGGTTTTATTGATATGAAATTTAGAGACAGGGTCACAAATTATGACTAACTCCAGGATCTTTAAGTTCTTAAGAATGGCCCTCCTGAGTACTTTGAGAAAAAACAATATGTTTTTAAAACCTTGACATGATTCTAATAAATGTCTAGCTGAGTTCAACCAAAACTATGTCTAAACCCATCAAAAAACTAAAAGAGAAAACAGACATTTTTATACCAACTTTTTTTAATATTACTCATTTTCTTCTGCTTGCCTACAGTAATTAACTGTACTTTTTCATTAAAAATGTATTAATCTACCAAGAATTCAAATGTAGTTAAGGTATTTCCTATACAACTTTCTAAATTAAAATATTTTGAAATATAAATTATATTTAGGATGTGAGTTTGGATATACTTTCTAAAAAAAGGAAATCAAATCGGAAAAGTGATTCTTTTATTTTTGAAAAACACACAGAATTCATTTAATCCGTACTAATTTAAATTTTTTATTTTTTCCACCAGGGGGCAGGTTGTGCTAGCTATTTATCAAAAGCTGAAATTCACACAAGGGGTAATTTTAGAAGAGAAAATACCCTAAGGGTCTCTTCACTGGTCCTTTAGTGGAATAGCTGCTGAATTGCTCATAGTACAATTTTTTTACACAAGTTATAATAAAATTAGATCATTGCAATTTTTAATTATTGAGACTCTTTTGAAAGCAATTTTATGACTTATTGATTGGATTCTTTTTATTTTTAATAAACATGGTTTTAATTGAACTGGAATCCTAAAACTTAGTCAAAGGAAATTGAAGATAACAGATTCTTATATAGTCTCATGTTTATAGATCAGATTCTCAACAGTTATTTCTACTTTGAAATTTCAAGTATCATCATTAGAAACATTACTCTTTATGAGACAATAATCTTCATAAGAAATGAGATCCCAATGAAAACTTTAGGCCGGGCATGGTGGCGCACGCTTGTAATCCCCGCGCTTGGAAGGCTGAGACAGGAGGATCACACAGGTTCAAAGCCAGCCTCAGCTACTTAGTGAGGCTCTTGGCAACTTAGTGAGGCCCTGTTTCCAAATAAAATATAAAATAGGTCTGGGAGTATAGCCCAGAGGTAGAAAGCCTCTGGGTTCCACCCCCAGTACCACCAAAAAAAAAAAAAAAAACTTTGAAAATATAGAAAACCAGATATAATTTGGAGTATTTTAAAAGAAGAAAACCTCAGTTAAATATATTGCAGGCGTACTGCACCTGTTCGTACATATAGGTAATCCCATAGTAATTCTGGTAGCTCTCTAATACTTTCCATGATGTGCCTTAAAAAATGTCATTGGAATCAAATGCACATTTCTCAGGTGCATAAACTTCTTTACTTCCCTTGCATTTCTTTTCAGTGTCCAAGCAAAACCTATGACCCACTGATTAAATCCACCCGAGACTTCCCGGATGATGTCATCAGTTTCATAAAGCGGCATCCCGTGATGTATAAGGCAGTATACCCCGTGGCAGGAGGACCAACTTTCAAGCGAATCAACGTGGATTACAGACTGACGCAGATAGTGGTGGATCACGTCGTGGCAGAAGATGGCCAGTACGATGTAATGTTTCTTGGAACAGGTGAGCTTGAACTAGATTAAGAAAACTAAGAAAAATTTTTACTGGTCAAAATCGAAATATGTAATTATGGGTGAATACCTTGTCAGTGTTTCTTAAAATTATATAGCACATGACTTTAACCGATAACTATGAATATCTCTCAGACTATTCGAGATTACACAATACTTTTGTGTATTATGGCTATAGTGGGTTACTATAGATTCGGTGCACAATACATATTTGTTGAATGATCATGGTCTGAAATTAAACAAGGAGAGCAAAGCAGTGTTTCTTGATGTTCAAACTTCACCTTTGCCTCTCTCACAGTATATGATAAACTTTACCCCAGAGGCTCCATTTACCTCATTTTGAGAATTGCTGGCTTATTTGACTTAAGATTTGTCTTTTCAGAAGCATTAATAATTACTTTATAAAGACTTTCTTGAATATTATTTTCCTGTTCTTGAACTTTGTGGATTAAAATGAATTTAATGGACTCTCAATATTAGAGCCCATCTTTATTTTTTGTCTACCAATTTAATACTTATTAATTAAAATATATATTTTACAGGAAGAGATTTATTTGATGAGTCTCAACAACAAAAAATATTATCTAATAATACCACTTTCTGAATATGAATTCTATTATTACAACAGTGTGGCATATTAGATAATGTTATGCTATACAATGGATTGAATATTTCATATAAAATGAATGAACATTTAACAAGCAGAAATTTTTATTTGAATGGGTTTTAAGTGTGCAAAACAATTTTAGAATTATTTACTTTTAAAAATGTTTGTTTTGGGGCTTATTAAAAATTATATGCAATAAATCCCAAGGGCCTTTGGACACCAGTTGTCAAACTGATTATATTACAGATGTCAATTCCAAGACTCACATAAATAAAGGATACTCCCAAGACAAAAGAAATAGCTACTTGGGGGTCAGAATTTGAAATAATTAGATTGTTATAAATTCTTATGAGTTTGAGATTTATTTGTACTATCCATGGAAAGCTCATTCCTAGGTTTGTTACAGTTCACTGTTGCAAATGTCGTTCAGCCACTAGGTGGTACTACCTAACTTTTACTGAGAAAATTATATCAATGTTAAAGAAAGTCAGTTTTGACACCTGGGAAACTAATATTCAATATATTTCAAGGATCCTGGAGTCATTGAAAACAAAATGAAATTATCCGAGATATTTTGTACATAGATGAAAATTATATATTTCCTGTACTCTAACCCCAGTGTTCAGAAATTGAACAGCAGCTTTATTATAAATTAGAGTGGGATTTCTTTTCTTTTTCTAAAGTGTTTTCATTTATTATTTTTCTGTATCAGAATGCCAACTTGTGGAACTATAAGATGATGTACATGTACTTATATTATTTCAGAATATCAATTTTGGATTTATATTATTAGCTTTGTATTGTCTTAAGTTGAACTAAAATAATTTTAAACAAAAGTTTAATTTTTGGCCCATTAACAATAATGCCAAAGGTAGAATACATGTGAAGAGATAGTTATCTCCATGTAGCTTTAATGATCCTCTTCTATTACTTAGCATTATTAAAAGAATATATATCTGTGCTTTTATGGGGAAAATGGATAAAATAAGCATTGAATAAGTACTTATTTTCATTATTAAAGATTTATATCTTACATTCTGTGGCTCAGAAGTAGAATGCTCTGGGTCCAATCCCTGCTACAAATATATATATATTTCGATGTATCTTTTAATAGTCTCTTTATAATGTCTGTTCTACTAATTGAAAGCTATACCGGTTCAGAAGGGTAAAATACTAAGCTTCATTTTTTACATGCTTTATTAAATTTGATTTTTTTGAAAAGCATTTAAGGAAAAGTGTGGGAAGCAATTTAAAGGTTTCTAAGAATTTCAACTGAATATGAAAATAGAAGCTGCTGCGTGATTTTGTTATATATATATATATATATATATATATATATATATATATATGTAAATTATATGTCCATATAATATTTTTAGATATTGGAACTGTCCTAAAAGTTGTCAGCATTTCAAAGGAGAAGTGGAATATGGAAGAGGTAGTACTGGAAGAGTTGCAGGTATTTAAGGTAAGACTCTGCCCAGAGTTCCAGCAGAAGACAGAGGGAAACCAAGAAGTCTTTGTTATACAACACACTTGTTTAATACATCATCGCTTTTCCTGGAAAAGTCTTTGAAATTAGCCTTTTTAGTTTTCTTTTCCCTAAGCATTGGAAAGAGTTTTATAAGCAACTGAAATATGGGACTCACCTTCCTCTAAAGAATACCACTGAATGGGGAGCTCCTGGGATTGCCTCTCATTACTGCATTCTCTAAGCATATAGTCAGACAAATTGCCACATTAAATGAAAGCCTGGGGTCTCTTTTACTATCCAGATGCTTTTTTACTTTATAAATTTAACTTTGCGATTTTTCCCCAATTGGATTTGAGAAAACTGAAAGAGTATATAAATCACGTATCCCTGCTTTTCTGTAAGGAAATTAAAAAAAAAATAAAAGTAGGTTTCATGATAATAAGCCTTCCTGTGTGTTAAATTCCTCGCAAGCTCCATCCCCCCAGAATTAAAAGAATTAGTATGTCCAGAAGAGTTCTCTAAGTTTAAGGAATGTCTTTGACTTTTTCAATAAATTGGAATTGTGTTATTCTTTGTAAATGCTCGAAAGAATTTAATTAAAATGATTTTCTGAAAAATAATATCAGAAATAAAATTGTACTTCTTAGAAAAGCTTTCTCGCAATATATTGCATTCTGTTACATTTTTGTTGAAAACATTTGCTAAAAATAGGTTCCACAAAAATGCTTATTGCCTTAAAAGAGAGTAGAGCCCTGCACTGTGGTGAGCTCAAGTTAATTAACATGCCGGGTTCCTCAGGACTCTGTTTACATTGTGATGATAATTCTGGTCAAGAAGTTAACAGGAACAAGACCCTCTATCTGGCCTCTACCATAACAAAAACTTTGGTGGTTCCCAAGGGAAAAACTGATGTCAAATATAAAGGTGAACTCAGGGGCTTAAATTCCCCATAACACACATAGGTATTTAGAACAAGTTTTACTCAATGGTTGTTACACAGTGGTCAAAAGATACTGTTTGACTTCCGTGTTAGGATTTTTAAAAATGCCATATTTTATCTCCTTGCCTTTAAAAACAAATTATTGAGTTATAATTTATATACAACAAAACTGGACACAATTAATGTATACCATTTGATGTTTGACCACTTTTAAATGTACAACAAAAAGTTATCAGAACTTTTCTCCTGTAAAATTTTACAAATTTCTTTAAATCTTCAACATCTGCTAAACTGAGCATGGTAGAGCATGCTTGTAATCCCTGTACTTGGGAGGCTAAAACAAGATCTCAGTCCTGGACAACCTTAGATACTTAGGGAGGACTTCTGCAACTTAATGAGACCTTGTTTCAAAATAAAGAGTAAAACTAGAAGTGTTGGCACAGCTTGTAGTTTGTAATCCCAGGGAGGTGAGACTAAGGATGGCAGTTCACAGACAGCCTCAGCTATTTCATGAGGCCCTCTGCAATTCAGTGAGACACTGTTTCAAAATAAAGAATAAAAAATAGGGCAGGGGGTGTAGCTCTGAGGTCAAATGCCTCTGGGTTCCATACCCAGACCTGCAAAAAGAAAAAAAAAAAAAAAAAAAAAAAGAATAAATTGGGCGTGGTGGTGGGCCCTTGTAATCCCTGCCCTTGGAGGTTGAGACACTAGGATCACACAGGTTCAAAGCCAGCCTCAGCTACTTAGTGAGGCTCTGAGCAATTTAGTGAGACCCTGTTTCCAAATAAAATATAAAATAGGTCTGGGAATATTGCCCAGAGGTAGAAAGTCTCTGGGTCCCACCCCTACTACCACCAAAAAAAAAAAAAAAAAAAATCAAGAATAAAAAATAGGGCTGGAGGTATAGGTAGAATGCCCCTGGGTTCCATTCCCAGTATTGCAAAAATAAATAAATAAATAAATAAATAAATAAATAAATAAATAAATAAATAAATAAGGTTGAAAGTGTAGCTCAGAGTTAGAAAGCCCCTGGCTTCAATCCCCACTACTAGAAAAAAAAAATCTGCTAATATTTGTCAATTAGTAAACACAGGCTGCTGATCAATGAAGAAAAATAGTAGCTATATGAGAGACCAATGCTTTTTCATTTTTTTTTAATTTTTTATTTTTTATTTTTTATTTTTGGTGGTACTGGGGGTGGAACCCAGAGGCTTTCTACCTCCAGGCTATACTCCCAGACCTGTTCTGTATTTTGTTTAGAAACAGGGTCTCATTAAGTTGCTGAGAGCCTCACTAAGTAGCTGAGGCTGGCTTCGAACCTGTGCGATCCTCCTGTCTCAGCCTCCCAAGTGCAGAGATTACAAGCGTGCACCACCACGCCCAGCTCCAGTGCTGTGTTTTTTTTTTGTTGTTGTTGTTGTTTTGTAATCCTGATCTTTTTCATTTGGTAGCTTTCAAGTTCACACTTCTGACTTTCCCTCACATCATAGAGACAGAAAAGTAGGTTTCATAATAGTAAGCCTTCATGTATGCTAAATTCCTCTCAGAATATATTCTCTACTGAATATAAAACTGGCCCTAGTTAAAATCATGAAATTGTGTGCATTGATAACTTGTATTGCTCCATAAAGAATGTGGTCATCCACAAGCAGCACTGTAACTTTTCAGAACTCTGTTACTTAAACAAGGTTTTGTATCTCTGATCTAAGTAAGAACAGAAAGAGGCAATAAATAATTATGGGGATGTTCCTGTCAACACGAGTTTGAATTATATGGAAGCAGTTAAGATAAGCAGGTTTAGAAGGAGGAAACTTGTTAGTAACTGGGAATAAATTTCAATGCTGAGTGTTTCCTCATACTTTTAGGGAGTTTTTCTTTAAAAGATACCTTAACTACTTACATCATTTCATTTGTGTTAAGGCATACATTGAAGAAAGTAGCAAACTATAAGAACCTTCCCTCCCCTATATAACGGAGCTCAAACTTTTACTTCAGTTATCTGTGGCATAGGACAAAGCAACATATTGGCTAATGTAGAAGTCAGGTGATGCCTATCTTTATTGACATTTAATTTCTATTTTCAGCACCCATCAGTCATCTTGAACATGGAGCTGTCTCTGAAGCAGGTACTTTCTAAATTTTTTGTGCAAAAATTAACCACAAAAGCAGTCCGTTGCTTGAATCAAAGTTCATTTGAGGAATCCATTGAAATTAGAAGTTAAATGGTACATAATGAAGAGTTTTAGATTATTTGTTTCTCTTGGTATTGACTAGAAACCATTGTTTAAAACTTGTTTTGGGAGAATGGAGGCAATGTTCATTAGTTGAACCATATTAACTGAACCTCTTTTCTTTGGCTCTTAAAAGTTGAGCTCAGTTTTCTGGTCTTGTGAGGATATCTGTCAGATTCATAAAGAATACATGTAGGAAATTAGTCCTAACCATTAAAAAGAGTTTTTAATTGGGATGTCTAGGAGTTAGAATATAGTCCATGGTGATGACCAACCCAACAAACCTTCAACGTACTACTCAGTATTTCTTAGAATCAATTTCCTCAGCAAAAAAGCTAGGAAATCCTACTAGGTTTGTTGTAAATTTAAATAGGATGTTCTGTGACAGTGTTTTAGAATGACACATTATAAGTATAAAGTAAATGGTAGCTAAATATAATAATATGTAATGTAATTTCACAGTTCCTTGGTATGATACTCCAAATTTCAGTTGATTTAAGATCCATACTTGATGGAAGTGGTGGTATATACCTGTAATCTCAGCAAGTAGTTAGACTGAGGTAGGAGGATATCAAGTTTCAGGCTAGCCTGGCAACTTAGCAAGATCCTGACTCCAAATAAAAAATAAAAAGGATGAAGAATTCAGCTCAGTGGTAGAGTACCACATTCACAGGTACACACACAAAAAAATTCAATTCCCAGTACCACATTTACAGGTGCACACACACAAAATTCACATTGCATTGCCATTTTTTTTAAATTTGGTATTGGGGATTGAACCCAGAGGACATTCTACCTCTAAGCCCCTAGCCCTTTTTTATTTTTTATTTTGAAAAAAAATCTCACCGAGTTGATTAGCCTCGAACCAGCAATCCTCCTGTTTCAGCCTTCCAAGTACTGAGATTATAGGCATGTGCCACTATACCTGGCTTGTGTTACCATTTCTGTGTGTACCAAAAAAATTAAAGGGGAATAGTTTCTTTTTTAATCATATGAAAATAAATGTTCCACATTAAAGTGTTGCTAAATTGTCTTAATTTACTCTACCTTGTGGGCAGAGCAATTATTAGATCAAAGACAGAATAGACTATTTTCTTCTGATCTTTTCCATGAATTCATTTATTCATTCAACGGATATTCCTTGAAGACCCACTACTGTGTTGAGAAATGAATGGATGACACAACATGAGCATCCAAAATCTCCAGTAGAGCTGAGAGACAAGAATACTAGAGCAATACAGTGATAATGGATAGAGAGGTACTAGAAGAGCAGAGAGGAGATGGCCTGAAAAGGGAACCAGAAGGAACAGGGGAAGGGAGGTACCAACCAGGGCCCAGAAGGCTGTTGTAGTTAACCAGAAAAAGCAACAGGGGGTGGGGTGGTGCAGGGAAGCTTAAACCAAGTAGAGAGGGAGAAGAGACCACAGCCTATTCTAGTAAGTGTGTATACAATTACAGCAAGGCTGGATGAGTATTCAAGGAGGAAGAGAGTTAGAAATGAATCTGGAGTAGTCAGCCAGAGTCAAGATTAGTCATCTCCTCACTTGTCCTCCCAAAATGGTTAATGATTTATCTTAAGGACAATAAAAACCCCAAAGGATTTTAAGCAGGAGGGTGCCATGATAAGATTTTCTTTTTTAGAAAGGTCAGTCTGGAGTGACAGTGTGGAAGATGGATTGGGTCCTGAAGTCCACAGATGTAGTTAGGAAGCTTACAAGTAATCCCTGGAAGAAATGATAAAAACCAAAACAAAGGGAGCAGCAGTGGGATGGGGGAGGAAGAAACAGATTAAATCCTTCTGTATGAGATCCTGGGGATGGCATGGTGACAGACTGAGTGTGCACGAAAGAAGTTTCCAAGACAGCTTCCAGATTTCTGTCTTGGGAGACTGGGTGAGTGACGATGCCAGTGGAATAGTGACTATGCCATGGTGGAATAGGTGGGGTAAATTTAGGCGTGCTCTTATGCTCAGGATTTTGTTGTTTTTAAAATATCCCTGAGTTTTTATACAATTAAAAGTGTAAATACACGAGAATAGAAAAGAATGAAGTTCAACATTTCATTTAAAGAAAGAAACCATAAAGATGAAGAATGTCTTAGAAAGAGATAAGGAGGAAGAAGAGTTTTTTCTTCTTGAGAGTTTTAAGAGAGGCAGGGTCACTAGTGCCATATACTATATAGAAGTCAAGTAAAATAGACAATAAACAGTGTTCCTTACAGTTGGTCTTCAGGAAATCTTAACTGGTAGTTTAATGGGCAGTGAAAGTATAAGACAGGATTCTGCAGGCTGAAAATGTTACTTATGCTAATATCTATTTCTTAGGGGTTTCCCTCTAAGTAAGCTTAGAATGATCCAGTAGAGTTGGACTTGAGTTCCTTGAAGATAAAAATGATGGTTTATTCACTTTCATTATCCTTCTTTTCCACCACAACTGCAACAGACCCTCAAATAATTACATATAAGGAATAGTGTATTATTTCAGGATTAATTTTCACATTCATTAGCTTTTTTTTTTAGCATATCCTGTAGCTTTTCATTTGCGGTATGCCTCTAAAACTTGCTTAGTACTTTCTCCATAGTGATACCAAATACTTTAAAACTCATGATCTTTAGAGGATAGTAATTCATTAGCAAATGAAATGGACAATTAGAACCGGAGACAGTTCCATAAATCTCTTCTCTGTCAGCTCTCATTTAGGGAGCTATGACAGAGAAAGACCATCAATTTTGCCATGGCATCTGTGCTTGATATGATCTACCAGAGTATATTTTTTTTTTTACTATTGAGAAAGAATTTGACATCTTAATTCATCAGTCTAACAGCTGTTTTTTGACCTACTTAAATTACTGCCAAGCTTACCCGAACTTTATAGAACGCTAGCCATTTCAGCATCAGCATCTTCAAACCACAGTCCTACCAGAGTAGATGTAATTGATTGACTGATTTTACTCTTCATTATGTTTTTATACAACTGTTTGCAATGGGCAGGGCACTGGGGAGAGAGGGGATAGATTTAGTGCTATCATGTGACACTTAAGGAAGGGAAGTTCTTAAAAATTATCTGAAAGATGCTTCTAATTCATTTGTTTTGCCCGATTTGCAGCAACAATTGTACATCGGTTCCCGAGATGGATTGGCTCAGCTCTCCTTGCACAGATGTGACACTTATGGGAAAGCCTGTGCAGACTGTTGTCTTGCCAGAGACCCCTATTGTGCATGGGATGGAAATTCCTGCTCTAGATATGCACCCACTTCAAAAAGGTAAGAGGCACATCCAAATATCTGGACGCCTTCCTTTCTATAAGCATCTCAAACAAATGTCTTGTCTTGTAATTGTTAAAGAGAAATATATACAAAAACATAGTACCTAGAAGGAATATTAAAATATTTTATAGTTTTACATAAAACTAAATTTTGAAAGAAGATGGAAGAGATGTATGAAATTCTGAAATGTGATACTTGAAAAAAATCTGAAAATTTGTTTATATTTTTGTTCACTTATGTCAAACACCATTAAAAGTTTGGCTTTTCTCACCAATTTCCTTTTTTGTATATTCCTCCCCTCCTTTCTAAATTTCAACATACTGATGCATATTATTTTGCCAATAATTTATAAATACATGTGTTCATAAAAGTACAAATTAAATATTGCTCACAGTATATCCAGTGACTTGGTACAATTTATTTTTACTCTAACAACTGTAATTTGGTCAATTTCTGTCACTCAATTATACTTCAATAGCCAATGGTTTGCCTGCTGTTTGTAGTTCACTATTTTATGAACTCTTAGAAGTAATGCTATTTTGAGACAAGAATTCCCAGCTAGGAACTTATTCTGTACACATATGTGCAAAAGACCACAAAGTTTTAAAATATTTTAGAACTATTGTTAGTAGCAAGAAAACTGGAAAAAGGTCTGAATGCCTATGGATATGCCTAATGCCAGCTAAATATATTATGATAATTATTTTAAGTATGCATTATAGTAACGTTATTTTCTAAAGTATTACTATTCAAAAGGTATTTCCCTCTAGAAAATATGTCAACATATTGTATATGCTATATTTTTTATTCTTTAGGTTTTTTAAAAGAACTAAGAGGTGAGCTTATGTTAGTCACACTACTAGATATATACTCATTTCTTTTTACAAATTTTACTTATTTGTCATTATTAATTCTAGAAATCACAGAATAAACAAAAAGTAAAATGACAAATATTGCTTAAAATAAGACACTTTGTATATATATTCCTTTGTATTCCTGATACAAATATAATTGGGTAGATATCATTATCCGAAGTTAAAAGCAAAAAGTCACCAACATTTTATCATAGTTTTTCAGCAAGAATATCGCATCATAGTGAGTCTTTGGGGAATTCTTTTCTGGAAGCTAAAAAAATCAGAATGCTCATTAGTTGGCAATAAAACTTCAGTTTGATTAATTGATCCTGTTCCTTAAGAAGCCAAGATTTAAAAACATTCTTGACCTATGTACCTTATGCCATCATAACTTTTTCCTTTTGTATTTCCCAAGACTCTATCTCTGACCCTATAGACAAACCACTGTGATGCTTCCCATTACCTAATGTAATGTCCATGTGAGTCTAAAAATGTGTGCAGTGGACAAATCTTTCACAGGGTTGTCATCTGGTCAGTAATGCCCTTGAGGAACACCTTAGATATCCCAGAAAGTTTATCATTACTTCTCTGTAGGTAGACTGGGGAGAGTAGGGGAGAGGGAGGGGCAGAGGCATGTTAATCAACGGATACTAAGTTACAGTTAGGAACAAGAAGTTCTGGCATGTTCTTACACAGTAGGAGGACAATAGATGACCATAGTGTACTGCACATTTAGAAAAACTAAAAGAAAGGACATTGGATTTTTTACCATAAAGAAAAGATAAGTATTTGAGGAGCTAGATATAATTAATGTGATTTAAATGCTACCCAATGTATGTGCACATTGAAAAATCACAAGGTTCCCCATTAATTGTACAATCTTTATACTTTTATGCATCCGTTAAAATGAATTTAATATAAAGTAATGGTAAATAGCCAAAGCAAATGAAAATACATACTTAGATGTAGCGAAAAATATTTCTTTTTGCATATACTAGTTACTGTTTTTCTCGTTAAAACAAATCTGTGCCATAATGTAAAAGCCACTGTGGTATCATTATTATTACTACTACCAGAAAAAAAAATCTGAACTGCCTGTCAAGAGACAAAAATAGCATGTAATCATTCATGCCGCATCAAACTTGTACTTCAGTTCCAGATAATGTTTAACTTATTGCCCAATCAAATCTATATAAGTGAATCTATGCATAGTAAAATGTTTTGTATTATAAGGTCCAATAACAAACCAGAAAAAGACTAAGAACTGTTATGTTTGTATCATATGTATTAAACATGGATTCTATTTATCTTCAACCTGTTCCTTTGAGTAAGTCATCAAGTCAGAGAAAAATAATAGTAGTTAAATAAAATTAAGGTTATCTTAATGCAAAATGAGATTTATTTCACTAGGAATTTATTATCAGTAGTATTCAATGTTAGATTAGAATATTTACCTGCATTTAACTTGAGATAAGACAAGTTCTGAATTTGCACTATTGGGGTGAGATGTAGCTTTTCTATTTTCTGATTATTATGCTTGAAGCTCTAATCAGTTTAATGCCCTCTCTGTAGGCGAGCTAGACGCCAAGATGTGAAGTATGGGGACCCAATCACCCAGTGCTGGGACATTGAAGACAGTAAGTATAAGTCTAATATCCTTTTCCTCTCATTTAAAAGGATAAGCCTGGTATTTGTATATCTTTATTATTTGATGACTCTAAACCTCTATTATATAGAAAAATCTTGTTTTGTGTAATGCTTAAATTCTGGAAAAGCAACAGGAAATTTTACAAATCAACCCTTGCCTATGCACCTAAGCAAATAATTCTTTGTGGTCATGATTTGTTTTATGTGTCTTTTAAAATTCCTATACTGTAACTTTTGTTTCCTTTTCACTTCCTTATCCATCCTTGTAAAGTTGGAAAACTGCTCTTAGAGATAATGCAGAATATAGCCAAAAACATTTAGACATCTAGAATAAACCCCCAGGGACCTCCCACGAAAGCCTGATAAAAATGTAGGCACTTATTAAAAAAAAGTTTTAAGTAGCCTGCACTTTATTTATATTAACTTGTTAATTTGTGATTCATATAATTGTTCTGAGTATACTATGAGACAAAAAAATTCCTCAGAGAGCTTCAGATTCTTTAGGGAGATATCATAAGGCACAATTAGTGATGTGGGAGTAGTGAAAAGAGAGATCACCAGAGGCTGTGTGGCTCAGAGAAAAAGTTCTTAGAATGGAAGGTCTTGAATGAGTGGAGAGAGGTGAGATGGGGGGACAAAGAGGTCTGCCAGGTGAGTCTGAAGATGGGGAGAAATTTAAAAAGTATATAATTCAGAACTTCACTCACTTTCCACACTCCAGCTCTGCCTCAAGAGAGGAACACACACACACACACACACACACACACACACACACACACACACACACGGGCAAGAGAGCACTTTCCTTCATCACACTGTTATTAACTACCCACCAGTCATGTAAATAACCCAGTATTCATCATTCATCATTTATAACTGAGGGTCCAGCCATGTTTTCCTTACTTCACAATAAGGCAGTTGTTTGTAACTCATCATTCAGTTCTTTTAAAAAGTAAGCTCTGGTCAAGAATAGTGTGCTTGCCTTCTCGTTCTAATGTGCGGAGGACTCATTGTCATACCCACTGTTTGTTTACTGATCATTACTGTGTGCTGTGCATGCAATTCTTTCCTTTTTTAAAAATTATTTATTTCTTTATTTGGTACTGGAGATTAGACACAAGGGCATTGTACCTTTGACCTACACCCCCAGCTCTTTTATATTTTTTATTTGAAAACATGGTTTCACTAAATTGCTGATGGTCTCACTAAGTTCCTGAGGCTGGCCTCAAACCTGCGATCATCGTGTCTCAGCTCTCAAGTACTGGGATTACAGGCGTACTCCACCATGTCCAGCTGTGTGCAGTTTATTAACTGTGCATATTAGGGACTGTAAGAGAAAGACCCCCACATAGATTGAGATAAATTTGTGGCAGCCTCTATATTCTTTCTGTTCACTAATTGCTAAATACTGTCACACTGCATAACTGTTAATAATATAGAAAAATCATTACATCTAGTTGAGCTATGTTTAATGTTAAACAAACAGAATCTTTCACTTAAATTATATGTCCTATATTTTAAAGAAATATTCTAGCCATTTCACTATGAAAAAATAATTTTGACCACAACCCGAAAAACTGGAATACTCTTTTCTAAATTTTCTTATACTTAATAAGGAGTAAGTCTACTTAAATATACTATTCTATACAACTTTTACATGTTTAAACATTAGATCATACTAGAATGATATATATTATATTATATGCATGTGTAAATATGTGCATTTATGCTTACAGACATATTTTTATGAATTGAAAGCAAGAAATTTAGCCAGGCTTGGTGGCGCACGCTTGTAATCCCAGTATTTGGGAGGCTGAGACCAGAGGATTACAGTTCATGGACAGCCTCAGCTACTTAGTGAGGCCCTCTGCAACTCAGTGAGACCCTGTTTCAAAATAAAGAATAAAAAATAGGGCAGGGAGTGTAGCTCAGAGGTCGAATGCCCCTATGTTCCACCCCCAGACCAGCAAAAAATAAAAAAAGAAAGCAGGAAATTTAAAATTTAGAAATGAAACAAACATTATTGGAAACAACAATGAATTGATTTTTAGCCAAACTGATGTAGTGATGACTTTGTGTTAGAGTCCGTTTTTACTGATTCAAAAAAAGAATTTCAGACAAGCACCTCACTATTTTATTTTTCCAGGTGATTTCACTAATGTATTCTTTATGAATCAGTCTAGTTGAGGTTTTCTAAGCACTTGTGATATGACCTAACAATCAACCTGTACCCTACCTACTTTTTCAACAAACTCACTTTCTCTGGACAACAGTACCGGTTACTATGAATGCTCCATTCTTCTCTTTGTGATTGGTGCCAGTCATCCTCTGTGTACTAGGAAGAAACTTAGTAACTACCACAATCACAGAGTTGCTGGAGATAGTTGACAGATCACAAATTTTAAATAGAATCCACACATCATGCAGGTTGGATGAGGTTAATTCACAGTGGTGCCAGCACAATTGACTGAATGATTGCAGGTAAAACATAAATAAGGTCAAAAGAAAATTCTAAATAACATACCTAACCAAAGGATATATGTGCACTCATGGCATTTGATGATAATTTTGTGAGCTTTGGCTCAGGATTCCCATAGGTGCCTTAAGCCTTAGTCCTTGGTTGATACCTAACTTGCTAAGTAAGCCCATCTGTAGAATTGAGATATCTGAATATATGATGATAAAATGCATGCTTGGGCCAGGCTGAGCAGCTGTCATTTTTTATTTGATCAAATTTGAGCTGCAGATCTTAGATCCCACATGGGACACAACCTTTGGCTACTCTGGATGGAATGTATTTCAGATGGTGCAATGGATTTACGAGAATAAGGTGTCTGAGACACTGCTTCTTAACATCCAACTAAGTACCTCATAGCAAGTGCATGTTAGGCTAAGGAGTCTCTCTGAAAAAAAAAAAAAGAAAAGCAAAAGAAAAGAAAAAAAAAAACATTGGTAGATAATACAGATGAGCTTCAGGTCATGTGGCATGTTCTCAATATATAATTTTGTCAAACATAAACCACTGTACTTTCTAACATCAAAGTTTCTTAGTTTTATCTAGTCAGCTCTGTGAACAAATTCAGACAGAATTTCTCTTTAAAAATAAAGTAAATCACTCCTCCAGAACTAACTACAAAATAAGTTACATGTCCTATCAATACGAATTGCCAATAAATATATTTTAAAAATGTTCTACATCACTAGCAGTCAGAGAAATGCAAGGCAGAACTACAAGATTCCATTTAACTCCAGCTAGAAGGAAAGTCATTAAAAATGCAAACAGTACTAAATGCTGGCAAGAATGTAGAGAAAGAGCTATACCAAAGATGGGCAGGGTGGCACACTACTTGTAATCCTAGTATTTAGGAGGCTGAGACAGAAGGATCACAGGTTCAAGGAAAGCCTCAGAAAATAATGAGACTTTCATTAACCTAGTGAGGCCCTGTTTCAAAATAAACATAAAATAGGGTTAAGGATGTAACTTGAAGGTAGAATGACTCTGGCTTCAATCCCTACTCACGCGTGCGCGCGCGCACACACACACACACACACACACACACACACACACACACAGAAATAGCTATACCACTCTACCACTCCTTGGTATCTTTTCAAAAGACTTAAATTAAAAATAATATAGTGATATATGTCTATTTATGTATATCCATGCTTAGCAAAATTTACAATAGCCAAATTGTGGAACTGGCCTAGGTGTCTGTTAATAGACGAATGGTTAATGAAAATGTGGTATATATACACGATGGAATTTTTCTCAGACATAAGCAAGAAAAAAATTATTTCATTTGGAGGGAGATGGATATAACTAGAGAACAGCATGCTAAGTCAGATCAGCCAGTCTCAGAAAGTCAAAGTTCTGATGTTATTTTCATATGTGGAAGCTTGAGGAGAGTGACCGAAACAAGAATGGAAGGGGATGAGAGAGGGAGGTAGTGATAGGAAAAGGAGGAACTGATGAAACATTTGAAATTATGTCATGCCCATATATGAAAGCATCACTACTGAAATCTCTATTATGTACCGGGACAGTGGAATAGTGAGGCGGAACCTGAAGGAAACACACCAGATCTAAGTGCATGTTTGTTTGTATGACTTTGAACCTCCCTATGATGTATAATTACGATGCACCAATAAAAGTACTAAAATTTGACTTCCGGGAAGATGGTGACCGAGAAAAGCGGGGCTTAGGAGCCCCGCTAACAACCAATCTCCATTACCACAAAATCAGCGCCTTTCATAGCCAGAAAACACCATCACCAGAGAAACAAAAAAATCACCAGGCTCCAGAGAGAAAGCTGACTGAGAACAGAGCTCAGAGCCACAGAGGAGATACACCGGCCTCACGCCCGAGGACACGGCAGCAGCACCATACTGCCGGCAGCAGCAGATAATTCACCGGACGGCAACAGCAAGCCGAGGTGAGCCGCTGCGGAACAACCGGGCGGGATTTCTTGGCGCAGGGAGCATCCAAAGCTCCCAGTGGCTGAGCTCAGCACACGCCGCAGGGATTCAGAGTGGAACTCAAAACCAAGAAGAAATACGCCAGCCTCAAGGCCAAGGAAGTAGCAGCGGTGCATATTGCCACCGGCAGCAGCAGCAGTGAATTCACCGAGTCTAGTACAGCTACATCTGCGTACTCAAGAACAGTGAGTCAAATTGCAGGCAACAGAGGAGAAATCCCAGTACTGTACTCCCTGGGACTTGACCCAGTCGGCGAGTGGCGGTGGCAGAGATATCACACCATAGGAGAACGTGCAACCTGGCACCCCCCACAGTCTAAAGCAGCCTCTATCGACTCTCTGGGTCGGAGTCTCTGTGATACAACCCAGTAAAGGAGTAGTGGGGTCTGAGATACTACTGACTCGAGATCCGGAACACCTTAAGTGAAGTCATAGTGACCCAGAGAAGGCAAAAACTTCCGAAATCATGGGAAAGAGGAATAACACTGGAGCAATGAATGCCCACAACCCCACAATATCAGAACCCGATAAAACAGAAAATCAGAGATTTCTAGAAGATCAAATCAGGAAAATAACTGTAGAAATAATAGAGGTGCTTCGAAAAGAACTCAGAGAGAGCCAAAAAGAGATAAAGGATGCAATTAATGAAGTAAAGGCCTCAATTCAAAGCACAAACAACCGATTAGACCACATGGAGAACAGAATCTCGCTCTTAGAAGATGATCATTCCAAAAATGAACGCATAGTTTCTAATCTAGAAAAAAATAACCGACAGCAGGAATCTGATATTGAAGAAATATGGGCCCATTTTAAGAGAGCTAACCTAAGAATAATTGGAATAGAGGAGGGAAAAGAAAGTGAAACCAAAGGGATAAACAATCTCTTCAAGGAAGTAATAGCAGAAAATTTTCCAAATATAGAGCAAGAGGTCGATACACAGGTCCAGGAAACTTATAGAACTCCCTTTAGACAGGATCGGAGAAGAGGATCCCCACGCCACATAATTGTCAAAATGACCAATGTGGAAGCCAAGCAGAGAATCTTAAAGGCAACAAAAACAAAGGGCCAAGTGACATTCAGAGGCAAACCAATTAGAATCACTCCAGACTTCCCAAACCAAGTCATGAGAGCCAGAAGGGCTTGGAATAACATATTCCAACTTCCTTGAAAACAACTTCCAGCCAAAAATTTTCTACCCAGCAAAACTTTCTATCAAATTAGATGGAGAAATAAGAAGCTTCCATGACAAACAGAAACTGAAGGAATTTATGTCTTCAAAACCAGTGCTAGAGAAAATACTCAAAGAGATTAACTACAAAGAAGAAATAGGTAACACACACCAGAACCAGAGAAACGAGATTTTCCAGCCAACAGACAACTAAGATTGGTTATTTGTGGAGATTCATTATTTATGTTAGTCTTTTACCTATCTCTAAATGGTATTGTTTGCCTTTATTATTGTTAATTTTTAGGATTTCTAGTTGGAATATTAATATACCTTCAGATATAGCATTTGGAAATATTTTATCCCATTCTATTAGTAACTGTTAACTCTGGTTACATTGTCTTTTGATATACAATATTTTATTTTTTATTTTTTAGGGAGTTTGTATACTCTTCTGTTGCCTGTGCCATTGAAATCATATCCAAGAAATCACTGCCAATTTCAATGTTGTGAGGTTTTATGACCCAGATTTTCTCCTAAAAGTTTATAGTCTTAAGATTTATATTTAGGTCTTTTATCTATTTTGAGTTAATATTTGTATATGGGATTAGGTAAGGGTCCAATTTTATTCTTTTCCATGTAATTATTATTTTTCAACAATATTTAGTTAAAAGATTATTATTTCTACCACCAAATGTTCGTGGAAACCTTGTCAAAAATAACTTGACAATATAGGGAAGAATTTAGCTCTAGGCTTTTATTTAACTCCAATGGTTTATATATCTGCCTTTAGAATAGTACTACACTGTTTCAATTATTGTAGCTTTATATGGTTTGAAATCAGAAAATATATATCTTCTAGCTTTGTTCTTTTTCAAGATCATTTTGGGTATCTAGAGTCCATATTCCATATTAGGATAGATTTTTTTTCTGAAAAATAGATATATAAATATATGATAGTTTCACCTAAAAAAAAATATTCTCTGGTAAGAAAGAAAGTAAAAAGAAATATTGAAATGTTATCTTTAAGTCATCAAAAGCTTGGTATCAGACAAATGAAACTGTTATGTGAGATTATCATTTTTAATTCTGGATAAATTGCTATAATACTAGATGTCAGCCACTAAGCCAAGCATGGGAGGGAGGGATGGGGAGAGAATGGGGTGGGGATCGGGTGGGGGCTGACTGGGCGATGTGTGCATGTATGTCTACAAAAGTTTGTATCCCACTATAATGTATAAATACAGTGCACCAATAAAAAATAAATAAAAATAAATAAATAATTTTTAAAAAGTACTAAAATTTGCAACTGATGAAAGTTAAAATTGCAATATAGATGTAGAGTTTAATAATCAGTCTGTTGATAATATTTGACTTCCTGACAATATTATAGCATGAATTGCCTATCTCTTTAATAATATGTATGATTCTTTGCCTATGGCATCTGTTCTGAATCAATGTATTTTCCTATTGCTTTTACAATCAGGTCAAGGTTAATCTCCTATTCCGTGTTTGCTTTCTAGGCATTAGTCATGAAACTGCTGATGAAAAGGTGATTTTTGGCATTGAATTTAATTCAACCTTTCTGGAATGCATACCTAAATCTCAACAAGCATCTATTAAGTGGTACATTCAGAGAACAGGGGAGGAACATCGAGAAGAGGTGAGTTATCATCATTGAGGAATGTTCACATTGAGGGAAATAGTGCTTGGTTTATGTGAGAGAGATTCAACTTCTAGTACCGCATGGTGCTGTCATTGTTATCTGATATAAGGGAAAATAACAGTTTATGCCCACTAAATCAAAAGGTAAAAATGGCTTTGAGATAAGAGCAAGCCAATTTAATATGAATACACAAATAAAACATGTCTTTAAAAGACTGATTTGCTAAAAAAAACTTACATTTTTTTCAAATATTTATTTCTCAGAAGTTGCCTATATTTTAGGAAAATTATCTAAGAACTAAAATACAATATTTTTTGCTCCATAGTAGCACAACTAAATTTTAATTCACATTGCATTCAATTTAGAGCACAACAATGAAATATGTTAAACTTATAGCAAAATATATTTATTTTACATGCCATAAATTTGATAAAAATTGTACATATATCATATATACATGTGATTGAAATATACCATGGAGACTTTTGGCATAGATAGGTTGTATATATCACAGATTTAATGAGTTGACTTTGGGTAGTCTGAGAAATCCTATATTTAATATTAATTGGTTGTGGTAAAGCAAAGATTAATTGAGATGCTTGTTATTCTTCATTACTGTGTCAGAAAGAAACCAGTGATACGCAGACTGTAATTCTAAAACTCTTAGTAGTAAAGAAGGACACTAAAATACGTAATAGAATGTGAACACAGGACTTAGGATAGATGTCTTGAGCTATAACCTGATCCTGAGACCTTTGGCAATATCACTGAGCCACAGAGATCGGGATTTTCTAGGGTGAACAAAAATACTGAAGTTACTGTGAAAAACAGATGGAAAAAAACACATAAGAAGGTAGAATTTTGAAGAAGAGGCTCCCATAACTATAAATATACACAAAGTTACAGGTACTCTATTGATCAGGACTTATGGAACAAGAAATGACATTGCTCTTATGTTTAAGAGACCCTGGCCTTGCTGGGCATGGTGGCGCACACTTGTAATCCTCGCGCTTGGGAGGCTGAAACAGGAGGATCACACAGGTTCGAAGCCAGCCTCAGCTACTTACTCAGCAACTTAATGAGACCCTGTTTCCAAATAAAATATAAAATAGGTCTGGGAATATAGCCTGGAGGTAGAAAGCCTCAGGGTTCCACCTCCAGTAACACCAAAAACAAAACAAAACAAAACAAAACAAAACAAAACAAAAAACAACAACAACAAAAAAAACCACTGGCCTTGCCTTCAGTTTGACTTCTGAAGATTCATGAGCAGTCTGCATTTTATCGTTTTCTTTGATAAATATATTAGCATTGTATTAACATTTAAATAGTAAATGCAATTAGTCAACCAGTAGTCAAGAACACTGGATCTCAACCCTAATTGGATCTTAAACTATTTAGCAATATCTAGAGACATTTTTGGTCATCAGAACTGGGTGAGTGTGCGGGTCCACCTGGCATCTAGTGGGTAGAGGTTAGAGATGATGCAGAGAAACTGCAATGTACAATTCCTTTTAGGAATCTCTGACCTCAGATGCTGATACTGCTGAGATTGAAAGACTTTGGTGTAGAAGAGTTGAATTTTTATAAAACATTGATTTAAAGATATAATCTCATTATTGCATGAAGAAGAAAATATCATTATCTTCATCTAAAATACATGAATAATTTTTCTAACAAAATGTGGACCATACATACTTACTACCATATCAAGGGAATAACTCCATTCCTTATTATGTCAAGTTTCTACAAGAGAACTTGATTCTCCGTCATTAACTGGCATCCATAAATTTATAGATTAAGCAGATCTATACTTACACTGACTTATCTATACTTAAGAGTCCCATTTTTTACCAGATAAAATTGGAATATTATCTGAAATAGATGATTAACTTTCAAAATATGCTATTTACATTTTATCCAAGAAATATTCGAAGAATCTTTTCTGTATTTTTCAACATGCATATTTATTTTATTTACATTACAAATTTTAATGTGAAATCTATTAAACAAGCATTTTTAATATCATAGCTAGTAAAGTTTGATTATTTTAATTAAGAATAATTACTTAATAAGTGATTTATCTCCCATATCAAATTAATTCTGACTTTTAGATGAACTCTGGTGCTCTGCTGGGGGTAATCTTCCAAATCTAGATTGGCCTATGGTTGTTTCCATTTACATCTTTCATTTTCCTGGAACTGCTGTCATTACTTTAATGTACCTTTTAACAGTATATCATACAGTCATGATGGTACCATGCTCTATGAATTTCAATGGAGCAGAAATAGTGTATTTATTGAAATTTACTTAAAAGTACCTTGGCTGTAATGTTTCAACTGGTGTTTTCATCTGTCTTTGTAAATGGCCAGTTTCACATAGTCCAGGATATGCAATTCTGCATCCTGAGCTGAGGAAAAGGGCAATATCCAGACTGCATTGGAAGTGTTTTCCTCAGCGGGGTGTCTTCTGTTCCATTCCCATAAGGTCACAGTTTGGATTCTTTCCTCCACTCAAAATGCCTGGGGGAGGGACCAAGATCTCCTGTGGCACTGAGGCTGTCACCAGGTTATTCTCTGCCAGGAGGAGAACATTTCCTTACTGAGCTGTTTCACAGTTGGGTGCTGTGGGGAGGTCATGAGTCAGTTATCTGCTGACTCTCTTTGAAAGCTGTTCCTGAAATTGATGATGTTTATGCTGTAACTAGCAAGTTAATCGGCAGTCCCCAAGCTTCTGTTGAACTTTCTGGATGTTAATGAATAAACAAGGCAATACTTTATCCCACTTGTAATATTGCATTTTTATGTGTTTTAATATTTTTGCCACTTTTTCAAATATTTGCATTTTTCACTTGTAGGTCTTTATTTTAGGTCTTTTTATTATAAACACAATATAAATGGTTTTAAATTTGATAAGGCATAAAGAACCATGCTGCCACTAAGTGTGAATAAATACAAGTACTACTTTGGTGTCTGTTCTATTCCAGCACTCACCATCTACTATGAGCATTTTCCATTTTCCTTAGTGCTAATAAATACTATGATTTTTCTGACTCTTTTCCACCCCATTATGGTGCCACAGACATGCATAAATACTTTATACTTTATATAAATAGTGATGTTTTCTTTAAGAGAAAGTAATAAATTCTCCATACGTAAATTTTTCTTTACTTCTCTAACTTAGGACAAGTGCCTAGAAGCCAAACAAATAAGCTGAAGACATTGATTATCTTTATGGATTTTGATAATCACATATTACCAATTTTCTATGAAAATCACTGTAATAGTGCATGTTCTAAGCAGAACAAAATTGTGCATCCTAAGAAAATTTCTACCAATTTAATATGAAAAAAACATATTTTGTAAGCGGGGCATGGTGGTGCATGCTTGTAATCCCAGCATTTGAGAGGCTGAGACAGGAGGATCATGGTTCTAGAACAGGCTCAGCTACTTAGTGAGGCCCTTTGCAACTCATTGAGACCTGGTTTCAAAATAAAGAATTCTTTTAAAAAAAGGCTGAAGGGGTTGCTTGGAGGTATAATGCCCCTGGGTTCCATCCCCAGTACTGCAAAAAAAAAAAAAAAAAAAAAAAAAAAATATATATATATATATATATATATATATATATATATATATATATATTTAAATGTTAGTGTAGCCACCAAGTATTAAGTGCATGTATGTCACTATGACTATGAACTGCATTATTAGGTGAGACTGTAATACTCCAATAAAAATATTAAAAATAAAAAAATAAAATTATCTTAAAAAATATTAGTGTAGGTGAACATCATACCCTCTCCTATTTCTCAACTATTGGTGAGGGTTGCATTTGGTAGATTATTTGCTTATCATTTACTTACTTTTCATGGACAGATTGTATCAACATGTGTTCCTCAAGCCTTTCATATATTATTGACATTAATAATTTAATACTACACATATTAAAAATAATTTTATTTTGATATATAAATTTAATATTTTGTGTCTTAACATATCCTAACTTTTCTATGGAAGTTTTAAATATGACATAGGTAAATCTATTGATTTTATAGCTCTAGAATTTCTGAATGATTACACTAAAAGACTCCTTCCTCCATGAGATAGCATATTTATTTTATTTTTACATATATATACTTCACATTTTATATTTACATATACTAAAATATATTAATCTAGTAGTTATTCATCTATAAGTTTGATTTTTCTAAAATAATGAGCTAGTTTCTTTAGCACTATTTTAATATTTTTCTTTCTCTGGTATTTCCTAAAATTGTTAATCATTGGCTTTGTGTTAAATAATATATCATATACAGTGTTATATAAGGATACCCTGAGAAACTTAAAAAATATGTATTCATATTATTCCATTCCAATTTTTTCCTCGCCCACATTAACTTAGGAAACCATTCATAGCTTTACATTTTAATATGGCCAAATTTTTGTAATAGTTTCACTGATATTTTGATATTTGTTTTTGTTTTTTAAACACTCGGAGCTTTCTTCCTTATTTATCCTAATTTTCCCTAGTGGTATTTTCTGGGTTTATTTTATTTTATTTTATTTTAGAGAAATGAGATATTCTTGAAGAGCTAGTATCCTCCAAGACATGTGCAATGCTTTAACTCTGAAAAAACTGACAGGTGAATTATCTGTAAAGGAATTACCATTAGGCGGCTATTAACAGAGATAAAGGCCCTGACCTTTGCCTGCCGCTTAGTACCTAAATGTCCTTTGTCCCTTTCCTATTACTCTTCTCATTTTAAATGAATTGCCCTTCACTGAAGATCTACATTTAATAATGCCAAGTATATTATCCTTATTCACATTAGGCAAAGAGCTAGTCGACCCTAGCTTATGCATGGTTTTGATTTGTAAGTTAGAACAGTTTTTGCTTATCACTTCTAGAGGGAAGAACATTTTATGAGTTTAAATCAGTGGCCAGAGATTGCATTATCTCTCTGCAGAGGAACTGAATTTACCAAATTGACTATGCAGACACTGCACTATGGAGACCCTGCTGCATAATGCATCGCACTGCAGCACAGAATGAAAGCATTACAGAGAATGAGAATGTAAAGTAGGTAAATGTAAAATAGGTAGTTAATCAATGGCTTAACTTCCGGGTCACAGATTTTTATCTCTAAATTGTAAAAATCTTGGGAAAATACGTCAGTTTAAAATTAGAGGTGCCATTTCCTTAAAGGCATTATTATTTCTGAAACTTTATAAAGGTAACAATTGGTTGAATGACCTGACAGAAATTAAGTAAATGCATAAAACTCAAATTTGTTAAAGCAAGTCTGTTATCTGTAGTTCAAAAACCACAGACCAATTTCAACATTCTGCAGTAGAAAGCAAATGTGAAGGATCATGACCGAGTAATGAAAAGCCAGGTGTTTATGAAATTTTGAGTCCTGTGGGGACAGGGCTAGAGTGGAAAGCAGGGACGGGAACCAGATCTCAGGGTAAAACAGCATAAACAGGATACGAAAAGAGAATCGCCAAAGCGATGATGAAGTGCTGCCCAAAATGTGTGAAGTCAAAGTGAGAGTCATAATTTCTTCCTGTCAGAAGATTAAAGGGGACAATAAAATGTACTGAGTCAGAGCTGTAACAGTCTCTAAAAGCCATATTAAGTACAGCTAAGCATTAATAAGAATGTAGAGATAAACTGGAACCTAAGGTACCCGCTGTGTCATGGTAATAACCTCAAGCCATTTTATATTAGAGAATCACAGAAATAAAAGATTTAGGATATTATCTTTCAAGTAACATGACAGTAGCCTATCATGTTACTAGTAATACTTCACACTTTACCCTTCGAATTTCTTTGTTTTTAATCCACTAAATACAGCGTGTTTATACCAAAGACATGATAGATGCGAGACCGACAGGGAAGATAAATGAGTCTCCATAGGCAGTGTAGCAGATAGAAACCAGAATCCAGTTTATAGAGTCAGAGTCATTTATTGAGATTCAAGATTTGTTTACATTTTTAAAAATAATTCTTACAATAAAGTTATTTAAAGGGAACAAATAAGTGTAGCGTGTTAAATTTGAGATTGCCATTTCTGTTTAATGTTGGCCCTTCAGAACCCTACCAATACAAATTTCCATCTGTTTTAGACAGAGATTTCTTATGGTTCATGAGAATGTTAAGTGGGTTGGAGGTTATTTTGTATTACAATAGCATTTTTTTAAATGGCTGAGACTTTAGAATAAATACATTAGGAAAAGAAAACTACACATCTGACTTAGCAAATGGACAAGTAAAGGAAACAAACAAACAAAACCCTGATGGTGTGGATTCAGTGCAGAGCAAAGGCAGCCTGAAGACCATTCAGCCTCATTAGCCAGGGATCTGAGCTGTGACCTGCTGGTGGCCTCAGATGGTACCCCGCCAGCTGCACTTCTCTGGCACAGAGGGTGGTTCACCATATACGTGTTAGTTAACTGGGCTGGTAGCCAGAGATGTTTCTTTTTCTTTTCTCATATTTCCAGAATTAGAGGGATTTTTTTCCTACATATTTTTCAAATAAAGATGCAGCGTATAGTCCACCCACTGTGAATAAATTTAATTTAGCCGTCTTTATGCCTCCTTGAGTTCCATCAACTAGAAGTCTACAATACAGGGGCAGATGTGTACACTGGGAAATCTTCCAGATTTCTCGGTTGTTGTTGTTGTTGTTGTTGTTGTTGTTGCTGTTGTTGCTGTTGTTGCTGCTGCTGTTTTTTCATTTCATGCCTAGCCATTCAACAATTCTCTATGTTAAACAGAGCTCTTGTGTTGGTAAACATACCTCTAGTTTTACTGTAGATAGTTTGCTATTCACACCAGACTAGGATCCAGGCAAGCTTAATGTTTGAATTGCCTTTCAGTAACATTGCTTCAAAGGATACAAAGCATCACATTTCAGGGGAGGTTCTTGTTCATTGTGCTTTCTCACACTTGAAATCACATTAATGTGTTAGGAAATACCAAGATATGGCAAGTATTTCCACCGTCTAAAGTATCACATATACATACAGGATCAAAATTCAGTCCATAGTCAGAAGGGAAATTCAGCTTTAAATGTCACTAACCTTCTGACTATGGTCCAGCTCAATTGCAGCATGACATCCAAGAGCTGTAGCCATGCCTTTCTACTTGACTTTAAACAAGTTGCCATGTACAACTTTCATATGCAGTTCAGGTCATTTATTTGGTGATACCCAGAAAATAGAGTACGTTTCTTTTGGAATTGTTATTTCTTTTACATTACAGGTAGGAACATTTATTAATGTTCCTTTTGTACACATTTTTTGTTTTGTTTTGTTGTGGTATAGTATTTGGTATTAAACACAGAGACATTCTACTTCTGTGCTACACCCTAACCCTTTTTATTTTTTCTTCTGAATTAGGTTTTCTATAAATTGCCAAGTCTAGCTACATTGTTGAGGCTGTCCTTGAACCTATGATCCTCCTGTCTCAGCCTCCCAAATAATAGGTTTATAGGTATGCGTTACTATGCCCAGCTATAGTGATTTTTAATCTTACATCCTTATTCTGAAGCTGACATATTAACTTTTTATCTTAGAATTTTGTTTTCTATCTTAAATCTCTGTAAAGCAGATCAATTAACAGTTTCCAGTTCTACTTCATTGATTTTTACAACTTTTCATTACTGTATCTATACTGAAAGAATAACTGTATTTCAAAAGTTCAGTTACACTTCATAAGATACAAATGTAAAAATTTCAGAATATGGTTTGGAAGCTATTCTTTTAGCTGAATTTCTTTTTTACCCTCTTCAACCATGGCTGACCATAGTGTGCTTGATGACAGGGAGACAGGGAATATATCTTTTAGGTTCATCCAAGTCCAGTTATTTATCCTGTTTTCATTTGCTCTTAGCCCTCTCTGTTTTTAATTTATTACCTACATTTTTCCAATTCTGCAGTTGAAACCCGATGAAAGAATCATCAAAACGGAATATGGGCTACTGATTCGAAGTCTGCAGAAGAAGGACTCTGGGATGTATTACTGCAAAGCACAGGAGCACACTTTCATCCACACCATAGTGAAGCTGACTTTGAATGTCATTGAGAATGAACAGATGGAAACTACCCAGAGGGCAGAGCATGAGGAGGGGCAGGTCAAGGATCTATTGGCTGAGTCACGGTTGAGATACAAAGACTACATCCAAATCCTTAGCAGCCCAAACTTCAGCCTGGACCAGTACTGTGAACAGATGTGGCACAGGGAGAAGCGGAGACAGCGAAACAAGGGCGGCCCAAAGTGGAAGCACATGCAAGAAATGAAGAAGAAAAGGAATAGGAGACATCACAGAGACCTGGATGAACTTCTTAGGGGAGTGGCTACATAGTTTTTAAATTTAATTTAAAAAGATGAATTGTTTACCTGCAAAAAAAAAAAACCTGTCTTTTGTACATCCCTCATACTAACTCATAAATGCTTTCCGTGGAGTTTTGCTAAGGAACAAGAATAATAATCTGAATAAGACTACATATGGCTAATATGGGCTAGAAAGGGCAAATCATATAAACTGGTTTTCCAAGAACAAAGTTTGTATCTGCAAAGTATAAGAATTTTCCTGAAAATGGAGCTTTACTTTTGTAAATGTTTTATGCTTTCCCTTTTTTATTTTTTATTTTTTAGATGTATTGTGTCATGTAAATAACTGAGTTAAGCCGGAGTCAAATTCGATATATTATGTTAAGGTGCTGTGTTCCTTTGCGTGTTCATTACACATGGAGTTTACCATGCATTTGTGCTATGGCTACGTACTTATGAACAGATATGTCATTCTGCACTAGAACTGGACAGAAATTGGTAGTAATTGGATGGAAGGCACAAATTAGGACAGCTCATATTATTAACAGGAACTTTCCCATGAGCCATTGACTCCCGAAGTGTGGTATGGGAATTTAGAGAGGCACGTTATTTCTTTCAGTCCACAGGGTTCGCATTTAGCGCACTGCAACACTGATTTACTGAAGGGCGTTCATGCTCTTCCCAGGATTCCTTGTGATTTGTAAAGAGAAACGGGTTCACAGACAGAAATTGGTGCTCAGTTATGTGTTTCTAGAATATATGCCAAGTTCTACAGGGACAAAATGTCTAGTACATATTTTAATAAGATATGGAAAAATACATTAATAAAATAAGGAAAACATCATAATGTATACTAAATCATAATGGGAAGACATAAAGATAGGATTTGTTAGGAGACAAGGAAAGGTAATCATAAATTCTGGCCTTGTGGACAACTCTTATCCCCATGAAAAGAAAGAAAATGCCAAATAAAGTGGACAAAAGGTAATGTAGCTCTTTTCACTGGATTAAAAGTAGCTACCAATTTGTAATTCTTCGGTTTTAAAAAAAAGTATGGATTGTTACAAAATTCTAGCCAAAGCCTGAAGAAAAGCAGAATTTCTAAAGGACCACAGGAAGGCTGAACGTATTTTATTTATAACCAATAGTATTTTAGTAGGTGTTTCTTCCTTTTATTCCTAAGTGTTGTGCTTTGTGTGTTATTTCAATCTACTTCTGCATATTGGGTTATTGGATTATATTAGAGTGAATAGGTAAAATCAATACTTACTACATAAAGAAAATTAAATAGATGACCATGATGAAGAGTGGAGATAGTTTCTGAATAACAGAGCAAGTTCAAAATTTTGACAACGGGAAGGGTTAAATTAACTCTTTGACATCCTTTTCTTTGCACAAGGTTTTTGAATTTCTGAGGCAATATGTTGTCATTCAAATAGCATTGTTTTATTCACTTAATAATAAATAAGCTTACCACCTGTAAAGCAAATAAAGTCACAGCATTCACATAAACCACTTTCTATCTTGTTAGCACATTCCTTCGAATGTTTCCAATTGGACTTTCCCTCTGAATATGCATGGCGCGTTTCCTGTCTGCGCCAGCAGGACTTACCTTTCCTTCTGTAACATACAACTCTTAGCCTTCTTCTCTTTTGCCTTTTCACGCCCTTTATAGTGTGAAATGAAAAATTAGTCACTTCCTCACATGGAAGGCAGCTTTTCAGAAAACTAAATAACAGCCGTTGCTCATTACTCATGCATTTTTACATGTCTTGAAAGAAGAGTCTGTGAGAAACCTGCGTGATTAGAAGTCCACTGTGTAGAGTGTGGTACTGTCTTTATGTTCAGAGCACTATCTGTAGCTTACATTTGTTTTATTTGCATTGTCTAGCTACCTTAAAGTATATTTATGAATATTTGTAGATGTCTCACTGTAAGGAAAAGTTAAGGAACGACTTTAATTAATAACAATGAACAAGAATGAGAGAGTCTTTAAAAAGCAATGCATAAGAATAGTTGTGGCAGGGTCAGACTATTAACTGAAAATCAGACATGAGTTTTTTTAGTTATTGATTTACTGGGATATAATGTCCCAGGAATGCATGGTGAGTGAAGGCATACTTCATTTTTAAAAGATTTCCAGTTACTTGTGTGTCAGACAGTAATTTTCAATATGCGAGGCTTTGAAAAATTACATGAAGCTCATATGTTAGGATTGAATTGTGAAAATTAAATTTATTGTCATCCAAATAAACTGTCCAAATATTTTTTCAATGACTTCTTTCTAATCTTAGTTATCCAGACAAAATTCTGGGAACATAGCTTATGCTTTATATCTAAATTTCAGACTACTTTGGAAACAAAACTATTAATTTATGATGATTACTTAAATATATCAGAAATCTAATTAGTAAAATAAAACCCCATATATAAAAACTGGAGACCAAGATTTACCTGTATTCTTAAGGAGAGAGCACAACTAAACCACACTAAAATTTTTAACCCAATAGTCCTAAATCCGGAACCCTTAGAGGCACTGGGTGAATATGGTAATTCTACAAACACAATATGTGCTTACTCACCACTGAAAATTTTACCAAGTTTGTCCTGAAATAATGAAAAAGAAAATTATAGTAATTTAAACAGTACTATAATTGTTAGTAATTTTAAACATTATGAAAGCTCTCTATCAAGAGGGTCTTAATATATGTTTCTGCTTGATTTCATATGTTTCTCCCTTGCCTTCAGTGCACATCTTTGCCTTCCTTGTGTGCTTTCCCCTGCATTTCATTCCAGCTATTTGTGCGGCAAGATGGCATTCTGCCTGTCTGCATTCATTTACATTCAATTTATTGAGAATTTTCAAAATGTCTTTAGGAATGAGTAGTCTAAAGTAATTAATTTATGTAGAATCTTTTCTTCTTTCCTCCAAAGCTCAAAACAATATATTTGCATGACTGAGTGTACATTTCAAAAACCAACCGTATTACCAAACTATAGAGAAAGATTTAGCAATTTGCAGATTCTGCAATGGTAGCAGTATAATTCACAATCCCATTATTCTGTTCTCGGAAATAATGCTCGTTTATGACATACTGGCCACAAAATGGTTTTGATTTGAAATTTCTTTTGGTATATATTTTGGCTGTTCATATACTATTATCATATTTTAATCCTGCTGAATTGTATCGACTTGACTAAATATTAACTGTCAGTGCCTGTCTTTAATATTATCCAAACTGAATTTCCCAGGACAGCTTGGTATCATACAGACATCTGCAAAAAAGTACAATTAAAGATGAACATTCATTATACACTAATTTTCTTATACTTAAATGTAAGATATATTTCATATACATCATTAAGACAAATGGAAATCAAAATGGAAATATTCTCCCTTTAGAATGTCACATTTGTCTTAGACAGTATGCTTTAATTGAATAGGCTTATTGGGAATAGTTTAGAAAAAAAGATAATTGAAATGATTTTGTAGAGAAATATATTTTTGCTCACAGTAAATGATTAGAATATTTAAATAATTTAGTTTACATGTGAAGTTAAAGAAACTAAAGTTTTCAATTTTTTCATGTTGAAAGTGCGAAGATAAGATCACGCGCATGATTTATACCTCTCATTTAAATATTTTGTAACATAAAGTATTTAAGGAAAGTTTGAGATAGATGATTTTTTGGGGAAAGGGCAAAAATATGTAAGAAGCCATAGTTAATCATGTAATTTAATCCTGGTGTTATGAGTGGTTATCAATCAATTTTGAATTTATACTTTTGCTATGTGAAAAAAATGTAGTCTTATACTATAAAGTAATTGAAAATTGTTAAATGTATATTTGGGTTGTATTATAATAAAACACAAACATTAATGCTCTATTATTATAAACAGTATTGGTTTGTGTGCAAATTGTGTTTTTTCTTATTTAAAATATGATAAACAAATTTTCTACATAGAATTGAACTAAATAAAGTAACAAGAACAACACATCCTGAAAATTTTAGTAGATAATTTTTGAACTATAAGTATACAATAATTTCATTTATAAAAGAAAAAAGTTATATTTTTCTACTAAGTACAATAATATACTAAGGATTATTTTAATTTAGATTTTGGTTTACTGACATTAATCCCAACAGTAACTACTTCTTTTAAGATTTCCAATTGCCATTCAATAAGTATAATTTTGGATGGGAGTTATGGTGCTCGCTTGTAATCCCAGCATTTTGAAAAAATGTTGGGATTTCAAGCAAAACAAAAAGTAAAATTTTTAAATATTCATCTATTTGTTTATCTGTGTATATATACACATATTTATATATACATACATATATGTATATATGAGCACCACTTATTAAAAAAGTAACATGATGTTTTTGTTTTTATCTTTGCTTCATAAAGATATTGCTTAAATTTCTTTTAGAGAAAGTTATATTTTTACCATGATTTTACAATTTTTTATCCATGGATGATATTTTATATTTGCACATAGTTAATGTATTTGTGAATAGTTAGTGTAATGTTCCCATAAATGTGGTACTCAAGTAACATAAAGATATTGCACTAAAAACTTCCAGTTTTCTGGTTGTTCTGATGAACTACAAATATAATTTTAGAGTAATGTATAATCTTTAAAAGAGAAAATAATTTTATACAAGTCACATTATTTAGTCTGTTTAAACTTGGATAGCTTGGTAAACAATAGAAATTTATTTCTAATAGATCTAGGGTCAGAGAAGTTCAGGTTCAAGCTACGTTAATGATTCTTGCTCGGTGAGGGCCACTTTCTGGTTCATAGATGATGCTTCCTTGCTGTGTTCTCAAGCGATGAAGAGGTTTTAAAAAGTTCCTTTTGACCTACTTTATCAGTGCACTGATCCTATTCATCAGTGCTCCAAACTTATATCCTAATTGCTTCACAGGTGACCCCTCTTCCTAATACCATCAATTTGGGGATTAAGGTTTCAATATATCAATGGGAGTGGGAGACAAAACATTCAGACAGTAGCATCACTCTCTGGTCCTTGATCAGGTCCAAAATGTCACTATAAATATGTAACACAAGCTTAATAAATGAGACAACTCCAGGAAAATTTGTTTAAAAAAAGAAAGACACCTAAGTAAATCTCAAGATATGAAAATTAGGGGGTAACATTTAAAATGAGAATGGAAGGCATCTAAAACCACACAACTTGCTGCCCCATTACATGGATTAGTCAAAAGAATTTCTTGCCCAGGAAGATGTAATTGTAAATAGAGTACAATTGTCATTTTTTCAGAAGCTCATACACTTTTGCTTTGCATATGTATTATTACATACATATACTACATATAAACTCATCTTAGAGAGTGATTTGGCAACATTCAATGAAATTAAAAATGCATAGACAAGAACCAGACTTTCACAAGTAGTAAATACCCTTAGAGAAACTTCTCCACATGTGCAGTGGTAGACATTTTCAAAAATATGTGTTGCAAGATTAATTAGAATAGGAAAGAGAGAACATTCCATATGTCCAAAAAAGGTGAACACCTAAGTGAAATAGATCTACTAAATGAATACAGAAGTTTAAATGAAAAGAAAAAGAGTTGCATGTATCAACACAGGAAAACCTCAACAATTTAACTCCAAAGGAGAAAATCAAGGACTGTAGAAATGCAAAAACATCTTACTGGATATATCAAATTTAAAGAAACAAATGATACCTCTTATGGATATATACATTCATATGTAAGTAGTAAACACATTAAAAAAAACATTTCAAGAGAATGTAATCACTAAACTCAAAATAGATTTTCTTCTAAGAAACAAAGGGAAGAATGAGGGTATATTGGTTTGCAGCTGTTAGCTCTTTGTATTTCTTTAAAATATAAAGCCAATATGTCAACATTTGACAAAGTTGGGTATTAATATATTGCTCTTAACACAGTTCTCTGTGCTTGAAATAATTCATACTAAAGAAGTAGGCTAACTGTAGCTCAATAAAAGGACAAACTATCACACAGTAAATTCTAAAAAGAAAGGGAAAGAGAGGGAAAAAGAAAAATAACATATAGACACGTTCAACATTCAGCCATTGCATAGTAGATACTACCTTCCAATTCTAGTTATTCTTACAACACAGACTTTCTCCCTGCATCCTGATTGGTTTAAAAATGTGTGAGTTAAGCCCTCTTTTTTTTAATTTAAAGAAGTCTATTGCTTCAAACGAAATCACCGAAGTACAAAACACGGAACAGACTCTTTATACACATGACCTCCGTCTTGTTCATGTAATTCTAACGTAGTAAAAGTCCCTGTAAGTTTCCTCCCCCACCAAGGTGTGTCCTTTATCTTCAGGAATCCAGATCCTCGAATAATGCCTTGTCTTTGAAGCACCAACACATTGTTATGGAAGAGCCTAAGGCATCCAGGACTTGGAACTCTGCTGAATGCGCTGAAAGACTTCAAACAGCTGAGCTGGCCTTTTTTGAATTGAACACTGTTCAAGGTTGATGTTTATAATATTGAGTTTCTTCTTTCTGGCTTGCATATCGAATTTATAAACCAACTCCTAATCTTTATGTAACCTGAAGAGTGAAAATAAATATTTATACCTTGCTAAATGCCTTTAAATGGTCTCACAAATCATTATTTTCTTAAGGAGAGATTCTACATCAATTCCCACTTTTAATTCACTATGAAAGTTGTGTTTATGTTTAGAGATAGGCCAAAACTTAGCCCAATATTTTTTGTTTTTATAAATTTTCTATTGTAATGGGTAGTGCTGAGATGAAAATATTTTTAAAATATGTAAATTGGGGACTAAGTTAACATATTCAAATAATACTGATTTAAAGTACATAAACTTGGATAAAGAGAATATGAAACCAATTTACTAGAGGAGAAGTTCTTACTTAGAATCAGAAAAAGGTTGGATTAATAATTCATATCCCTCTAAGCTTTTAATATATTGAAACAAATTACTGTTGACAATTATTCCCAATTATTTAATTATAGTTTTAGCCCTTTCTTTCAGGTCAATTCCAGTACTGAAAAACAAATAAAGAAACTTTCAAATCTCCTGTAGTGATTTGTGTCATGGTAGTTAGTCTTTTTAGACATTTGTTAGTATTCTTCAGTTCCAGTGGCCATAGGCAAAGTTAAGAGTGTGAATTATCACACTTTATTCATGTGCAAAAATTATAGAAAGCTGGGCAAAAAGAAAAAAAAAAAAACTTTCTCCTTTAGACTATAAGATTTATCCTGCAAATAAATGGGAAATATTCTGATATATTTAAGCAGAAAAATGGCCTAAGGAGAGTTCATCATTTTTGCATATAGAAAATAAACATAAAATAATAAGATAAGCAGAAAAAAGAAAAGGTACAATAGGGAAAAACAGATTTGGGTGAAAGATCATGATTTTAGCAAAAAACTCTGTGAGTCTGAGAAGATTTGAAGAGTGCCTGTTGGCAGTTTGATTCATGAGTCTGGTACTGAAGAGAAACAAACCTTCAGTTTATTTTTTGATCACTGGCTTCAAGATGTGGAAACAATGTAGTAGAGAATGGATGAACATAAGCAAAATGTGATGGTCACCTCGAAGACTAAATTAAACTATATCATGATCAGTTTCTCTTTCACCAATAAGGTGCTGAAGAACTTAACTTTTATAAAGTTTGCTTATTTCTTACCCAGAAAACTGAATTCTTAAAGACTAAATCTCTATTTTTAACTTATACTGAAACCTCTAGCAACTAAACAGGACAGTTAAACCTGGGGTTCCAAACATCAACAAAAATCTTTCCATTTTCAACTATTTATGATTCATTATTTAAGAATGTAGTAAGGAAAAAAGTCAACCAAATGGAAACATTTTCTAGAATTCCTATGCCATGTGCTTCTTTTTAAATCAAATTGATAAATTGATAGAGGTCTATTTTCATTTTTAATGTTCATCTGTTTTAAAGAAAACAATTACAAACTAGTTTTGTTGGTCTCTTTTTCCCTTTGATTTAGGTGGACTCAGTGACATTAACTATAGCTTCAAACTGAGAGAGGTTTATATGATATGTAGTGATTGGTTTCTTTAAGCAGAGATACTTTGAAGAAGTCTTTGAAAAAAACTTTTAAGATTTTGACTCATAGCAGTTTAGATAGATTTATCTGAAAGATAATCTCTGATTAAAATTATTTTATACTATTTGATATCGCCATAGTACTTTACAGTTCTATTTTACTTATTTATGTAGTGATACTGGGAGTGGACCCCAGGGGTCTCTACCTTCAGGCTATACCTCCAGCCCTATTTTATTTTTAATTGGAAATAGGGTACCCCTAAGTTTCTTTGGCTGGCCATGAATCTGCTATCCTCCTGCTATTTATCTGTGTTTCATTGTGTTTATATTGTCACAACATGTGGATGTATTAGGCATTGTTTATATTTATACATTTTACCTGTTAAGTAATAAAAGGATAATTTCTGTCACTCTGACTCAGAATTCTTAAGATGCATTATTAAAGATAAATTGTGTATTTTAAAAACAGAAATACTACCCTGGTGTGGTGGTACACACTTGTAATCCCAGTACTTGGGAGGCTGAGACAGGAGAATCCTAGGTTTGTGGCCAGCCTCAGCTACTTAATGAGACCCTCTGCAACTTAGTGAGCCCCTGTTTCAAAATAAAGAATAAAAATTAGGGCTGTGGGAGTAGCTCAGAGGTAGAATGCCACTAGGCTCAATCCCCAGTACCATAAAAAACAAAACCAAAAACAAAGCCCACTAAAAAACAGAAATACTGATTGTCATGGTTTGGACTTAGAATATTCCCCTAGATCTCATAAATACAAGGTGGCCATACTAGAGGCAGGGATTTGGGCTGAGCAGGGTTCTCTGAGGGGTAGATATGAGCCCTCCTCCCCTTGTTCTCTCTGTTTTTGGCTTCATGTCATGAGAGCACAGTCCCTTTGCTCATGCCATCTCTGCTTTTTGTGCCATACCCTGAGCTCTGCAACCTAAAATGGAATTAAATCTCTGAAATCTCCAGATCTGTGAGCAAATAAATCTTTCTTCTCTAAGTTGGGGAATTTGTTTTGTTTATTTTTGTCACAGCAGTGAGAATACTGATTGAAAATCTGACATATTAGGGTTTTGATTTTAATTTAAATACAAGATGACTTATGTTATTTGATAGAAAATAAGCAGAGCTGGGTCTGATGATAGATACCTGTAATCCCATTACTTGGGAGGCTAAAACAGGAGGACAACAGGTTTAAGCCAGGCCTTAGCAACCTAGTGAGACCCTGCTTCAAAATTAAATAAATAAATAAATAGGTGGAGCTTGGGGGGTAGAATGTCCTTGGGTGCAATTATATAAAAACAAAACTAAAACAATTGCCTTTTAGACATTAATATTCATTAAAGCTATAAACAACTTTATATAAGATGATCTTATATACAAAGTGCACACAATTTAATTAATAAAGATATAAAAATTAATGTTTTAGCCCACAGAGATCTGAGATTTAATGTAAATATGTATCTGGGAAATCTAAGAAGGAATTCCAAACCATATAAATTTAGGCAATTCATCTTTGTTTCTCATTTAATCCTACCATCTGTAAATTAAACCACACAGAGAAGTGATTTGTGACATCTCTTGCCAACATGGCAAATTGGATAAGGCTCTAATTTATCTCTCTCTGTCAACCCTAAGAAACTTCAGGAGACACTGTCACCATGGTGGTATGATAAGTGATAGGAAACAAAGGGAAATAAAAGTCTTTAATTCTTATTTTATTGGTGGATAAATACATCAAACTATAAGAAATACATAGGAATGCATATCTTAAAAATTTTAAATATCATTTAAACTAACAGAAGAAAATTATATTTAGGAGAAAGCAGAAGAACAAAAGGAAGCAAAGGAAATATATTACATAAATATCAAATATTAAATAAGATGACAGAAATATGATCTAAAATGACATTTACAATAAATGAAAAAGACTTAAATACATCAATTAAAAGATGAAGACTTTAGCCCGTCGTAGTGGTGCTTGCTTGTAATTCCTGCGCTTGGGAGGCAGAGACAGGAGGATCACGCAGGTTCGAAGCCAGCCTCTGTGGCTTAAAAGACCCTGTTTCCAAATAAAAATATAAAAAAAATAGGTGTCTGGAAGTGTAGCCTGGAGGTAGAAGGGTTTCCAGGAATCCCAGTACCACATACTCACACAAAAAGATGAAGACTTTAGATTAGAATTTTTAAATTCTAAAAATAAACCATGCACAAGAAATAAATATAAAAATAAACAGAAACAAACATTGAAATTAAAAATGTGTATAAAAGCCGGGCGTGGTGGCACATGCTTGTAATCCCAGCATTCAGGAGGCTGAGACCGGAAGATAGTGGTTGGCGGACATCCTCAGCTACTATTTATTGAGGCACTCTGCAATTCAGTGAGACTCTGTTTCAAAATAAAGAATAAAACATAGGGCAGATGGTGTAACTCGGAGGTTGAATGCCCCTGGGTTCCATCCCCAGACCTGCAAAAAAAAAAAAAAGTGTATAAAATTGGGCAAAAATGAGCCAAAACAAAGATATTATCTGACATAATTTTTTTAGGTGGAGAAATATTAGTGATTATAATTAAGGAAGTAATTTGTAAATTCAGGAAAACAGGCTAAAGGTTGCAATGGCACAATTTTTGGAATTAAATTTTTTTTAAAAACAGATAAAAATATTTGAAATAATTGCTGGTATTACATAATAACTGAGAAAAGGCTTAACATACAATTTTCTAGTTTGTGTTTTTCTAAATGTTTTCAAAATGAAGTTTTAATGTTAAAATTGAGTGGGCAATAATATAAGAAACATATCTTCTTAAAATATAAGAATTTAATATAATATAATCAAAGCAATAACTGATATAATTCAAAGAAAAATAGATAAATCAATAAGATTAGTCAACAATTTTAGTATATTAATCTGGCAAACTGATAGTACAAGTAGCAAAAGAATACTAAGTGGAGCATACAGTAAATTACATATAATAATATAGGATTACCTCATAAAAATGCATTCTTAGACATACAGAACATTTGCAAAAATATATCTTATATTAGCCTATAGTCAATAAATAATACCTATAGATTATATTTCTTACTATAAACAATAAAAATTAAAAGCAATAAAAAGTAGCTTAAAATTTTATTTCTGTTATCTAAATAATGTATTACTGAATAGCCCTACACATTTAAGGAAAAACTTATAGTCACACTAATATTTGGTTTTACCATATTTATATTTAATTTAGTGTGTGTGTGTGTGTGTGTGTGTGTGTGTGTGTGTGTGTGTGTATGTGTGTGTACAGGGTGGGGAATACTGAGGATTGAACCGAGGGGCACTCTACCACTGAGCTATATAACCAGCCCTTTTTATTTTTAATTAATGTATTTATTTATTACTAGGGACTGAATCCAGGGGCATTCTACCTTGGTGCTACAACCAAAGCCCTTTCTATTTATTTATCTTATTTTTACTTTTGGGAATTAAACCTAGGGGAATTCTACCTCTGAACTATACTTTCAGCCCTATTGTACTATTTATTTTGAAGTAGAGTTACCCAGTGCTGGTCTTGAACCTGAGCTCCTGCTCTCCGAGCCTCCCTAAGTACTGGTATTACAGTGATGTATCACTGTGCCTGGCACATTTGTTTTCTTTTGTGTTCTCATCTTCTAGATGATGTCCTTTCCAATGTTTTGTGAATCATATATTTCCATACATTTAAAAGATTCAATTATGGAGTTAACTAGGTTGTAGTTGTGGCACCCATTAAAATGTTTCTGCCAATAATTCAGCTAATAGTGTTCTAGTTAGATTTTTATTCACATTGTGAAGTCGAAAACATCTCTTTCATTAACACTCAGTTACACTTGCGTTTTAACATTAGTCTTTCAGCCAAGATCAATTGTAGTTTCCAGAGTGAGTATCAAATAAATATCAAATGAAGGCTCTTTGCTAAGTCTGAGAGGGTCTGTCAGTGAGAAGTTATTTCTTCTGCTTGGAATTAAAGAGCAACACTATCTGTAGAAATTAAATAAATTATGACTTCTCCTTAAGAGCCATGTCAGACAGAACACTTCTGCTGGGGCTTAGAGAATTTAATTCCAATTTTAATTTTGGCAAGGATCACTTTCTATCCAGTATACAGGGTTTATAATCAGGACGTATCTCAGGTAGCACTGTCAATACTAGCAGGCTGTGCTTTTCTCCTGAAGACCATTTGTATATTCTATACTAACCAAGATGTGGGACTGATTACGTTCACTAGGTAACACACAGAAAAATGGATTCCAAAATAAATCTTCAGGCAATTATATGATGAGTATTTATAAACACAACAAACTTAAGAGAATCTTGTCTGAAGATTTTAGCTTACCAGGAGCTAAAAGAGAAAAAAATGTGATATGAGATGGTGATTAAAAATGTTGCAAATGGGAAACTTCTAGTGGGTGGAAAGCTGACAATTTTTCACCAATTCTTTATCGTCTCTTCCAAATGATCTCATCATTTTTATCTAATAAGAATTAATTATATGAATTATTATGTCCAAAGCATTCAATGTTACAAGAGTGAGTGAAGCAACACAGACAGATTTATTAAACTGTATCTCTGCTTTCCCCTTGGACCTCTGTGAAAAGTTTCCATGTCACTGCTAAAGTGCAGATATTCCTAAAGCAACAGAATCAACATATTTCCTTTGGGACAGCAATCTATTTAGAAGTAGAACCTAAACTCATTTTTTTCTTTCTTTTTCTCTTCATTTTTGGTGAGTATGTTTGTGTAGTTAACCTTTACTCATCATTCTGATTTTCTCAGCTTTAATCTCGTCAAGGAAAAGAAGCAAGAAGTATGTATAAAAGTTCACGTAAAAACCTATGCTGTTAAATGAGGATCTATAAATTCTAACAGGTTAACAGAGACTTATTTCCAGCTATTCATGGCCCCATTTTCCGTAAGATTTCTGTGGTTTCTCATAGTCTACTCAAACTCTACATTATCTGTCCTGGTTACTCTCCACTATTTAATCCTGGATGGGCAATTTAGCAAGTCACAAGGTTCAACAACAAACTCATTTGATCTACACATACTGTCTTAGTCCATTTGGACTTCTATAACAAAATACTGTGAACAGGGTAGCTAATGAATAACAGAAATTTCTCGCTGGTGGCTGATGAATTCAAAGTCATTGTGCCAGCCAATTTGGTGTTTGGTGAGGGAAGACATGAGTCTTGGTTCACAAATAGCTGTTGTGAGAATATAATTACATCTTTTCTATCAAAGGAATAGCTTGGTTTAAGCTCCATTTTGTAAAACCACCATTTTGTAAAGTTAACATTTCTTGGAAATTGCAATTACTGACCCCTGTGTAGTATTCCCTGTAGTAAATTAGGAGTGCAGTTCAGGAGTCTCGAGTTAGAAATAAGAGATACAGCAGTTTCCAGCCATTTTTTCCTTGTACAACTGACTCTAAGAGTGGCAGGATACCCTTTTTATGCAAAAAGTAAAATCATCTTTTCTATGCAAAAAGTAAAATCATCTTGTGTCATTTTTTATGAAGTAATAGAAATTCATTTCTGACACTGTCTTTGAAAGAGGAGAGAGGGCAAGAAAAGTTTCTAGGGCATCTTTTATAATGGCACTTATCCTATTCTTGAAGAAGTGACTAAGAACATAAGGGTCCATGGGAGGCTACAGAAACAAATATTACCTTCCTTCAGATCTACCAATGATTTCTATTTTTTCCCTTTCCTGTTTTGCTTTTCTTATGTGCAAATAAATGGACAAATCATCCCAATGTGCGTAGGGCTCTCTTGGTTTTAGCACTGAGGGTCCTAGCTCCTGGGAAACTCTTCAATCCTAAAAATCAAGATCCACCCAATATATAAATTATGCTTTTTAAAGCAAAATTGAGACAGGGTAAAATTATCTACTTTAGTGTTCATCTACTATTCACTGAAGCTATAATATCAAACACTTATTTTTTGGCAGGCACCATTTAGATTTTGAAAACAGATATGAGTTTGCTATTGCCTGTTTCTTTTAGAATCTGTGTAACAGCTCAAAATAACTTACATGTCAAATAGGTTTGTTTGTGATAGTAATACGTATGGACTCAGAACAGAAAATTCACAGTAAAAGGTCTTTCTAATTTGTTTTTTGTTTGTTTGTTTGTTTTGTATTTCGGTGGTACTGGGGTTCCTGGAAGCCCTTCTACCTCCGGGCTACACTCCCAGACCTATTTTTACATTTTTATTTGGAAACAGGGTCTCCTAAGCCAGCACATGCGGCTGGCTTCAAACCTGCGTGATCAGCCTATCTCTTCCTCCCAAGTGCGGGGATTACAAGCGTGCGCCACCATGCCTGGCATAGGTCTTTATAATTTGGACTCTACACAGTGCTCAATAACCAGCCTGATTTCAGAAATAGGGAATGTGAAAAAGAACAGGTTTTAATCTGTATTTAACTGGGACAAGAAAGGAAGTTATTGACAATTTAAGGGGAAAAAGTTGGAAAATAACATCTTCAGAGAAAGATGGAAGAAAAAAATCTGTTCCCTCATATTTCATATCATCAGATTTTACAAGGATCAAGAAACTCATACCTATGAATTCCACGACAAAAATAGTTTGGGATACATAAATCTAAAGCTCTTTTTTATATTAAGCACAACGGGAATAAATACATTTCCTTTGAAAGCACAATAATATAATTATTTTACAAAATAGCCAAAGTAATTAATAATGAATAAAGTAATCCACATTTTATCTTCGATTAACAGGAATAAATCTTAACAATTACAATAATCATATTGTATAGGTTTTGGTATATTTTATTTTTTAGGTTCTCTCCATATTGGTTAAAAAAATATACTTATTGTTCAACTTACCACATAGTTAAAAGGACCTTCAGGAAAAGGTCCTTTTATAAAAATGCTATTTCGGCCGGGCATGGTGGAGCACGCTTGTAATCCCTGCACTTGGGAGGCTGAGACAGGAGGATCGCACAGGCTCGAAGCCAGCCTCAGCTACTTAGTGAGGCTCTCAGCAACTTAGTGAGACCCTGTTTCCTAATAAAATATAAAATAGGTCTGGGAGTATAGCCTGGAGGTAGAAAGCCTCTGGGTTCCACCCCCAGTACCACCAAAAAAAAAAAAAAAATGCTATTTCCCCTATTCCCTACGCAATTTTTAACAGTTACAATTCTAGTCTAGTTTGGTTTACTGAGCTAAGTGCTTCCATAATACTTTTACAGATGACATTTTCCTTCAAAAATAATATAGTTTGTATATTATTAAAATGTTTAACTTGATTAATAGCAAAATCGCTTATTTTCAAAAGGGGCTTCAATCACTACTTTATTTTCAGAGTGCATTAGACACATAAACACTAGATTCACTAAATATGTAGCTGTGCAATGAAGAGAAACGTATGATAGACCAACTTGAGCTATTTGGCTGGTTATAATAAAAATCTTAAACAACATCATTCAACTTATATTGATTCCCATCAATCATGTGTTATTTTGTTCTTCTAAAAATATATGCCTTTGGAAAAAGAGTCAAGTATAGACAAAAAATAAAAGCAGTTTTTGTGGTTTCAGATTTGCTTGATTATAAATTCACTAAACCATGAAATAATTCTTTAATACTTTCTAAAGTAAAAAAGAAATAATTTTATTAAACAAATATGTTTAACAATTATCATGTGGTGTTGTATGTACACATACTTAAAGTATGTAATATCTTGGAGGAATCTGCCTAGAAACCAGGGTCTTGAGGACTATCCTGGAAACTGTCAATAACTGGTTATGAACACATCACTTAGCTGCTGGCTCCAGTGGCGAAAGTGAGAAAGTTGGTATAGATGTGTTTTCTAAATAGTGTTTTTCAAATATTCTTCTAGGAAATCTTAATAGGCATAAAATTTTTATAAAGTTAATGGGATAAATTTGTGAAAGTATCTTATATTTTGTCTTGAAAAAAATCCAGTACATATATTTTTGTGAAATACGTTTAACCAAAATCACCTGAACATGGAATGCTTCTTTTTTATACACATTTGTACATACTTTTAGACAAACTAATAAGCTAGATGATTTCCATAATTCTAAATCTCTGATTATAGTTCTGAAAGCATCTAAATTATATGCCATTTAGAAAGAAAGTAACCCTTATATCACTCAAATTAGCAAGCAATAACAACAAAAAATGATGTTGTTATTTTGTTTTCACCAGATAAAAATGGCTTCAGAAAGCATCGAATCCCTATATTACATCTGAATTGTGTTCTGAGCATATCACTAAAATGCCTATAATTGTTGGGGTAAAGTGTGTGATAAGGATTTTCTGAGTGAAATAAAGAAGGCAGTTTGAAGTATAACATGATTTTACTACCTGTTGACAAAATCCTTCCGTAAGAACAAAGTAGCAGTTTTATAAGTTCGCTACATGGTCATCTCTTAGTTATAGCTGCTTGAAACATCTGTATATAGCAGAAAGACACCTGAGGCTTTCCTTACTAAAGAACACTGAGAACATTATTTATTTATTCATTTATTAATTTACTTATTTACTTATTTATTCATTCATTGTGGTACTAGGGATGAAACCCCTGGGCATTCTACTTCGAAGATATACCTCACCCCTATTTTATGCTTTTATTATATTTTTAATTTTTAATTGGTGCATTGTAGTCATACATCTTAATGGGGTACAAGATGGTAGAGGCACACATGCACACATCACTCATTTAGCCCTCCCCCAATTCCCACCTCAATTGAAACAGGGTCTTATTAAGTTTGCAGAGGGCCTTTGTTGCTGAGGCTGGCAGAGAAACCTGCGGTCCTCCCGTCTCAACTTCCCAAGCACGAGGATTACAAGCATGCACCACCATGCCCGGAAACCCTAAATTCTTTATTTAGCATCCTTCATCTTATATTTTTAAAGGGATTATAGTTCTTGGATCAAAATTAAGATATATGAATCAATAGCAACCTAAAATTCTTAAAATTATAATAATGAACCAGGTACAGTTCATAACAACATAAATTCTATGAACAACAAGCAAAACAGAATGAATGACTTGTAAGGTCATTGGAAACCATATTGAATATATACACTGAGAAAATAGCCCTGAAGTACAAAGCTGTGTGTCTTCCAGTTCAATTTTTCTAGTTTGATATGGAATTTTATTGTTCCCTATTTTGGGTTTCCTGAAATAGAAATATTTGTTCAGTGTGTGTGTGTCTGTGTGTGTATCAGCAAATCCTAAATATAAATTCATTAATTCAATGTCACTCTTTTCTATTTTACTCTCTCTATTCTAGCTTCTGTTGATGAGCTGCTATTAGCTAGCATTTTTCAATAAAAAATAAAATTATTTAATTTCATTTTTCTTACATCTTTTGTTTGAGTACATAATATCTTCAAAGCTTCTTTCTCCTTCTGGTCTACCAAAATATTTATTTCCCACATTTTATTTTAATCATAACCTGAACTGACATTATTCACAATTCTGTGATTTACTATATTTAGAACTTAATACCAACTTCAGCTATGTTTTTTTAAAAAATCTAAAGGCCTAATTAGATTTTAACATGAATATGTTGGGCCTTCCCTTGAGAAAAGCTATTTGAATTCATAGTTCTTTCTACTGGGTGTGGTGTTATTTTAATATGTGAAGACTCGAATATTTAGACATAGACACTTTCCTCTCACACAACTCTTACTTATCCACTTATCCAAATTCTATTTTGGGAAAAAAGGAGAATAGGGAAAGGTAATAATTTATTTCTAGGTTTTCAAATATTTTTTCTGAGTTCTCTTGAGAATTGGAACCTAAAATCATATAGAGGCAGTCCTTTTTTAAAGATTAAAGGAGATAGTATTACCTCACATGGTAAATAAATCAAAATAAATCTAAGACACAGAACAAGATGGGCATTAGCAAGAGACCAGAGAGCAAGATTGGAGAATATGAGGATTAGCCAATTGCTCCCTAATGTCAAACCAAGATCCAGTAGAAATAATCATTCTGGCATCTGACAGAAGGGGTCAAAGGCCAGGATGTAATTCCTCCATAGTCTTATTTCCCAACTCATTGAGCAGGTGCTTAATAAGGCATGATTATTTGTTATGTTTAAAGAGTTCAGAGCAAAGTAAGATGTGGAGTCACAAAGAGAATGATTCCCAGCTCTATTATTCTGGTGAGAACACTGTAACCTTTTTGTTAAGAACAGTTATGTCGAGGTCATTACTTTGTCAGAGTCGATTTCTTTGCCCAAGAAAAATATGTAATGCAAGCATATTAGATTACACGGAACTACTAATGTCACTGATGAGTAGTCCATGATTACAAAGGAGAAAGAGTTTAAGATCAGCAGAAAAAGCCCCGAATGGCTGTGTGATTAGATAAACGTATTCTGCTTTGGCTTCTAAGTGGAAAGGCTATGGAAAGCTGGGGAACACTCTCACATAACCACCAGGACTGACCCACATGAAGAAAGAGAATGAGAGAGGAAGAAAAAAATGAGAGTGGCAGAGAATTAAAGGGAAATCTTTTCACAGCAAATGTAATTGATTGGAGACTGTAGGAGGTTTGAATTAACTAGAATTTCTTTAAGCATAACAAATATACATGAGGAATTTAAAATATTTCTCAGTAGGCCCACTTTCTTCTTTCCATCTTTTTTTTTTTCTTCTTTTCATCCTTAAAAGTTATTGGAGTCAACAAATTTAACTCTTAGAAACAAAAATGTCAGGGTCTCAGCAGTCAGAAAGTCTGCCTGAGTCTCAACTTCCCCACTTACTAACAGACCCAGCTTTAGACTGTTACTTAATATCCCCACATTTGTTAATTGAGATAACAATATGTAATCATGAGAATTAACAGTGAAAATCTTTGTGAAGCATTAAGAATAGTTTCTGTCCCTAGGTAAGATCTCATTAAGTTAGGCATTTTAGTTGCGTGTAGTGAAGGAAGCCCATAATCCTGGTACTTGGAAAAGTGAGACAGAAGGATCAAAGGTTCAAGGCCATCCTCCTCTTCTTAGCAAAACCTTCAGCAACTTCCAGAGATCTGTTTCAAGGAGCTGGACGTGGTGGTGCATGCTTGTAATCCCAGCATTTGGGAAGCTGAGACAGGAAGAATCACGGTTCACAGACAGCCACAGTTACTACTTAGTGAGGCCTATTCCAACTTAGTGAGACCCTATTTCAAAATGAATAAAAAATAGGGCTTGGGGTATAGCTCAGAGGTAGAATGCTTCTGGGTTCCATCCCCAGTATCTCTCTCTCTCTCTCTCTCTCTCTCTCTCTCTCTCTCTCTCTCTCTCTCTCTCACACACACACACACACACACACACAAAAGATAAAAAGGGTTGGGTGTGTAGCTCAGAGGTAGAATGCACCTGGGTTCAATCCCAGTGCCAAAAAATATAAAAGTACAAAAGTTAGCCATCTTACTGTAATTGCTATTATTAGTAGTACAAAATTTTGTCCTAAAAATGTTAAAAAAAATAGTCATGAAGTATATTCTTATCTTTGATTAGTATTTAAAAAAAGAAAAGACCCAGGTATGGTGGCGTGCGTTTGTAATCCTGGTACTTGAGAGACTGAGACAGGAGGATTGCTGGTTTGCAGCCAGCCTCAGCTATTTAGTCTTTGCAACTGATACCTTATTTCAAAAGAAAGATTAAAAAAAAAAAAACAGAGCTGAGGGTGTAGTTCAGATGTAGAATGCACTAGGTTCCATCTTTAATACTGAAAAAAAAAGAAGAAATAAATATTTGTTGAAAAGTAACCCACACTCAGGAACACTGATCTCCAAGACAGACCATGGTAAACCATGCCTTCTTTTATGCTCTTTTAACCTTGAATCTGCAGGCTTTGTGGCTTACTTTAAACAACAGCAAGCAGCAATGCTGACACTGTGCGAGCCCAAGTCTTAAACCTTAGAAAGGCCTGGCAGTTTCTATATTTGAGCTTTTGGGAGCCCTGAACCACCATGCAATAAATCTGGCAACCATTCTGGAGAGATCAGATGGAGATAACATGTATAGAGGGGGAGGCCCTGAGACTATAGGAATGAAGAGGGTGGCTCAGCAGTCCCAGCATCCCAGCTTACTGCCTCCTCCAGCAATTGCTGCCAATCACCTGGACCTGGCATCTTCCAGACCCAGCAATCACTCTGAGTGGAAGAGAGGCCAAAGACAGATTATAAAGCCAACTCAAAGAGTTCTGGGACAGGAAATTATTATTATTTTAAGTCACTAATTTGAGGATTACTTTGTTTTATAGTGGTAGATTACTGAAATAAGCAACAAGGAAAACATGCAAAGCTGTGCTACTCAGTGAGGTAGACATTAGATACAGTAGCTACTGAGCACATGAAAAACGACTATGACTGAGAAACTAAATTTTGAATTTATATAGCTAAATTGACTTGAATTTTAAAAAATGAAGCAATGTAAAACTTGTTCTTAAGTATGACTTGTTTTTAAGTATGGTAGGATGACATTTTATGTTAACTTAAAAGTTAACATAGTATCTGTTATTGTTGTATCTGTTAACATAGTTAACATAGTATCTGTTATTAGTATCTGATATTGTTGTCAGATGGTAGTTTTTCAGACATCTCCATCATTTCTAATATTGCATGTAAACACACCACCAAAAAATTGTAAGGCATCTCAGCAATAATTTTATATCAATTATATATTAAATGATATTTTAGTTACATTGAGCTAAATAAAATATATTATTAATTTAATTTTACCTATGTTTACTTTTTTGAAATGTGACTTATTGAAAATTTTAAATTATATAGTTTGCATTAGATTTATTCTGAACATCATTTTTATAGAGAATTATACAAATTTTTAGGAACTGCTCTCATTAAAATAGCATTGTTTTTAAAATTGTCTTTAAGTAGACTTTTTTTTTTTTTTTTTGGTGGTACTGGGGTTCCTGGAGACCCTTCTACCTCCGGGCTACACTCCCAGATGTATTTTATATTTTTTTAAATTTGAAAACAGGGTCTCTTAAGCCAGAGCGGCTGGCTTCCAACCTGCGGGATCCTCCAGTCTCCGCTTCCCAAGCGCGGGGATTACAAGCATGCCCCACCATGCCGGGCTAGATTTTATTTTTTAAAGTAGATCCCTCATATACCCTGGCTGTGGACATACACACAATTTCCTCCATAATGAATGAGCAGATACTGAGATATTGCCATTAACTAAAGTGCATACTGTATTCAAATTTCCTATTACTAATTTCCTTTGTTTCAGGATTCCTTCCAGGACACTATGTGGCGTTTAGTCACTGTGTCTCTTTAGACTCTTCTTGGCTGCCACAGTTTCAGGTTGTCTTTGTTTTGGATAACTATAGTGAATTGAATGGTGACCCTAAAATATATATCTTCATGTTTTAATCCCTGGAACTTGTGAATATGACCTTACTTGCAAAAATGTTCCTTTACATGTAATGAAGTTAAGGATCTTCAGATGAGATCATCTTGTTTTATCTCATCTTGTTTTATCTCAGTTAGGTGGATCCTAATTCCATGAACAAGTTCCTTATAAGCGAGACACATGGAGGAGACACACAGGCGGAAGAGGCTGGAAAAATGTAGCCGTGTCAGATAAGAGAGATGCAGGCGCAAGCCCAAGAAGGCTGACACCAAGCTGAAAAAGTTTGTGGAAAGAATCTCTCTTGAGCCCCTGGAGAGGGAGCACAACCCAACCAACAAATTGATTATCCTCCACAACTGTGAGAAAGTAAATTTATGTTATTTCTAGCCACCAAGTTTGTGGTAATTTGTGAGGGTAGACTCAGGAAATATTTCAGTTGTACTGGTTGGATATTTTGCTCAAGTCCACTTTTTGAAATTTGTCTGGTGTGTTTCTCTTTTTGTGTGTGTGCATGCGTGCGTGCGTGCGTGCGTGCGTGTGTGTGTGTGTGTGTGTGTGTGTGGTTAGACTAGAGCTATGCATTCTTGGGAGGAGCACCACAGAGTGAAAGTGCCATTTTTACATCATCAAGTGTGCATACTGTCATCCTGACCTATCACTGTTGATGTTGACTTTGATCACCTGGGCCGGGTGGTGTTTCTCTACCACACTTTACTGCCTCTTTTTTTATACTACATTTTGGAAGAAATTTTGTCAAATAAAAACAAAACTTTAAAATAAAAAGGACAAAATAGTCAAGAGAGCTTCTGAGAAGGAGTGAGTGATTACTGAATGGCTATTAGTCAAAGAGAAAACGAAATCAGTGATGACCATGGGGTAAAAATTGTGGTGTCACATTCAGATAGGAGAGGAGAACTTTGCTCCTCTGAAATAAGAAATAATAAAGACAGAAAGGAATAGAAAGGGATAAAAATTCTGAATAGTTGATGCAGAGAAAAGTTAAAGATCTCATAGATCGTATCCTCAAGAATATAAAATTCAACTTAATTCAGTAAGTATTTATTGAAAAAATTATATACCAGAGACTCAAGTTTGACTTGAAGAATCTAAATTTAGTAAGATTTAGTGTCTGCCTTAAGGTTGTTTTTATTATTAGAAAAGGAAAGATAGGGTATGAATAAGATAAAAATAAATACAAAAATGTAGAATTTTTTAAAGGTTTATACAGAAGTAACATTAATATCCATCTGAAACTCAGTAAAGTTTCTAAGGATCAGTTAGTATTTGGGAAAAAAGCCACTAATCAAAAAAATTGACGTGGTAGCATGACCCAATAAAAATTGTCAAATATCTCTCAATTCTGCAGGTTCTGAAAATCTACTTGTCATTGATCCAGAGTTGATTAGATTTGAAGATAGAGACAAAGCCAAGGAAAAATACATTAAAAATATAAACTATAATGATAAGTACCAATTATATTGAGAACTAAAACTGTCAGGCAAGCTTTATGTGGAACAACCAGATGAAAACCCAAAATATTGAAAGATTGTTTGGTAAGCCTTGAACGGAAGAATGTGGGATTAGTTATGTACATAGGTTCAATGTTTCAAGGCATTAACCTGGATCACTTCAGTGCCAAAGCCTTTAAAAACTGAGAATAGAAGGGACTCCTACATCAAAAGGGAAAATGAAGTGAGGCATGCTTAGGACTGGGTCTGGAAGACAATAAACTTCCAGGATTGGATGTCATGACCATAATTATTTGTTCAGCCATCATTTTCCTGCACCACCATGGTTTTCATCAAGATGGCAGACATTTCACACTCATCTAAGTTCTTCTGGTGCCAAATAAAGAGCTTGTCACCAAGAGGAAACACAATAAACAACCTTGTTCCACTTTAAAGAGGAGATGGTTGTGGTAAGATTCAAGAAATGGAATTAATTAAGAAGCTGATAGAAACAATGTGCTTTAAACTCATTTCTTCCTTCATAAAAGAGAGAAATAAATATCTACCCATTAGAAGCATTGTTCTATTAAAAAGCCATTTAGGATTCATGGATATATACATTAGAAAATTTATGTATTAAAAAGCTACAATTTCCTTTGCTATAGTGCTGTGTTCTGTTCTTAATTAAATGAAAAGAATTACAGATAACCAGGAGAAGGGGTTTGGGGTGTCTGTGGTTTGGAGGCCCTGTGGGCTTTTATAAGTAAAAAATGGAAAAGAAGGTGTCATAAACTTAAACTAGGGAGGTCCAATACTAAGTCACAAGACCGTCTCTATGGACCAAGATAAGCCCCTTAACAACTTCTCTGTTTTATTCTCTCCATCTGTTTTACCAGACTATTGGGAGGATTATTTAGTTAATGTTGAAGACTATATTTATCAATTCCACCAAATGTCTGTTATTTAATGATGAGAGAACTCTAAACGATGCAATGGGAGTATCACGGGGGTTAGCAACAGTGTTTTTGTCGGCTGAGTCCTTTAGAGACCCACAAGACAAAATATGATACACAGTTCTCAGAGCATTTGGAATTGTGTTTCAATAATAATTCGTCTAAACTCCCCCAACTCAATTGGGTTTTCTACTTTGTGGGCTTGACAGGCAATTTGTATTTTATGATGGTGAAACTTTTGAGTGATCTCAACATTATCTGGAAAATGATTCCTGTGAACAGAAATTACAGTGATACCATGTACTGTGGGGTGATAACCTATCTTCCACCTATGTAAGTGAAATTTTCACTTTATTTGTCCAAGAGTAAAAGAAACAGTCAAAATTTTTAGTAACCTGATCCTAAGTTACAGAAAGGGAAGACCTCAATATGTCACATTTTAGTACAGTTTTTCTATAGGACATAGAATATGGAGAAACGCAGAATTTGACATAACATCATACACTGAGTATTTTAAAAAACAAACTCAGGCCGGGAGTGGTGGCGCACGCTTGTAATCTCCGCGCTTGGGAGGCTGAGACTGGAGGATCACGCAGGTTCGAAGCCAGCCTCAGCTACTTAGTGAGGCTCTCAGCAACTTAGTGAGACCCTATTTCCAAATAAAATATAAAATAGGTCTGGGAGTATAGCCCGGAGGTAGAAAGCCTCTGGGTTCCACCCCCAGTACCACAAAAAAAAAGCTCATTTTCTTTGTAAATTAGAATTTATAATATTCTGCATTTAAAAAATATTCATAATAAGCTGGATGTGGTGGCTCAGGCCTGTAATCTCAGTATTTGTGAAGCTGAGACAGGAAGATCACAGGTTCAAGACCAGCCTCAGCAACGTAGCAACACCCTTTTTCAAAATATAAAAGTCAGGCTGGAGGTATTGCTAGGAGGTAGAATGTCTCTGAGTTCAATCTCCAGTAATACACACACACACACACACACACACACACACACACACACACACACACAGAGAGAGAGAGAGAGAGAGAGAAGAGAGAGAGAGAAAGAGAGAGAGAGAGAGAGAGAGAGAGAGAGAGAAAACAAACAAAAAACCTTATAATAGATATTATTCTGAATCAGCAAAGATGAAAACACAGTTCAATATGCTTCAGCATACCTTGGATTTCCAGTTCTAAAATATTAAGCTAGCTCTTTGCAATCCAAAACTAAATATGAACCTTTTTATTTTTAAATAAAGGACCACAGAGAAGAATAAAATTCCAGTATACTCTTAATCAGCATACAATATCTCAGTCTCACAATAAAGCCTGGTAAGTAATTTCTAGCATAAAACCTCTATATGAAGTAAATCAGCTTTTCTGGGTCAGTAGGATATCATTTGGTAAATTACCTCTGTTCCCCTACTCTGAGAGAATATTACCTCATGTATGTTGCTTAATAAGGCTTGCCAAGCACCAAACTCATCTGAATTGTTCCAAGGACCAAGCCCAGTTTAAATAAGACTGAACATATTATAAATGGGTAATTTAGACTTGAATCCTGAGGGTACGCCAAAGCTGTCATTGGTCAGGATATTGGCACTTTCCCTTCTTTAGTGTATATTTGCACAACAGTGACATGAGCTAAGTTCAAATACCCTTCTAGAAATCTGTCCCAAATCTCTCTTTGAGTGGTTTAATGTGTACCCTTTATAGTATTTCCGTGTATTATAATAGCTTTTATGCCAGGCTTGGATGGAATTTCAGATGCAGTTGAAAGAGTTCTGTTTTTATGATTCGAAACTAATAATGTGAATATGGCTTTTCTGAGTGGTAATTCTCACTGGAAAATGAAAACACTTACTGGTGATCTTTACTGAAGGTTATCATGACCAGAGACTAGGTGCCTGGCTTGCCTTCAGAGTGGGGTCCTAGTGATTTCCACTGTGCTGCACATTAATGCAGGCGCTGGATTCTGTGTCAGTGGCCTAAATGGATCTGGGTCTAGGATGCTTTCCAGTGTGGAGGGTGGTGGTAACAGATGTCCAGATGTCAAGATCAGCAAAGGCTCAAAGGGAACTTTATAAAAAGTGGAAGTAAAGTGAAAGCTTCCATGACATGGGTGCTTAGTGCACCTTGTCTTTTTTACCATAAGAGCTTCAGAAGAGCCTGGTTGTTCAACTGATACTTCTCACTAAGTTGAGCTTGTGTGCTCAAACAAATATCCCAGCTCAGCATTCTCAATTTCTCTTCCCTATTTTCTCCAGTTAAGTAAGTCTCACTTCCTACCTCCTCTAACTTTCACAGCAGATCCTGTGCTTGTCTTTGCTCACCCAAGACACCTGTTAGGAGTCTTAGAATGGATCTTCCCTCACAGACCAGAAATTATTTGAAGGAACTACAGGATCCAGTTGGCAAAAAAAAATTAACAATTGCCGGGTGTGGTGGCGCACGCTTGTAATCCCAGCATTCGGGAGGCTGAGACCCGGAGGATCGCAGTTCACGGACAGCCTCAGCTACTTAGTGAGGCCCTCTGCAACTCAGTGAGACCCTGTTTCAAAATAAAGAATAATAAAAAAAAAAAAACAGGGCAGAGGGTGTAGCTCGGAGGTCAAATGCCCCTGGGTTCAATCCCCAGACCCGCAAAAACAAAAACAAACAAACAAAAAAAAAACAATTATTTGAATGATTTGAATGAGTGTATATGTATGTATGACAAGTTTCTAGGTAATATTTATATTCAAGTAGCATGCCTAAATACTTAAAAGTAAAGTCAGTGTTAGGTGATGTTTATGCACAAGGTTTTCTTCAAGCATTTAATTTATTTACTTTAAGGCAGATACAATTGTATTTGTTTTGTGCAACATGACATCTTGAAGTATTTATACATTGTGGAACGATCAAATTCAGCTCCTTAGCACACACCACCCTGCAGAGCTATTATTTTTGTAACGATAACATTTTACATCCACTCCTAGGGCATCTTTCAAGAATACAATGTACTATTGATAATAGTCACCAGGTTGTACAATATATTTCTTGAAAGCATTCCTCCTATCTAACTGAAGTTTGATATCTTTTGAGCACTACATCACCTTCCTCTCCCCCCGCCAAGCCTTTGCACCCCATACCTGGTAACTATCACTCTGCTCTCTATTTCAGTGAGATCAATCTTTTTAGATTCAACTTATAAATGAGATCAGGGAGTATTTGTCTTTCAGTTTCTTTCTTACTTCATTTCAAAGAATGTCCTTAGGTACTTCCATATTATAAAATAATTTCAGAATTTCCTTTTTTATGGCTGAATGCTATTTCAGTGTGTGTGCATATGTGTGTGCACAACTGTACATGATATTTTCTTTATCCATTTATCCATTGATGAATATTTAGTATAATTCTATGCTTTGCCTATTATGAATAGTGTTAAACATTGGAGTGAAGATAACTGACATACTGATTTCATTTGCATTGGATATGCACCTAGTAGGATTATTGAATCGTATCATCTTTTTACTGTCATTTTGAGGAAGCTTCATGCTGAATTCTATGATATCTGTCCTCATTTACATTCCCAATAGCATATAAAGGTGTTATTTTCTCTGCATCCTCTCCAACACTTGTTATCTTTAGACTTTTGATCACAGCTATTCTTACTGGGATGGAATATCATCTCATTATATCAATTTTTTATTTCCTTGATAGTGATGTTGACCAAATTTCCATACAGATGTTGACCATTTATCTCTTAAAAATATCTGTATAAGTCTAATTTCATTGCTTTTTATGTGGCTATACAGTTTCCTCAACATATTTATTGAAGAGACTGTACTTTGTTGTGCATTCTTGGCATCTGCCAAAAATCAGTTGTTCTTAAATGCAGGGATATATGTATAAACTCTCTATTCTGTTCCATTGGCTGAGGTGTCTAGTTTTATGTCTGTATCATGCTGTTCTGGTTACTAGAACTATGTTTTGTATCTTGAAGTTAGGTAGTTGAGGCCTTCAGCTTTTTCATTTTGCTCAATGCTGTTTGGGCTATTTAGGCCTTTTGTGGTTTCGTACAAATTAAAAAAATTATATCTCTGTGAAGAAAGTCATTGGCATTTTGATAGAGATTGCACTGAATCTGTGGATTGCTTTAGGGAGTACGAATATTTTAATAATATTAATTATTTCAATACATGAACATAAGACATCTTTTCATGTATTTATGTCTTCCTCAAATTTATCCAATTATTATTTTATAGTTTTCATTGTAAAGATATTTTATCACCATGGTTACATTTATTCCTAAGTATTTTATTGTTTTTGTAGCTACTATAAGTGGTGCAATTTTTCTAATTTCTTTTTCCATAGTGTTTGCTATAAGTTCATAGAAAAGATACTGATTTTTGTACATTGATTTTATATATTGCACCTTGATTGAATTTAATAGTTCCAGCAGGTCTTTGAAATCTTTCTACTATGCAACCACCTTACTTCTGCTCTTTTCTATAGTAATCTGTCCCTCAATCTCCTTCGTTATCTTTTAATCTCTCTTTAAACTTGAAATCTTCCAGATTTATTTTTTCTGACATTAAATAACACAACGGAGATTTTTAAGATCTTAGTAGGACCAGTGGAAAATTCCAGTTTTTTTTTTAAATGAATATATTAGGTTTACTGGGAAGGATGTTTCTCAGTGCCCTTTAAATCATACCTTTGTCTAAGTATATGTGTGAACATCATCTGTGAATAAAGCCTTCTAAAATATTAGTTATTAAGGGTTCTGTTCTATTTTGAAAAATTGTGTGAACTGTGAGCAGAACTATGACATATTTTCAGATGTGAGAATGAAAATTGTGAACTCTGAGAAGCCTGGTGGTATAACTGCTAAGTCATTTGTGTAATGTTAAGTGATATACTAGTTATACTTCAACAGTTCCCTTAATGTTTTTAATACCCAATACTTTTTATAACTGCCTTCCTTCTATATTGAGTAGAAGGAAGGTAAAAGTGTATATTTAAAATGAAATCTTTCTTTTGGGAACTTGCTAAACAGAAAAAAGTATAGGATCTTAAGCTACTTTAAAACTGCGTAAAATATAGGACAAATGAAATATCACTTTTGTATGGAGCTGGATTCTCACAGTGGTCATTATAATGAGACTCAATTATCACCTCCAAAAATAAATAATTGGCTTAAATATCTTAACGTTATTACCTTAATTTTATCTAAATTACTTACTCTATTGAGTTGTTTCTCTTCAGTTATACACTTTTAAAATATGTAAAATTTTCAAGGAGAGTTTATAATGTTATGTGTACATGTTAAACTCTTATAGAAAACCAACTTTGTGTACTCATTAATTAGTTGAAGAAATAGAATTATTATTCTATATAAATATACTTCGGTACCTTTGATTAATATTTTACTCTTTCCTCTTCATTTTCTTTTCTTTATTTCTCTCCACCCCCTATATTTGCATATTCAAGATACCAATACAAAGAAAAATATAAAAGAGTAGTCAACCTGGTTTGTTCGCATCTTACTAGTTTCAGGTTTAAAAAAAAAACATTCATTAATTATGTTAACTTCATTTTGTTGATGGATGTCCTTTAATGCGCTGAGACTTTTTTTATCTTCCTAGTTTGCTAAAAGTTTTTGTTAGGGGTGGAGGTTGACATTTACAGAGCTATTTTCTGCTTAGTCATGATCACCTGATTATTGAGAACCTGACATGGCTGAGGAGTCTTAAAATGGCTGTACTTATGCCAATATTCTCCCCTTTTTTGTTTAATTGGCCCATTGGGGTGGGAGTAAGACCATTCTTCTTATAGCTGCTTCCTGCTAGTAGGTGGTGTAGTAATCTCACATTCTACTGTTTGAGTCTTATAGGAAGCTGTTGGTTTTATTGGAGGGGCCTCAGGTAAGTAGTGATATTCTCCTAATATCATTTGATTAACTGTTTAGTCGGTAAAGGTTTTTGCCTTTTCTAAGTCCGCCTCCTAAAAGCACCCAAAAAGACATGGTACTAAAAAGACAATGGCAAATATGGCAATAAGGTGACAAAGAAGCAGAACCCAGGTCAGTATAGGATTCCATAGGAAGGAAGATGGAAGATGTTGGTTGTACCCAAAACCCTTTTGCTAAATTTTAGAGGCCAGATCTTGGAGGGTCTGTATGTTTTGCTCTATTTTCCAGACTGATTAAAATAATAGCAGTATTGCTTCCTTAAAAAGAGACAGATACCACCTTTTTTAGCCATAAAGAGATCGAAGGCCTTTCTATTTTGTAGGACAACTTCAACAAATGAGAAAATTTAGGCTTGGAGAATATGAATAGCCACAGGAGATGTCTCAATAGATTTGGTCACCTCCTTGCTCAATCATTCAAACTCTTTGGCTAAGGCTAGGCTATGTCCTAGAGCACCTTCTGATAGGCCTAGGGGTGTAAGAGCGGTTGTCAAACTGATTCCCACTAATAAGGATAGAAAACTACTCTTTTTTGTTGGGAGTTGGGATAAGATGCGATGAGGAATTCTGGGACGTTATACAGAGTAAACTGGGGGAAAAGCATAATGAGAATGCAGGGGTCCTCAATAGAGGCATTAATACAGGCATGTAAAGTATCTGAGCATAAAAATTGAGTGTCTGGAAGGCTAGAAAAGGAGGTGGTGGAGTTCATTGTAATATTAAGGGAACATGGGAAATTAGAGCTCAAGGCTCGAGATGTAATCCAGCAGGGTCTAGTCAGTCCCTTGGAGTGGATGAGAAGGTATTGGATTAACTTTTGTGGAGTGGGGGTGCAAGAATTATAAGGGATTAAGATATGAGAAAGCATAACCAGAGTAATAGGGAATCTATTTAGTGGGGCACAAGTGAAACAATCCTTTTTACTTAGTAAAGAGTCTTATTGACAACTTGGTGAAGTAGGCTGAGAGAGAAGTTTATGAGCTGCAACCAAGAGAGGGAAGGGTTATTGGGATGTAGCCACTGGGAAAGCTGGGCCAAGGTGTCTCTGACTATGTTAATATCAATATCTAAGCATATACTTGAGGTTTGATCTTAAGTTCTTACAATTTTTACGGACCCAGGTGGGTCTGGGCTTCCTATGTACAAGCTGATGAATCTCTCGATTCTGGGCTCCCACCTGTCATCCCAAGGTCTTTGATATTAAAGGTGATTTAGAGCATGCACTTATTACAATCTCATTGGTTATGTGGGATCTTTGAAAGATGATCACCCAGGATTTCTTTGGAATGGTAGGTATACTGATAATTGCACAACCAACTCGCATAGACTTTCCAATAATCATCATTGCATGATCCAGTGTTTTCAAATTTAAACCATAAGTAGAACTGATCTGGACCAATTGTAGTAGAGTGAGGAGGTGAAAATGATAAAAGGCAGATGAAAGTTCCTTGTACAAAATGCAGAGGAACTGATAATAGCGGGAGGGGGCAATAAAATTACTCCTCAGCTGGGGCTGAGCAATGGGCCTCTTCTGGTATGCAGGAGAGGCCTATTGGGCCAGTTCTCATAGGGTTAAAAGACCTGCTATCAAGATGATGACCCTGGGGGATAGGGAGTGGAACAGAATATTAGGATTGGAAAAGGGATTTTGTTGGATCTTTGAGCCTAATTTTCACTGGGGAATGATGGACAGCCACTGTGGGATTTTGGGTATCCTACACCTGGAGATGTACCAGGGAGGAAGGTAGAGAGGAGTCCTGGAGTTCTTTACTCTTAACAGAAAGAAGGAAAAGTGGGAACAGAGATGAATAAGGGGAAGGGCTCTGTAGAAGGGAAAAGGAAATAGAGAAACTAAATTTCTAAAGGAGATCTTGTCCCATGAGGAGTGTGGGGAACTGAGGAATGACCAGAAAGAATGAGAAAAGATACATTTTGAAAAATGCTCCATAAAGACTGTGTTTGCTAGAGTTGATAAGGTTTTTTTTCCACCTCAACTATGGAGGTTGACAAAACAGAGGTAGGCCCCAGGATTGGGTTAGCACAGAATACATGGCTTAAGTATCTAAGAGGAAAGGAATGAGCTTACCCACTACCAAGATGATTACCCTGGGCTCCCAAGTTTTGATGGTGGTTGTAGGGTGTTGGGATCCAGGGCCACATCAGTTGTCAGTGGCTAGTCCCAGAAGGTCTGCCTGAGGCAGGGTGGAGCCAATTGACTCCTACATTGAGAAGCCGGAGGACACTTCATGCCCCAGTGACTCCCTTGATTACATTTGGGACAGGGACCTGGAGGTCTGCAAGGGTTTGGACACATCCTAACCCAGTGTCCCATTTGACCACATTTGAAATAGGGGCCTGGAGGCCCTTTGCAGATTGGAGCTGAAGAGAGTAATGAGATTGGCAGGTTGAAGTGCTTTGGCTAGCATTTGGTATTAGTTCCTCTTGTACACCTTAAAAGTCACCTCAAGTATTTGAGCTTCAGGAGTTAGTGGGCCTCTCTCTGACCTTTTTAAATTTGGCCTTTATATCAGGGTAGCTTTGAAAAGAGAAATGATTCATGAGAAGGCTATAGCCATCGAAGGACTCAGGGTCAAATTTGGTATATTGTAATAGGCTTTGGGGTGAGCCTTTGTAGAAAATTAGATTTTTTTTTTGTCTTGGATAATTTCATGAGGTTTATTATAATTAACCACTTTTTGGGTGGACTTTCACAGAGGACTGGGAAAGGGAAGAGAGGAGGTGTTAGGATAAAAGAAAGGGGATCTTGAGAGGTAGGAACAGAAGGGGTGAGTTTTGGGAAGGCAAGGGGGAGATGGCCCTCTGGATAGGGATAGAAAGTGGAAGGTTTGGCATAACCATTAGCAGGGGTAACAGATGGCCAAGGATTGGAGTCAAGCATAAGTTGTGCAGGGGAACAAGAAGTACAGAGGGAGGGCCTAGAGTGAAGATAGGAGAAGGCCTGGATATAAGGAATATGCTTCTATTTTCCTGTGCACTGGCAAAGTTATAAAGAGACCTAGTAATGGTGGATCAAAGATGTCCTTAAAGAGGAGGAGGAGGAGGAGGAGGAGGAGGAGGAGGAGGAGGAGGAGGAGGAGGAGGAGGAGAAGGGCAGGGAAGGGAAGGGAAGGGAAGGGAAGAGAAGAGAAGAGGAGAGGAGAGGAGAGGAGAGGAGAGGAGAGGAGAGGAGAGGAGAGGAGAGGAGAGGAGAGGAGAGGAGAGGGAGACTCACTGGGGAGGAACACTATGGCACACATACCCCTGTAAATTGTAGGGCTAGTGTGTGGTTGTAAGGAGCACTCTGTGGAAAAAGAAGCTTCTAGTGACTGCTCTGGTCCCAAAAGCCAGAGTCCTGGAGCAGCTAGGATCCCTAAAGGGAGGATGAGCAAGCTCAACGGGGGAGCCTGGCTGAGATATAGTACCAATGAAAGGATGCAGGACATATCACACAAACACCAGAATCCAGAAGGAAGATTTTAAAGTCAGGCAGACCTAGCAGACTGCCTCTAGCAGGACTAGAGAACAGCAACCAGGTCCTTTGATGATACAGGTTTTATAGGGTCCCAGGGAAGGAAGCAAGTGACAGGTAAATCCTTTAGGGGTCGGGGTGGACATTTGCAGAGCTTTTTTCTGCTTAGTCATGGTCACATGATTTCTGGGAAGGTGCCATGGCTGAAGAGTCTTAAAATGGCTGTGCTTATGCCAATAAGTATGAGGGGCTTATGCCAATTGTATTTGTAATTTGTAATACTTATTGGCTTATGCCAATAAGTATTTGTAAATGTCAATCAGACATTTACAAAGTAAGACCAACTATTCTTTATCAACTAAAAACTTAAGGATATTTAATTGAATGTAGCAACTTACTGGGAACTTTTCTGTATGTAATGTTTAAATTATTAACCTGCCATTTATTTTCATTTAGAAGGAAATTTTCTCAAAATGCTATGAAAATGTATGAGGTAGGAATTTTTCTACAATTTGCAATACTTTGTGTACATAATTCACCTATTTGGTGATACAAGCTATTAAGGAAAGTAGTATTTTGGCCCAATTGTTTCTGAAAAAAAGTGTATGCCTGTAATCCCAGTATGTGGGAGGTTGAGACAGGAGGTCTTAGGTTTGATAGCAGATTAGCACCTTAGAGAGATTCTTAGCAAACTAGTGAGGCCCTGTTTCAAAACAAACAACAACAATAAAAATGGCTGAGCTGTTCCTTGGAGGTAAAATGCTCTTGGATTCAATATCCAGTCCCACAAATAAGTAAGTACTGAGTTTCCAATTGGCATGTCAAAGATACATTAAAATTAGAAAAAACCAAACTTTCCACTGTCACAAGTTGAAAGAAAAGCTGATTAAAATAAAAAGTTTATGCTTCTTTATTTCCAGAGGTGGGGCCATCATTCAGATGTCAGAAAACTATAGGCACCTTGATTCCTTTACTGATTATGAGAATAGATATAGTACAGATTTGATCCAAGTAAAAGCCTTTTAATGGGAAGGAGACACTCGACAAAGCTTTGAGCAGCTCCATAGACAGGAAGTCATGAAACTGAATATTTGCAGGGCTTCAACAGAAGGCTGCATTTGTGAACAATCTGCTGAAGCCTAAGGCAACTTGGAAGCCAAATAGCATAGCCTGAAAAGAAGAATATAATCTCCTGCAGCCTCACAGTCTCAGTACATAGGAAAGGAAGACACTCCTGGGGAGGGCCTGCAAACAAGGGAAGAGATAAAATACCAGAGGGAATGGCAAACTGACACTGTGGGTCTATAACCACTTCACTCTGAGACACTCCGAATTCTGGACTCTGGTTAGCAGCTGAGAAAGAGGAGACTTTAGGCTTGGAAGAGGGCAGAATTCTGCATCTCAAGCCAGTCATTGGGACACTCACATTATTGACTCCCTAGAAGGATTGAAAAACAAAGAAACAAACAGATTTCTTAAGAAACCGGAATCAATGAATTTAAGTTAGAAGACTAAAGGTTAAGATGAGACTACTGAAGGACAGGACTGAGTCTCCTTCAGTCTTTGGGATACAGTTGATAAACTCTTATTAGAATCTCAACCGAACGCCGGGCGTGGTGGCGCACGCTTGTAATCCCCGCGCTTGGGAGGCGGAGACAGGAGGATCGCGCAGGTTCGAAGCCAGCCGCGCTGGCGTAAGAGACCCTGTTTCAAAAATATAAAATAGGTCTGGGAGTGTAGCCCGGAGGTAGAAGGGCTTCCAGGAACCCCAGTACCACCAAAAAAAAAAAAAAAAAAAAAAGAATCTCAACCGAAATCCTGGGAGGGTCAATCCCCATCTTCAGGTATGAAATCAAATTAAAATAAATTTTACAAAACAACCAACCCAGACCTAGCTCAATTTCAAATTTTATTGTAGTTCTGAGCATCCTACACTCTCTGCAAAAGAAAAGAAAGCAGCTTTCTCTATGAAAGTTATTATCAGGAGTGTTAATATTTTTTTTATTTATCCAGCAGAGAACCAAATAAATAGTCCTATAAAAAGGCATCATCACATATTCAAGATAAAGAAAGAAAAATAAAAAACAAATAATAATAACAGACTCTTAAAATTTTCCTAAAGGAAAATATTTAAAATAATCATAATTTCTATTTCTATAGTCAAGCAAAAAGTTTATTTAAACAATTGAAAAAAGATTGATAATTTCACCAGAGTATTAAAATTTACTTTTTAAAATCAAATGTTAATTTTAGAATTGAAAAATGCAACATCTGAGATTAATAACTCAATGAGCTGGTCTATTATTAATTGTGACCTACTACAAAAGTATAATACTCAAGATAGAGTGGCATTAGGGCTGGGCCTGTAGCTTAGTGGTGGAGCATTTGCTAGCATTCAAAGAGACCCTGGTTTAAATTTCCACAAAATAATCATAAAATAAAAAATAGAGATACAGAATGGTATCAACTAATGATAAATAAACTAAAAAAACAACAAGATATATGAAAACAGGGTTGACAAATTACAGGCAATATTCCCAATTGAGCCTGTCATCTTTTTGTGTGGCCCATGAACTAAAAATTATATTTTTAAGTGGATGGAAACATTTTTGTAAATAAAAAATAATATTTTGAGTTGTGTTACTTCTAAATAAGACACCAAGTGTTGGAAAGAGGGGAAAACAACAAATTTTCAATATATAGTCTTTGTTCCTCCTAAATTGCAAACCATGTAAATACATTGCCAACACATTTTGAACATTATGATGTGAAGTAGAGCTCCAATTTTTAAAAAAATGATGACAAAGTAAATATATAATTAAATCTTACACTTGCTAAGCACATACACCTGCCAAGGCATTTTATATACATCACTGTATTTAATCTTCACATCAATTCTATTTCTCAGCTGTTTGGTATCCAGGTAAGTATTGCTATACCAATCAGTTAGCATTGGTAGCTGATCATCTTAACTCTGGTTTGACAAATACTGCAGATGAGCAAATACATATTCTAAGATTTGACTGAAACTGACCTTAACATAGAAGCACTATTATCTAAGGCATTGGAAAGACTGAACTGTGGATCAGAATCTTGTTGACTATAATTGCAAGGTAAAAATAAAATTCTTCCCCATGGCTTCGCTCCCCCAAATAATCTTCCTATGGAGCCATAAAGCTACTAGCAGAAATGGACCTACAATTAAGCTTCAGTCTCTTCCCTCTCTGCCACTGTGAATGAGCTTCAAAGGAGAGGACTGATCTGTGGTATGTTGAAAGCCATGTGGAAAGCATTTTCCTCACCGTCTGTTGAGATTGAAAGTGGTCTTAAGTTCACCTTTAGAAAATCCTTATATTATTTAGTGGGTTGTCTAACATCACCCTTTGAACAGAATTGACCATAGAAATTCTAAACATAATTCGAATGTCTTATGTTTGTAGAAGAAGCAGGCCAAGAAACTGTGAGTTAGAACTGGACTCTGTTTAATCTTATATTTCTGGAATATTGCATTTTAAATATCTTCCAAATGTCTGAAAGAAGAGCAAAAAAAGAATTGATCTTCAAAGTTCTTAAACAGTAAACTATCAAAATATGTAATGCCTTCATATTTATGAACCTCTGAAAGCTTCGTATCTTTGATCTGGATATTAGTAAGTTTATCTCAATTATTCCACGTAGATTTGAAATAAAACATAATGCAAAAATATTACTTTTGTCATCTTAACTTTTTATTCTTCTACTGGTGCATTATAGTCTCACATAATAATGTAGTTCAAAGTGACAGTGGTGTAAAAGCACACAGCACTTGGTGAGTTTTCTCTTGGCTTCCTCTCCACTCTCTCTTCCCCATAAAAGGTATTAAGGTTGGCATAGGTATTTTCATATATGTACATAATGTCAGTGGAAGTGTTTCTTTCATTAATTCTCCATCTTCCATCCTAAAAATACCTCCCATTGGAGATTCTCCTCCATTATCTAAATTTCCTCTTACAGAAAGAATTCTATGGGATTAATCTTCCAGTCAACCTGGTCAGCTTGACTGGATTGAGTGACTCCTTAGAAAATTGGCAAAGACCGTTCTAGGTGTATCTGTGAAGGTGTTTCTTGAGAAAATTGACTTATAGGTCAGCAATATGAGAAGGAAAGCCCCGTCTCACAATTAGGTGGCACCATCTAAATTAGGTTGGAGCTCGGATGGAATGAGGTGGAAGACCAAGGGGAAGACTGCTGCAGTGCACAAGCTCAGTGCTTGACAGGAGTGGGACTTTTATTTTTTCTTCCTGCTACCATTGCCTATAAACATCTAACTCCAGCCTCTCCCACAGCTTTGAACACAAGAGTCACACCCGTGACTCTCTGGGATCTTGCCAGGCCTTCAGCCTTGACTGGGACTGCAGCATTAATCCCTCTTCTTCCCCAGCTTCCAAATTCTTAGACTGAGCAGCTTCTAGTTTCCCCATTTCTCCAGCTTGCAGACTCCACTGTGGGATTCTCCATTTTCTCATCCTGGAAGTCCATTCCCTCTTATAATTATTTTTATATGTTGTGTTGTTTCTTTTTCTCTGGAAAACAATGACAAATAAAAGCCCCTTACTTTATGCTAATTATTAATTTTAATAATTAGTAATAATGATTAGTTTTAATGATTATTATTCTTAACTTAAAAACAACATTTCTTGTATTGAATCTTATTTCATATTCAAATAACATTTATCCCCCAAATAGCTATTTATTCTACTTTTAAAAATTTCTAAGTCAGGTTCCGTGGTACACACCTATAATTCCAGTATTTGGAAGGTTGAATCAGAAGGATCTCAGATTCAAGGCCAGATACAGTAGCTTAGCAAGACTCTGTTACAAAATGAAATAAACAAAAAGGGCTGGGAGTATAGTTCACTTGCACAAAGCCCCTGGGGTTAATCCCTAGACCGGCCACCCATACCCCCCCACAGATTTCTAGAGATAGGCTTCTAAATAATTGCTAGGTACTAATATAACTGCACAAATGCCTGCCTTCTTAGATAAATTTTATTAAGTAAATTATTTTAGTGATTTATATGTGATTTTAAATAAATTCAAATTCAAAATTATATTAATTTTATGTCAATAATATACAATTATGATAGCATTCTAATATTGGATTTCATTTTTATAAGTAATTTCATTTTAGAGAAAACAATCATTTTTAAGAACAAACTTAACATGGCTTTAACACTAAATTTTATTTGAAATGCTATATTCTTTCAAGTAATAATGCAAGTATTTTACAAATCTTCTGTTCCTAGATTTTTATTTTTATTATTTCTTTTTGGGAAAGAAACAATTGACTTCTAAATTTTTCTCTGGTCTCTCCTTTCGTTACAATTTCACATCACCTGAAAATAATTTAGCAGAAGGTTGCAACTCACCAAGACCATTGGAGATGGAAACACTTAAGTATTTCTTTGGAGAGAAGGAAATGGTATCTCTTAATGTGCCTCTCTATATACTGTGTCAACCTCATAGTTAAATTATGCTATGGATTCATACCAAGCCCTATTCATGGTCACACCTCTTATCCCTTTATTAACCTTTAGGCTTTTACGACCTGTTAGGCATAGATACACATCTGTTTAACAGACCAAGAATCATACCTAGCCACCTGCCTAAATATTTCAAAGGCTACTAGTAAAAATGCCTTGAGTATATAAACAGTGCCTGCCTTCATTTTAACATAAACATATTTTCTATGCATCACAATCCTTAGGGCCCTTGTTTTCAGCAACTCAAATAATTTTCACCCTTGGCTAGTTGTTTCTGATTTGGATGAGGCATAACAGCTGAGGTTTGAAGTATGCTGCACCATTTAATAGAAGAGTGCCAATTACTCATGGGAATACTTAACAAAAAAAAAACAACTCATTTTCTTTTTAAAGAAACAAACTTGTATAAAAGTGTAAATTTTATTTGCATTAAATTTTCTGGATCCAGATGGTATAAAAAATCTCAGTATTTTTATAAATCAATTTAAGTATTGAAGCATTTAAAGCAAAATATCTTTTGTTCCACTTATTTCAAAGCACATAAAGCAGCTGATTAAACAGCAAGGGCTCTGTCATTTAAGCAATTTTTTCATGAAAATGTTTGTTTTTTCATAAATACTCAAAATTTTTAATTTATGTTAGAAGACTAATAAATGGACTCTGAATTAAATTAGAGATATCAGAGGTAGTCAGGTATGGTAGAACATGCCCATGATCCCTTGGGAAGTCGAGACAGGAGGATGGCAGATTAGAGGCCATCTTCAGCAATTAACAAGACTGTTTCAAAATAAAGATAAAAAAGGTTTGGAGTGTAGCTTGGAGGTAGAATGCCCCTTGTTCCAATTCCCAGCACTGAGGGAGAGAATAAAGAAAAGAAAAAAGATACCAGGTGATAGAATCGCAGCTTTAACTAGAAAAAATGTTGTGTCTGTCAAATGGCGCATGAAAATGAGAAATAAAGCTAAGATTAATTAGTTTGTGATATGGTAGATATGATAGATTTGGAAACTGTAGTAAACAAAATCATAATATTTATGATGTAATTGATGAATCCATATTACTATATAATGAAGAGAAACAATATTTAAATCACATTAAAAAGGTGACTTGGGTTTTGCTTAAAGAAAATGTGGAACTTTAGAAGCATACCATGCTTGGGTTGGGTTATATTTGGGTAGAATGTAGTTCTAATGGCTTCTGTTAATCCCTGGAAACCTCATAAGAGTCACAGAAAAAAACTTGAGGGATATAATTTGAATAGGGGTAAGTGAAATATAGATAGGAGTGACACTGTCCATTGCTACTATAAATAGGTTTATTTGTTGAAATGTTAATAGGCTATACCTGAAAGAGTATTTCTTGAAGCTTAGAAATCAGAACAATAGTGTTTCAGAGAAAGCTTTTGATTCTAATTATAGAATTTCTTCCTATTTTGATTATAAATATATAAAAATTTGATTTGGAAATGCAAAGTTAATTGTTATGTAAATGAAGAGCTTTCCATTTCATTTTTCTTTTCTGTAAGAATAATTTTATTACAAAACCTACTCCAGTAGAATTGTTATTAAAACTTGGCTTCATGATAGATGCCTATTTTTCAGGTGTCTGCAGAATCTCAGCAGATTTTAAATATGACTTCCATTCCCTGCAAAATATTTGTTTAAGGAACAAATAACAATTTTGAATATTTTAAATTTATAGTGACTTTTTGTGGTACTGGAGGTAGAAGCCAGGGACATTCTACCACTGAGCTACAAGCCAGTTCCTAATTTTTATTCTTTATTTTGAAACAGGGTCTCACTAAGTTGCAGAGGGTCTCACTAAGTAGCTGAGGCTGGTCATGGACCTGCGAGCCTCCCACGTACTGGGATTACAAGTGTGTGTCACCACGACTGGCTTACAGTGATTTTTTTTGTAGTTCAATTTTCTGTGAATTTAAGTTAAGAAATTCTAAAGGTATATTTTTAGAAATATGTAATATATCGGCCATGAGCAATATAACATCACAATGTGTATATCTAGAGTAAAAATAGCACAAAAGATTCACTGTTAAAGACAATATTCTTATTGCCCAAAAGTGTCTACATAATACAGTAATTTCTGTTACATTTTATACTAAATATTTCTGGCAGCTTATAATTTATTCTTATAATGATTCTAATAGAAATTATAGCAATGTAAATGGCTTTAACCTAAGTTGGAAGTAAAATATATAATTAGCTATTATTTATTTATTCTCATCAGCCAGTGCACCTTTCTCTAAAAAAGAAGACAAACACACACAAGCACAAACACACACACACACACACACACACACACACACACACACATTATAGGTGGAAAAACATACATGAGCACATATGTCTTCAGGATTCTCTTTAACTGGATGCTTTCTAGTATTATGATTAAAATATCAGCCAGTAAGATAGAATTATGTTGTCAAGGAATCAGCAGTAAACTTGATTTGTTGCTGCTTCATTACTGATCTCAGTTTTTAGTGGCTGGCCCTTTAGTACAGGTCCTTGTAGTTATCAGTCATTGAGAATCTCAGCTTTTCTCCTCTTTCAATCAACTTTTGCTGACTTGTTGATGCAAGGAGTACATTTGCCTCAAGCAATTGGTTTAAAAGCACTTGTAATTCAGAGAAGAACATTCCATGTTGTCTCTGTTAGAATGTTAAAATTATTACTTTCTGACAGAGTTATGGATGGAGAGGGGGATCCAACTTATGAGTTTCTTATGGAAATTACTTGTGTCATGAGAAAATGGAACAGGCAATTTTGTAGTTAACAACACGTTCAGGAAGGTTCCTTTCCATTCTTGTTTACCCCTGTCTTTGAAATCTGAAGGTATTGTACTACTAATGACAACTGTCCTACAAGTTGAAATGTGAACAGCTTGTAAAACCTGTATTTCTTCAGACCACACTAAGCTAAGGATTCATTAAAGTCAGAGTAAGAATGATAAAAAGTTTCACTTCAGCTACAGAAATGTGAGAATTGTAGGTCCCTTCGGATTCTTCCAAGATTTAGTAAACATTTCCTTTTAGCAAGGAGTCTGACAAGAATAACCCCTGGGATTCCAGACCTATGCTTATACTTATGCACTCCTCCCCCATGAAGGCTCAAACTCAAGTCCAGGGGGGCTAAGTTTAGGAACATATTAGTGACACACTCTTCAGAAGAAATATTTTCTCTCTTCCAAACCTTGACGTGTCTTCTTTATCCTCAGGAGAGTGTTCTTCTATGCAATATCTTATTTGCACATATGCTGCTTCACACTGTTGGCAATTTAGGTTTGCTGTTGAAGGACTCCTAAGATATTTTTATATATAAGATTATATATATATAACATGTAAAATTATACCAATAGAGTTATATATTCATATATACATCTATACTTTTCCTATGTTAAAGAACACATGATATAAAATTTACCATTTAACTATTTTTAAATATATCATTTATTGACATTTGTTCCATTTACATTGCTGTTCAACTATCACCACTGTCCATTCCCAGATTTTTAACATATCAAATTGAAACTCTGAAACTCTCAACATAGTAACTCCCCATTTTCTTCATCTCATCCCCATCCCTTAAAAAGCACTACTTTATCTGGGCATATTGGCGCATACCTGTAGTCTCAGTACTTGGAAGGCCGGGACAGGAAGATCTCAGTTTTAAGACCAGCCTCAGCAACAGCAAGACTCTCAGCGACTTAGTGAGACCCTGTTTCAAGGTAAAAAAGAAAAATAGATGGGGTTGTAGCTGGGAGGTAGTATCTCCCTGTTTTCAATCCCAAGTACCACACACACACATACCCAAAGCACTACTTTACTTTTTGTCTCTATTAATTTGACTATTCTAGGTATCTCTTATAAATGGAATAAAAAAATATTTATCTTTTTGTGTCTCACATATTTAATTTATTACAGGCATAATGTTTCAAGCTTCTTCCACATTCATATATATATATATATATATATATATATATATATAAGAATTTTATTTCTTTTTAAGTTTGAATAACATTTTATGGTATATACATATCAATCACATTTTCTTTATCCATCAATGGACATTTGAGGTTTTTCCACTTTTTGTCTATTGTTTGTAATTTTCTTTCAAACACTAGTGTGCACATCTCTGTTCAAAACCCCACTTCATGATATGTGATGGTTGATTTGGGGTGTCAACTTTAAGTCACAAAGGGAAATTTGAATAGCTGGTGTTGTGCGTACTATTCTGGTGACAACAAAGTAAGTTAGAGGACTCAGTGACAAGGGAAAGCACACCACCAACCTCTACTGCCCCAGACATTCCCACTCTCCCCAGAAAATGATGACCAGAGTGTAGGGGACCCAATCGGTTCCTTTAAGCAGAGACTAACCAGACAGTAAAGCAGCCAGGTGGCTTAACATGTCATCAGTCCATCAGTAACATTTTTCTTTGTTTTCCTTTTGTTTTCCTTTTTATGGAAGAAAAGACTAGATAGATGTGTATTTCAAGTTTGAGATTTACCTTGTCTTGCTCCTGTCAGGACTGAACACTGCCTTGTGTGAAAATCCTCCCTAAATAAATTGTTGATCACGACTTCTCTGGAGTGTTCTACCTCTGTCTTTGACCTGACTTTACCCTCTGCTTATGGAAGGTGGATCTTGGTTCTGCCAGGGAGTTTTCCCAATAGTAAATAAAGCATTTTCATTTCTTAGTAGGCACTGAGCCCATCTCTTGTCTGATGATAGGGAAACCTAGGTGATTTTGCTTTTGATTAGAATGATTGCATGTGTCTCTGTGGGTGTTTCTAGGAAAAAAACAGTGATGTGTAAATTTATCTACTTGATGGAAAAAATACACTTGTAATGTAGATAGGCACCATTCAATCTCCTAAAGACACAGAGGGAATAAAAAGGCAAAGAAGTGTAAATTTACTCTTACTTGCTTTGCTAGAAGTTTGATTCCTTCTCTGATCTTTGGATGTTGGAACTTCAGATTCTTTAGCCACCAGATTTTGGGGACTCCCATCAGCCATCTCTGGAGCCCTTGGGCTTTTAGTCACAGAATAAAAATCATTCTACCTTGTGTCTTTGTTTTGAGGTCTTTGGATGAGTATGGAGACATTCTACTGGCTTTCTTGTTTCTTTAGTTTGTGGACAGTCTATGATGGGACTTCTCAATCTTCATAAACAAGTAAGTCAGTTCTCCTGATAAGTCTTTTTTTTATATCTCTCTGTCATGGGCCTTGTCATTGGCAACTGCTGTTGCAGGGGAGGTTTAGACAGTGAGATTGCAGTGAAAAGAAAACATGTGGATTTGCATCTGAGAAGAAGAACAAACAGAAACCATTCACAGACCAGTCTTTTATATAGGGTTCCAGGTAAAATGGTGCACATTCATGTCAGATGATGTGGGCATGCACTTCCACTTTATTTAGTCACACCTTCATAAATATGTGCACATCTGCAGCTATATGAGATGTATGCACATCTGTGGCTATGCAGGGTCATGTCTTCATTACTTCCCTGTACTTTCTCTGCACTTCACCCTCTACAGGGTAGTAGTATACAACTTGACCCAGAGAGCATTACATTGAGCCCCAATACCACAACAGCAGTAAAGGGTGCAACAATTTGTTATTAGTCACACAGGACAGGACAATCAATACCCATCTCCAGGAGAAGCCTAGTAAGTTCCACTAGGTTGTAAGCAGGTCCTACTTAAGGCCTGAGTAGCCTGTACTTCCACCTCCATCCCCTCTAAGGCTTCCTGTACCTGCTGCTGGTGGTCTGAAATGTGTACACAACATTCTACATGAAGAATAGCACACGATCCGCCCTGGGCAACAGTGAGCATATCTAACATCATTTTATTCTGGAAATCTACTTTCCATATTTGGGTGATTTCATCCATCAAAAGAGAACCCAATGGATGGATTGAAAACTTTTACAACTAGGTGTATTGGTGTACACTTGTAATCCCAGTACTTAGGAGGCTGAGACAGAAGGGTTGCAGTTTTTCAGACAGCCTCAAGTACTTAGTGAGGCTCTCTGCAACTTAGTGAGACCCTGTTTCAAAATAAAGAATAAAAAATAGGGCTAGGGGTGTAGATTGAATGTAGAATGTAGACTACCCCTGAGTTTAATCCCCAGTACCACACAGACACACAGACACACACACAGACACACACACACACACACACACACACACACACACACACACACACAATTTCTTTACAACATATTGTGCTAAGGATTTTATCTGTAGTTCTATATCTATTGTACCACTCCCCAAAACATCCAGAGATTTGATTGGTTATAGTCTGGTTCACCTGTTCAATAAAAAAAAAAGGTTCTATGCTTGCAAGCCCTACATGTTTTCCTAATAACCAGACTGACCCATTTTCTATAGCATATCCCAACAAGGTATGTCTGGGGTTGTTATTAAGTCCATTATTATGCAGTGTCATTCATCCCATTCTGGACTGCTTTAGTTCCAGGTTCATAATTTAATCCAATTGTCTGCAGTAGTGGGAACAATTTGCTATAGGAGATCTTTGGCTGCTTCTAGCAATGGGAGACTTTGTGCAGTCTTGCAAAGTTGTGTGCCCAAGAAAGCAGGCTATTCCATGCCGTTAACCTGGACAGTAGGACAGTGCAGAAAGACCTTCTGGGAGAATACAAGTGACATGCTTAGTTTGGAAGAGAACAGTGGCTTGAACAGTGGCCCTCCTGGGTAGTGGTTCCACACTAAAGGAGCATACATAGGAGATAAATTATTAGAAATATACTCTACAGTATAGAATGGAATAAACCATAGTTTTATGACATACATTTTAAGATCATGCATTTCACCCATGGAGGAAGTGTGACCTCTACTAGGAAGAGCAAGGAAGCTATCCAAGAGTCCCATTTTAACTGGGCCTTCTGTCCAGGCCCCATGGATTCAGGAGTGCAATTCATGGCCCCTGAGAAACCCGCACATGGCAGGGACATTTTTAGACATCTTGCTGCTGAAGGGCTGTAAGGGTTTAGGTGCAGGGAGTAGGAGGGCTTTTTCTCTCATCTCTGGTCACAAGTGGGGTTCCTTAGAGCTTCCTGTTACCTTCAAAGAGTGGGGCATTCCTGCTATTACCTTATCTAAGGGTCCTCCCAATGTGATGAGGTTGATTATTTAAAAGCCATACTTCCACAAACACTTGTGCCTGCCATTTCTTCCAGTTGGGGGTGGGCAAGGCCTTTAGCTTGTCATTTAAGATTCCATCAAACAGTTTAACTATTCTGGCTGCTTGGGTTCAGAAGGGAATATTCATCTGCCACTGTAAGTCATTGTCTTTTGCTCAGATATGTACCTTCTGTCCAGTAAAATGAGTAATTCTACCACTTGCTATTACCAAGAACTGACCATAGGCTGCTGACAAAAGTCCAAGCACAGCTATAATATGTCACAGGTCAGCCTACTCTAATGGTGTAGGTTAACCCCAAATATGTGGGTATATCCACAGCCATCAGATATATTGAGTCTTTGATCCATCAGCAATGGGTCAATATAATCAACCTGCCATTCCTGTATAGGTTTAGTACCTCGAGGAACTTGTCTTGTTATTGTAGGAACACTATATCTCTGTTCTCTAGGACACTTCAGTATTGCATCTTGCACTTGAGCACAGGTAAAAAGAAAACTCCTCTGCTGGGCGATGAGTTCCATATTCTATATATCCTAACTTTTTATGTAACCACACTACTACCAACAAGTGCTCCAGGGGTAATTGGAGAACCCAAACTTCTGCTAAAGTGTCAGTAGCTTCATTTCTGGGGACCTTCCAAGGCCCATGTCCTGGAACATGATGTTCCTGATCAGTAAGTGGGAATAAGTGTGGAGAAATAGAAGCTCCAATACATTGTTGGTGGGATTTCAAGTTGATGCAACCACTTTGGAGAACAGTATAGAAGACACTCAGAAGAATGAAAATGAACTCACCACACCACCTCTGGGTATCTACTGAAAAGAATGAAAACAAAAATACCAAACTAATGCATGAACAACCATGTTCATAGCTGCACAGTTCATCATTGCCAAACTGTGGAATCAACCAAGATGTCCTTCAATGAATGAGTGGATTTCAAAACTATGCAATATGTATACAATGGGATTTTGCTCTGCCATAAGGGAGAACAAAATTATGGCATTTACAGTGAAATGTCACAAAAAATAAGAAATCAGATGCTTTTTTTAGTGTGCAAAATATTAGGGAGAAATGGGTAACAGGAGGAACTCTAGATGAGGAAGGGACCTTATAGAGGAGCAATGAAGGTGACATATCTGAGGGGATAAAAGGGAGGATAAGGGAGACTCTTTAAACACATGATGTACTTAAACCTATCAGTCAATCAGGAAGCCAAGCATGGGTAGGAGGGAGAGGGAGGGAAGGGTCAGAGATTAGGTAGAGGCCAATTGGGTGATGTGGGGATGTACATCTCCACAAGTTTTTCTTTTTCCCATTGAGATGTATGACTACAATGCACCAATAAAAATTTATTAAAAAAAAAAAAGAAACACATCTTTCCTTGGCCTGGAAATTAAACATAGTTTCCATTCAGATTGCTTAGCAAGTACTAGTTTGTTATATGGTTACACTGGATTTGGAAAGGCTTAAGGCTGGAAAACACACTTGATAATTTGCTTCTCAGCAACAAGTTTACAGAACACAGGGGAACATACAAAGCTCTGCAGGACAGACAATCCTCTCTGCCATGGGTCAATCTATCCCTCTATAAGCACTATTTCCTTTATGAGGAATTCTACATAGAAAGCTCTTATTACACTAGAAAATCACAATTCTATTCCTGGCTAAAAATGGAACAAACTATTTTAAAGTTTTAATAACACTAATTAGAAATAACTTTTTTATTCCAAAATACTTGAAACTACTCACATTTTTTATTAATTGTTTTGGAGAGGCTCCTTTTCACCTTATTCATCTACTTTAGCTTCTACACTTTCAAATAGTTTCACACCTCATTTCCATGTTGTCTCATTCAATTTTTTTTTCCAATTCTAACAATACAGAAAATATGGGTAAGAATATTAAATAATGATCTCAGCATATTATAATCATCAGTATCAGTGATTTTGACATCATCTTCTTTAGATTTATAAACTTAAGGAAAAACAAAATCCACCAGTAAAATTTATGAAGAATTTATGAAAATGGTACCATGTTAGAATTAACCAATTTGAAAATTTTGAGTTGATGATAAACACGCTGCTTCTATGGATAGCATTATCTGTCTAACAAGGTAGTAGAAAAATAAAATAAGTAGTGAACATTTGAGGTCCAAATGCCAGATATTTTCTCTTCATAGAAAAATGGAGATATACAGAACTAAAAATATTTGAATACTGATTCGTACCAGACACTATCCTATGAATTGGAATTACAAAGATCCATAAGCCATAAAATGTGATTTAAAGCATCCATAATACTAGAAGACACACAAATACATGTGATGCTAAGATACCATATAGTAAACACCACAACAGCATAGAAATAAGTCAGAGGAAAGATAGATGAAGGAGGGAAACATAGTACAAGAGTATAAGCCCAGGGACTTAGAGGTAACTGAATACTGTTCCCAAGCCTCTTGTTCATTGAGACTTTCAAAATGCAACCTTATTTTGGAATATAGTCTGTGCAGATATAATTAGAGTCACATATGAAATCATCCTAAATTTAGATTAGGGTCTAAAAGTCAATTACTGATAATTTTATAGAAGGAAATAAAGAAAATTTAGATACAGAGACACAGATCAAAAGGCTATGTGGAAACCAAGCAGAAAATGGAACGAAAAGTTCAGAAACACTAATAATTTAAGGATGGAGCCACTGAATGCTAGAAGAAAGATAGTTTCCTAGGGCCAAGAGGAACATGGTCTTGTTTATATCTTGATTTTAGAATTCTAGTTCCAAGTTCTTTGAGAGAACAAACTTCTCTTGCTGTGTGTTTCATGATAACCTGTTACTATAAGCCTATAAAACTAACAGAGGACTTTAAAACTTATCTGGAATTCTGTAGAAATAAAGATTAAGAATCAGGAGCTCACCACATTGGCCTTCAGTTTCAAAACTAAATTTATTACTTAATATCTTGACCTGCTCTAGCACAGAAATATTTTAATTTTAGATACAATCCCATGACCTCAAAATATCAGGATGCCAAATAAAAAGAAATGTTAAAAAGAAATTAAATTCTGACATGTGCAACAATATTGATGATACTTGAGGACATTTAAGTTATTATTAATAAGGTTTTTTAGAGAGACAGAACCAAGAAAATATCTAGAGAGAGTTTGGTGACCCAGAGGTAGTATAGACCAGCAGTGAAGACATGACTCTGGACAGCCACAGATACACACACAAATGAAATTAAAACTAGAAAGGCAGGTATAATTCACTCAATTAATAGCCTATTCAGCTCTCCAATGTGGACACTGGAAAAACCAAACAGTGCCTGGTACATGGCACGGAACTATCAAGGGTAAAATAAAGTGATGTTGTTTTTGCATGCAGTGGTAACAAGTATTTCAGAACTGATGAGTCATTTGCTGCATGAACTGGGACAGTTCCATTCCGTTTTAGACTTAGAAAATGTCTTTTTCTCCATTGATATTACTCTGGAACAATTTTCTTTCACCTGAGAAATGCACCAATGAGCATTTTTGGTATTGCCCCAGAGATATCTGCATAGACCCACCTGGTGTCACAGTTTGGTGGCAAGGGATTTGGCCTATTGGCAGAAGCCTGAGGCTGTATAGTTAAATCATTATATTGATCACATTATGCTAATCTTAATTCTCTTACAGAGTTAGAAGCAGCTGTATGCTGTCTCCGAGCCATTCTCCAAAAGTGGGGTGGGCTGTCTGTGAAAAAAAAAAAAAAAAAAAGGTCTAAGAAACTGAGTATTCTGTCAAATTATTGGGAGTTTTCTGTTTATGCAATACAAAGGTGATACCCAAAAAAGTGGTAGTCTGGAACCAAACAGTTACAGACATATCAGCATAGAAATACCCCTACCCAAGCCCAATTGGGTTTTGGTCACAGCTATGAAAAGAAGCAGAAGCTACCTTCTGGGTTTGTGATACTGGGTCAGTGATGGTACAGATACCTACCCTACTGAAGGTTGGCTGAGGTTCTGTATTTAAACCTCCCATATAAGAATATCCCAATGCTCACTCTGACCAAGTGGGGCACATATGAAAGTTGGCTGAGGTCCTGAACTTTGACCCTCCCCCCACAGGGATATCCCAAATGCCCACTTTGATAAAGTGGGGCACATATTTAGATCAACAAACATTGTTGTTTTGTATTGGCCCTTTGTCTGAACAGTTACATATTTTGCTGGGGCCAGTGAATTTTCAAGTGACACTCCCTCCCTTGAAACCTACAGAATTGGGAGATGTCCTGGTTATTTATGAGGAAGGGATATCTCCTGTACTCACAGAAGCGTGGCATATACTGGTGGTTCTTGTCATGGGCAACTGCCCACGTGTCTTGCTGTGGCCTTACTTCCCACCATGGAAATGTTTTGCTATGAGACTGTTGCTGGACACTCCAGTGAATCAGCAAAGGTCTAGGTGGTCTGGTTAGTTCTTATGAGGAAAACCAGTGCATGTCTATACAGACAGCTAGGCAGTTTACCAGTACTAGCTCTGTAGCTGCTCCAATAGGTAGCACAAGATTGGTTGATATGGCATTGCTTCTTTTGGGGCAAAAGTATGTGTGAGGACTGTGGGAATGGGGTAAGTAAGTAAGAACATGATGTTCCTGAAAGCCAGAAGGTGAGTAACTTTGACAGGATGATCCACTCAGAGCCAGTCTTATATTATTATTATTATTATTATTATTATTATTATTATTATTATTTATTATTATTATTTTGTGGTACTGGGGTTCCTGGAAACCCTTCTACCTCCAGGCTACACTCCCAGACCTATTTTTATATTTTTTATTTGGAAACAGGGTCTCTTAAGCCAGCGAGGCTGGCTTCGAACCTGCACGATCCTCCTATCTCCACCTCCCAAGCTTGGAGATTATAAGCATGTGCCACCACACCCGGTCCAATTTTTTTTTTTTTAAATAGAGGTCACATGGGTCTGGAAATCTGCTGAGAGATTAGGTGAGGCAGCGGCAACTTCTATTGCTTCCTGGCCACAAAGTTCAAGAAACCCGCTGGCCCTTTGCTATGAAGGAAGCCCCAGTTCCAGGCCTGTGGCGCAACAGGCTCCGAGCCCAGCCCACTGGCTCCAGACCCAGCCTGGCCCGTGGCAGGTTCTGGTTACTGTCACTGTGGGCATGATGTTGACAGAGGCTCCTATTTTCCTCCATATATATATATATATATATATATATATATATATATGTATACACACACATACATATATATATATATATACATATATATTTAGTTAGTTAGTTAGTTAGTAGGAGAAAACACCACATGTCATTTGCAGAAGCTGAGAGCCCAATTCCCTAGCAACAATGGGTTTTATCTCCCCACCGAAAGTGGAGGCTCACAGCCTCACCATGGAGAGCGGGGTCTGCTGCTCCAAGCACACCGTGATGCCTCAGCTCAGTGCACAGGAGCACAGGACCCATGAGCTGAGGTCTCTCTGGACCTCTGCCGCAGTGAATCAGCCCAGTAATACAGGCGGGGCTCCTTCCGACTTGCCCTGTATATGTTTCTTACATAGTACGTTGTCCAGAATTCCTGAGCATGTGGAGCAGAAGCAGTCTTTTCGGGGGGAGATTTATCCAACAGTTCAAGGCGGGTTGGATTGGATTTATCTACCTCTCCAGAATATTGGCTGCCACTGCCATGGCCAATAGTTGGGCAATAGTTGACTGTAATCTGAGCCTGACTGTAATACTGGCGGTGGTGGCCAGTATTCAGGAGAGGCAGACAGATCCAACCAAATCCACCTTGAATATTTGAAGAAATCTTTCCAAAAGTAGACAGTTCCTGCCCCATATGTTCAGGAACTCTGAACAACATACTATGTAGGAAAAAGTTTTACAGAGACGAACCAAAATGGTGGTAGCGAAGGTGGCCAGTGTTCAGGAGAGGCAGATAGATCCAATCCAGTCCACCTTAAATTTTTGAAAATCTCTCTCAGCCATCTTGGTCCATCTCTTCTTTCTTATATTTTAGTTAGGAAGTCAAGGCTATAAATGTCTCTATATATTGTCCCAATCAGATATTAAACCAAAATCTGATATCCAGGGTTTCTCAGAGGAATACCTGTCCTATTTAGCTACTGCCATCTTCCCAGAAACTTGTGTTTCTTTTTTAATTTTTTCTATCTTCTATCTGAAGGCAGAGGATTCAGAGGTCATAGGGAAGAAAAGACTAACAAATGGAAATATTCTGTCCACTGAATATATCAAATTCAAAGGCATGTTGAGGCATACCGGATATGGGAACAAAGGGTTTATTTGAGTCAAAATTAGAATGTTCACTGAGTCAGAAATTCTACTTGTGCTGAATAAGTGCTCCTAAAAGTCATCTAAAGGGTCTGAGTTTTCTAGATTAAAAAATGGTTACAGTAACCCAGTTGTTACAACTGCATTGGTTGACAAGAATAGCACAGGGCATTGATTGGTCATTGATAATTTACGTTAAACACTCTAGGTAAGAATTGATTGTGAAATGCAGCAAATGGCTTTGAATGGAGTTATTTATTATCTTTAGAGTGTCATGGAATCCATAGAAACTTGCTGGGCTAGGTCAGCATGACCTCGTTGACTGTAATCTGAGCCTCATATTTTCCCCAGGCTAAACTATTTTCTGCCCTCTTTTTTTGGGACATTCTAAATCATTTCTCAAACAGCTTGTTTGCCAATCAGGAACATCTGTGCTAGACAATTTTATGAACAAGAAAGCTACTATTGTGGTAAGCAACTGGGATTGTAGAACTCATCACAACTAGTACTCAACATATACAGAAATTTATAATTGTCAAGAAGATGCAACAAACAAAAACTAATGTGTGAGCCATAGGCTCAGTGGTAAAGTGACAAATGACAAAAGAAACATTTATTATAGGTTGAAGTCATAAAATTATTTTCCATAATAAAAAAAAATGGAGGCAGAAGATTTTAAACCAGCTAAAAATAATTCTATGGGAATTCTATTTGAATAAGGAATTTGTGCCATTAAAATATACCCTTGGTTGGGGGCGGCATTCCCAGAGTGCTTCCATTAAGACAAGCTCACTTTTCCTTTTTTTCTTTTTGGCCTTCACAAGAGGGTCTTCATCTGGAACTGAGTTGGAACACAACACCCTATATTTCATGCCTGATTCTGTGATTGGTAGCAAATTTGGGGACTGGGACACATTAAACAAATCTAGTGGTAGATGAGATCCCTTCTCCTTCCTGCTCAATTCTTCATTTTTCTTATTTTTTCTTCTTTCATGGTCTGTTTCAAGTTTCTAGAATGGAGGGCTAGGTCTCTTCACACCACTATATATTGGCTTCAGCCACATATCTAGTTTGGCTAAAGAAATTCTGTTTGAATTGTAATCAACCAGAATAATCAGTGTTTGATTAAAAATGTTTGCATGGCTTGGTTTGCTTCTGTCTTTGACTGATTTATCTTGGTATAAAAATGTTCCTGGACACTGCTGGTCCAAGAAGTATTGGATACACATAAACTTAGTTGAACTCAGCCTAAAGCCTGAATCCCAAGCAAGCTGACATTCAGCCTGATGCAGATTGCAGACCACTGAATTAGAACAGTAACTGCTCTATCTGTAAGCTAAGTGAAGCTGCGATTTTGCAGTGTTTTATATTATCCTGGAAATACTAGACTAATGAAGAGATAATTAAAATAAAATTCTAATCTTCAAGGGATTTCTCCCTTTCAATTTCCTACTCAAAACTACTAATAACGAAGAGAAAAATCACTGAGGACAACCTAATTATATTGCTTTTGGTATCTTGGTTATATTCTTTTTTTTTTTTTTTTGGTGGTAATGGGGTTCCTGGAAGCCCTTCTACCTCCGAGCTACACTCCCAGACCTATTTTTATATTTTTATTTGGAAACAGGGTTTCTTAAGGTTTCTTCGAACCTGCGTGATCCTCCTGTCTCCGCCTCCCAAGTGCGGGGATTACAAGCGTGCGCCACCACGCCCTGCGGTTATATTCTTCTTAAAAATCAATTTTCTACTTTACTCATTTTAGACACCTGTTTTAATATACTGAACATCCATGTTATCTATTATTTGAGTTCTTGTAAAGTATAAGCTGTATTGTATCCACACATGTATTCATATATGCATAAGCAATACATGTATTTCACTGAAAATATTATATTTTGAGGTCTATAATGTCATCATATAAATTTCATCCCTTGACACTGGATACTGCTCTGGTACTTTGGTACATATATATATAACAGTCTTGATTCTCCTCTTCCCCTGGTCATGCCACCCGGAATCTCCTTTGTTTCTACAAATAGTATTAGGATGAAAATTCTTGTCTATGTTTCCACATAGATCACTGAAATGTTTTTTGTGTTTATACCTAAAGGTGAACATGCTTAGGTATTCTGAATTCTGGAAAATTTTGTATAAATAGACTCTGAGTTTAAAGTATTATCTTTGTTATTTCAACTTGTGTGATTCCTTGTGATTTTATGTCATATTGGGTTTAATGTATTTTTAATGTATTTTATTTACTCTGCCTAGAGCAACTTAGAGAAATGAAAAAGAACCTGTTTTTTATTTTTTTTTTTTAACCTGATTCCTCTTTGCTGTAGGCCCAAATTCCTCCCTCACTATAAAAGCAGCCTTGATCACCCTACTGGATTTTCCTAGGGTAAAAGTGAGTTGTTTGGCGTGGCACTGAGATCCATTAACCTCCCTATCTCTCTATTGCATCTTCAAGCTTGGGATTTGTGCCAGTTTCTTAAGAACCCAACATCTCCAAAATATTTTTGACCTTTAATAGCTTGTTGTGTTGGTACTCTCTGCTATACCAATAGCAATTACTTTAGAAAACGACAACATATCTACTATCATTGTATTTCTATCCCCCTCTACAAGCAAGTTTTCATGCATAAAATATATCTAATGGACTCCGTGGCTATTAATCTCCCAAACAGGTCAGCATTATATTATAGTAATGTTATTTGCAAGTCTTTCTAATGCCCCCCTTGAATTATTTCCTGTATTCATTCTCAATCCAAAGCACAACAGGGGAGTATTTTCCACTTCTTTTCAGAGTATAATGGAAGGGAAGACACATGTTTGCCTTGCAGCATTGTCTTCACCATCTTATAGCACAATAAAATAACCATATGCTAAAATAAATGGGCTTATTTACTTTATTTTTAAATTTAAGAATAGTAATTATGAGACAGGCATAGTGGCATATATCTGTAATCTCAGTACTTAGGAGGCTGACACAGGAGGATCACAGTTTTGGGGCCGGCCTCAGCAATTTAAGGAAAGCCTCAATAACTTAGTAAGAACTTGTTTTAAAATTAAAAAAAAAAATAGAAAGGATTTGGGGTATATTTTGGAAGTAGAATGTCTATGGGTTTGATCCTTATTAAAAAGAAAAGGAAAATAGTAATTGTGAATAAATAGTATTGATGTACAAAAATAAAACTTTTCAGATTGTTCTGCTTTGACTTTGTAACAATTTAACTTTGTAATTTAATGTGCTTAATTTTAAATTGTGTTCAGTGGATTAAAAATAAGGGAATATATTAAAATTTTAATAATAAGTTATTCTTTTCTACATATGAAATCAGGAAAAAAAACAACTTTAAAAGCGGAAAAGTATTTTCATATATATATATCCTATTTCAACCTCAAAATAGTGAAAGACTTATAACTGTAGTATATAAAGATCATTAGCAAATAAAAATTACAAATGCAAGCCCACAAGGATAGGAAAAATAGTTTTAAGTATTACCTTAGTTGTCATTTGCCCCCCCCCATTGGTATATACTCAGTTTCAATTTGGTCAAGGCGATATTGATTGCCTTTAGATAAATTGCATTAGTAGTTACTCAAAACTACTACGCAAAACTCTTTGCACTGTTTCCTTTATCAAGTCTCCTTTTCACTTCCCCACCGTCTTCCCCAAATCTCTTTTCACTGTTCTACTGGTATCTCATTTATCTGAAGTCTCTTTTTATTTTCTAATCTCTCTCTCTCTTCCACATATGAGAGAAAACCTATCACCTGTTACTTTCGGAGACTGGCTCATCTCACAATACTAGTTTCTAGTTCTGTCCATTTTCCTATAAATGGCACAATTTTGTTCTTTATGGCTGAATGAAATTTCATTGTGCACATACGCCAGTTTTGTAATTCATTCATCAGTTGACCAACATCTAGGCTAGTCCAATAATTTGGCTATTATTAATTAAACCATTATAAAATGGATAGAATGTATCACTATATATTCTGACTTCAATTCCTTTGGAAAGCTATCCAGGAATGGTACAGTTGATAATATGGTGGTTCTTGACACCATATTATGCAACACCATAATATGCAACTTTCTTGACATATTCTAACGAGAAAAAAATATATAGATTTAATGAAATATTATATAAAGTAGATTTCAACATACTATTTTAAAAATATTTTAAAGCTTATGGCTTATCACAAGAGAAAAATGCTAAAAATATAAGGAACTACAAGACTATAAACACTTTTTCTTTTGTTAGTGAATTCTCTAGTCATTTAAAGTATTACCATTTCTTTTTTATTATAAATCAGGTTTTTAGTTCAAAGTCTCAGTGACATTTATTGTAGGTTATGAAAGCCGAGATTTAAGTTTGTTTGAAGAGGAGACTGACAAAATTATACAAACTGTTTGCTCAGAAGTAAAAGTATTTATAGAGAATATTTCCATTTTGCTCATTCCTAATATGGATAGTAAATGATATAAAATCAAAATGTGTGTTGTGTCCTTCTATGGAGCAAAATGGAATTTAGACCTGGCATTTTATACCAGTGTAGAAACTCACATCCTCTTGGCCTGAGATGAAAACATTTGAGGACAAAACTTTAATGTTACTCAAAGAAAAGAAACGACTTTTTCTTTTCCAATGTCAGTCATCCTCTCATATGAAGTGTGTGTGTGTGTATGGGCATAGAATGGGCATTTGGACAAAAATAAGAGTTAAAACAAGATTTCATGGACTTTAATTCCCACAGAATTTAGCAAGCATTGAATTAAATCTGCATTACAAAATAGTCTATGTAAATGTCTTAGATACTGAGAAGGAACGGATAGAAGTTTATTTAAGGTATAGAGAATCAATTTAGTTGAATACAGTTTGATATAAACTGGACTTTATTCAAATTAATTTCCTGCAATTTAAAATAAAATCACCCTTTCTCTTATAAACTATTATGCTAAATCCTTTGACTCTGACTAGTTTATTGTGAGACTAGTTTTGACATAAGTAACAGAAAACAATGTTTTGAATATACTTAGTATGACAAAAACGCTATAGAAATTCTAAAAGAAAAAGTTATTGAGATACAAATTAGTTTGTAAGAAAACATCAAAAGTAAGACAATTAATTCATTCTTTTAAAAGACTTGCCTTTAGGAGTCTCTATAATAATTATTAAATTAAATTCTTCTTAAAGAGGAATTATAAAGTCTAGTTACAGCATATATAAATGTCTGAGTCAGTCTATCTAGCTCCCAAGTCCAGATTTCTATTGAAATCAGAACATCTAATACTCTTGTGCAATCATCCAGAGGTCAAAATTTCTCTATATTATAATGTCTGTTGATACTAGAAGGCTACTAAATAAGAACATTTTTATATCTCTTTTAGGGATAAGTTACTAAGACTTTTCACAGAGAAAATAATATATATATAGTTTTTACTTTCAAAAGTAAATGATTTTTTTTTTTTTTTTTTTTTTTTGCGGTACAGGGGATGGAACCCACAGGCATTTTATCTCCAAGTTACACTCCCAACCCTATTTTTTTATTCTTTATTTTGAAACAGGGTCTCACTGAGTTGCAAAGGGCCTCACTAAGTAGCTGAGACTAGTTGCCAACCAGGATCCTCCTGTCTCAGCCTCCCAAATACTGGGATTACAAGCATATACCACCACACACGGTTTGTTTGTTATATTCTATAGCCATAACTAAAGTAGACTTTGGGGAATAGACCTTTTCAGGTGTGACAGAGATTCCCTCCTTTTGACCCCCTTTGCTATCTGATCGCCCTCAATATCTCATCTAACTTCTTATCCTCAGTCATCCCACAGGTGCTATCTAATCACCATGGCCTGCCTTCAGCAAGAATCCTATTAGATGAGTTTAACCAGAATATTCCCTTAACCCTGATGTTTTCTCCTACTGATTTTCTATCCATGAGGCATATCCTGCTCCTTCACTACAAATTCCCTCTTTTTTGAAACTGTATTTTGAGTTGAGGCCGGACTCATTTCCCTACTGCAAAGCCCCATTCCAGGGGTCCTTATACCTATTTTATTTGTTCTGAATAAGATCTACCTTCCTGTTTCTTATCCTCAAATAAGTAGCATGAATTATCTTTTACTTTAATACATACTATACAAATTCCACAACAAACATTCTCATGTAAATTCAAATACCCAAATAATTTTGTAACTCAAATTTGTGGTTTCTTTGGAATGCATTTTACTGCAACATTCTGATCTATTTGTTTCTTACAAATAACCATGCCAAAAGTTTTTCTCTATAACCAATTCTCAAATTTAAAGTATTTTTTTAAAATCCTATCCTCCATGCCTACTTGAACTTAATGTTAGCTATTCTGTGGCTATGTGAAAAAGTAGGTTTCTAGGAAGGTGATCTTCATATTACCCTTAAATTCGATTTGAAAATTGGATAGTATTTCACTGAATCCATCTATCTCAATGTGATATCACATACATCTAATAGTAACCAACCACTCTTGATATCCACATTCTGCCTCAAAACTTACCCAGTGTATTGGAATTCACAAGCTCATATTCTGAGTTGTAATTGGTCACAGATCTGAATCTTGACAACTCTTTTCCTTCCATATAACATCTTCTTCTCATCGTTACTTCAATACTCACTACACAATTATGAAGCCTTTTTGGGGTTTTACTTGTGGTAGCGATCCATTTTGGATACCACTTAAAGCAATTGGTTGACTGACACTAAAATAATGATAGCAAAAAACCTTAAGATTCAGTGCCTTAAAATAGTTTTTGCTAGCCGGGTGTGGTGGCCCAGGCTTGTAATTCCCACTTGGGAGGCCGAGACAGGAGGATCAAGTAGATTCGAAGCCAGCCGCGCTGGCTTAAGAGACCCTGCTTCCAAATAAAATATAAAATATAAAATAGGTCTGGGAGTGTAGCCCAGAGGTAGAAGGCCCCTGGGTTCCATCCCCAGTACCACCAAAATATAAAATAAAATAAATAAATAAATAAATAAATAAATAAATAAAATAGTTTTTGCTCATGGTTCTGCAGAAGAGCTATAAACTAGGCTCTGGCTCAACAGTGCAGGTTTAGTTCAGCCATGCTCCAGCTCTGTGAGTTTCTGCATTTCTCTCTGATAAGCTGCTACCCAAGGCACTGCCTTTCTTAGAAGCATAAGAGGCTAACCCATTGAAGCCAAACTATTCAACCATGTTTGAGATCTCAAGCTAATGTTCTATTGGCTTAACCAAGTACACAGGCAAAGTCCAACATGCATCAAATGGAAAAAATAGACTCCTACTCTAGTGCAAGGTCATCTGGCTGAAATAGTCAGTGAGTAATTAGGAAAATCTACATTCATCTACCTACCTACTTACTTATCATTATGTATCATGTCTATTATTTTTGAAAACAAGCAGAATGAGAGGTATAAATTAAGTTAAAATGAGATAATAAGATTTATAAATTAAACACTAATATATTTGTCTTTACTGAGACCTATTCTTCTTCTTACAAGATAATATAACAATATATGCATATTGAATGTATATAAATGTTTTTTTATAATTTAGTTATAAAACTGTGTACAGTTGCAGAAATGTCTAATACTTAATTCTCATATTCCTCAAGGATTATATATGTATGCGCGCGCGCACACACACACACACACACACACACAGTATTTATGTAATCCCTCTATTAATAAAATCCATACATAAAAATTAAAACTTTTAATTGACAGCTTGACTGAAAAGTCACTTAGTCACTTTTCTTTATAAAATATATAATGATCTTACAATAACCATATTCTGCAATAGTAACTGCCTTCCATTTTTTTTTCCTTTTTTCAGTCCTTGGGATTGAACCCAGGGGTTTCTAACTTCAAGCTACACCCCCAGCCCTACTTTTTAATTCTTTATTTTGAAGCAGGGTCTCACTGAGTTGCAAAGGGCCTCACTAAGTAGCTGAGGCTGTGCACAAAGTGTGATCCTCCTGTCTCAGCCTCCCAGATGCTGGGATTACAAGCACGCACCACCACGCCTGATTTACCTTCCATTTTTTGACCTATTTATCGTAATAATTTTTTGTGGTACTGGGGATTGAATTCAGGGATATTCTGTCTCCATCTCCAGCCCTATTTTATATTTTATTTTGAAGTAGCATTTCTCTAAGTTGCTGAGGCTGATCTCAAACTTGCTCTCCTTCTGTCTTAGGATCCCAAGTACTGAGGTTGTAGATATGCCCCACCACAACTGGTTATAATGATTCTTTATATAGGGAGGACATTATTTCTTAGTTTATGATGTATTGAAAATAACTTTTTCATTAGTTTGTACTATATATTTGCTTAGGTGTGTTTTTCATTTACAAGTAGTTGAATTTGTCAAGTGTTTGACTTCTACTTAGTTGAACTCATCAATTATAATTTTAACTATGGATTATGAATTTCAGTCATAAGAGATACGTCTTTGAAAATCTGAATAAATATTACACATAAAGAAGTTAATATGATATATTGTATGCATCACTTTATAAATCTCTAAGGAAGATGACCATTCTTGTTATAGAATTAATACAAAACAAAAACAGAAAGGAACATGCTCCTTTGAATTTATGACTCATTGAAGCAAGTAAGGGAAAAATAAGAAAAAGTTGGAATTATAAAGTGATTATTTTTATACCTGAGCATCAATCTTCTGTAGAAACTCAAGGCCAGAATTATGTTTCTTATTTAATCTTGGATCATGGGCAATTCTAACAAGTGAACAGGAACAGTCTAATCTTTAACTGTCAGTTGCAAAATATACTAGATTTTTATGAATAAGGAGAGTGGGGTGCATAGTTACTTATGTTAGTGAAACATATAGAAATCCTGTTCTTAGATGTGATTTGCAATCTTGAAACAAAGCAATCTTGAAGCTGAGTCTGTTACAGTAATCACAGCTTTCCCTGATGCTGCATCCTGCTACATAGGGTATCCAGGTGCTAAGCATTCCTCACAGTATAAAGCAGTTGACAAGTGAAGATAACCAGGCCTTTTGCAGAAATCAAAAATGTAGCTTTTGGCCAGCACAACAAGAGTACTGTCCATGTGAGTGACAACTCAAGACATGAGCAATAGTTTCAAAATAAATAGTCCCCATTGTATTCTCTTCTAGAGTGACAGGTTTTTTTTTTTTGGATAAGTTTTGTATGTGAGAGTGTGATGCATGTGTGGTGGTGTGATAAAGTGTTCAAATAAGAAGAAATATATAATTTTTCTCTAAAGGTTTGATGAAAATATGACGTTTGTGCCAGTCCATTTTTGTGCCGGACAATAGCTTGCTTTGCTGTCTTCAATGCACATTCCATCTATTCATTAGGAGGACATAAATAGACCTGTTTATATGAAAAGTAACACAAAGTTATTTCACCTCAAACATCTTTGAAAAATATTTACTTTAATTGTCTCCCTAAGCTCATTACAGTAATGTCGGTGCCTGAAGATTCAGTGTTAATAAAGAAGAGATTCTGTGCCAGTTATGCCATTAGGATGTTCAGGACCCTATTGAAGATAATTGCACAGTGGAGAGGCTGGGGAATTTGAAAGACCATTTAGGTAACAAACATGCATGATTTTACAGTAAAGAATCTAAAGATGTTTTAACGTCAAGAAATTCAAGGCAGAACATCTGAGCATGATCAAGCATATTATTATTGAATTCCATTCCCTAATTCATATTATTAAGCTCTTCAGATCATGTTAATATTATAAATCATTAAATCACTACCAGCCAGTCCCTGTCTGCCTTTCTAAACATTTCAAAACACATGTAATATTCTCTATGTATCATTTGCCTGCCTGTTGAGAAGTGTAATGCCAGATTTTCTTGGATCGAATATGTCCATATTGTTATTTAGGGGGAAAGATGAAAAGAAAAGTAAGAGGAAAAAAATATCTGTAACAAATCCTTTGATATTTTGGTAATCTCTCATGGACTAAAGAAATCATACATTCAGACTACTACACAATTAAGAGCTAAATGAAATATGATGGTAAGTTTCAAATTCAGATACAGTAGATTGAGAAGTAATCCTTATAAAATCTGGCTACTCTTTCCCCCAACTAAAAGAGAATAGAAGTATTTTATATGCAGAAAAACATTATCACATATTGATGATCAAGATTTATGAGTCCTACTTCACAGCCAGACCCTGAATTTGCAGTTGTCACTTAACACCAGAAAGACATTCCGAGAAATGAATACATCATTATGCAATTTCATTACTGTGCAAACATTATAAAGTACACTTACCAAGACCTACTTGGTACCTCCTACTGCACACAGTGGCTCTATGGTATAGCCATTGTCATATATGCTACTTTTTTTACTGAAATCTCATCACTTAGCCCATGACTGAATTATAGAAGCATGCCACTGGACTAATATAGAAAAATTATATATATTTTGAGTGTCTTAAAAAATAATTGAGTCGGCCGGGCGTGGTGGCGCACGCTTGTAATCCCCACGCTTGGGAGGCGGAGACAGGATTGTGCAGGTTCAAAGTCAGCCACGCTGGCCTAAGAGACCCTGTTTTAAAAATATAAAATAGGTCTGGGAGTGTAGCCCGGAGATAGAAGGACTTCCAGGAACCCCAGTACCATCAAAAAAGAAAGAAAAAAAAAGAAAAAAAAAGAAAAAAAAAAGAATTGTGTCATATGAGTAGAGTTTATAGATGAGAAAAATATATATACACACATATATGTATAAATATATATGTATTTGCTTTAGAAGTCTCAATAATGATGAAAACTGCTCAAAATAAATTTAATGATCTCTTAGTGATAAAACAATTATAGTAAAATCATCCAGGACTTAAAACTTTATTTGATCAAGCTTCATACCAACAAACTACTGATGTTACTCTCTTTACCTGACAAGGTTGTGATACTGTAAATCAAAGTGTGATTTACATATTTACACATTTTTATTAGATAGTTTTAGGTTCACAGTTGCTAAAGATTTCAAAGTAGAAATTTTACAAAACTTTCCATAGAAATGAAAAAGAATAGATTTAAGTTCTAGAAAAGAAGAACTTTTCTAGGTCTCTTACGCCAGCACGGCTGGCTTCTAACCTGCAGGATCCTCCTGTGTGCCTCTCAAGGACGGGGATTACAAGTGTGCGCCAACACTCCCGGCTTGGTTATTGCATTTTTAAGATAGATTAGTGATTTTTTTTAGTTTATTTGAATTTTAATTTATTAACTTAGATGTCCTATTTAGAAAAAAATCAAAACTTGAGAGATTAAAATATTTTTTATTTAGCGCCGGATGTGGTGGTGCATGCTTGTAATCCCCGCGCTTGGGAGGTGAATACAAGAGGGATCACGCAGGTTCGAAGCCAGCCTGGCTGGTTTAAGAAACCCTGTTTCCAAATAAAAAATATAAAAAAAAGATCTGGGAGTGTAGCCCGGAGGTAGAAGCCCAGTACCACCAAAAATATTTTTATTTAAAAAGAATATATATATATATATATATATATGTATATATATATATATCTTTGCCAATTTCTATATATATATGTCTCTATATAATTTCTCTCTCTCTCTCTCTCTCTCTATATATATATATATATATCTTTGCCAATTTCAACACAAACTGTTTAATATTTTTATGTAATACATATAAAATTTAAATGACTGTATGGAAAACAGATTTAGAGATAAAATTTAAATAATAGCTGTATTGAAGCTGGGTGTGGTGGCACATGCTTATAATCCCAGCATTTGGGAAGCTGAGACTGGAGGATCACGGTTCGAGGACAGCCTCAGCTATTTAGTGAGGTCCTCCACAACTTAGTGAGACCCTAAAGAATAAAAAAATAGGGCAGGGGGTGTAGCTCGGAGGTCAAATGCCCCTGGGTTCCATCCCCAGACCCACAATGGTAATATAATAATAATAATAATAATAATAATAATAATAAGTGTATTGAAAACAGAGTTTAAAGATAAAAAATACATTACCTTTTAGAAACCACATCTGATATTGTCTGTTTTCCATTTGTGATTTGAGCTATTTGCAAATAGAGTAGCATAAATTGATCACACTTATAAATTGATCACACTTATGTGACTTTCACTCAGTTCTAGAGATATAACAATATTTGTATTTCAAAAGCTCCCTCTGATCCTTCCTATTCCACGACTTTGAAAATATCTTATTACTAAAAATAGCACTAGTGGGGTATAGCTCAGTATTGAGCAAATGCTCAGCATGTATGAAATCCTGGGTTTAATTCCTGCCAGCACCCCCTTTATTGTTTATGTTTATTGAATTTAAATATCATCCATTTGCAAGGATGTGTAGTGGCATAGCACTGGCGTTGTATTTTTGTATTTCCCTAACTACCAAAGAGATTGAACAAATTTTTTATAGATTTATTGCCCATTTGAAATTGCTTTTAGTGAAGTTTGTGTGAATGATATGACTTTTTCCATTTGATTATTTCTTACTGACTTGCAAAGAATTCTTTTATCTACACAGTATGAAATTTTTCTTATGCAATATACATTGTAAACATCTTTTTCTTGCCTTCTATTTTTTGAAAAGCAAACATTTTTTTTTTTTCTTTTGCGAGTCTGGGGATGGAACCCAGTGGCTTTTGACCCCTGAGCTATAGCCCCTGTCCCATTTTTTTACTCTTTATTTTGAAACAGGGTCTCACTGAGTTGTGGAGGACCTCACTAAGTAGCTGAGGCTGTCTGTGAACCGTGATCCTCCTGTTTCAGCCTCCCGAATGCTGGGATTACAAGTGTGTGCCACCACGCCCGGCTAACAGCAAACATTTTAACAGCACACTTGTCTCTCTTTTGCTCTTAACATAATGATATTCAGTTCTATTCATTTGCAGCAAATGATAGACTTTCATCCTTTTATGGCTGGATAGTATTTCACTGTGTATCACTGTGTATATGCACCACATTTTCTTTATCCATTCTTCAGCTGATGGACAATCAGGTTGTTTCCATTTCTTGGCTATTCTGAATAGTGCTTCCATAGACATGGGAATTATGATTTCTCTTTGATATATTGATTTTATTTCCTCTGGATACATACCTAGTAGTGTACTTTCTGGATCATACAATATCTCTCTTTCTAATTTTTGATGAACTCTTTTTCATAAGAGATATACTAATTTGCATTCCCAACAATAGTGTGCAAATGTTCCCTTTTCTCTCTGTCTTTTCTAGCACTCATTTTTCTCATAATAGCCATTCCTCCTGGGTGAGATGATAAAGTGGTTTTGGTTTGCATTTCTCTTATAGTGATGCTGAGCATCATGCATTTGAGTGTGTGTGTGTGTGTGTGTGTGTGTGTGTGTGTGTGTACTTGCAACTGTTGACCATTTGTATATTTTCTTTTAGAGATACCTGTCTAGGTCTACTACCCATTTTTGAAATTGGGTGTTTATTATTTTTGTTATCCTTTGAGATCCCTTGTATGTTCTGGATACTAACCCCTTGCCAGGTATATACTTGGCAATTATTTTCTTATTTTCTTGCATTCTATAGGTATTTTTCCTACTCTATTTATCAATTTTTTGTTTTGTTTTGCTGTCCAGAAGCTTTTTAGTTTCATGTAATCACACTTATCTGTGCATTTTGGGTCTTGTCTAAAAATACTTGCCAATTTCAGTGTTCTAAAGCCTTCCTTCTGTGTTTTCATCTAGAATTGTTATAGTTCCAGGTCTCACTTTTCAAAATGTGCTTTACTTGTTTTGAGTTGAGTTTACTCCAGTTTGATTCTCAAACTTGAAGGTGTATCTTCATCTGAGGCCAAAAGTCTCCTTCATTCTCTAAACTGATTATTTGCCTTCATATTTGAAAATCTTCTTTCTTTTCTACTCAACAAGGTTAAGAATTTCAGGAGTTAAACTGAGCATTGTAGAACATTTCTGTAATCTCAGCTATTTAGGACGTAAGGCAAGAGACTGCCAGTTCTATGCCAGCCTGTGAAACATAGCAAGTTCTATTTTTATTTTATTTTATTTTTATTGGTGGATTGTATTTCTACGTCTTGATGAAGTTCAGGGCGATAGAGACACAGGCACACACATTACTCATCGAGCCCTTCCACAATTCCAATCCCACTCTCTCTCCCCACCTTCCCATGCTCAGCAATAAGTTTGTGTATGTACATCATGTTTACTGAGGTATTTCCCTCTTCATGTCTTCCTCCCCTGCTCTTTCTTCCTCATTAAGTTCCCTCCTTCACTTCACTAAGGTTTCTACTCTTTTATCTGAAGTCCCTCCTGTGTTCCAATTTCTCCCTAACTTCCACATATGAAGAACATCTGACCATTCACTTATTGTGACTGACTAATCTCACTTAGATTAATATTCTCTAGTTCCACCCATTTGCAAATTATATAATTTTGATTTTCTTTAGGGCTGAGTAGAATAGAATTGCCTTGGTAGAGTAGAATTCTCTTGTGTATATAGCCCATAATTTTATAATTTATTCATCTTGATAAACATCTCAGTACCATAGTTTGGACATTATGCATTGTGCAGCTTATATAAACATAGATATGAATTTATTATTATGGTAGTCTTGTTTCAATTCTTTTGGATGATATTAAGAGAAAAATTTATAGTACTAAGTACTCATATAAGTAAAACAGAAAATTACCAAATAAAAATTTAGTGAAGCCCTTGAAAAGCAGGAATAGTCCAATCCCAAAGCCAGTAGAAGACAGGAAATCATTAAAATTAGAACAAAAATCAAAGAAGTAAAGAAAATAAAATACAAAAAATCAACAAAACTAAAAGTTGTTTTTTTGAACAAATAAGCAAGATTGAAAACCATTAGCCAACCTTACAAAAAGAATCAACCCAAATTACTAAAATAAGATATGAAAAAGGTGATATTACTACAGAAAGTACAGAAAATCAGAAGATCATCAGAAATTATTTTTAAAAACTATTCTCCAGCTGGTCGTGGTGCCACACGCTTGTAATCCCCGTGCTTGGGAGGCTGAGACAGGAGGATCGCACAGGTTCAAAGCCAGCCTCAGCTACTTAGTGAGGCTCTCAGCAACTTAGTGAGACCCTGTTTCCAAATAAACTATAAAACAGGTCTGGGAGTATAACCCAGAGGTAGAAAGCCTCTGGGTTCCACCGCCCAGTACCATAAAACAAAACAAAACAAAACAAAAACTATTCGCCAACAAAATGGAAAACCTAGAAGAAATTAACAAATTTCTAGATACATACAACCTTCCAAATTAAATAAAAAGATATAGAAAATTGAAACAGACCAGTAACAATCAAAGAAATAACAGCAATAAAGGGCCTACTATCAAAAAAAAAAGCCCAAGTCCATATGGCTTATTAGCCAAACTTTATAAAACCTTTATAGAAGATCTAATCTTAATATGTCTCAATCTATTCCATGAAATAGAAATAGATGGAATCTTAGAGAAATGGCTTTCCCTTTTTTCCATGTGAAGACATAATTATAAGGTGCTATTTGGGAAAGAAGACATCAGCCCACACTAGCTATCAAGTTTCTTGACACCTTGATTTTGAACTTCCCAACTTTTAGACTGTGAAACATAAATTTCTGTTGTTTATAAGTTATGAAATTTATATTTTGTTACAGCAGCCTGAATAAACTAAGACAAAAATGTTATTATTTTCTTTTACATTATTCAAGAGAAGCAATTTGCCAAATACCATGGAGTAACAGAAAAGCATTAGCTTATAAAATGAATAGTTTTAATTCTATATGTTGAAAAAATAGTAGTGATCAAAGGTGGCATTGGAAAACATAGTGATCACAAGTAGCTAATTGTATATGGAGAGAAATCAATGCAGTATATCTGATGCCATGTTAACTCTAGGTTTGTGAGTTCATGGGAGGTAGAAGGCCCACTACTGATGAAAGCTGTGTAAGAAATGAGCCTGTATAAAATACTGAGGCTTATTATTTTTGGTGTTGAAAAATTGTAAATAATGTGTACAAGACTCATGGAAATGATTAAGAGGATGAAGATTCAACTAATATAAAATATCACAAATAAAATATCACAAAGAAATGTGAAGAGATTGATTAAGGACCATTACTAGGAAATAAATCATTTGGTTGTCCTAAGAGCCAACTGTTAGAAATGAAAAACTTCATATTGGTCAAATGAAGCATTTTGTTTCAATTTTTATAAAACCTTATTAAATTGGAATTAATATTGTGTATATTCTATATTACAGGCAGTAAAGTTGAGTATAACACATGTTTGGTCATTCTAAACCCTTTGTTCTGTATTGAGGCCATTTTAAAACAATCACAAGAATATTGCTGGAGCTACAGAAAGTTGATATAATAAATTAAAAGCAATATGGGTGATTTGAAAATTAATAGGCGTGCATGGGTTACTTTTCTTAGTCTGTCTCTGAAATATGCAAACATTTTCTCAGAAGAATAGCTTTTCTTATGGGTATACTGTTATTAGAGTGCTAATCATAATTAATAAAATTTAATTTCCTATGATTAATTTTATCACCAAGTGGGAGTTTTCTTAACATCAATAATGTGAAAACTTAATAAATCTCAGAAACATTGTCACTTTGTGATGCTGACCTGATTTTGTGAAATCATGCATACTTAGGATACACTTGCTTTTTTCTATATTTCATTACATGTAGTAGCCATGGAATACACACATAACATCCCTAAAGCAATATGATAAAATAGCCATAGCAAATAGTTGTTCAAGGAGAATAGTGATAGTCAAACTTTGTCTTTTAAGTTGTGTCATGAAGTAAATAGGAATGTGCAAAATAAAATGACTCCTTCCAAGCCATGTGGTGGCTCACGCTTGTAATCCCAGTATTTGGGAAGCTGAGACAGGAGAACCCTGTTCGCGGACAGCCTCAGCTACTTAGTGAGGCCCTCCTCAACTTAGTGAGATCTTGTTTCAAAGTAAAGAATAAAAAATAGGGCAGGGGGTATGGCTCAGATGTAGAATGCCCCTGGGTTCCATCCCCTGTACTGCAAATACAAAACAAAACAAAACAAAACAAAACAAAACAGAAATTACTCCTTTCCTGTGGCATCAATGCTTAATTGATAAGACTTGAGATATCTTACTTATATAGAGTCATGTTGATTGATAAGATAGAAAAGACACAGAAAGAGATTAGAATGAGTTAGACAGTGGAAGAAAGAGAAGAGATAAGTTAAAAATGAGGAATGAATGAATAAAGACATAGAAACAGGAAAATTTGAGTAAAAATGGGGAGAGTTAGTTATTTTTCTCAGCTCATCATTCATATTGAAATTCTGGCTTCTAGATTAGAACTTTAGTACTGTAACATTTTTATGTCTTTAAAGAAACTTCTCTAAAGCACATGATGTACTTAAACAAACATATCATAGTCAATCACTAAGCCAAGCATGGATAGGAGGAATGGGGAGGGAAGGGGGTAGGAATTGGGTAAGGGCTAATTGGGTGATATGTGCATGTATGTCTCCACCATCTTTTAACCCACTTTCCAAATTTTAGTCACTAAATTAATAAAGTGTGAATTTTAACAAGCCTCTCACCCTTTTCAGTTTTAAAATAGGAAGACAATCTTAATCAGAGATGCCTGATCCTTTGTGAATTAAATTATCTAAAGAAGGTTATCACTCACTATATATGGCACTATTCAGTCAGAATTTTACAATTAGGCTGAGAGAAGATGCAAATGCTGAGGACCAGGCCTAGGGCTGGCAAAATACCAGCAAATGATGGGTTCAGGTGCAACACAGTTGACAGGCCTGTGCTGAGTAGAACTTGAATAACAGTTTCCTTCAAAGCTTTTTCCAACTCTATGACAATTAACAGATTATCGTTTGAACTCTGGGTATTGGAACTGATAGTAAACTAATATAAGTAAATAGAAAACATTTACTTGGACACACAATATATACAATTTGAAAAAAGCATGTAACAAATAAATATAAATCTTTTGCAATTCTTCTGTTAGTATATGATTGATCTCTTTTCTTTGGCTTTTAATAACTACTTTTTTTTTCTCTATCCTTTATGCCCTCACCAATAGTCCTCTGTAATCTCTTGAACTTATGAAATGGGGGTTTCTTCTGAGCCCCCAAGATGAAACGGAGCGGGAGGGGGGGGGTTCTTGAGAAGAAACCTGGCATTTCATCAAAGATGAAACGGAGTTTCTTGAGAAGAAAGTCAGCGTTTCCTTACCGGATTCTTGTCTGCGGCGACCGAAGAATGACACCTGCAGACCACAGGAAGGGGAAGTAGCAGGGAATAGGGAAAAGTGGCCAAAAACCCTGAAGGGGCTGTCGGAACTCTGAAGTCCAGCAGCTGCCTTCAGGACAATACTTGAGAGTAGCCCAAGCCGAATGCCTTCAGTTGCAAGCTGCTTTCTCCCAGAGTCCACACGATCTGCCAGAAAGGAATAGGGAAAGTGGCAGAACACCTCTAGGGCTATCAGGGCTCTGGTGTCCAGCAGCTGCCTTCAGGTCACTACCCAAGTGTTTCCCGAGCCAAGTGCCCTCAGTTGCAAACTGCTTTCTCCCAGAGTCCATGCAATTGCCAGAAAAGAAGTGCAGGTCACCCCTAAGGGCCCTGGTCGGCCTTGATGTCCAGCAGAGGCCTTCAGGTCACTACCTGAGTGTAGCCCGGGCCACATGCTGCCAGTTGCACTCCACCTTCTCTCAAGGCTAACATGACCTGCAAGAGAGAGAGAAAAGCTCCCCAAAGGGGAGGGGTTCCCCGAGAGGGAAAAACCATCTTGGTGACTGTGCTAGGGGTTTATATATGTCTGCATGTCCTCTCTTGGTTGTGGTGAGCTTGGAATTCTGGGAATTCTGGGAAGCAGCTCTCAGAATTTGCATAGGGTATTTGCATGTCCTTTGAAGAGTCTCCTTTCAGTAGGAGTGTCAGACTTGTTCCAGTGATGTCTGCTGGGTTTGTTGATTAGTAAACAGATAGTTTTGTGAAGCTTTGGTCCTTCTTATTTCTGAACCTTGGAAGAGCTGATCTCTTTTAGGAGCCTTGGAAATTAATTAGTATTCCTCGCCCCTCAGGAAATTAAGGTTTTTTTCTACCTGAGGCCTTTTCCCTATCTGCCTATTTCCTTTCTATCTCCTCACTTATACTAAACATTTCTTAATGGTCTGCCAGTTTCTGTTCTCTGCCTAATCTCTACTTCCAGTACCACCACCAAAAAAAAAAAAAAAAAAAAAAAAAAAAAAAAAGAACTGATATCATCTACTTTACTTATTTATGTAACTATCTTATATCTAGGAACCAAATTCTGGTCTGAGTGGTTTTTGCTGCACAATGAACAAATGGCTGGCATGAGGCTAGGATGCTTATTACTCTCTTTGGCCTCTTCACTTGGCTATCTTGTTTTCATAGCTTGATGGGCTTCATGCTAGATTTTGATTTAATGTTTTTGTTGTGACCAGTGAGCATTCAAAGTATCCAAGAGAGAGATTTTAGGGCTTAAGAGCTAGTTTCAAACTCATGTAGCATTGATTATGCCACATCTTTTGGTAGGGTCAGACAGTTTTAGTAAAGGAGAAGACTGCACATGTGTGTGATTATCAGAAGTCATGGTTTATTCAGAATCATTGGAGACTAATTACCACAATGTTTATTGTCCAAACAAAAGAAGTGGCTGGAGGCTAGGTAGACTACAAAACACTGTAGGAGCATTTCTGGCAAGCTGGAATTTAAAATTATGTTAGAACTTATAATATTGGTTTACTTCTACTATTGTGTGATTTTCATTTTTTCTCCACATTTCAACATGTCAACATCTATTTTCTTTGGACTTTTGTGGAGGTTTCATAAATATCTATGGCAATCTTATATGTTTTGTAAATGCCAAACTGAGTTGATGAGACATTTGTTTCCTCTGAGGATGTCTTAAACATTTTTCTGGTAGTTGTTGCTAAGATTCATAAATTGTGCTAATAAAAGAACTTAAATGCAACTGAGCATGGTGGCGCACACTTGTAATCCCAGTACTTGGGAAGCTGAGACAAGAGGATCACGGGTTCACAGCCAGCCTCGACTATTTAATGAGGCCCTCTGCAACTTAGTGAGACCCTGTTTAAAAATAAAAAAGAATAAAATAGGGCTGGGGGTGTGGCTTGGAGGTACCAGACTCCTGGGTTTAATCCCAAGTACTGCAAAATAAATAAATAAATATCTTAAATTGAGTAAATTCAATTCTCAGACTTGATTATGATAATTTCTTCCTTCACATTTTTATATTATTTAATTCTCTGGAATTAATTCTAAGTCACAGTCAGTTTGAAATTATATATCTAAAAATTTGACTATATTTAAAATTTTTCATTGCTAAACTCACACTTTAAAAAATAGCTTTCTCTTTGTTATTCCTTAAAAATGTCCAGTTTACCAACACATTTTGGTAATGCTAAATAGATAAATGGTGTCTGTACACTAATATTTCATGCTTTGGAAATATAAAATCACAGAGGATAAATTGCATGGGAGAGTGATGCCATGTTAGGAAAATAGGGACTCAACATATTCTCTGCATATGTCATTACCAGCTGAGACCTGAGCTCAGTGTACAGCAGGTTCTGTGACTAATAAGCCAAAGGATAAGTGTGGAATAATGCACAAAATGGTATTTGAATGCACAACTTTACGTCACTCATCAAATCCGAGTGGGATATTGTGTGTAGGAACATGAAACAGACCATCTATTCATAGGGTCACCAAATGGAAGTGGTGGTGGTCAGGACACAGGGCAATGAGTTAAGAGGGAAACAGGAGGCAAAACAGGACCCAGATGGCAAATAAAGTAAGGGAGGAACAAGAGAAGGCAACAGTGATGCTCTGGTTGTGTGCTTTTGTTTTTCCATATTTTTAAGCTAGTAAACCAGGTTGGATTATTTTAATTGCCTGATCATAGTATATTTTCTTTCCCCTTATTCCCTCTGTGTACATCAGTTCAAATTATTTCCATATTGGAATAAATGGCACGGATATAGATACAGGTGGGAGAAATCGTACTCTGCTAGTTTTACTATTAATTCAAAACAGAAACAATCTGTCTCTACTCACCTTCTCCTCCTCTTTAGGTTCTTTAATATCTTTGTCCAGCTTCCCCCACATTGGGGCAGCTACAGCTGCAAAGCACACTAGAGAGAGCACATCTATGGGGAGGAGGGGGAGGAGGTAGAGGGCCTTTCATGCAACAAGTGGTCCTGTATGTCTGTTTTGTCTGATTTTTGTAATATCGGGGACAACTATTTCACAATCTGATTGTGAATCCAAGTACTTTAATGGGAAGAGAGTGCTTTTTCACCCACTTAGTTTACTTTTTTTTAATTCTTAGCCAGAATTGGACTACATTCTAGAGAAGCATACAATAGTACTCATATGCATCGCAAATGCTTTTAAAGGGAGATTTCTATTAGAACAGATATTTTATTTAACAAAAGAAAATAATCCTAATTTTACTACATATGTTATATTTCCATCAGGATTGAAGCTTAAAATTGAATCTCTTTAATCTGGTTATTCTTAGCTGAGAGCAGCAGGCATGATTAAAGAGAATTTTCTTTTGATCCTGAATGTTTGACAGATAGTGAGTGGTTGAGACCACACACAAGATTAGTGGAAGTTGTCGGAAGCAAACTTTCAGGAGGAAAATTATTAAACTATTTTTCTAAAACTATGATTTTTTGGAAAATATTTCCTGAAAAGTTCCTCCATATATCTACATTATTCTTCTAATAAGATCACACCTGGAAATCTGAGTGTTTTGCCTAAGGCATTTTGCTAGAGAGGCACTTGAAAGGTATCAGAGAGATAAATGAAACCACCTGGATACTAAGGCTTGGGCACTGGACAGCTGCTGGCCTGGCCTGGGTGAGCACCATGCCCTACCAGCTGTCCACTTTGTTCTTTACAGCTGCTCTCGAAACAATATCCATCAAAAGGTGTCAATTAGGTTTTATAGGTGGCAGAGCTCTATTTTTATGAAGGGTTGTTATTAAATATATGTGTATAATATTAATAGTGCCTACTTAAATATTTATGAGGGCACACTGGATGACCTAAGTCCTAGAAGAAGATATAAGTGCTTGCAAAATTGAGACGCTCAGAGAAGCAGGACAAAGTACTTCAAATGTGTGTACAGTAATCATTTCCACACCCCAAAATATTAAAGTCTAAGCCACAACCTAAAAAGGAGGGGAAGCAATAAGGAGAATAGATAAAAAACCCTCAAACATCTGTTGCAATTATTGTTCATATGCAGATTGAAAGTAAAATTCTACTTATAAAATGTGCTCAGTGTTTTGACTCTACTTTTACAATTGTTCCTCTTCAGGTTTAAAGAACTTATAAAAACATATACAGGTGCATTTTGTGGAATAGAATTTGGAGAAATCACATGCTAAAGATACCCATGTATTTCTCTAGGTGTATGACCAAAAGAGAAATAACTGTGTTTTAAAGAGGTGGTTTTAACATTTCAAAACCAATCTTGTTTTCAATACTAAGAGAAGTTTTTATTATTATAAAATGTTTTCATTATAAGAAAAATGAAAAAGTAAACTGTAATTTGACCCATACAGATATTTCACTCTTTAAACCTTACTGATAAAACACTTTAGTTATACCTAGATTTTCATGTTTTTGTTAATATATAATAAATATTTATTAAATGAGGTCAGACTGTCATGTTGTTTTGCAACTCATTAACTTTCATTAAAATTACTATTTATGTGTGGTGATATAATTAACCTTATTTATATATTCAGATTGAGATTTTTTTCAATTTAATCCAAGTAATCTTTATTGCTGGTTTAGATAAGGATTCATTCCAAGCTCATATGTTGCATTTACTTATTCTATCTTAAAAGTCTCTCTCTTAAAACAAGCATATAAGCCAGGCTTGGTGGTGCATACTTGTAATCCCAGTACTTGGGAGGCTGAGACAGGAGAATTGGGCAAATTTGAAGCCAGCCTCAGCTATTTAGACTCTCAGCAACTTAGTGAGACTCTGTTTCCAAATAAAATATAAAAAATAGGTCTGTGAGTGTAGCCCGTTGGTAGGAAGCCCCTAGGTTCCATCCCCAGCACCACAAAACTAGTTCAGCTGCTATGGAGATCAGTGAGGAGATTTCTTAGAAAACTGGGAATGGATCCATCATATGATCTAGCTAAACTACTCCTGGGCATCTTTCCAAAAGGGTTGAAATTAGAGAACTACATTAACATATGCATATCCATGTTCATAGCAGCACAATTTATAATAGCCAAAATATGGAACCAACCTAGGTCTCCTTCAACAGATGAATGGATCGCAAAATTATGGGAAATACACACAATGGAATTCTACTCAGCAATAAAGAAGAAAATCATGTCATTCGCAAGAAGATGGAAAGACCTGGAGAACGTTAAGTGAGATTAGCCAAGCACAGAAAGAGAAGGGACATATGTTTTCTCTAATATGCCCAAACTAGGGAGTATTAGGGATACCAGAGGTACTCCAGATAATGGAGGGGAAACCTTAGCAAAGTTTGAATGGAAGGATAGGAGAGGAAGAAGGCTGAGGTTAATTAATGGAGGAGCTACATTCGAATATGTGCATAAGTGTGTTGTAGGATGGTTAACCTGGACACTTATTGTTGGGAGGAGGAAGGAGAAATGTGGGGAGGAGAGGGCACCACGCATAGTCTGAATGTATGCCATTTTCAATATGATCCACACAACAAAGTAAAAATTAGAAAACCAAATATATAAATATATATATATATATGTTAACATATATATTTATATTAACATATATGTGTATGTAAGTTTATGTGGTGTGAGATTGATTAATTTTAATCAACCTCTCAAAGAGGTTAGTTTAAAATATGTAGTTAACTAACCACTACTTCATTCCAAAGAATGACATGATTTTAGTTTGATTTAATTTTTGTTTTTAACAATTTGTTAACGAGACTAGGATGGTTTTCCTGCTGAATAATTGGCCTCCTGGGCCTATCTGGTGGTTTCTTTCAAGCATTTTATCATGTATTTCTCTACTACTTATTATTCTTCACATGTGAATATGGATGGTAAGTTTCATAGATTCAACTTTTTCTCCAAAATGTGTTCTAAGTGGTATTATAACCTTATATCACATCACCCAGAAGCTTCTAATGCCTGCATGAACCACTGTTACTGATAATAAGTTTGACCACGAAGTGATGATGATGATGATGATGATGATGATGATGATGATGGTCTAATGTCCCATCATCATCATCACCGTAACATCGATACATCCATACATCATGACAGCGTAACATCAATATAAGCATCATTTGTATTTTTTGAGATATGTTGTTCCCTTCCATATGCTGAAAGTAACATGTGCGACGTGCAGTAGTAGTTGGTGCTACATGAATATGTTGTTTACCAAATACTACCTATTGGTTTTAACACTGTTGTTTGTTTCATGTCCTTGCTGACTTTGTTTTCCATGAGCATTTTAGTTTTAATATAATTTGGTTTGTATTTCTTTAATCTTGACTTTTAAGTTTTATTACAAGGGTTTACCCTACTACAAAATTAATGACTTTATAGTTTACTTTTTTCTTTTTAATTCATTTTTATTTTCTGTTTATGCCCATTTTCATGCATGAGGCATCTATTTTTTTAACAAATTGTAGCCATTTGACTCAATACCATTTTGTCATGCATCAATCATTTAATATATAACAAAAAGAAATCTGATTCTAGAATAAGAAAACTAAGAAAAATTGAGGTTCGCAGAGGTTGAATGTCACCATGGTTTCAGAGCAGATGATTGGAGGGGACTACAATCAAAATCCAGGTCTCTGTTTTTCCTTATGGTTTGTTTCTGTTACCTCCCCCCAAGGTACTGCATACAAAATTATCCTCTTCCTCATTGATTTTTTTCTTTTTAATATTCATCTGAACCGATCCTTAGCCTACCAACTTGAAAGGTGTTTTTATGTATTCTAAGTTCACAAATGTGTATGGCAACATTTCTGACTTATTTTTTCTTTTCATATGCTAACACTATTAATTTTTGGCACATTCTAATTATATGTAATAGTGAGTTTCATACTGATGCATTCATACATGTCCACAGCATCATTGTCCACTTCCTCCAACACACTTCCCTTTTTGTCTGCCTTTTGTTTCCCCACACAGGATTGTACGATTCATAGTGATACATTCATGTTTGTACATAACTCTATTTGGTCTATTAATTTTTGAGATTTTCAGATATACTATAATATGGGTAAGGCTAGTCCTATCTTGATTCTTTTTCAGAGTACTCTCTGCCATTTTTACTTACATATTTTTTCCATATGTATAACAGAATCCAATGTCTACTTCCATAAAATAACGGGTGATATTTTTGAGGAGTCTACTTTGAGTTCATAAATTGTTAGAGATAATTGGCATCTGTGTGATTTTGGTTCTTATCCAAAAGCATGACACATCTTTGCCTTCAAGTCCATTTCTATGCCCTTCAGGAGTGTCACAGTTTCTTTCATTATGGAATCCCTCCTTTCAAAAATACTAAGGTCCATTTGGGGCTATATTTTTTGTGTTCCCAAATCTATCTTTTGGAAAACATGTACATATGTATAGTCTTACATGAAGATGTCTTCCTCTTTCCTATGTGCTAGCATGCCTTTATAAAATGTCTTAATTTTTTATTTCCTGCTGTCTTTTTTTTCTGTTTCATGTGTATTCTATTCTAATGCACCATTTCTGTTTGCTTTAAATTTTTTGTTTAATTGAAGGGAGACTCAACTATCATTACTTATGCTCATTCCTCACTTTCTTGACAAGTATGTTTTAAAATTAGTCATGTTTTTAAGTTGCATAAACTCCATTTTGATAGTGTGTGTGTGTGTGTGTGTGTGTGTGTGTGTGTGTGTGTGTGTTATTGGGGACTGATATCAGGAGCATTATACCTTTAAACTACATCCTCAGCCCATTTTATTTATTTTTTTTCAGTCTTTCTAGGTTGAAGAGAATCATCACATTGCTAAGGCTGGCCTCGAATCTGTGATCTTTCTTTCTCAGTATCCCAAGTACAGGGATTACAGGCATATCCCACCACACTGGGCAACATTTATATATATTTTTATGTACATATGTATATATTATATATGCATATACATATATACTATATTATCCATAATTAGAATTATATATCATATGTATAATTTTATATAGTAATATATTATACACATAAATATATTAATAAATAGAATACAATTATATTATTATATTATTAAATATAAGATTAAACATATGTAACTATATATAATATATATATTATATATATATTATATATATATATATATATATATATATATATATATTATTTCCATGTGGTACTAGGTATTGAACACACGGGCATTCTACCTCTGAGCCATACCCCTACCTTCATTTTATTGTTATTTTTGAAACAAGGTCTCTCTAGTTTGATGAGAGTCTCATTACTTGCTGAGGCTGTCCTCAAACCTGTAATCTTCCTGTCTCAGCCTTCCAATATAGGGATTACAAAAGTGCACCACAACGACTGGCTTGCTTTTATGTTCTTAAGACAGGGACTTGACTGATTAAGTTGGGAGTGTAAGATCTAAGGAAAATTATATATCTATTATTTGAATGTAATTTTATTGGTGCATTATATTTATACATGGTACTCAGGTTCATTGTGATAGAAATATACCTGCACACAGTACCGGGTATGTTTCCCTCTACATCTTACCCTGCTTCCTCCTCCTCCTCCCCATTAATAACATTGGAATTGGTACTTAAAAGTTCACATATGTACCCAGGATTATTTGAACTGTTTTTGTCATCATCAAGTCTCCTTTTACCTTCACTACCTTCCTCCACGAGTCCCCTTCCATTATCATACAGATATCTCTTCTCATACATCTGAAGTCTCTTTTATTTACAGTTTTTTTCTAAGTTTGCACATATAAAAGAAAATACATAACCTTTCACTTTCTGAGACTGGCTAATCTCACTCATTATCTCAGTTCTATCCATTTTTCTGCAAATGGCATAACTTTGTTCTTTATGGATGAGTAAAATTCCATTGTGTATATACAATACAATTTTTTAAAACATTCATATGTTAAGCCGAGCGTGGTGGTGTACGCTTGTAATCCCTGTGCTTGGGAGGCAGAGATAGGAGGATCGCGCTGGTTCGGAGCCAGCCTTGCTGGCTTAAGAGACCCTGTTTCCACATAAAAAGGTAAAAAAAATTGGTCCGGGAGTGTATCCCGGAGGTAGAAGGGCTTCCAGGAATCCCAGTACCACCAAAAAAAAAAAAAAAAAAAAAAAAAAAATTCATATGTTGATGGACATTTTGGAGGTTCTATAATTTGACTATTGTGAATTGTGCTTCTATAAACAATGATAATGCACGTATCACAATAATATTCTGACTTCAGTTCCTTTGCAAAGATACCTAGGAGTGTTATGTCATATGGTGGGTAATATGCTGGTCAAATTCCCAGTCTTCTGAGGAATCTCCAAACTAATTTCCAATGTGGCTATACTAATTTGCAATTCCATGAACAGTATATAAAGGTTCCTATTTCTCAGCATCCTCATCAGCATTTTATTACTGTTTGTATTTTTGCTGATCTGAATTTTTTCATTCAAACTGGGGTTGGATGGGATCTCAGTGTAGTTTTGATTTGTATTTTCCTGATTGTTAATGATGTTGATTCTTTTAAAAACATTAATACTTCTTAATACTTAATGCATCTTAATACTTAATACCTTTTTTAAAACTTAATACTTTTTTTGAAAAGTGTCTATTAAATTCAATTGCTCATTTTTATTGTTTTTTTTTAATGTTAAGATTTGGAAGTTCTTTGGTATTCTAGACATTATTCCTCTATCCGAGGAGTAGCTGGCAAAGATTTTCTTCCATTTTGTAGATTCTCTCAGATTCTCAATTTTTTTTCTCTGCTGGACAGAATTTTTAAATATAAAACATATGTTGGAGAAGACAGTCTTTTCAACAAATGGTGCTGAGAAAACTGGTTATACATATGTAGAAGAATGATATTAGACCCCAATATCTCACCCTGCACAAAAGTCAACTTAAGATGGATAAAAGACCTAGAAACTAAGCCAGAGACTTTGCAATTACTACAAGGGGGCAAAGGAACAAGTCTCCATCATAGAGGCACTGGTAGAGAATTCCTCAATAAGACCTACAAAGCTCAGAAAATAAAAATGAGAACTATTAGATAGGATGGCATCTACTTAAAAAGCTTCTGTGTAGCATATGTATCTAGTCGTTTCTGAGACAAAAGACCCATATATTTATATACTTACATGTAATACTTTCCAAAGTAATTAATATGCAATTAAAATGAACTGTTTATTTATTTAATGTGTTTTATAGGACTGTATGGTTCTATAGCAAAACTAAGGCTTATATTATGAAGCAAAAATAGGAATACATTATTAAGAATTATATTACATGACTTTTAGGAAAAATATGTAAGTATTGAATAAAAGCTGAATTTTTTTCAACACTGATCTCTCTTGTAGTTGATCTGATAAGAATATTGTTCTGGGGGTATAGAAGTGTAGCTCAGTGGTAAAGCACTTGCGAAGAATGCATGAGGCCCTCAGTTCAATCCCCATTACTGCCCTCCAAAAAATATAATTCTGGAGACAAAATATAGACAAATGTATTGCTTATAATTTAATAGTTAATGTAATAATGGTGAGTACCAGAGGCTGGAGAGAGTAAGGGGAGGGAAGGGCTGAAGAGAAGTTATTTAAAAAAAAATTTTTTTTGAGGGTCTAGGGATGGAACCCAGGGGCATTCTACCTCCGAGCTACACCCCCTGTCCTATTTTTTACTCTTTAATTTGAAACAGAGTCTCACTGAGTTGCAGAGGGCCTAACTAAGTAGCTGAGGCTGTCAGTAAACCCTGATCTTCTTATCTCAGCCTCCCAAATGCTGGGATTGCCAGCATATGCCACCATGCCCTGCTTGAAGAGAATTTATTAATGGTACTAAGTTTTAGTTAGATAGGAATAAGAAATTCTGGTATACTGTCGCATAGTAGGCCAACTAGAGATAGTGATTTTATTATGCATATTTCAATTAGCTATAAACAAGAATTTTGAATGTTTTCACTAAATATTCAAACTTTATGAAGATATAGAAATGTTTTATCAGATTTTTTTTTTTTTTCTGGTGATACTGGGAGGTTTAACCCAGGGGCTTTTCTACCTCTGGGCTATACTCTCAGACCTATTTTATATTTTATTTGGAAACAGGGTCTCATTAAGTTGCTGAGAGCCTAAGTAGCTAAGGCTGACTTTGATCCTGTGCAATTCTCCTGTCTCAACCTCCCAAGCCAGGGATTACAAGCGGCTGTTTTATCAGATTTAAATATTACAGAATGTATACATGTGTCAAAACATCATGTGAGGTGGGTGTGGTGGCATACACCTATAATCCCAGTACTTGGGAGGCTTAGAAAGAAGGATTGCAGGTTCAAGAACAGCTTTCGTTGCCAGACGTGTTGGTGCACGCTTGTAATCCCCATACTTGGGAGGAGGAGACAAGAGGATCACGCAGGTTCAGGTTCGAAGCCAGCCTTCCTGGCTTAAGAGACCCTGCTTCCAAATAAAATATAAAATAGGTCTGTGAGTATAGCCCGGAGAAGGGTTCCATCCCCAGTACCACAAAAAAAAAAAAAAAAAAAACAGCTTTTGTAAGCAATGAACAATGAGATTCTCAGCAATCTAGAGAGACTCTTTCAAAATAAAAATAAAATAAGGCTGGTATATAGCTGAGAGGTAGAATGTTCATTGGTTCAATCCCCAGTACCAAAAATAAGCAAAAAATCATGTGGCACCCCATCAATGTATGTAAATGTATGTGTAATACATATATGTACATATATGTTTGATGTTTTATGTATGTTGACAATTTTTAAAAGAATGTAATTCATGAATTGTCAACATATGCTCTGTAACAATGTATAGCATGTAATATTTTTGAATTTTTGAGAAATAACCTATTTTATTTATTGATTTATTTTTATTTTTTATTTTTGTGTGTGTGGTACTGGGGGTAGAATCCAGGTGCTTTTCTATCTCTGGGCTCTACTCCCAGACCTATTTCTTATATTTTATTTGGAAACAGGGTCTCACTAAGCTGCTGAGAGCCTCACTAAGTAGCTGAGGCTGGTTTTGAACCAGTGCGATCTTCCTGTCTCAGCCTCCCAAGCACTGGGATTACAAGCATATGCTACCACGACTGGCTGAGAAATAACCTATTTAAAAAAGATTGATCAAATATAAATCAATATAAAATACCATAGAGTAATAATAGTAAACTAGTCAAAAATAAATACAATAAATTTTAAAAATAAACAAACAAGTAACATTATAATACAGTTGCCAAATATAGGAAGAATAAAAATATATAGCTTAATTGAACTGAGAAAAACTACAATAACTAGACCATCAAGTATAGCAGGTAGTACATTAAAAAACTAATATGGAAAATTAAAAGTAGTGGGCAACAGGCAGGAATGGTGATGCACACCTCTAACAGAGACAGGAAGATCACAGGTTTGAGGCCATTTTTTGGCAAGTAGTGACTCTCATCAACCTAGTAAGACTTTGTTTCCAAATAAGAAATTAAATTGGGCTTGGGGTATAGCTCAAAGGTAAAATTCCTCTGGGTTTAATCTCCAGTACCAAAAAAAAAAATAAAGTAGTGGGCAAACAAAATGTAATACTCTATGGCAAGTAATTATAGAAAGATATAAAATATCTTTATTTTCCAGGTTAAAAAAAAAACCTGGAAACAAAAATACATTTCTGACTTAAATGTATTGCATACTAATAGTGTTAAGTAGCACTGAAAATTTATGTGCATGTAACTATAGTTTCTATGGGACAATTATATTTAGTATTTCTGAAATAAATTCAACTTCATTGTTTAAGTCAGCCATGATTAATATACTGGTATTTAATTATTTTTTCTTAAAAATGAGATTAGAGAAAGGAATACCTTAAAAATTCATTACATTGCAATAAAGAATGCAGTCAAATTGACAATATTGAATGATTAGTACTCATTAAAAGTAAATGATATTTTAAGCAAATGATGGATTATGTGCACAAGAGGCATTAATTTATATATGCCTTGGGGAGAGAAAGGAACAAACATATTTAGCCTCTAGGTTTATGAAAGCATGACCTTTGGTATTTTTTCAAACTTATGTTAACAGAGCTAGTATTTTATAGTTACAAAATCACATTTTATAAAACTTCCATGTATAGACTTTTCAATAGGCATATAAGTAGAAAATTCAAAAGAAAACATCTAGAATAAGTAAATCATTCATATTTTACTTAGATATAATCATTTTTAAACATTTTTGTGTTTATAATTTTTTGACAGATATACAAATGCCTTTCCCCCAGGGTTTATTTTATAATACTGTTTTATTATAATTAAAAAATTTCCCAACATCTTATTTTATCCATGACATAATTTCTAATTATTGACTATATTTTTTCAATTTTTTTCACATTTTAAATATTTACATAAACACCTTTGTAGTTAAATATTTGTCAACTGTGCCATAATTAGAATCCTAAGCCAGGCATGGTGGCGCATGCTTATAATTCCCGCACTTGGGAGGCTGAGACAGGAGGATCACACAGGTTCGAAGCCAGACTCAGCTAATTAGTGAGGCTCTCAGCAACTTAGTGAGACCCTGTTTCCAAATAAAATATAAAATAGGACTGGGAGTATAGCCCGGAGTTAGAAAGCCTCTGGGTTCCACCCCCAATACCACACACACACACACAAAAAAAAGAATTCTAAATTGATAATATATGTACAGACTTGATAATATTGCTATTGGTTGTAGATTACAAGAAGTAAAAGTTTATATTCCAAAGTGGTAATGTTAGAGAAACATTGACATTCTTAACTATGGGACTATGAGGCTTTGGATACTATGTTAATCTATAAACTTATTAAACATAACCTAGCAATGACAGACATCACACATTAAATCATATCATGTAATGCATGAGGGTATTTTTGTGAAAGACGTACCATATAGTCTATATTCACATGAAAAAAGTATTCTGAATATTATATGTGAGATCTACTTTATTTTAACAAAACTAACATGATTTACTATACTTTTTACACACAGCTTTCTAAAGAAAAAATTGGGAAAATATAGACAGACTTCAATATGTTCTTTTATGTTGTAGAAAAAAGCAAATGTTTAGAGCGGCAGGTCATTTGCCCATCACATTTGCTAAGGCTGCTAATTTTTATATATATTTTATTGGTACATTATAGTCTCACATCATGATGTAAATCATGTTGACGATGGCATACATTCACATGGTACTTGGTGCCCTCCCCCAACCCTCTGCCTCCCCATTTCCCTTCTTTCCCAAAAGGAGTGTCCAGGTTAACAATGTTATATTCACGTGTATACACAGAGTCACATGTAGACTTTGTATTAATGGACCTCAGCCTTCTTTCTCCCCTACCCTTCCTCCCTGGCTTCACTGAGGTTTCTCTTCCATTTTCTGGAGTCCCTCTCCTAATTTTTTAAGTAGAAGATTAACAAGAAAAATCAACCTTTGCATATGGAGTGAAAAAAATAAAACACAATGATTGAGTTACTAAGCAATTGTTGTTAATATATAAATATAAATATAAAATATAAATATATTAAATATATTAAAAATATAAATATAAATATAAATATAAAACCAGAAATAAGTATTTTCATTTTATTTGACTTCATGAATTATTAAAACATGTTAGTCCTATTATTTATAATTATAGATTTGTATATATTAAAAATTAGGATCATATACTGACAAATTTAAATTATATTAATACTTGGAGAAAGAGCTCTACTGTCTTCAGATTATGAAGATAATGCATTTGCATTGATACAAATTGAACTATATCACACAACCAGGTTTTCTGACTTATCTTTGATGAATGAAATCTGTTTATGTTTAACTTGTGTTTTCTAATTTGACCTGATTTTATAAATCTCTGAATTGATTTAAAACTAGAAAATCATTCAAATTCTTGGAAATACAATATTAAAGCATGTTTATGGCATCTTTCTATAGCTGTGAATAATGATGTTCACTTTTTTATTGATAAACAGAGAGCTTTAGTAATATTAGAGAAAGAAAGGGTATAATTAGATTTCCATTAAATAGAAAATTTCTGGGGGAGAGGCATGTAGATTATAAATGCTTCAATTAAAAAATTTAAATTCTTCTGAATGCTTTGTGAAATAAAATCCGGCTTCAATTTTATGTGAAAAAATTCTATTATAACTACGTCTATTAAATGTAATAGACATGTGGAAATAGCCTTTGACTCAACTGAACTTTGACATATGATGCATTTGTTGTGTTCTTTTAAAATGCCAAGATCAAAAGCAGCCCTGATATTGACTATTCTGAGGGTTATTATAGTTACAGGAGGGGATTCTATCATCTACCATGATGCTTAGAATTTCATTTGTTGTTTTAAACACCCACAGACATTATCATTTAAATCAAAACTTATTTGGAGTGGTCAGTATTTGGGTTAATTTTGATATATGAATAAGTTTTCCCTTTTACTTAACATTTTTCTTAATTCCAACTATGACCCTGTGTTAGCAAACACTAATTACCTTTCAAAGAACAATAGACTAACTTATTTTGTAAGGTGTAAGTACTTTACTCACATTCTTTTAAGGGATGCTGAAGAATTCTAATAATTTTATGAGCAATTGTACAGCAAAACTAAGTCTTTCTAAATTAGAGTTATGTTCCAAAATCCATTTGAAAGGGAAAATATACTAAAGTGGCCTTATATCATGAAACTAGAATTAAGTCATCAATAATATGGGACCATCCTTACATCAGACATATGATTTTGAAAAATTGTTTTTGTTAGAGATATGAACAACTTAAAAAATAAAATTTTAAGTGGCTATGTAATTAATTGGAGTGAAGATGGAATTATGATTAGATTTAATATTCTCCAAGAGGTCATGATCACTAATAAAATTTTGTAAATGACCTATAAAATAATTCAAATAAAAGCCACTTAATTCAAGACATCATTATATAATTTATCAATGAAAGCAAGTTATTGCAGGAAAAATTCCATTCTACGTTCTTCTCCTAAAACCCAGGGGCAGACAATTTCACAGGCTGCCCTGAGAAGTCTGTGGTGATCAGCAGCTGGGGCTCGTTTTCCTCTCTCCTTTGAAACAATATCCAAACCTTTGAACTTTGGGCATGGAAGGAGCATAATGAGGAAGAAGCAAGTGTGATGCTGTCCTACTCAGTGGACCTGAGCTGGTTGGTGAGGACGGTCTCCAAGTAGAATTGCTCTAGTTTGAATCTAGAATGTTCCCCAAAGATCCATGTGGTAAATGCTTGGTCTTCAGGTTGAGACAAGCAAAAGGCAGTGAACTTTTAAGAGGTGGAGCCTAGTCTAGAGCAGGTCATTGGAGGCATGTCTTTCAGGGGGCTATTGGAGCTCTGCCTCTTCCTGTAGCTCTCTTAGCTTCCTGGCTGCTGCGAAGTGAACAGGCTTCCCCACCATGGGCTCTCTGTCATGATGTACTGGGTCACCATGGGTCCAGAGTCACAGAACCAAGCAATCATGGACTGAAATCAACAAAACTGTAAGCCAAATAAACCTTTTTCTTTATTCATTACATTATCTCAGATATTTTATTATAATGATGAAATGCAGACTAACCCAAGAATTATAATACTTTGTGTTCATTATCTGTGTGACATAGATGTTATTTTGAGAAATACATTTTATAACTTAATATAAAATAAGTGTTAGCATATAACTGGCTGAGTTATTTTTTTTTTTTTATTGAGACCTGGTGTGTTTCTGAAACTCACTCTGCTAAATTATGTTAAGCTAATATTCTAGGATCCATGGGCCTACCCCTCTCCCTTCCTGCAAGTAGCAGTATTTTATTCTGCAACATTTTTTTTTTTTTTGCCTCTCTAATTCACCTCATGGTAACTAGCAGGACCTTTAAAAATCAGATTATTTATTTCTCCATTTATCTCTTTGAATCTCTGAATTAAATCTTTTAATGTCGTCTCATCACTTCAGATTAAGAGTCTAGAAAAATACAGGACAAGTGTGTTTTAAGTGTAAATACTGTGTTATTGTAGTATATGTATTGGTTATGGCTAAATGCTAAAAAAAAAAATGAATGAATAAATGTCATTCATGGTGTATCCTAAATTCTAACCTAATTGGGCAACTTTTTCATTTGCTAAATCTGACACCCTAGTTTATCTCATAAGACAAATCCCTATTAATAGCCTGTAATCCCTACCTAACTTAGAGTAGAATCTACCACCCTACTCTCCCTTGCTTTATAGACTACAAGGTGGTCCAGCAGGGGATTTTGAAATCAATTTAGTGTTCTCTGTATAAAAAAGGGAAAAATATAAAAATGATAGAAATAATAATCAAAGTTTGTAACACGTGATAAGTATAAATGTTGTTTCAGAGTTTTTGTTTAAGTCATATGTATCTGTTTTCAGTGTTTCTGGCTGTGTGAAGTTGGCTTTTAAACAACATGAATACTAAGTGCATGAGTCTTTACACACATGTATATTTTTTGGAGATGTGAAGCAATTAAAAAACTCAAATAAAATGTATAGTAAAAAAATTAAGAAAAAGATATAAATAAATAAAATATATGTGGATATGGTCTGTTTTATTATTTACTGCCATAAAATATCCACCAATCTATTATAACAAAGCAAATTTATCGGCAAAGACACACAGATTAAGTATATAATCATCTTTAGTCAAGAGAAATGTAAGCCAACATAATGTTGTAGTATTAAATCATAATTGTGTAAAATAACTGTAGTATATGCTATGCTACTGTAATAGTTTCACAGCCGGTTGCTATTGTGTTGAACTCAAGGGTTTAAAGCCATGTGATGCTAATTATCTCCACTAATCCTCTTGGCATAAAACTACTTATGGCAGTAGAAAGTGATCTCTTTTTGTTACTGTAAATTTTTCACCACACATAATATATATACAACAAATGTATTAATCTATTATTTATATTATCAGTAAGGCTTCCAGTGAACTGCACTTTAATAGTAGTTACGTTTTAGGTGAATCAACAGTTATATGTAGATTTTTTACTTCATGGAGGTCAATGCCCCTAACTGCATTTCTCCTTCCTTCCTTCCTTCCTTTTCTTTTTCTTTTTCTTTTTCTTTCTTCATTTTTTTTCCGTACTGGTGATAGAACCCAGGAACATTCTACATCCCTAGCCCTATTTTTATTCTATATTTTGAAACAGGCTCTCACTGAGTTGCAAAGGGCCTCACTAAGTAGCTGAGGCTGTCCTGGAACCTCAGTCCTACTGTCTCAGTCTCCCAAATGCTCGGATTACAAATGTGTACCACCACACTCGGCTTCCCTAAATGCATTTTTAAACAATCTACTGTATTATATAGCAATGTATTATTCATTTTGGTCAAAAACATTGAAAGCCATTGCCTAGTCACATTATTATTCATTTATTTCTTAACCTGCAAGTTCTTCTGGATGTTGCAGGTTCCCCCCTCCCCCCTAGAATGATTCACCTCGCCACAATATTTTATCTCTTTTATGTGTCTAGCTGCTTATAATTTTTCTAAACCTAAACCTAAATGACATCTTAAGTAGGTCTAAAACAATGGTATATATTCAATATGGGGAGATTCTCCCTGTTCTAGGGATCTGGGATAAACAAATATGTAAATGGGAATGCAGGCATGCACACACACACACACACACACACACACACACACATACCCTACCTCTTCAATATTATTGAGTTTGGTCCTATGTAATATTTGTAGCAATTTACATCACATGTCACCTTGTTTTAGAGGTATATTTTATTATTTTTCTGATTTGTTAAATTCAGTCACAAATAATGAAATCTAGGAACAGTAACTTACTTCCTTAATTATTTTGGTTGATCTAATTATTCACATAATTTGTTATAGTGTGTAAGTACCTGATTATTGGAATCTGAGCTTCTGTGAAGTATTCTGTTTTCAATCCACAAGAGAGATTCACATCTCCCACAGTGAAATAATTTCCAGGAATCTGTTTTGAACCTCAGAGAAAAATTCTTCTTGAATATGCTTATGTGGACTAAATAGCACTGATTTTATTCTAAGTGATACTTATAAAAGTCTTTGCATAATGCAACTCTTTTCCATTTATATAGAATTCTAAAAAATGAGCATGCTTGTCTTCCAGCTACTAACAACAGATGTGCTTAGCATAAAACATCAGAAGTGAATTTTGCCGACTATAGCTAAGATCTAGTAAAACTGGAATAAAATTTGCCTACAACGGAGCTTTCTGCTATTTCTTCTGCAAACCTGTTCCATATTTTTCTTAGAAGTGAGGAGTAAGAATGAGTGCTCCATAATGCTTCAGTATTAGCAACACCTCTACTTACCTAAAATTTAAATCTTTTTTAAAAAAGTTCTAATAAGATGCTTGTTTCAGAGATCTTCAATGAAAAGCTTTTAGTTCAAAAAAGTACAGTAATTTTCTCTGCCACTTTTATCTAAATAAGTCAGCATTAAAATTTAGTTGCCTTTATCATGGAGTTTTCAACCATTAAGCATCTTTCCAATTTTTTATTTATAAAAATTATTCAGAATTTAAGTATAAATGACAAGGAAACTGAAAATCTCTAAGACGGTCTCTTATAACCAATGATAAAGAAAGCTAATGCGCATTATAATTTTATTATTTTTATAACTTTATTATAATTTTTATCAAAGCTCTGGATAATGTAATGCTTTCAAAATTTTAAGAAACTAAGTTTAATTTTTAAAATAGTTTGTCTTATTTTTTATATTCTCAAGACTTAGAACCTCTTTCATTAGCTTTCTTGGTAGACTTAATTCAGCTATGGCATAAAGCAGTAAGTTTTTTTTAATTAAATATGCCCATTGTCAAAACATATTGTGTAATCACTCTGCTTATGTTTTGCTATCAGATAAAATTAGTTCTTTTACTTTAGGATGATAAACCTTCATTTTATATAAAATTATTGAAGTTATGTTTAATGCTCCAGATTTATCAGCAGTGCATTGTAGAAATCCTATCAATCTGTGTAAGAAACTGACCACAATAGTGGTACCTCATTTTTGTGGGATTGATTAGTTTTATAATATAACTTGCATGATGACAAACCAAAAGTTTGTTCTATATTAATGCACAAATAAAATGTTTCTATGATTTGCTACTGCAGAATACATTTTCAAAACGAGGCACTATTTGAAAAATTGTTTCTGACTTGTGGTTGACCAGAGATCTTGATTGCAGTATAACTTCATTCTTAAATGTAGGGTACCAGGCAGCTGTTGTTGTTTTTCTTAGAACTTGACAGTTGCACTAGTTTAAAGTTAAATCTTGGTGCATTCCAAATTATTTATTCTTTTCACATGTCTAATTATTGATAATTCAGAACATTTGATGTTATGAGACAATATTAACAATTATTGACATTTTATAACATTTTATAACATTTCTACTGAAATCACAATAGTAGTTGAAAGTTCTAAAGACTGCAAACTTCTTCTGATCTTGAACTCATGTTTTAATATAGAAATGTCCATACCATAAAAATATAATAACTACCGTCAAATCATTTGTCCATCAAATCATAAAGTATATCTATAATGTTTAAATTTCAAGATTTTAGCCATTAAAGAATTGCAATTTTTTTATATTCTCAGCATTTGATCTGTGTGCTATGTAATACTTTGAGAGTCCTCTAGGATTGATTTTTGTAATTTTCCCTTTTTTGTTCCTTTTACTGTGCTACCTGACAAAAATCAGTAGTAAGTAGCTGTGATGATAAGTTTGTATGTTAAAGTTTTCCTGGAGTGCACTAAAATATGTCTTTCAGTATGTCTTGTCTTACTATCCAAATTCTTACAAAGAAATAATTCTACAAAACCTCCAGAAGGCTCGTATATGCTGAGATTTTAAAATCGAGTGTTTTTGCTTATGTACAACATAAGAAAATTGGAGTTATTTTCAAAATGTCAGGAAACACACTGACAACACCTTTAGTTCAATTTTCATCTCATGCATATGACTGAAGGGAGAAACTATGAATAAATGGAATTTGGCTTGGCTGTTGTCACTTTGTAACATACACTATCTAGTTGTATAGCATGGTAGCCATGAGAATGTGCCCCTCAGATATCCAGCTACAGGGAGCTTACTTGCAACAGCAGCTGCACTCTAAAATTCACATTGAACCCTGTGGAAAGTGTGGCAGAGGCATTAAGACTGGCCTGTTTCTGGGAGATGTAGGATTCCTCAACTGTATGATGTTGGCTGGAGGATTTACCAACTGCCTTGCCTGACTTGACTTAAGCTGTCTTAGTCAACATTCTAACTGCTACAATCTGAAAGACCCAACCATATAATTTAGAGGAAAGAAAATTTATTTAAATTAATTATTTAATTATTTATTTAGATTCTGTGTTCAGTCCACTTGAGTCCAGGCTCTGAAGCCCCAGGAGGTGATGGTGGAAGGCAGAGACAGGAGTTCTGCTCCTCACATCATGAAGGCTGAGAGTGAGAGAAGCAGCCAGCAAAGGGATTCAAAGACACAAGAACGATCCCTAAAGCTAGACCCGCAGGGACACAGCTTCTTCAGCTATACTCCACCAGTCTAGACTACCATCCAGATAAATCTGTTACATGGATTTATTTACTGATGAGATTACAGTCCTCATGATTTAACTATATCAACCCTGAGCATGAATATATGAGCTCCTCAGGGGTACTCTATTTATAACCATGAGATAGAGTGACAAATTGTAGCAACAAGATTATTGATCAACTTCTCACTCCTCATCCTTTTGTTTTCTTCACTTTCACTGATGTTATTTTGAGAAAACTCCCCAAGAGCTTCCTGGCCATAGATTTTAGTCTGAGCCTGTTTTCTAAGGAATACATATATCGCAATGTTAAACAATAGTAAGAGGCAGAGTCAGGACTTAAACTCATTCTAGCTTTGGTTTCCATACTTAAGGCACTATGCTATGTTACCTGACTAATATTGATTGCCTAGGGAAATGAAGGCAAAAAGAAATAAAGGGAAGTTTTAATCTTACCATTTTCTCTACCTGAAACACCTTGATTTCTGTACATGTATTTGATAGATCCCATGAATCAACCTATTCTTGTCCCATCTCATTCATTCTATGTGAGGTATCCTGTTGTTTCTAGGCTAGTTCACCTGCCACCAGGCAAAACAATATTCAGATCTCTTACTCAACAAGTTAGATGGGGTTACAGGTAGATACTGCTGATCCATTCCTGAATGCCAAAGTTCTGATTTTTGAGCTATGTATTGTGCCACCTAATATGTGAACTTTATTTATTTATATTTTCTTTACTACCACTAGCTCTAATTTTTTTTTTACTGAATAAAATTTCATTTTCACTATATTAACGCTTCCCCATGTTTAAAGTTCACATATGTTAATGTAACATAAACTGCAAACACTAAAAATCGTTGATGTTCTTAACCTTTCAAAATATCTTATCTCTCTTTCTTTCCTCTTTACCAAACTTGGAACAGTAGCCAATGACGTTTTATCCCATATAAGTATCATGTGGGGCCCAGTCAACCCATTAGAATTGGTCTTCTTCCACTTTTGTAAGCAGTATTTATTACTGGAAACCAAAAGCTGATTGGCCACTTTACAGTCAATAATACTCTGCCACCTCTCTAAGAATTTGATAAAACTGGTGACTCTCCTTTGTGACAATACCATTTCTTATGGCTGATGAGACTCTTTCCTTTTTATTTCTTTTTTTATGTGCTTTTATTGGTGCATAATAGTTTCACGTCATAGTGTAAATCATGTTGACAATGACACACATGCATACAGCACTTGGTAGGTCCCCCTAACTTTCCTTTTTCTCTCTACTCATCTATATTACTTCTTAAAATCAACATTTTTTTTTCTTTCTGTTGAATTGAAGATGCTACTATGGACAGCTTGTATTTTTGTCACCATTCATTTTGAGCCATCCCTTCTATACGATCATAGTTTCAACTATGATTCATATGCAGATTTTTTTTTTCTGTACTGAGGACAGAACCCAGGGGCATTCTTACCTTTGAGCTACATCCCCAGCCCTATTTTTTATTTTTTATTTTGAAACAGGGTCTTACTGAGTTGCAAAGGGCCTCACTACATAGCTGAGGCTGTCTCAAATCACAATCCTCCTGTCTTAGCCTCCCAAATGCTGGGATTACAAGTGTACACCACCACGCCCGGCTTGCAGATGATTTTTAAAAATCTTTTTTTTTTAGCCTCAGCTTTTCTTTTTGAGTTTAATAGTAAGCTAAGAATTCTATAGTTTCTACACCAAGGATTAATCACCTGAGTGCCCTAATGATATTAAATCAATAAAATCCCAAAGCAATTCTATGTGGTATATAAAATTATTATCCCCATTTCATAGATGATGAATCTGAGGCATAAAATAATTGTTTAAGTTACAGTGTTATTTAAGTCATAGTGCTATAATTAGAATCCAATCCCAGGTAACTTAACAACAGGTTTCTACCTACTGTCCTAGCAATTTAAGAGTCATGAGTTAACTGTTAATTTTTATTCACCAATGTATCATAGGCCTTCCAATTCTCTCTCCTATACATTTTTATATCAGTTTATTCATATTAATCTTCCCCACCATCTTCTGAAATCAGGCCTTTAGTGATGGTGATCTGAATTATTACCAAAGCCTCCTGGCCACATTTCCCTACTCTAATTTCTAAACTTCACATATACAAATTGCCCTTTAAATCAACATTTTTTTATTTCCAAAAGGCAAATAAGATATCACCTTGATATTCTGCTTTGAAACTGTGATACATATATCCAATGGGATTTTGCTCACTCATATATACATGCCATGGGAGTTTACCCAGTCATAAAGAACAAAACTATGTCACTTGAAGGAACTACAGACTGTTAGGCTAAGAAGATCAACCAGCCTCAGAAGGTCAAAAGCTGTATGTTTTCTCTCATATGTAGACACTAGACAGAAAATAGGAAAAAAAAGGGACTTTAAATAATTGAGGAAAGAGACTGAGGGAATAGTGAAAAGGTCTGAGGAAAGGAGGTGGTGAGGAGAAAAAGAACTGATGAAGGAAACAGTTCAAGTAACGGTATATCCACGTATGAAGGTATCACTGCCAATATCGCTAATATATACGGAGAAGAAGAAGGGTGAGTAGCTGGGTGGGATCCTGAGAGAAACATACCAAGACCCATGGGCATGTTTATTTATATCACTTTGAACCTCACTGTAATGTATAATTATAGTGTACCACTAAAAGTGTTTAAAAAATCTTACCATGACAAACAAGCCTTCTTTGACTTTCTTATGTCTTAAGTTTATCTCATTTTTATGTGGTGTGTGTGTGTGTGTGTGTGTGTGTGTGTGTGTGTGCGCGCGCGCGTGTGTGTGTGTGTGTGACAGAGAAGTTGGTTGTTTTATATGTTCATTTTTTTCAACCTGATTGTAAAACTCCAGCAACTAGGGACTATGATTTGTTTCGTCAAATATTCATTAAGTATCATCTATATTCAGACTTACTTTAGACATTAAGAAGGATACCTTTCTCAGAATATGAATCTTACACTATGTGTACTTTTGTGCCTTTGCATTATCACCATCTAGTAATTCTTTGAGATTGATGTTGCTTCTGGGAAACTTCCCTTAAGTTCCCTTTTCTTTAATCACCACCCCTTGTTAAAGAGATAGAGTTACTCTAATCTGTTCTATATGTAAATCCTGGTTTGTGTATTAATAATAGCATGTAAACATTCTGTATGATGCTTTTCTCAATCTTTTATCCTACAGCTCTATAGTTTTTTCCTAGCATGAGTTTAGTATAAAAGAATTAGTCAACTGGTATTATTTCACTTGAATTGACATGAAATGAACCTCTTAAGGCAAATACCCATTTTTGTTGTTTTTTCTTGGTGTTCTATAAGTATATAGTATAGTCTACCTCTGATATTGGTTTGGAGTGTCATTTATCACTGTATATTAACTAGACATAGTGCTGTGGAAAAAAAAAGTATATAAATGGATGACTCATATGAATCCAAGAACAGAAGGTAGTAATTGTTTTTTAATTAAATATTTAGTTATTTCACTAGTTGGAAGTAGAGTAGGAATAGGTAACATGAATCTATAGGTAAAAACCTAAATACATTAAAGGGTTTTAAAAACATTTTATTGCTATCTCTTGATTTAAAGATTTTAAATGACCAGAAAAGAGTAAAAATAGTTATTACTATGTATACTATGGCAAGGGTCAAAATATTACAAAACTGAGTCTTTATTTAACAGGGTTGACCCTTTACATGAAAGGATTTCTGCTTTTGATTAAGAACTGATTCAGGGGTTATTCAGAGACAATTATGTAGGGCCTAGAGATTTCTCATGTTTATGTCCTCCTGGGACACAGGTGCTTAAGGCAAAAATTTTGAATAAAATGATAGGAACAGAATTTTAAAGTGGTACCTTAGAATCATAATAAAAATAGTTTTATTAAGAACAAATTAGAAAATATACAAATTTCTTCACATCAATGCAGACTTAAAACTTCATCAATAAAATTAGATGTTTAAACAAATGAAAGAAAAATTTACTCTCCAGTAAGAGGAAGAAATGTATAAAAGAATATTTCATGTTTATAATATATTCTGTAATGTAGTGCGCCTTAGAAATTTTATACAAATTTTGAAAAGTAGAAAAATAATCTTAACAGTATATTTGTAATATACTTATTGTGTTATAACACAATATAATTTTAGATATTAAAATATAAATTTGAAGATATAAAAATGAATCACCAGTTTATCAAAGAGGCATTATAATATAGAGTTTATATATTTGTTTATTTATTTATTTATTTTATTTTTGTGGTACTTGGGATGGAACCCAGGGGCAATCTACCTCAGAGCAACACCCCCAGCCCTATTTTAATTCTTTGCTTTGAGACAGAGTCTCACTGAGTTGCAAAGGGCTTCACTAAGTAGCTGAGGCTGGCTGCGAACCATGATACTCCTGTCTCCACCTCTTGAATGCCAAGATTACAAGCATGTGCCACCATGCCCAGTTTCCAGTGTTTATTTAAGTGTGGAATCGACTATAGTGACTGGGTCTTCTGCTTTATAAGAACAAATTCTTGGTGGAGTTTACTAATAAAGAGAGTTGGTCAAATTTTAAAAGGCTAATTCATGTTGAATAAAATTAAAAGTGACACATGTAAGCTACAATGGCAAATCCTTCTAAGCAGTAGAAGTATAACTGCTGTAGCACAGTTTCTTTAGGCATGCTACATGAGGAGTTGATTATCAGAAGAATGCTGGTTAAGCATGGAATCAGAACTTCTATATGACAGGTAGGGATGGGGTAGAAAGGTGGTTCTGTTATTTAAATATGTGATGCCCACAAGCTAAAATAGCTAAATACATCCATTTTCCTCAAAAGATTTACTTCCTCCTTTCATAAGAAGGGTTGAGTTATTGGTTTAGACCAACTTCTTTCCTCTGAAACAATAGATGCTTTCTGTCAGAACTCCTTTTTTCTTTCTTTTGTTTACATTTCAGACAAAATTCCTTCCAGTCAACACATATTTTCTTCAGAAAAAAATATTTTGTTTGTTTGCGGTGCTGGGAATGGAACCCAGGGCCATTTTACCTCTGAGCCATATTCTCAGTCTAATTCTTAATTCTTTATTTTGAAACAAGGTTTCACCAAGTTGCAGAGAGTTCCACTAAGTAGCTGAGGCTGGCTGTGAACCTGTGATCCTCCTGTTTCAGCCTCCCAAGTGCTGGGATTTACCAGCATGCACCACAACACTGGGCTTCAAAATTTTAAATCTGTTTACTGACAAGTTATTCTTGCTTGAAAATGATTTCATTTTTATATAAATGTTTGCATATTTCTGACCATACACATCATATACTGAGTTTAGAGTTTAACTGCCAAGTGAACTCCTATTTCTCTTATTTCCTACTTCTTGGTGGAAATTTTTCTTGTCCTTTCTTTGCCCTGACTAAAGCATTGAAAATATAAGCCTAGATTTTCAGAACCATACCCCATGCTTCCTTCTCATTATTATGAACTGTATTTTAACTACTATCATTTTTATAAAAATGAGCAGTAAAAAGATCATATTTCAAAAAGATCTACAATATATATTTCACATAATGACATTTATTTGGAGGTGTGGAAAATCTTTATATTACTTGAGGTTTTCCTTATGTTTAAACTGCTACTTGTATATATAACAAAAGGACCCAGTGACATTTATAAGGTGCCTTGGCATGTAACCATTAAGGGGCTGACCAAACATAACTTTTGTTCCACATTTAATCAAGATTAAACAAATTATTTTAAATCAAATATTTTAAGTGAATTAAAAAATAAATTAAAGTTGATTTACCTTCATTTGCATATGTTGATAAGCATTTTAATCATTGTGAAATACATCTCTACATTGATATTTACACCCTGCATAGGTGTAAATAGCACTGTTAGAGGGAAATATTCACAATAGACACAGTCTCTTAGAATAAGAACACTATCAGTCTGGGTATATACCTAGCAATTAAATGTTATGTGCACATTCTGTTTTCTAAAATTAATTTGCTTTCTATTAGAAAAAACATTTTGTTTTATAATCAAACATATTAATGGAGCACAAGATGGTAGAGGCATACATACACACACCACTCATTTAGCACTGGTACATTTATTTATTTATTTATTGGTGGTATTGGGGTTCCTGAAAGCCCTTATACCTCTGGCCTACACTCTCAGACCTGTTTTATTTTTGGAAACAGGGCTCTTAAGCCAGCACGGCTGGCTTCAAACCTGCGCGATCTTCCTGTTTCTGCCTCCCAAGTGCAGGGATTACAAGCGTGTGCCACCATGCCAAGCGTGCATTTAATTTTAATTTAATTAAAAATTATAGTTAGAGGCCAGGTGTGGTGGCGCACGCTTGTAATCCTAGCATTTGGAAGGTGGAGACACGGGAATCATAGTTTGAGAACAGCCTCAGCTATTTAGCCAGGCCCTTCACAACCCAGTGAAACTCTGTTTCACAATAAAAAATAAAAAAATTGGGCTGGGGTGTAGCTTGGAGGTACAATGCCCTTGGCTTCCATCCCCAGTACTGCTTATACATTTTTTTAAGGAAATATGAAGAGATGTCTTTATCTAGCTTCCTAAAGTGGTTATTTTGAACTGGTGAAAGTTCATAATAGCTATGTTAAGTTCTGACCTTTATTAGGAGTGTTTTAGGAACACATTTTACAAGTATTCAAAACATACTTTTGATTATTATAGTCAATACTTATTGAGTACCTACTATATGACAGCCATTGTTCTAAGCACTGGGGAGTCTTGAGAAGTGAGTGAGATAAATTTACAAAATCTTTCAAGTTGAATGAGGCAAAAGAGAGCAAGGTAAAGGAAGAGGAAAGAGAGAGGGAAGTTTTCTACTTTAGATAGAATTGTGAATGAAACCTTGGTAATTGAGATAGGACATAACCAAAGTAAGAGGGGTGTTCTTCATTCTCCTGGACATTGGAAGCAACAGACTTCAGAGACAACTGTAAAAACACAGGTAGTCACCTACATTTGAGATTTTTTTTTTTTTTTTTTGGTGGTACTGCTGGTTCCTAGAAACCCTTCTACCTCCGGGCTACACTCCAGAAACAGGGTCTCTTAAGCCAGAGAGTCTGGCTTCGAACTTGTGTGATCCTCCTGTCTCCGCCTCCCAAGTGTGGGGATTACAAGCGTGCACCACCATGCCCTGCCAACATTTGAGATTTTTAACAGAAAGATTTACCAACAACTCTGACCATGACCGCCCTACTCCACTTAACTTTGTTGAGAGTCTCAGCCTGCTATGGAATCTAAGAGTCAGTGAGTTGCAAAGTCTTGAAGACTATTTTAGTTCTAAAATTCAAAAATTATAGGGTCTCAGCTAACTGTACTCTCACTTCAGGAAGATGGCACATAACTTGCCTCAGCACTGTGCAAATTTTTTGTGATTTTTGTGGTGTTTTGTCTTTGATGAACAATATTGCTATGATTCCAAGGTAACACCTGTGTGCAGCAAGCACAGATTATCCACCAGGTGGACCCGGCAGGAAGGCCTTTGCTCAGAATGACCTCCTACTCCAAGTAGTTGCTAGAAAGGATAATGTGTGAAAGGTTCTTCTCTCTTCAAAAATATTCACATTACTTGTTTGTACCCAAATTCTTGGGTTTGATTCCTGGTAAATTAATCACAATAGAGGTTAACAAAGCTTCTGGGAATTAAATTTAAAAGCAGAAAAAAATTAAGAAGGAATCTATATGACAGAGGCAATGCATTTTCATTGAATCTCCAAAGGCAAAGACTTTGAAAGGCTTTGATGGTGATGGTGGTAGCAGCAGCAGCAGCAGCAGCAGCAGCAGCAGCAGCAGCAGCAGCACGGGACTAAGCATATTTTGAGTTTGGAAAATTTAGCTAAAGCAAACTTAATTTCTTGATTGAAAATTCAGGCTGGTGATGGTTGAAGAGGGAAGGAGGACACTGAATAAATCCCCACTTCAAACTTAAACCAAAACAAATGCATTGACGATTCATCCATTTTCAGAGAATTTTGCAGTGAAGATTATCGGATGTTGGTTCTGATATCATTAAGTAGGGACCTTGGTTCCAAATTTTCTCAGCATTCCTATTCTTTAATTCTTCTTGGAAACATAGATGATTTGTGAGGCAATAATCAGGCAGTTTGGGAAGCTGGATAAATCTTGTCATGGATGAAAAACCTTTTTATAATGTTTAAGAAATTCTTATTTAAACATTAAGAAAACATTAATGGAATAAAGGACTTAATTGGCCACAAAGACAAAAAAGAAAAAGATTCTGCAGAGACCTCAGAAACTAAAACATATGAATGAAGAGAAGAGAAAGAGATGGTTGTTTAATGTGAATAAGATCTCTCTCTCTCTCTCTCTCTCTCTCTCTCTCTCTCTCTCTCTCTCTCTCTCTTTCTCACACACACACACAATTTTATATTCCAGTGAAAACTGACATAATATTCAATTAATTTTCAACAAAATAATTTCAACGGACAACTCTTCAGTAGGTATTTACATTCTGAAAAGTTCTTCTCCCATCACCCTTCATAGGCCACAAAACCCCTGGGATTAGGGTAGGTTCACCTACTCTCCTTAGGTAATCCCTTTCTTCTGGAATCGAGTATTTTTACCAATGTGTCTGTCTGACATCTTGGAAAATCATAGTTCATGACATTGAAGAACTACTTGTAACAGCTATAGGTTTTATCATTAGAGATTGGTTCTAAAGAAACACTTCATATGTGATCAATTAAATGCAAAGCAAAGGGAAAGTTATAAATGATTTAAAGTTCTCAGATATTAGCATCATATGTAAAATAAGGTAAAAGGGAAATATACCTATAATTTTTTCACTGTATCTTCTAGTGACTAATGGAGTTAAAAGTCAGAACTAATAGATTAAGATGTATAAAGTATGACTGTAAGAAATTTTTCATCAAGTAGAAAGAAATGATATAATATTAAGGAATTTATTTGTATTTGTGTGTATGTGGACATGTCTGTACACATGAATTTTGTTATTTATAGTATGAGAAAAATATTTGCCAACGGGGTAGCAAGAGAAGAGACTATAAAAAGATATGTATAGGCTGGGCATGGTGGCACATGCTTGTAATCCCAGCATTTGGGAGGGTGATAAAGGAGGATCACAGTTACTGGCAGCCTCAGTTACTACTTAGTGAGGCAGGCAGTCCACAACTCATTGAGACCCTTTTCAAAATAAAGTATATAAAAAAAATAGGGATGGAGGTGTAGCTGGGAAGTAGAATGCTCCTGGATTCCACCCCCAATACCAAATTTAAAAAAAAAAAAAGATATACAAAGAGCTACATTGTAAAGAGATTAAATTCAATTGAAAGACTTGAAAAACTTGTGGGTATGGGTGGGACACTCATATCCACAGTGGGCTAGGAAAGAGCTACAGAATTTTTATTTTTCAGACACTTCTAATAGAAAAGAGGAAGGATACCTAAAAAGATCCATATTGATAGTTTGTGAGTTAAAAGTTTGTAATAAATTATTGATTTTACATGGTTCCTTGTATGCATGTATGTATATACATAAAACTATTTGTTCCCTGGGTTTCTCATCTTTTTAAACGTGTTTTGTAGAATTAAAGTAATAAAAAATAGTCTGACAATTTAAAACTGATTATGTATGGGACTTGAAATTTCTTAATTTTCTGTTATACCAAAGCCTAATTTTCACTCTTGCAGTCTTAACACATTCCTTAAAAAAAAAAAAAAAACTGGCAGAGATAGTTTTCACAAAAAAATGTAGTTTTAGTCACATTATTTCTTTGCTTAATGCCACTCATTGAACTTCATATTTTTGAAGAGAACTAAAGTCTCAGGACCGCCACGGAGCCTTTCCTTTCCTCCAGCATAAGCATTCTGTGCTTTCTCTCTTGAATGTCATGATGCAAATCTACAGATACAATTTGTATTTTTTCTGAACCCAGAACCCCTCTTGCATTCCTTGACACCCTTTCTTTTTTTTCTTTTCCATCTCCACCTTTGTTCCCAGGTAACCTTAAATTGCTCGGGCCTCTACCTAGCATACACACAGTTGAGAGAATCATTATCATGAATCATAAGTCTCAGGCCAGTTATTTTTTCCAGGAAGCCCTAGCTGAGCTGCACTTCTATTATTTTCTTTGACTCCTGCTTTCTTGGCATTGAGTACAGTCTATTTTAATAACACATTTACTTATCTGTTACCTGCTAACCAGAAGAATATAATCCTTGAGAACACTCTCTGCCTTATTGTCTTTTTATAATAAGACCTTAAATATGTCTGGCACATAACAGGTGGCTAAATGCTTATTGAGTACAAATTTATTTTATGTAAATTCTAAAGCATTAGTTTTGAAATACAACCAAGAAAACAGAGATATATTTTTAGTTTTTACTTTTAATAATATATATGCTCTTATACTATAATATATATTTATATGCAAATATATATTCATATATATTAACATATAGTTTATAGCCTCTTCTCATGTGTAGATATAGCTAGAAACTCATGGTGAACTTCATTTGAAATCACCACAATAGAATGCTTTCGTGAACCAAAACATCTGTCCTCTTTAATCATTTTGGAAACTTATTTAATAAATTATCTAACTAGGTTTTAAATTACATATACTATTTATGGCAAAGATTAATATTTTTACTATTCAGGATATTGAGGTATAAAGACTCAGAATAATCTAAGTATTGTTTATAATTATGCTATCATCATCACAATAATACACATATTCAAAACCCAACATAAATTTTGAAATAGAGCCTGGTGTGGTGGCTCATGCTTGTAATCCCAGTGCTTGGTAGGCTGAGAAAGGAAGATTGCATAGGTTCAAAGCCAGTCTCAGCTACTTAGTGAAGCTCTCAGCAAGCTAGTGAGACCCTGTTTCTAATATAAAAATAGGTCTGGGAGTATAGCCTGGAGGTAGAAAAGCTCCTGGTTTCCAATATATATTTAAAATAGTTTAAACTCACTCTAGAATTAACAACTTAATAATGAATATTATAATGTATCTCTATCAAAGAAGAAAATATTCTCCCTTTGGTAAATAACAAAATTGTAATCTCAGCTACTGAGGTGGCTGAGACAGGACAGAAACTTCAAGGCCAGTTGAGGCAGATTAGGAAGATATTGTCTCCAAATAAAAAAATAAAGACCTGGAGATTTAGTTCAGTGATAGATTATTTTCCTAGTATGTGTGAGGCCCTGGGTTAAATCCCTAGTACCTTAGAGCAAATAAGTAAAAATAAGTAAAATGGAAATTTAAATAAGGAATGGTTTTTGCTAAATTGAGAGATTTAGAAAAATGCAACCTATAACCCAGTATTTGAATTAAAAATTTAAATTTATTTGAGAATAAAGAGTTTCAGTTAGATATAAATTAGTTCAGCCTAACTTTAGAAAGAATAAATTTCCTTTTTATTTTCTTTTAATTATTGTTAGTGGATTGATTTGCTTCTTTTAAACTGTTTCAATTATATTTACTTAATCTATCAATTGTCTTAATGTAGGTAAGTTCTTTTTATTTGGGATACATTTTTGAATTATTAAAGTTTAGTATTCTTATTATGAAAAATTTCTAAACAGACTAAAATATAGAAAAAATACAATGAACCCTCACATACCTATCACACAGTCTTTCACACAATTCATTTCGTAAATGTCATCAAGATCGTCAGGTTGTCTTGAATATCTCATTGCTTCCTATCATGTTTATCATTCATAATATAATTAACAATTTCCTTTGTATTTGGTTGATGTCTCTTAAGATTTTTTAACTCTGTAAATGCTTCCTCTGTCTCGTATCCCTTACAATTATTTTTTGAAGAACTGAAGTTGATTATTTTCTGTTGCAATTTCACAATCTGTATTTGGTATATTGTACCACTATGATATTTTTAACATGATTCTCTCTCTCTCTCTCTCTCCTTTAAATTAATATATAGATTTTATTGCCAAGTGTACTTTTGCAGATACTTTTTGTGTATACCTATCAAGAGGTATGTAGTCTCTTCTTAACTCTCTTTGTGATATTAGAAGGCATTGATAGTCATGCTCCTGATCCATTAACTCATTAGGAAACATGGTAATATAATACCATCTTTACTAGTTATTTACTATTATATATTATAGATAAATTTGGTAGCCAGAGTTACAAATCATACTAAATTAAATGCTTAATGTTTTCTATTAATTATCATTTTTCAAACCAGTGACATAGTTTGAGGGCATTCTTCAAGTTTTACCTGTATGTGTATTGTTTTATTTTTTTATTTTTTTATTTTTTATTTTTGGTGGTACTGGGGTTCCTGGAAGCCCTTCTATCTCCGGACTACACTCCCAGACCTATTTTTACATTTTTATTTGGAAACAGGGTCTCCTAAGCAAGCGCACACGCGGCTGGCTTCGAACCTGCGCGATCCTCCTGTCTCTGCCTCCCAAGCGCGGGGATTACAAGCGTGCGCCACCACGCCCGGCTTGTGTATTGTTTTAAAGCATAACTTTGAATTGATAAATTTTCATATTGTATAATGAAAAACTTACTTTACCTGAGAGAAGTCTGTCCTTTTCTCCTGGCTACCTTGAGTTGATATCTAAGTCTCTGGGGCAGCCTGTCAGATTAGAATACCTTTGTGTGGGGTTTTGGCCATCAGACAGTCTAGCAATGTGATTCATGATGGGTCTTTTAAACACACCAAGGTACAAAAGGAACTGGAGACCAAAAGTTTTAGCACAAACTCCAGAAAAAACTGGAGCCTAAAGTTCAACTACATGGATAATAGGTAAATTATTAATCCTTAGTCAAAACTTTAAATATAAGCAAAAATATGCCCAAACAGTCTGTCTCATGTTTGGCTAATAGTATATTTTTCAAGTTGATTTCTAAATTTTTGATTGGACAGCTTTATTTAAATTTGACAAGCCAGGCGTGGTGGCACACACTTGTAAATCCCAGCGTTTGGGAGGCTGAGACAGGAGGATTGCACAGGTTCGAAGCCAGCCTCAGCAGCTTAGTGAGGCTCTCAGCAACTTAGTGAGACCCTGCTTCCAAATAAAATATAAAATAGGTCTGGAGGTGTAGCATGGAGGTAGAAAGCCCTTGGGCTTCATCCCCAGTACAACAACAACAACAAAAAATAAATAAAATAAAAATAAATAAATTTGACAAGATATTTTATACTCATCTAGTACATTTATTTCTACAGCCTTTAGACAAGCAATTTATGTAAGAATATTTGTGTAGCTCTTAGTGGACAATGGGCTTTAACAACTGTGGTAAGCAGAACTGTAAGATGTCTCTCAAGATTCCTATTATCCTCCCCCCTTTCCCCCCCAGTGTACATGCACACATTAGCCACAGGACTATGAGTATGATGAATTTTACTTCCTCGATTAGGTTTTATTACATGGTACAGTTGACCTTAAGAAGGTGAAGTGAGCTCTGTGGTCTAATCTGATCATACAAGCTTTTTTTTTTAAGAAAGTTTTAGAGTTGTCTTTTATTTTTTTTCTTTTAACAATTTTTTTATTGAAGATAAATAGTATACATTTAAACTATATTTAGTGCCCTCGACCCCCACCCCCATTTTCCCTTTCCCCCTCCCACCAATGGTTGTTCAGGTTAACCATGTCATATTCATAATTTTACACGTGTTCAGATGTAGATCCTCATTAATAAAGATCCGCCTTCCTCCTCTCCTATCTTTCCATTCAAACTTTGCTGATATTTCCCCCCCATTATCTGGAGTCCCACTGGTATCCTCTGTGTTTCCTAATTTGGGCATATTAGAGGAAACATATGTACCTTCTTCTTCTGTGCTTGGCTGATCTCACTTAACATAATGTTCTCCAGGGCTTTCCATCTTCTTGCAAATGATATAATTTTGTTCTTCTTTATGGCTGAATAGAATTCCATTGTGTGTATTTCCCAAAGTTTTGCTATCCATTCATCTGTTGATGGAGATCTGGGTTGGTTCCATATTTTGGCTATTACAAATTGTGCTGCTATGAACATAGGTATGCATATGTTGCTGTATTTCTCTGAATTCAACCCCTTTGGAAGGATACCCAGGAGTGGTATAGCTGGATCATATGGTGGATCTATTCCCACTTTTCTTAGGAATCTCCACACAGAACTCCATAATGGCTGAACTAGTTTGCATTCCCACCAACAGTGTAAAAGAGTTCCTTTTTCCCCACATCCTCGCCAGCATTTGTTGTTGTTTGATTTCTTTATGCTTGCCACTCTGACTGGGGTGAGATGGAATCTCAGTGTAGTTTTGATTTGCATCTCCCTGATGGCCAGTAATGAAGAACATGTTTTCAAGTACCTATTGACCCTTTGTATCTCTTCTTTTGTGAAGTGTCTATTTAGTTCATTTGCCCATTTCTTGATTGGGTTGTTTGTTTTGCTAGTGTAGAGTCTTTTGAGCTCTTTGTATATTCTGGATATTAGCCCCCTATCAGAATGGTGGCTTGATGGTGTATGTCCATACAGCACCTAAGGAGATGCAGCCTCCCTCGGCCTGAGTGGCCTACAGCCTAAGGCAAAATTTTAAGTGATTCAGCAGAAAATGGGCTGAGATGGCGCCTGGAGGAAGCTACGAAGGCGTGGTTTCCCCATTCATTATGGGTGGGGAGACTGAGCGGGTTTTTCCCTTTCTACCTTTAAAGGAGCTTTCTGCACACATGAATGGCTCATGTACTGGCCTGGGATTGGCTGTATACTACGTGCTAGTGATCTTTATCCCCGATAGGCTAGGCTATTTCCCATGGGAATTCCCCTCGTGGTTTGGTGCTATATATATATTATTGCTTGGAGAGAAATAAATGAGATCTTGCTTGACGTATCTCCCGGCTCTGTGTGATGATCGGGCCGTCAGTATTCATCATCTTGTCAAGCCCCGCCACTGTTGGGCTGGATTCCCAACAGTAGCTGGTAAAGATCCTTTCCCATTCTGTAGGCTTCCTCTTTAGGTTATTGATAGTTTCCTTTGATGAGAAGAAACTTTTTAGTTTGATGCTATCCCACTTGTTTATTCTTGCTTTAATTTCCTGAGCTTTGGAGGTTTTGTTGAGAAAGTTACTGCCTGTGCGAATATGTTGTAGTGTTGAACCTATGCTCTCCTCTACTAACTTCACAGTCTCACAGGTCTAATGTCTAAGTCTTTGATCCATCTTGAGTTGATTCCTGTGTTTGGTGAGATATAGGGGTTTAGATTCATCTTTTTACAAATAGCCATTTCTCCCAGCACCACTTGTTGAAAAGGCTGTCTTTTCTCCAGCATATGTGTTTGGACCCTTTGTTAAAGATTAATTGACTAAAGATGTGTGGGTTTGTTTCTGTATCTTCTATTCTAATCCACTGGTCAGTATATCTGTTATTGTGCCAGTACCATGCTGTTTTTACTACTATTGCTCTATAGTATAGTTTGAAGTCTGGGATTGTAATGCCTCCTGCATGTTTCTTATTGTTGAGAATTGCTTTGGCTATTCTAGGTCTTTTCATTCTCCATATAAAGTTCATGATTGATTTTTTTATGTCTCTGAAGAATGTAGCTGGTGTTTTAATGGGAATTGCATTGAACTTATAGATCAGTTTTGGCAGAATGGCCATTTTGATGATATTTATTCTGCCTATCCATGAGCATGGGAGATCTTTCCATCTTCCAAGGTCTTCTTCAATTTCTTTCTTTAATGTTTTATAGTTTTTGTTGTAGAGGTCTTTTACATCTTGTGTTAGGTTTATTCCTAGGTATTTTATTGGTTTTGAGGTTATAGTGAATGGAATTATTTTCTTTGTTTCTTTCATTGTGGATTCGTTGTTGGCATAAAGAAAAGCCACTGATTTCTTTAGGTTGGTTTTGTAACCTGCAACTTTGCTGAATTTGTCAATCAGCTCCAGAAGTCTTTTAGTTGAGTTCTTTGGGTCTTCCAGATAAAGGATCATGTCATCTGCAAATAAGGATAATTTTAATTCCTCTCTTCCTATGTGAATTCCTTTGATTTCCTTCTCTTGTTTTATTACTGCAGCAAGAGTTTCAAGGACTATATTGAAAAGGAGTGGTGATAGTGAGCATCCTTGTCTTGTTCCTTACTTTAGTGGAAATTCTTGCAGTTTTTCCCCATTCAATATAATGTTGGCTTTGGGTTTACAGTATATTGCCTTAATGATGTTGAAGTACTTTCCTTCTATCCCAATTTTTTGCAGTGTTTTTAACATAAATGGGTGTTGGATTTTGTCAAATGCTTTTTCAGCATCTATTGCTATAATGATGTGGTTTTTGTTCTTGGTTCTATTTATGTGGTGAATAACATGTATTGATTTGCGTATGTTGAACCAGCCTTGTTTTTCTGGGATGAAACCGACTTGGTCATGATGTATTATATTATTCTCTTGATATAGTTTTGAGTGCGTAAAGCTAGTATTTTGTTTAGAATTTTTGCATCTATGTTCATTAAGGATATTGGTATGTAGTTTTCCTTTCTTGAGGTGTCTTTATTTGGTTTGGGGATTAATGTGATACTGGCCTCATAGAAGGAATTTGGGAGAGTTCCATCTCTTTCAATTTCCCGGAACAAGTTATGAAGTATTGGTATTAGTTGTTCACTGAAGGTTTTGTAGAATTCAGCTGAAAACCCATCTGAGTCTGGGCTTTTCTTTGGTGGAAGAATTTTTATTGTTGTTTCTATTTCTTTGGTTGTTATTGATTGGTTTAGGCTTGCTATATCCTCTTGGCTGAGTGTGGGAAGGTTAGCTTTGCTTAGAAATCTATCAATTTCTTTCAGGTTTTCAAGTCTATTGGAGTATAAATTTTTAAAGTAGTTTCTGATAATCTTTTGAATTTCTTCACTATCTGTGGTGATATCTCCTTTTTTCATTTCTAATTTTGATAATTTGAGTTGATTCTCTTTTTCTTTTGGTTAGGTTGGCCAGGGGTTTATCAATTCTATTAATCTTTTCAAAGAACCAACTTTTTGTTTTATTGATTCTTTGAATTGTTTTTTTGTTCTCTATTTCATTATTTCTGCTCTAATTTTAATGATTTCTTACCTTCTGCTGGCTTTGAGAATAGATTGTTGCAGAATTTCTAGGTCCTTGAGTTGTGTCATTAGGTTCTTTATTGGTGGTTCTCTGTCCTTCTTATGTGGGCACTCAATGCAATAAACTTTCCTCTTAATACTGCCTTCATGGTATCCCATAGATTTTGGTAGGTTGTGTCTCTGTTTTCGTTTGTTTCCATAAATTTATTTATTTCTTCCCTAATTTCTGCTCTAACCCATTCATCATTCAATAGTGTATCATTCATTTTCCATGAATTTGAATACTTTCTTTCGAGTTTCCTGTTGTTGATTTCTACTTTTATTCCATTGTGGTCTGAAAAGATGCAAGGAATTATATTACATCTTTTGAATTGCTGGTATTTTCTTTGTGTCCCAGGATGTGGTCTCTTTTGGAGAAGGTTCCATGGGCTTCTGAGAAGAATGTGTATTCTGTTATTCCTGGTTGAAATAATCTGAAAATGTCTATTAGGTCCATTTGGTTTATGGTTTCCTTTAGTTCTAAAGCATCTTTACTCATCATTTGCCTTGAAGATCGATCCAGTGGTGTGAGAGGCATATTAAAGTCTCCCAGAATTATTGTATTTGGGTCTACTTGGGATCTTATGTCCAGAAGGGTTTGTTTTACAAATGTGGTTGCACCCACATTTGGGGCATAAATATTTACTATCATTATATCTTCTTGGTGTATTGTTCCTTTTAGAAAAAGGAAGTGCCCTGATTTGTCTCTTTTGATGTGTTTTAGTTTAAAGTCTGTTTTGTTGGATATCAGGGTTGCTACCCCTGCTTTTTTTGGTCACAGTTGGGATGGTATATCTTTTTCCATCCTTTCACTTTCAGTCTGTGAATGTCTTTGGCTGTAAGGTGAGTTTCTTGCAGACAGCATATATTGGATTATGTTTCCTAATCCACATTGCCAGTCTATGTCTTTTGATTGGTGAGTTAAGTCCTTTGACATTAATTTATATTATTAAAATATGATTTTTGTTTTCTCCCATTTTGTGTTCTGTCTACTCTTGGGTGGTTTGATCTTTCTTCTTTACTTAAATGGCCCACATATTAACTTCCTCTCTTCTCTGATTCTGAAGTCTGCTTCTTTTTTCTCCCTTATGGCTTATTTCTTTAAGAATTTTCTCTAGTGTTGGCTTTGAATTCATGAATTTTTTGAGATTCTGTTTATCCTAAAAGACTTTGGTTTCACCATTGATCTTGAATAGTAGTTTTGCTGGATAGATTAATTTGGGCTGGAAGTTATTTTCTTCCAGGGTCTGAATCATATCGTACCAGTCTCTCCTAGCATTCCTGACCTGGGTTGTATAGTCTGGGGTGATTCTTATTGTTTTGCCTCTATATGTCACCCGTCCTTTTGTTCTCACTGCTTTTAAGATTCCTTTCTTGGCCTCTATGTTGGTCATTTTGGTTATTATGTGGTGTGGAGTGGTCTTTCTTTGGTCCTGTCTCAGTGGAGTTCTGTATGCCTCTTGGACATGCGGGTCCAAGTCTCTTTCTATATTTGGAAAATTCTCTGAGATTATTTCCTTGAAGAGATTACAGATGCCCTTGGTCTGTACCTCTATCCCTTCTTCAATGACTATTATCCGTAAGTTAGGATGCTTCATATTATCCCATATCTGCTGGGTGTTTAGGTTTTGTTGCTGTAAAGATTTCTGTATATCGCTGACTGTGTTTTCAGTTTGGGATATACTGTCTTCTAATATTGATATTCTGTTTTCCATTTCATCTAATCTTCCAGAATTTCTTTCTATTGCTGTCTTCATTTCACTTATTGCCTCTTTCATTTCATTCCAGACCTCTTTCTGATTCTTTTTTAGTGTTTCTAACTCACCTTTTACCTCCTCTAGACTTGTTTTAAATCCTTTCATCATATTGTACATCAAGATTCTGAACTCCCCTTCTTGCATTTCTAGTAGGTCAGTATTCATGATTTCTGCTGTCTCTTCATAATTCCTGGTTCTCATATTTATAGCATTCTTTGTCCTGTTTTTCTAATTTCTACCCATCGTTTTTGAGTATTATGCTTAGTCCAATCTTAATATTAGGAGTTTAGGGGTATCAGCAAGTCAGCAGAACTTTTCCAGTGTTGAGGGTGGGTGATGTGGGAGGAGCTGGGGTGATGGGTAAAGGAGTCAGATTAGGTAGAGGATATGTTTAGGTTGAGAAAGACTTTAAGTTTGATAAGGTAATATCTTGCTGAGAATGAGAAGAGAGTTAACTAGTAGGACTCTTGTCGTTAGTAGAGTAAGTATGGAGATATGAAATACTTTGAGTATTAAAAAAGTAGGTATATTATGGGGAAAAGTTTTGGGGGAGAAGAGTATATAGGTTAGTGTGGGGAAGTTTGTGAGAGGGGTGATGAAAGGAGCAGACAAACATTAAAAAAAAATCCACATAAGGTACCAAGACTATTATGTAATCCAAGAAAAAGAAAGGAAAAACCAATCAAAGGATGAGAACAAAAAAAGGAAGGAAAGAGGAAGAAAGAGGAAAAAAGAACAAGAATAAAATAAAAGGAACTAGCAGCTGTGTGAAATCAGAAAATAAGGCAAACTATCAAATATATATATATATATATATATATACATACATACACAAGTTAAAGTAAAAGAAGGATGGGGAAAGAAAAAATATATAAATCAGCAATAACCATACCAAAACAAAAGCACTGTAAAAGCAAAACAAAACATCCACAATAAAAGTAAAAAAACAAAACAACAACAAAAAAAAACAGTCCTACTTATTTATGAATATGGGGTCAGGTCCATATAATATTTGCGTATCTGATTGCTTTGGTAGTTTTCAGAATTGGATCCAATGTCTCTTAGTTTTCTTTGTACTCTATTTTTATCTTCTTAGGTCACTCTGGGTGTTTGGACACCTTTCTTTCCTTTAACTGCTTTGGGTTTATGTGTCAGGATGTCTGGTATCACTGTTATTAGATTCTGTACAATTCCCAGGTTCTGCATAATTCCAACCTGTAGTCAGCACCTCTGCACTCACCACCCTAGACTCTGGCCTGTGCTTCCCTAAAGCAGGAGTGGAGGATGTCCAAAGTAGACTTGGAACCTCCCCCTGAGGTCCTGTGCAGATAGTGTGTCTCAATGGATTTTCTTGTGTCTCTGGAAATTCTAACTGGGCTAGCCGGTGTAGTCCCAAGATGTACCCTGGGCAAAGGGATGCTGATTCCTAGATGCCCACACTTACTGCCAGAGCTCTGCCTATTCTGAGAGTGCAGGCTGGGTGTGCTGCTATTACTGGGCCCAGATGTGAGTGGGTGCGGCTGCCTAGTGCCTGCTGCTATGCTCCTCCAAGGTACATTGAGCTGTGCTCTAGACTAGAACTGAGTATCAGGCTACCGGGTGGGCGGGAACTCCCAGCGGTGGGCCAGGGGCACGGGATAGGTGCACAAGGGTCCGGGGGTGCAGGCACTGCGCGGTGTCCAGCAATGCTCTCTGCCTCCCGTGGGGTGTAGAAGCTGGGGGCCCGAGGAGATTTCACGGGTGCACAGAGCTTTTGCTGCCTGGAAAGCAGGCCTCCAGCAAGGTGGGTGTCTGGGCTCCAGTGAGGGGGCGGGGGCTAGGCACACAAGGTCAGATCCGATTTTAGGGGTGGCACTGACTACTAGCAGGGTTCCGGGGTGCAGACACGGTGCGCGAGGACAGTGCTGGGTTCTGAGGCATGGGACAGATGCCCCGGGCCAGTGCTGGGCCTGGGGCGCATGCTAGGACCTGCACTTTCCCTGGACGCACTCGGGTACCTGGCTTCCTTGGTCCAGGCATCCATGGGAGTCCCTGTGCTGTTGTGATCCAGTCGCTGGTGAGCACACAGAATTCTGATGTGGGTGCTGCTCGATGCTTAAGATGAGGCCCTATGTCTATTTTCAGTCTCGGATTATCTTGCCGCGTTGATTTCAGTCAGGGCTCGGGAGTGCAGTTTGGGCAGGCAGGCAGCCCGCGCAGGCAGCCCGCCAGCGGACGTCCAGATTGTATCTGCAGCAGGTCTGGTGTCCGATCTTTGATCTTCTTCTTTGAGTTCAGGGTTTCCGCCGAGGTACCTGGATCTGTTTTGGTTCCTGGAATGTATTTATTTTGTTGATTAAGACACTGCTTTCTAAGTAGTTGAACTTTATTTGTTTCAGCTACTGAGAAGTGCTATGTCCCTCAGTCACCATTATGAATCCCCCTCCTGATCATACAAGCTTTTAAAGGCAGAGTTTTCTTCATCTGGTTGCAGAAAATGACTCATGAAAAAGAATTTCAAAATTATGAAAGTGATTCTCTGTTGCTAAGATTGATGGGGCCACATGCAAGGGTCAGGGAGCATCCTTTGGACTGAAAGCAGCCTGCAGCCAATAGCTAGGAGGAGAGCAGGACATGGTCCTACAACTGTAAGGAGCCAAATTATGTCAATGACCATGGGAGTTTAGCACCATCTTTCCATTGCTGGGCTTGCAGATAAGACAGCAGTTGAACAACTTTGTTACAACCTTATAAGACTTGAGCAGAGAACCCAGGGAAAATATACTGTATTTTTGGCCCATTGAGATTTTGAGATGTTTGTGATAGTTTAGGTTGTGGTATTTGTTGCAATTCATCACACAGTAAAAGGAAACTAAGACACTGGATATATGGTTATAAGAAAAATTTTCATTTTCCTTTGGTCTATTGAGGATATAAAATAAAAGTTTGGATTTAAAATTTACTTGAAACATTTATTCTTTGTGCAGTTATGTCATCAACTTAATTCATATATTGTTTTCTGTATTTTGCTTTATGTTTTAGAGAACTAACTTTTCTAAGTTTTATAATAAGCAAATATTTATGTGGTTCTAAAGTCATATCTATAAAACAAGACACATTTAAAGATATTGAGGTGTGGCCCCGAACATACTCTGCATGATATTCTTCTTCTTTCTCCATAAGTAAATATTTTTATAAGTAAAATTTTAAAATACATAGTTTATTTCTTCCACTTTTAAATATAAGTAAATATGCCCATACTTATATTCATACTGTATATATGCATATACACACATAAAATCATATACATTTAAATATATATTCAAGTGTGCTTCCCTTTTCCTCTCTTCCTTGATAAGCTATTGGAAAATTATATATATATATATATATATATATATATATATACACACATATATATATATGTGTGTGTGTGTGTATGCACATATGTATACACACACACACACACACACACACACACACACATATATATATATATATATATATATATATATATATACACACATATATATGTACAGCTATTTTCACTTAGCAATATATTTTAGGGCCCATTCACAGCATTATATAAAGATTTTCTTCATTCCACTTATAGTGTAACATATTTTATGGTGTGAATGATTCATATTTTATATTAGTAGCTCCCTTTGGGCTTCATTTACTTTTTTTTTAATCTAATTTTGTACATAGTAGTAAATGAATATCCTTATCAAAATATGAGTATAAGTAGTGGGATTTCTGTTAAAGCTCAGATATATATATATATAATTTTTCTGATTGTTGCCAAATTCTCTCAATTATGTTTTCTTTTGTTGTGTCTTTGGCATACTATGACAGATATTTATAGGATACAATAAATATGAAAGTACAATCTAAACTTCTTTTTACCTGAACATGATATTTTTTAGGGAGGAGAATTAAGAGAACTCATTTCTAAAATCATAGAATAAAGACAATAAATATTGAATTATAATTTAAAATTGGTTCTAAGTAATAAATTACTGAAACTGCTAAATTATATATATACCTATAGCAAAAAAATACCTGTCTAGGAAGGATACAAACAGATGAGTTACTATACCATAAATATTATAGTTCCATAGAATTCCAGAAACCATTCTTTGAATGCATTACTAAGGTATTAATGTTTGCTTTTTATTTCCATCCTGCATTCAATTTTATATAACTTTTTCTATATTCAGGTATTTGCTGGTCATGTTTTTTCTAATATAACACTCAGAAAGAATTTAATATGTATAAATAAAATCAATTGGAAGCTTTCATAAAGTGGAACATTTTGAACCACTTTTTAAGTATTTCAAAGTCCTCTATTTAACAAAATTCTAGTACTGTGAAAGAAGATCTAGTATTTTTATTTGCTGTTCCAATTTCCCTTGATTTCTAAATAGGTAAGTTACCTTTTTCTAGCACATTTCAGTATCCAGGAATGACTTTAAGAATGCTTCACTTTCAACTGTGAGGTTGATTATGATCAAAAGAATAAAGAGTATCAGAAAGAAACTATTTTCAAAAGGCAGAGAGAAGAGTACACCAAAATATAAAAGAAAGTAAAAGAAAGAGCATGGGCATGGGCGTGGATGGAGTAGCCTATTGTTATTCTTCCCTTTTAGCCAAGGTTTGTTCTATTCTCTACTTACTATTCATTGGGTTTCCATCACATACAGGGTACAACCCAAGTCAACAAGAAATACTTATCTCTCTCAGCCAAACTTCTTTGGCTTATTGACTTAGCTACTTTACATTTTTTTTATCAGATGATTTTTTTTATTTTTTTAGTGGTACTGGGGTTCCTGGAAACCCTTCTACCTCTGGGCTACACTCCCAGACACACACACACACACACACACACACACGTGTGTGTGTGTGTGTGTGTGTGTGTGTGTGTGTGTGTGTGTCTGGATGTGTGTGTGTCTGGAAACAGGGTCTCTTAAGCCAGAAAGGCTGGCTTCAAACCTGTGCGAGCCTACTGTCTCTGCCTCGCAAGCGTGGGGATTACAAGCGTACACCACCACGCCCAGCATTATCAGATGATTTTTCATAACTCTGTATCTTCATCAATGTTTCTTTCGTGGAAACACTCTTTTACCTGTCTTCTTTATCCTGCTAGCTTTTTTGTAGGCTTCAATATCCAGCTCATAAGTTCTGCAAAAACAATCTCTCCATCATTGTCTAAACATATTTTTCATAGCAATGACCACAAAATATTAAACTGTGACCATCACTTTCCACATCTAAGCTGCATTTGCCTTAGTAAAGAGATTTATATTTTTGTGCTTTCAAATCCTAGCAAAGTGTATATTGACCAAAGAATGTTCAGTAAAAGTGGGTTGATTTGGATTGAGCAGTAAATGTTAAAAATTTTATATTAGCTATAAAATTGTAGCAGACAGGTTGAAAGACAGAAAATCATATATAGAAAACTAAGTAAATGACATATTGAAAAAATGAGAATAAGTTATATTTGGGTAAATTAATTTGTAATACTAAAGCCTACTTTTCTTACTAGAACATACTTAATTCATACTTCTTTAACTGCTACCTTATTTTTGTTATGTGGGTTTCAAGTTCTAGGTTAACATGGTTGACCTATGTTCAATTTCCTTTGTTTTAAAGAATTTTTCCACTGTTATTTTGCCCTACCTTTGTGTTATACTCTCTTTTATATTTTGTTATTGTATAGAAAAACCTAAATAATATTTATGGTTTCTGTGTTGCCTAACTTATGTTCATAAAAATGGTATTTGAAAATCCATCTGTTTCAACTTATTTTTATCCAATTCAAATTCAAATTTAAGTTAGAATAGGGAAACAGTCTATAAGTTCTAAGTATTGAAGTGAGTTTAACACTTCAAATTTGATTCATTGCTCTAGAAATAGGATTTCCCACTTCAAAGAGGTAGCTTTCATGCTATTTCTCTAACACCAGAGACATTCTAATAAGTCTAGAGTAAACTGATGAAAACCATACAGATTAACTTTTCTTGATTTTTATTTAAGGGTTTTCAATTATTATACTTTTATAGACTCCAAATAACTCACTCTCTTAAAAAAGCGATAGGACAAAAATATGATTACTTTTTCTTAGTATATGGTGAAGGCTTCATATTTTGTAAATCTCTTCTCTTGTCTTTGCAGCCTTTCATCTCTTTCACCTCAAACCATCTTCTTCAATGTCAGGACATACTTTATCCTAAAAATAGAACATAAAAATAAATTAGGTTGAAACCTAAGAAACTAAAATAGTATATTTAAGGATGGGTGAAATATTACATTTGTACATAATCAATAGAAATTATTGCTTAAACTCACTTCATTTTCAACTTAGGACTCATTGATGGTGTTCACTAGCCACAGAGGCCTTAAGGTATCATAGCTTACCCTGTACAAACATCAACTCAAAATGGATCAAAGACCTTAATGTAAGACCTAATGCTTTGAAACCAGTAGAAGAAAACACAGGGGAAACATTGCAAGACATTGGGCCAGGTACTGGTTTCCTGTATAGGAACGCCACTACATCAGGAAATAATAGTAAGAATTGATCATATATTTTAACAATGGGCATCATATGCCTAGTCCCTGACTGCAACAAATCACATTTTAATTAGTCTTGTTTGTATATGTGTGTTTGAAATTACCCCTGAACAAAGCAACAATTACAAATATCCTTATTACTTTGCCCTCACTCAATCATATTCTGGATGCTTTTTCTTGTCCTTCATAAGGAAGCAGAAAGAAGCAGAGGGAGCCTTGGTTTTTCCAGAAAGCTATGACCAGGTAAACTCTCTCTGGAATTCACAGTTTGTTTGCATAAACTGTAGAATTTCATACTCCGATTCAATGTTCAACTTTAAAAAAATAAGGGCTACTCAGCAGTAACTTTAACAATTGGAATTACACAGAAGACCTCTTGATTTCTCTGTGTACATTCTGTCAGGAGTGAATCCTTCCCCGGTTTCAAGTATCCCTTTTTACTTTTCACCCTGCAATGAGTTAAGAAAGGAAAAAAGAAAGACCTAGGCACGTTTTCTTTTTTCCTTTTGTGAGCACAGTGGCTATGGTACCATTCCTTCACCGGGCGATTGGAAATGAAAAATCTGGTGCATCTGCTTCTGGCAGGTGCTCAAAGTTTTAAGCTGGTGGAACTCTTGTGACTTCAAGTGTACCATAGCATCTCACACAGCGATTGAGTGCTGGTGGTTAAGAATGGTGCAGCTGTTTAGTGGAACCCCTCATTGTCTTCATCTGGAGGTTGTGTCCTAGAACTCTGCTTGCAGCCTCAGATGTTCATTTGCAGCCAATGACTGAGTGTCGTGGACATCTGCCTGTACTTTGGAGGTCACACTAATTCTTTGGGCTTCTCTCTCAATTGTGCAGGGGTCAGAGGAATCTTTTATAAATGGCTTGGTGGTACAACTGGACCAAGTTCTGTGTTATCATACATATTATTCATGGCTTTTGGATCAAAGTTTCCTCTATGTTGAAGGAGGTCTACTTCTTTCAGTGTTCTTCAGCATTTATCTGGGATTGTCTGTTCATGCTTCTCAATCTTGTCATTTCCTCTGGTGTGGAGATCACGGTGGTGCAGCTGACTCTCTGAGCTATTTCTGTATCAGATCATGCTCCATACTGCTAACTTCTGCCTTCAACTGCTCTAGCTACTCTTTTTAAAGTTTCAATTGCTTTGCTAACCTTTCCATCCTTGCTCGCTGATGTAACAATGAGGCTTGTGTACAGGCATAGTCATCTGATTGAGAACTAGAACTCCTTGATATTTATGGCTTTTCTTTTCTCCCCCAGGGCCTGGTATCACTGAAATGGGCTGAATTGGTTCTGGTGCTCTGGAATGCTCTTCTTGGTCCATTAAATTTAAGAGATTTTTAGTTACTGCTCTGCCTATGGTAATTTTAAAAACTGTGGTCGGATTTGGTATTACCTGAGGAGATGGCAATGGAGTGCTTGAAGGTCCAGTTGGCTCTGTATATGTGACATATGCAGGATTAACACTAAATGGAGGTTTGGGTTGACTAGATATTCCTAATGAGGGAGAACTGCAAAGTGTCGTGGTGGCTGTGTATAGTGAGTGCTGATTCTGTGGAGATGATTAATTACTACTGGGTGCAGGACTCCTAGGGACTGCTGTCTCAGGCCTTTGAGGAGGTTTGACTGTAATTTCTATCTTCTTCATGGAAACTTTTGCTAAGCTAGATGGTGTGTATGGGAGATAGGCTACCAAATGGCTTCCCTGATTCTGATAGCTAGGAGGTCCTTGCTGATATAAATGGGGTGGAATAGTTGAAGGACTAGGTGGCATAAACACATGGGAGCTCAGGTAGCCCAACTGGAAAGGCTGTATTTGGTGCTGTGGAGAGACGAAGGGTGATGGACACTGAGAAGGAGGTGGTGAATGGTAAGAAGACTGAGGGATCTTCTCTTGTTTTGGAGAATATTTAGAAGGCTGGTAGTTCTGTTGGTGTGGATAAACAGGTAAAGGGGTTTGGCTGTAATGAGGCCCTGGGCCCTGTGGTGAGGACTGCCATGGCATATTCTGAGGAGTCTGTCTTTATGATGATCTTTGACAAGTCTGGCTACTATCAACAGAAGCCAGAGACCCATAGAGAATGCTTGGGATTTGCAGAAGAATCTGTAAAAGTCTTAGTACAATCTGTCTAGAAGGGAGGTTTGGGAATACTGAAACACATACACCAGGAATTTGTTTCCTGTATTATTTGCATCCTCAAATATTTAATACAAGGAGATTTTACATGGCTTGGGCATTCAGAAATTAATAGAATGATGACTCAATTTTAATTTCTAAAGCCATGAAAAGTTGCTTGGAGACGTAACAATTCTGAATTTTTATTTATAACAACATGCAATGTCCATGTTTCTTTCCCTACTGTAAAATAATTGATGAATTTCTTCTTTAAAGCAATAATTTATTAAAGCTTGTACATATAAAAAAGAAATGACAGATGAGATTACATCAAATTACAAAGCTTCTTTGCAACAATAGAAACAATAAACAGAGTGGAGAGATGGTCTATAGAATGGGAAAAACTCTGCCAGCTATATGTTTGACAGACAATTAATATCTAGAATATAAAAGAACTCAAAAAAAATTAACACAAAAGAACAAGTACATCCAAAGGGCAATAATTAATGTATGAACAAATGAACTGAACAGATATTTCTCAAAACAAAAGAAAAAATGGTAAAAAATATGAAAAAATGTTCAATATCTGTAACCATCTTAAAAGTGCAAATTAAATCTACATTGAGATCTCATCTCCTTTCATTTAAATAACTATTATCAAAAAAGTAAAAATGCACAAATGCTGGTTAGGATGCTGTGGAAAGAAAATCTGTATATACTATTGGTGGGAATGTAAGTTAATAAAGCCACTATGATAAACAGTATGGAGGGTCATCACTAAAATCAGAACCACTGTATGATCTAGTTATATTCACTCTTAGGTTATTATCTGAATGAAATGAAGCTAGGGTGCAAAAGATATACCTGCATATTCATGTATATTGTGGCGCTATTTGTAATAGCCAAATTATGAAATCAGTCTAGATGCCCAAAAATGGATAAAGAAAATAAGGTATAAAAACACAATGGAGTACAATAAAGTCATAATATGAATGGAATTTGCAGCAAAACGTCATTTGTAGCAAAATAGATGGAGCTAAACATTATTGTGCTAAGTAAAATAAACCAGACACAGAAACACAAGCATCACATGTTTTCTTTCATATGTAAATTATAGAAAAATTGTTTAAAAGTATGACATAAGAATAGAAGAAGACCTTTTGGGGAAGAAGATATGGAAAAGGATAAGAGGATAATAGTGAGGGTGGATATATTAAGGCATGGTATATGCATGTACAGAAATATCACAACAAAGCCCATTAATTCACATATTTATTATCTGCTGATAATTATAATAACAATAAATAAATTTTGTTTTAATTTACCCATTAAATCATAAAAACTGTACATATTTATGGGGTACCATGTGATATTTTGTTACATGTATGTATTGATCAATGTTTAAGTCAGGGTAAACATCTATATCTTCAAACATTTATCATTTCTTTATGGTGAAAGCATCTAAAATATTTTACTCTAGAATTTTGAAATATACGGTCTATTATTGTTTTCTATAGCTATCCTACAGTATATTAACACACCAGGGTTCCTCTTTTCTATGTAACTTAGAACCAATGGGCACCTTTTCACATCTCTCCCTTCCTTTAGTCTTCACAGCATCTTACAACCACCATTCTACTCTCAACTTTTACAAGAAGGTCAACTTTTTTAGATTTCTACATATGAGTAGTATCATTTGGTACTTTCTTTCTGTGCCTAGTTTATTACATGTAAAACAATAATCTCCAATTCCATCCATGGTTTTGTAAATAATAGGACTTAGGACTTCTTTGTTTTATCTGACTCAGTAGTATTATATTGTATATATGCCACATTTTCTTTACCCATTTATAATCAGATGGATGCTTGTGTGCATTTCTTGGCTACTGTGAAAAGTCTTGCAAAAAAAAAAAGCCATGAGATTGGAGATGTTTCTTTCAAGTACCAATTTCCTTTGCTTTTATTTCTTAAATTTAGAACGTCTAAAAATATTTTAATAGATTATTAAGTAAAATAGATTTAACCTTTAGCATGGTTATCATTTAAGAGACTTATGGAAAATATTATGTGTAGGTATTAATCTCATATAAATGTACAAATAAAGACATGACAAATAAAGACATCTGACACTCAATAATTTACATGTGTATATAAGTCATTCATCATAAACTGGGCGTGGTGGTGCATGCTTGTAATTTCAGCATTCAGGAGGCCGAGACAGGAGGATTGAGGTTCCTGGACAGCCTCAGCTACTTAGTGAGGACCTCTGTAACTTAGTGAAGTTTATTCTGTAACCCTGTTTCAGAATAAAAAATAGGGCAGAGAGTGTAGCTCAAAAGTCAAATGCCTTGGTTTCCAACCCCAGGCTCGCAAAAAAGAAATACATAAAAAAAAGACTAAAACTAGGGCTGGGGATATAGCTCGGAGGTACAGTGCCACTGGGTTCCATCTCCAGTATCACACACAGAAAAGATGTTAAATTATGCATCATAAATACAAATTATAGAAAAGGAAATTTATAAAAGTTTCAGAATATTTCCTTATCTAGATATAAGGTCTCAGGTTTTAAATAGATATGTCTAGTCACCTACTATCAAGTGTTGATCATCTGAGAAATAATAACTTAAGTGTTATCTACTGAAAATATTCCATCTGTTGAAAGATTCTTAATATGTGGAATAAATTAGCTATTTCTTTAGCACTCCTAGGTGACCTTCTTTAAGAAACATAAATTTTTATAATATTTGGTAGTTGAAAAATATATACAGTGATGCGAAAATATATACTTTAACAGATTTTTCCATCTGGGAGAGTTATAATTTTCACAGAGCAACAAACTAAGCCAGAATTTATATAGCACTTGAAGAATCTCCCTGACAGTGAACAAATATTTTGGCATCTCATAAACCACCAAATATAGATGTGAATGTCAATGTCTTAATACCTCAAACCATGACAAATTTTTACTTCTTTAGCTGTGCCTTAATTTCAAAACATTATTTTTTGTACACTGAGAAGTATCACAATCAGTACCATCAAAAATAGTATAGTTTCCATTTTATTTTAAAATGCATTTGTTTATTTTAGTGGCTTTTTCAATGTAACAATAACCAACTTTTGAAAAGAGAGATGGAAAAGAAAAAAGCCAACTATTTCATTTTGAAATAATACATTAAAATGCATACTTATGCTTATAATAAGTATACCTACACACAGATACATATACATTCTATATTTTGATGTGTTAATGAAATTTTTACGATTTTTAAGTACACAGAAATCTAGTTGCTGGTAAACAATTACACATTAAATGTAGTGTTCATCCCTGATGCTGTTCAAGAAGTCAAAAGTTTGAATAAAAATATAAAATAATGATTTTTTTTTTTTTTGGTGGTACTAGGGGTGGAACCCAGAGGCTTTCTACCTCCGGGCTATACTCCCAGACCTTTTTTTTTAATATTTTATTTGGAAACAGGGTCTTGCTAAGTTTCCAAAAGCCTCACTAAGTAGCGGAGGCTGGCTTTGAACCCATGCAATCATCCTGTCTCAGCCTCCCAAGGGCGGGAATTACAAGAGTGTGACACCACACCCGGCAAAAAATAATGATTTTCTTCCATGGGATTATCTTCCAAAATAAATTAGTTTAATAAAATTACTACAAAAGAAAGAATATGTGAACTATCAAGACCTAGAAAGTATTTTATTATAACACTTTGAAATCTAGGATAAGTAAACTCAAGTCATACTTCACCTCTTGAATGGTCTGTTTAATATATACAATGGACTGGTCATTGCAGAAAATACTTATTATCCTTTAGTCTTACAGGACTTGTGCACAAATGTGGTTGAAGTATTAACTACTTATATATTTAATTACCATATGTTTGGGGATTTTTTTAGAACTAAGAATGGATATAGTAGCTATTTCAAATTTTTCAAAGATGAAATATATGAATAAATCTCAAGCATTAAAGCATTAGGGTCATATTTACATAAGTATTTCATTCATGTTACCTATAATGATGATGCCAGCCATGGTGGCGCAGGCTTGCTTGTAATCCCTGCGCTTGAGAGACGGAGACAGGAGGATCGCGCTATTTTTTATTCTTTATTTTGAAACAGGGTCCCACTAAATTGTGGAGGGCCTCATAAGCATCTGAGGCTGGCCATGAACCCGTGATCCTTCTATATCAGCCAAGTATTGATATTATAAGCATGTGTCACCATACCTGGCAAGTTCACTATATATTACTTGTTTATTTATAGATTAGTTTTTCTATATGGATATTCTTTGCTTACTAGAATTAGGTTACTATGAAATTAATGTTTCGAATATCCATATTTTCTTCCCATTCTATGACTACTTGGTATAAAAGAATGCTCAATAATAGAAAGTGTTCCCAAATAAAATGACCTACTATTGTCTTTCCCTGCGCAGAATGAAAGACCGTCTGTGAATATGAAGCAGAAATCTAATCATAGTCTGTTTTCTTAATTAGATGTAGGATTTTATGATTTATGCATGCATATGGGATTTTGGAAAGAGACCTCTCCAATATGAGGTAGAATTTGACATCTCAGTTTGGCTTGATTATGAAAAAGACTGTCTTCAAAAGATTCATTACTTTAATAAATATATAAAATTAATTACTTTATTGTAATGCCAGAGGAACTCAAAACTGAAATGATTAGATTAAAGTTATGTTCCCAACTTGAAGGTCAAGAATTTTGGGGGATCTTTGGACTTAGGTGAAGAGGAGCCAAAATCCAGATGTACATTAAGAATTACTCATAATCTGGATAAACAAAATATTTTGCCTGGATTTAAGAACATAAATGAATTTATAGTGATATTTTATCAAGTATTTATTTGCCAAAGATAATTCTAAATATATCATACAGTTCCTTTGAAAGAGCTCTAGGATTAGTGTCAGGAGAGCTGGACTCAAGTCTTTAAAATTAGATAAAACTAGATTAATTTGCTAAATATTTCTGAGTTTATTTTTTCTTTAGATGTAATTTTAATACTTACAGGTAATTGTAATTTGTATACACATGAGTTACATGTATGTATCGCTTATAAAATACATATAATTTATGTAACATATGTTGCATGCCTTCTATGACAGAATGTAGTCACAGTAAATATTTCTAACACTATTTTGTATAATGAAAAAGATAAGAATGATGAGTGCAACGTTAGTACAGAGGCTGAGAGAGTGAAATGTACATTTTGGAAAGAACATGTAAGACTTTAATCTGTTGCTTTTGTTCTATTTCAAAAATTCTTTGATGGAAATATGGTTGAGTATGTTTCATTATTGTTATTTAAACATTATACAAGTGTTTTTATATTTACATGTATCTCAAAATTTTATTTTTATTTCATTTATTTTTTTGGTGGTACTGAGGTTCCTGGAAACCCTTCTACCTCCGGGATACGCTCCCACACCTATTTTTATACTTTTTTATTTGGAAACAGGGCCTCTTAAACCAGCGCTTCTGGCTTCAAACCTGCCCGATCCCCCTGTCTCCGCCTCCCAAGCTCAGGGATTACAAGCATGTGCCACCAGGCCCGGCTCAAAATTTTTAAAAAAAGGAATAGGAAACAAGAGCTATTAACTGGCATCACAGAATCAAGGTAACAAGTATTCCTGAAGAAGCACCTCACAATATCCTGAGAATTTCCTTGGGAAATGGCCTCTGACATTGAAGAGTTGTATGGTCTTTTTATTTTTCTTTCTTGAATTTTGAACTTGCTGATCAGATTTTTGTTAAAAAGTCTTATTTTCAGTGAATACTAAAGTATTAGTAACTTGAAATCCTGTATGATGTCTAATTAATAGAGAAAAAGTAATATTTTACGCATGTAGCTTTGGAAAAATTCATAAGCATTTCCTTTTCATGGCTCCAATGAAGCCATTTTTAAGACAATCATGAAACTCTAAAAATAAAGAACATTAATTTAAAATTTAACTGAAATTGAATTCATATGGAATTGCCTATAGTGAAAATTTAACAGACCTCTTACATACTACAGGAAAATTCTCAAAACATGGAGCTACCAACATAAAAAAATCTTATTACTATGTAGTTAATTTATTACCAACTTTATGTTTTTAATAACCAACATCATCAAAATGTCTAACATATATTGACTGTATCTAATCCAACTCTGGAAGGAAAATAAATTTTTGACTAAAACTATTAGACTGTAACATGGGGCTCATTAACAATATCCAAATTTATCATTACCACATACTTTTAAAACAAGGGTCACTGACTTATATTATTTATTCTCAGTCTTTGAAATAAAATGTTCTGCTTTTGAAGAAGTTACTCTGGAAGTTATTTTTTTTCCAAATGTGTAATAAAAGATAAAAAGTTATATTAACTGATCCATCATCATTTGAACCCTTCAAAGTTGAAAAACATGAAAGCATAATTAAAAATAAAGTTGAGCGCTCATGATTATGGCTAAGAAAAGTACATTCACATAAGTTCCTCTGCCACAGGAATAAATCTTCCTCTGGATGATGACTTGAAGGAATCCCATTTTCTTTAACCTCAGAAGAAGCCTATAATATGTTAGTAAACTTATATGCTATGGTGACACACTGCATTGCCATAGATTAACCTAGCATACTCCAGTCTTGAAGGATTTATTACATTCTGGTCTACTGATCTAAAAGCCAACAAGAGGGCAGATGTGCTGGTGGTCGAGTCTTTTGGAAATAATCCTCATGATCATGAGGTAGGGAAAAAGAATTTTTTTTCAGGACATGTCTGTCTCTGAAAAGACACATTTTTATAAGAAAATCACATTATCATAGACTGTGATCTCTTTCTAAATCTAAAACCACCATCATCTTGGTGAAATGTTGGTCAAAGGATACTAAGTTTCAGTGACACAGGAGAAATAAGTTTTTGAGATCTATTGCAGAGCAGGGTAACCACAGTTAATAACAATATATATTTCAAAATTGCTGAGAGTAAACTTCAAATGTCTTACCACAAAAAAAAAATGTTGAGTAAGTAGGGTTTGTTAACTTGATTTAAACAGTTTACATAATAAGCATATATCAAAACATCACATCATAGCCCTTAAATATATACAATGTGATTTTTCAATTAAAATAATATTGAAGCCGGGCGTGGTGGCGCATGCTTGTAATCCCCCCGCTTGGGAGGCTAAGACAGGAGGATCACACAGGTTCAGAGCCAGCCTCAGCTACTTAGTGAGGCTCTCAGTAACTTAGTGAGACCCTGTTTCCAAATAAAATATAGAATAGGTCGGGGAGTATAGCCCAGAGGTAGAAAGCTGGGTTCCACCCCAAGTGCCACCAGAAAAAAATAATAATATTGACACTAAATCTCACCATCTTGGATCACTCCTCTCAGCTTTAGGTCCTAGGAATGTTCCATGTGAGCAGATATAGTGCCAGACACAGGTCACTGGGCTGTTCTCTAAGTGCCCCTTTAAACCCTGGTCAGTGTTCCTCACATTCTCTTTCCTCTTATATGTCTTTTTCCACCCACTGGATGCATGATTTATCTTCTGGCCTAAGAGAATTAATTAAGCCTAAAAGTTAACAAAAAAGCCAAAAATATTTTTTTCTTTTTTCTTCTTTTTGCAGTTTTAGGATTGAATCCAGAGTCTCACACATGCTAGGCATGTGCTGTACCACTGAACTACAGCTCCAATCAAAATTGTCTTGCTTAGCATATATTTTATTTGGAAGCCCACCAGTTGTTACTACTTGTCAAGCTTCCATAGTTTAATTATTTCTGTTCAAAGTTAGCAGATAGATATTATCTCTAAATATCAGGTTATCAGCAGTAAGTTCTCCTGTAATACAAAACGCAGCATATTTAGTTCTCATAATGGTCTATCTAGGACTGCTTCAATATCTTACTCATAACAGAATTTCCATTCTATTACCTACTCTTGGCTCCCTAATCCAATCTGAAAGTCAACACAACACTTTCTTTTTTCACTTTTACTGCTGATGACACTTTTCCTACTTCTTTACTTTTCTTTAAATTTCTTGTAAAATCTCAGTTATGAAGCAATATAAACAATAGTCCAATCTGGATTTTTATCGTGAATTTATAAGAAAAAATTCACAACACTTAATATTGGTACCCTTAAAGTTTTATTCACTGTAACCTTACTTAGACTATCAAAGTCATGCAGCAAACCTTCCATTCATTCTAGTTGGTTTACTGTTCTGCTTCATATAACAATTGTTCTTTTATTAAAAATTTCCTTTCTTGAGCCCTCCAACCTCCTCAATGATACTCATTTAAATTAGAATCTTTCAGCCAGGCGTGGTGGCGCACGCTTGTAATCCCCGCGCTTGGGAGGCAGAGACAGGAGGATCGCGCAGGTTCAAAGCCAGCAGCGCTGGCATAAGAGACCCTGTTTCAAAAATATAAAATAGGTCTGGGAGTGTAGCCCGGAGGTAGAAGGGCTTCCAGGAACCCCAGTACCACCAAAAAAAAAAAAAAAAGAAAAAGAAAAAAAGAAAAGGAACAGTTTGATTTATATTTTTACAAGATCTATTTGATTGTAGTAGGATAATGAGTTGTAACTGCAAGAGTTGAAGCTAAGGAATCAATTGCACGCATCTAGGGCAAGAAATAGTGGTGAGCTGGGCATGGTGGCACACACTTGTAATCTCAGTACTTGGGAGGCTGAGACAGAGGATCGTAGTTTGCAGCCAGCCTCAGCTACTTACTGAGGCCCTCTGCAAATGAGTGAGACCTTGTTTCAAAACAAAAAATAAAAAATAGGGCTGGGGTGTAGCTCAGAGGTAGAATGCCCCTGGGCTCTACCCCCAGTACCATTCTGTATATAAAAATTTTTTTAAAGTGGGTGAGCTGTGTTTAGAGGTGCACTCTTGTAATCCCAGCATTTGGGAGGCTGAGACAGGAGGATCATGGTTCACAGACAGCCTCAGCTACTTAGTGAGGCCTTTGCAACTTAGTGAGACCCTGTTTCACAATAAAGAATAAAAAATAGGGCAGGGGGGTGTCGCTTGGAGGTAGAATGCCCCTGGGTTCCATCTCCAGTACCACGGGAAGAAAAAAAAAAGTATTGGTGATGGTTTCTCAATGGTGGTAGCAGGAGTAGCAGGAGAGATGGAGAGAAGTTGTTTGTTTTGAGATCAATTCTGAGAAATTCGTAGCTAGGATAACTATGGAGTGGATGGAAAATGACTAGTCAAAGATGACCAGTACTTTTCACTGAGTACTGAGTGGTGTTATTTACTGAATGAGATTGAGGTAACAAGGAATTTGTGTTTGCAGTGAGGACCAAAGACTTCCTTTTGGCAAATATCAATGTAAGAAGTCTTCATTACAATAAATGTTCAGTCCTTTTCAGTGTTAAACTGAACTACATAAAGATTTGTTTCCAAGTTTTTATTCTTCTATCTTTTCTGTTTATTCTATGTCAAGCTTCCTAAAAATTTTTATTTATTGTCTATCTATATATTTTTATTATTTTTTCTCCTTCACTTCTCATTTATTCTTCAACCTTTTCAGCTATAACATCTGATTGATTTCACTATTCCACTAATTCTTATAATTATTAGTATGGTACATGGTTTCTAAATGTGTCTTTCATGAAATAGCAGTATCAATATCATGTAAGACTTTGTAAAAGAATAAGATTTTCAGACCCTAAATCTTACTCTGAATCAAGAATCTTTGTCCTAAAAAATTCTTAAGCAATGCTGATGTGTTGTTACAGCTTGCAAAAGAACAGCTTGGTAAGATGTTCTTATGCATCACCCACATTTCCCCATCACTTTCAGGCACTCGCCTCCCTGGCTTCTGAGACTATGAGCTAAATATGACCCTTAGGTAAATTCCTCTCAACTAAAAAGGTTGAACTTCGGCTGAAGAGAGCCACAAGCCATTTGACCCCAAGGTTACGTCTTCTTTGCACAGGAATCTAACCTTTTAGACCCTATTGACAGAAGTTCTTGTATAAGGAGGAAGCCCCTTTGCTTCAAGCTGAGCCACTATGAAAGGCCATCCCATTGTCAGAATTCTCTCAAGTATGATCTGAGGCATCTGTTGCAGGCATATTGCAATTCAACTATTCTATTTCCTTCATTCAGTTTTTATTCCCTTACCGATCACAGGCATTTTTTCCCTGGAGATATCCCCAGTAATTCCTTGTATGCAAATTTAAGCGTACTTTCTAATTCCTGGGTGATTTGCCTATCAATAGTTGCTAATGACACCTTTAGTGTAAGTTGTAATAATATATTCAGTATTTATCAATATTTATCTTATTTGGTTGCTATAATACTTTTCTCATATGATCAATTTTTTTTTTCTTTTTTGGCATTGGAGATTAAACTCAAAGGCATTCCACCTCTTAAGTTATACATCAGTTCTTTTTATTTGGAAACAGGGTCTCACTACATTTCTGAGGCTGGCCTCGAACCCATTATCTTCCTGTCTCAGCCTCCCAAATACTAGTATTATAGGCATGCACCACTGTACCTGGCTCCACCATTTTCTCCTTACTGAAACCTATTAATTTCCAGTACAGCATTCTTGTCTATCTATGTGTCACACTGGGCTGACTGTGAAATAAAATGCATTATTTTTCAATTGCTATGTAATGAATTGCCACCAAGTTAGCTATGAGATAATTTATTATCTCAGAGTTCCTGTTGGTCAGTAGTCTAATATAAATAGTTTTTTTCTTCTGCTAAAGATATCACAAGGCTCAAAGGTATAAGCTGATACCACTCTCATCTGGAGACTAATCAGGAAAAGATTTTTCATGTTACCTGAGTTTATTAGAAAAATCAAACCTATGAAAGTATTTTTATGTCAGCTTTTTAAGCAAATGTTATTGAATATCTAATGTGTCAGTTACTCTACAGTGGTATTAAGGATGAAAAGATTAATTACTCTAAGTTATTTTTTTGGAGAATATAATATTACATATTAGATCAAATTTATAAATGGAATATTGTAAAGGTTTTTCTAAGAACTTGTTTATTGTAACCTGAGCACAGGAGTATATTTCAAACAGAATATAATTTTTTATTTGAATCTTAGTAAATTATGGGATTCATCTATTTAAAAGCAAATAGATAGATTTTATTCCGAACCATTATTTTGCCAGGCTTGGTGGTACACAACTGTAATTCCAGCTACTGGGAAGGCTGAGACAGGATAGCAAGGTCCAGACTAGTGTGGGTAATTTACTGAGACCCTTTCTCAAAATGAAAAATGGAAAAGTTTGAGATGTAATTTAATGGCAGAAGGCCCCTGGGTTCAATAATTACTACAGAAAACAATGTAATAAAACAACCATTATCTCAATTTGGCTGGAAACAATTGTAGCCATGGCTAGAAATCAGAAGTAAAATGCCAATTTTGTGGAGTCATCATCTTAAACAATGTGGGGAGCCCTCTTTAACAGAAGCATGCAATATCTTAAATGTTTTGGACCACTTAACTGCCCCTACCTTGAGTAGAAATGGGATGAAGGAAGTCAGGGCAGAAGGAGACAGTTCCAGAACCAATTCTTATTAAAATATTATGACTTTTAAAGATAACATTTGACCATTGGAACACAAAACTAGATTTCTTTCCTATGGCTACAAAAGGGACCTGTGCCAGAGGAGCTCTGAACTCCAACTTTATTTCCTTCATAGCAAATATGCTAATGAATGAGATGTGGCATGCGATTCACAGACCACACTTTGGGTAAGAAGTTTTTTTTTACACGTTAGAAAAAGTATTTAGTTCAGTTCAAGTTTTGCAATAAGATCCAACAAGATCTGATACTTATTGAGATGAATACTATAGATCATAGAGGGGTTGAAAGCATGGCTAAGGAAGTTGGACTTGAGTAATAAACAAGGAACTAATGAATAAAATGAAGTGTAGAAAATGACCCAAATGATTTGAGCCATGAACCAATTTTATCTAGGACATTTAGATCATTGATGAAGAAAAAAGAATTCAGTTAGTTTTTATTTAGTCACGATCTGTATATAAAATTTATATTTTCTCATTGTATATTACCCAAGTGTAATTAATAGAATAAAGCATAACTCTGTATCAGTAATGATTTTACTAGAGAGTTAGCAATTCATTGTCTTTATGAAGAACAGATATGTTTATAATTTATTTAAAAATATATAACACTTAAATATGACTCTGGTATTTGTCTTTGAATTGACATGTTCAACTACCATGGTTTACCAACAGAGGGAAAATTTACAATTTTTGTTTGGCCTTTCTAATCTCTAATTTATATTGTCTACCTGTTTGGCTATTACTGTAAGCTAAAATTAGATGAATAATTTTTCTGGCTGATGCAAAACTTGAACTAAATTAATAAACTTCTACTTAGCTATTCTCTGTAAGCTTGCTGCTAAAAGTATGGTTTGGATCTCATTAAAATTCAAAAATTGGCTTATAAGACTTAGGAAAAAGATTTTCAGAAAGTTTATGGAAACACTTAAAAGCATTGTCAATAATAAATCAGTATTTTATATATATGTTTAATTAATACATCTTTATTTGCTCTTTCTTGATGACATCATTATGTAGGTAATAAAACTGGCAGCCAAACATGTTATTCCCATGCATTTTAAGCCTTTTTAATACCCAGAAATTATATTGATGATTAAAATGAAGAGAAAATCCATTCATTTATGTGAAAAATGTATATAACTTATAATAAATCTTTTGAGACTTTCACAAGACAGGCTATAGAATATAATTCTTTGAAATCTAAGAAATTATCCTCATATATTTTATTGGTTTCTTATTTAACAACTTACATATACACTTCTATCAAAAATGATCTAAGATTTCTTTTATTATACTTTTTATTCCCATACATAAATTAGCAATGACATTTTTGCTAAAAATCTTATTCTTTGTAAAATTTCTCCAAATTGGTTATTTACATGTGAATATATTAGAAACACTTATTTGTAAATGTGCAATTTTATGTCAACTAATATCTACACTTTGCCCAAGTGAAGAAACACTTGTATTTAGAAGTTTTTGTTAGATTATATGGCAGTGGTAAGAATCCCCAAATTTTGGAATGCCTACAATAACGTTCAGTATACTTGACTGAAGATTGGAGGTATTATCTGAGGCTTTTTATAGAATTCAAGCAGAAAGGACATACTGTTATCATAACAAGTGGAAAAGTACAACAAAAATAAGATATCTAGTACAAATGTCAACCAATGAGTCTTAAAAGCTTCTCTTCACACCAAGTGTGTATCAGTTATGCTCACATTTCATTGATCAAAACAAGCTTCATGCGGATTCGTTCAAAGAATATGCTTTTCATGAGAAGCCATTGCAAGCAAATGACAATAGGTGGAAATGAATAAACATCTTCCAGCGAGGTTAGATAATAAAACAATTAAAATGATTATATGAGAAACTGTGCTCCTCCCACTGGACCACAAATATTCACTCATTTTTTTTTCAATTTTCAAAATGTACTTATATATTCCTGCAAAAATTATCCTGAAATCTCATCTGGTCATGGAACTGATTCAAAGACTGCGTTTTGATTCTGTCTGTTGTGTATTTATCATCTCATCACCTCAAACTCGAGACACTTCTACCATTTTTAAACTACCCTAACAAGCTTGTAAACAAAATAACCTTAGAAAGGCCACTACAAAGGTAGGAACAACTTATAGGAAAGACTGTTTAATAACTTCCTCACGACTGTGGAGACAAGCTTGACTTTTAAGTTCTGCCTATAATTAAGAGTTCCTTGAGAGTTTATCATCCAATTCATCATCTAAATGAAGGTACTTTGGAAGTTTATGGATATTAGTAATTAAACCAGAATCTCAGGTACAGACTGGGTTTCTGCCCAGCAAGGGCAAGGTATGATTACCCTTGCTAATCACATTTACCCTATGTGATTCTTCAGTCACCAACATGTAAACCAGCACTGATACATTCGTGGGGAAATTGACTTTAGTGAAAGAAAACAGGAGTGTCCACAAAGTTAAAAAGGTATTTAGAACCAGTACTGGGAAAGGACAGAAAGCAAAGCAGCCCTGGAGAGCAGAGAAACAGAATCTAATGGACAATGTCCTCAGGATGACCACATCTCGATAAATCCACTCAGGCATCTTGGCCCGGTGTTACTACTCATGTCTTCCTCCTCACCTTAGAGTCTTGACCTGGGGAAGCCAGGAATATCTAAAATGCTATAAAATTTATGCATAAAGGAGACTTTACCAAAAGATAAGCAAGTTGCAGTTATCAGATAATAGAATTCATGCTGGAGAAGAAGAAACAAAGATGCCCATTGCAACATTACCTATTTGTAAATTGTAATAAAACTTATGAGTGTTTGGATTCAGAATGCTCTTCATCTACTATTACTACGTGAAAAATTTTAAGTTATAATATTTGGGGTCTTAGTTTTTTTCTTTTGTAGAATAGCAAAATTAATAATTAAATTACATCATTTTAGGGGGAGATTTGAACAACAAAAGATTTGTGCAAGCTTCCTTGTATGTGAAAGGGTGGTATACTAAGTACTGAATAACTGTTATTCTTGGGCTCTAATGTAGTCCTTGAGGCCGTTTTCTCTTTGTGTGTGTGTGGTACTGGGGATGGAACCCAGGGACATTCTACCTCTGAGGTATACCCCTAGCCCTATTTTTTTTATTCTTTATTTAGAAACATGGTCTCACTGAGTTGTAAAGGACCTCACTAAGTAGCGGAGGCTGTCTGTGAACCTCAATCCTCCTGCCTCAGACTCCTAAATGCTGGGATTACAAGTGTGCTCTACCATGCCCAGCTTCTCATTCTGTTTTCAATAGTCTAAAAGTTGCCTGAGTTCTCATTTTCTAAGTTCCCCTTCTCTTTCTCTATAATAACTTTCTTATACAGCTTGTAAATCTTTATTTTCTGATATGTGACATAGTGATCAAATTTATAACACAATTTTGTTTCACACAAAAATATAACTATTCATCAGTTAACTTGTACATGTGTCATAAAGAATACAGGTAGGGCGCAAGGCTGATGGTGAAAGTGGAGGGCTCTGCATTGGGCTGATGAGGAGATGGCCGAGTGGAGTCTTTTATTGCAAGGTTTGACTTCTTTATGAAGGCACAAAATAAAGACATGGTGATGAATACTTATAAATCCACTAGAAGCCAAAATCAAATTTAGGCAAGAAAAATAATAACTCTAAATTTCTAAGTTATGCATTTTAGCCGGGCGTGGTGGCAGAGACAGGAGGATCGCGCAGGTTCAAAGTCAGCCGCGTGCGCTGGCTTAGGAGACCCTGTTTCAAAAATAGGTCTGGGAGTGTAGCCCGGAGGTAGAAGAGCTTCCAGGAACCCCAGTACCACAAAAAAAAAAAAAGAAAGAAAGTTACGCATTTTATTCTAATATCTAATATCAAGATCAGGCAAATGAGTAATTTTTACCTTTGCTTAATAAGAAGCAGCAGCAATAAATTTAGCTGTATCTACTTTTTTTTTTTTTTTTTTTTTTTACAAATGATTATCTCTAACTGATGGAAAGAACACTTTTTCTTCTTTCCTCTCATTTTCTTCCTTGGCCATGTGTACATAAAATATAGTAAATTGTCAGACAATTAACAAATACCTCTCCCAAAGAATGAGGAAGATACTTACTGGCAAATTTTCTGAATTTTAACTTCTATTTAAATGTGCAAACACATCCTGATTTTTTTCCCCCCAGCCAGAAGTGTTTCTTTGAATGAACTACATTTCCTATTAAAGATCATTTGGGTTCTGTTGGAAAAGCTGTTCAAAGAATAAGCAATGATTTGTGCTGCCAATCACTTATATTAAAAACAATAATTTATAAATATTTTAAATCAAACGATGTAGTGTGTTTGAATGAGATTTAAGGACTTTGTTGAAAACTTCTGGGAAGAGACAAATTTTAAAAAAAAAGCTTTAAAAGAAAGAAATAAAATATTCCCATACACCTTTACTTTTGTGGATTACCGAATTCCCTTCCACTATAACTTTCATTACTGCTTAATTCTAATGGAGTTTCCGTTCCTTTGAGTGACTAAACCAGGGTGCTGCACTTGAGAACATTGTGTGGCTGATTTATCACTACCGCTCTAATCAAGGAGTTGTTTCTTCAGATAAACTCTCTTGCCTGAAATATTATCCCTGCTGTGCCATTTAGTCTGATTGGAAAAGCAGTGATTCTCCACTCCATTTATGTAGTAAAACCAGAATACTTTCCTTTTTGCCCTTCAACAGTCTTTTAGCGCATACTTCAATAATTCAAAAGTTTGTAAACTCATAGCATGTAACTTTTTGCTCTTGCAGAAGTTCAATCTAATTTATGAATTGGAGAAAAAAGTCTGTTGTTCTGGACTGATATTTTTGTAGAATTATATATTACAATGAAATCTGAGCTTTTTTTCAAGTTATTATTTTACCTTACAGATGGCAATAAAATTCCAGCAGCATCCAGAGTTATGCTATTATATTTCCTAAAAGAGCATTTTATAAGTGCAACAGCAATAGGTTCAATTAAGTCAAAGCTCAGGAAGTACTGGTCTTTCATATTGGAGGCTTTAAAATTTTTGTTGTGTAAAACCAATTTAATAATATAACTAGATTTTATATTGTGAACAAAATAATAGCTCTCATACTTCTTTTTCTAAATGGTTAAATTCAAATGGAAGCCATTTAGCTGGAGAGAATTCATCCTGAGAATGAGTTAGAACTACTGCTGATAAATCTCACTTACTCATATATGTTAAGCAGAACTCTCAAGCAACTGAGACACCTTTGCATGCAATATCACAAAGCACCTCATACTATAAATACTAATAGCTATTCTTAGGCCAAAAAAATTAAATTCAAACTAAGCTAAATATTGATATGATTTATCTAGCTGACTTTATTCCACAAGATTCTGGAAAATTGTTTTAACTTTGTTCTTTTAAATGATGATAATCCTTAATTGCATTTTAACATAAATATATGAATTCTGGGTGGGATTGGAAACTGTGGGAATAAAAGTTGGCTAAAATTTTGAATTATTTATAGGATTTAGTTAGAAAATTTTATTACATAATTTGATGTTTATTTTCTTTTTTTGATAAAAATACTGAGACTTGGGCTATAACAACGAGATGTAGATTTGAAGCATTTTTTCTAGAAAATTAAAATCTCATATTTTAAAATTTTCAGTGCTAGAGTTAATAAGCTTTTAAAATAGATTCAGTGTGAAATATCAGAATAGCAAAATTTGTGATTATATTAGTTCTAAATATTAAATAGGATATATTTAATCTGCTGTTTAATTGTAGAACAAGATTATATAACCAGAATTGTTATTAAAACATGAATCTAAAATATATGAATGGGCATTAGAAGGTTGAATACAAAAGAAAATGTAAAAGCATGATTTGTTTTTTCACCAATTTTCTAACATCTAATATATATATATATATATATATATATATATATATATATATTTTTTTTTTTTTTTTTTTTTTTTTTTGGTGGCACTGGCATTCCTGGAAACCCTTCTACCTCCGGGCTACACTCCCAGACCTATTTTTATATTTTTATTTGGAAACAGGGTCTCTTAAACCAGCGAGGCTAGCTTCAAACCTGCCCGATGCTCCTGTCCAAAGCTCCTGTCTCCACCTCCCAAGCGCAGGGATTACCAGCGTGCCTCACCATGCCCGTCTAACATCTATCATCTATTATATTTTAAAGTTTATGGAATTATTTATTTCTAAATGTAACAGATGTATAACCCCCCCAAAAAATAACATTTCTTGAGCCACAGAACACTTACCTTGCCACCATTTTCTCCCACACATTGCTAAATATATATATATATATATATATATATATATATATATATATTTTTTTTTTTTTTTTTTTTTTCTGGTAGAAGATGTTCTGATTTGAGCATCTTCACATCAAGTCACACAAACTTTTATATTTCTTATCATGATATAAAATAACACTGAATTTTTTTTTAAGAATACAAATTTTAGGCCAGGCATGATGGCACATGTTTGTAATCCCAGTACTTGGGTGTCTGAGACAGGAAGATTGCAGGTTCTCAGGCAGCCAGCCTCAGCTACTTAGTGAGGATCTCTGTAACATACTGAAAGCCTATTTCAAAATAAAGAATAAAAAATAGGGCTGGGGATGTAGCTCAGAGGTAGAATGCCCCTGGGTTCCATTCCTAGTACTGTAAAAATATGAAAAATTTAAAAATACATAAAACAATTTTCTTTTCAGTATATGTATCAATTCTTACAACATGCCAACTAAAAGGTATAACAAAAATATAAAGTTTAAAATTCTTATGATTTACAGTAAGTACATTTTCATTTAAAACTGATTTTACCAAATGACAAATGGATATGGTCTTATTCATATTTCTAAAATCAATGAATACATGTATATAGATAGCAGATTATAAAGAGAATGACTTAAATGTTCACAATAAAATAATCTGAGAAAAGAATACTTGATTGTTCTTTATAACATTGCCAGTTTTGCAACTTTTTATAAGTTTAAAATTTTTGCCAAAGAAGTTGACATTTTAGAAATGTTCCAGCTTATTGCTTCCATGACTTTGCTAACTTAATTGATTGGTTTACTAAAATTAAACCACATTTTTAAACTTTGTAGATATCTAGTTGTTTGGACTTAAAATTTATGTACTTTGCTGTACACTTTTACTTTCATTTACTCTTACTTTAACCAGCTATTTTAACACCTCAATATCCCAAATTTAAATAAATAAAACAGCATGTTTTATTTATTTAATATATAAATCCTCTTCCTTGAAACTGTGTTTCTTTAGATTTCTAGACACTATATTCTTCTGGTTTCTTTCCCAGGTCTAAGGTTGCTCCATTTTAGCTTCCTTTACTTGTTTTTTCTTTCCTAAGACATTGTAGGGTTGACCTTTGGTCTTTATTTTATTTTTATTGGTGCACTGTAGTCATACATCTTAATGGAGTATAAGATGGTAGGTTTTTATTTTTTTAAGGCCTTATTTCCATTCTCTCCCTAGGTGATATTATTCTGTCTCATAAGTTAAACTACAATATTTATGTGGATAATTGCAGAATGAACATTCCTACCTAGTACTTCTCCTATCTCCAGACTCATTTGTCCTACTAAGTATTTTATATTTCCTTGTAGCTATCAAATAGGAATGTCCATCTTGGCCTGTGAGAGTAAAATGCTACTTCCTCAAGCTCACTTTGGCTACAGTCTTGTCTATTTTGGCTAATGGTAACCTTAACTTTTTGACCAATTTGGGTTTAAGTTAGTTTAGTGTGTCACTAGACAAATGCACAATTATCAATGATCAAAACATGACTTTTTCTCCATGTCTTGATCAGAGGCTCCTTTAATGCATCACACTTAAGCAGATGATGCAACACATTTAGAATCACCCTTACTTTTCAAATTTTCTCTCATCCCTCATCAATGCTGCAACCAAGCCCATCAGATCTAACTTCATCTGTCTCCAGATTTTCACCCAACCATCATTTATTACCTCCATTGTTGGGTTACTTTCCCAAACTACCAACATCTGTCTTACATCATTGCAGAGGCTTCTCACAAGCTATTTATGACCACCTTATTTTATACTCTTTCAGGCTGCTTTTCTTTTTAAATATAAACACTGAAAGTTACAAATTTCCCCCTAAGCACTATTCAAAGTAGTCTCCCAGAAATTTTGTATGATTTTGTGATTCAGTTCAAAGTGTTTTCTAGTGGCCTTTATGAAATTTTGATGTGAATTAAATATGTATTTTGTTTAATTTTATATATTTTATATTTTATAGATATTCTATTGTGGCCTTATATTTAACATCTGAGTTTTTTTTATTTTTTTATTTTTTATTTTTGGTAGTGGCACACATTTCTTGGTAGCCCATATGTTGAGTAATTTTGGATTGTATCTGAGACGTCATGGATGTTTTGTTATAGAGACCTTGAATTCTGTTCTGTTGCTTCAAATTGAGTTCATATTTTGACACTAGAAAGAAGTTAACTTGAAAAAATTCAAACTACAAATACTTGTCAGTTGAGTGGGCACTTTGCCATCTGCCTACATTCGTGTACTTCAGAAGCCAGGCATAGATTTGGGCACAATTTATATACAGAATTAGATTGGCTATTGCTGATCTCTTTCTTTGATGAAAACTCTCTTTCTCTTCAGTGGTAACATTTGTTCTGAACTCCCATTCTTGTGTCCAGAAAGTTTCTTTTGTCCGGGAAGAATACATATGAATATTTTTTCTTGTAGTTCTTAGCTTAAGGCCACAAAAGGGAAAACTCACACTCTTCCAATACCATCTGCCAAGTATTTACACTCTTTCAGAATCTGCCAGCTTTTTTCATGCTCAAAAATCTTCAGACTTTTGTGTTTGCTTTCTTTTATTTTGTCTCAAACATAGGCTTGTCAATTGTGTGAGGGTCCGGCTGCCCGAGCAGTCAGATCAGAATTGGAATCTCTTAGTCTAGTGTACAAACATGTCTAAAGTTAGCCTGTTGAAATGAAGTCAAATGCATAACTTGTTTTGTCAAAATCTTCCAATTGTTTCCCAACTCATTCAGAAGAATATCCAAGTCACTAATCATGAGTTATATGGTTCCTCATTGCCCCAAATCCTCCAGGACTATATTTTTTATTATTTTCTCCAGACAAATAGCATTCAAGCTACGTGGTATTCTTTCTGCTACTTGGATGTAAAATCATTAGGCCTATCTTTCCATTAAGACTTTGGTGTTATTTATTATTGGAATATCTCTCCCACCAAATATAGACATGCCTGGCTTTTTTAATACTATAAGACTTTCCTCAATAACATTATTTTAAAAATAAACTTTAGTTTTTAGAATAGTTTTAGATTTGAAGAAAAAGAAGATTAAAATGGTAATACAGAGAGATCTCACATACCCTACACTGTTTCCCCCATTATGAGTATCTTACATTAGTATTGTTATAATGAATGAGCTACTACAGGTACAGTATTATAAAATAAAACCCATTATTTATTATTATTTTCTTAGTTTCTACCTAATGTCTTTTTTCTGTTTTAGAACCTTATCTAGGACATCAAATGACATTAAGTAGACATATCTCCTTAAGGGTCTTCTTGACTGTAATATTGTTTTCAGATTTTCCTGCTTTTGATGGCTTCACAGTTCTGAGGAATAGTGGTTAAATATTTTATAGAATGTTCAATTGTTATTTCTCTGATGTTTACTCAGGTTAGAATATAGCTATAACTCTTTGAAGAACAGAGGGAAAGCACAATTTATCACATCATATCTAGGGTACAAACAATCCACATTTTAAAAATTTGCTAGTACTTGCTTCCTGGCCCCAGATATGGTCTATTTTGGAGAAGATTTTGTGACAGTTGAAAATAATGTATATTCAGCTGTAGTTGAATGGGATATTCTGTTTATCTCTAGTAAGTCCATTTGGTTTATGGTGTTCTTTAAGTCTGAGGCATCTTTGCTGATGTTTTGTCTGGAATATCTGTCTAGAGGTATGAGAAGAATTGAAATCTCACAGTATTATTGTATTAGGATCTATTTGAGACAATATTATAATATCATGAAGAGTTTTTTAAGACTTTGTTTTGTAAAAGTGGTTACATCTATGAAGCATAATTATTGACTATTGTTATGTCCTTTTATTGAACCATTCCTTTTACCAATTAAAAATGACCTTGTCTCTTACAATAAATTTAGGCTTGAAGTCTATTTCTTCTGATATGAGAGTTTCTATTCCTGCTTATCTTCTAGTTACATTTGGATGGATTACCTTATTCTGGCCCTTAACCTTTAGTTTGTAAATATCTTTACCTGTATAGCACATTGATTATAAATAGCAGACAGATGGATTATGATCTTTAATCCATTTTGCTTCTTTATGTCTTTTCACTGGGGAGTTTAGGCCATTGATATTCAGTGTAATTATTGAGAGATAATTTTTAATTCCTATCACTTTGACTTGTATTTTGTGTTTGAGGTAGTGTTTTGTTGTTGTTATTGTTGTTGTTGAACTCTTCATTTGATATAAATCATTCTTTCTCTGGTTCAGGCACTTCATTTTTAATTTGTAATATATTTATTTGAATATTTTCTCTAGTGATATTTTGGAAAACATAAATTCTTTCAGTTTCTGTTTGTCATAGAAAATTTTTGTTTCTTCATCAAATTTGAAAGACATTTTTAGATATTTGGATAGAGTAGTCATGGCTGGAAGTTGTTTTCTTTCTGGGGCTCTAGGCCTTTATGAATTGCACAACTTAGTTTTAAAAGTCTAGAGTGAGTCTTATTGTTATGCTTCTAAATGTCACTTAGTCTTTTATCCTTATCCCATTTAAGATTCTCTATTGTCCTTTATTTTAGTAAATTTTATTATTATATTGTATGATGAATCTTTTCTCTGATCTTGTCTAATTGGAGTTCTGTGTTTTTCTATACCTATGTATTAATCTCATTATTATGTTTGGGAAATTCTCTAATATTATTTTTTCTGAAGAGTTTTTTTCTTCCTTTGGTTTCAAATTCTAGATTCTTTTATATGCCTATTATTCTTAGTTTTACTTTTTTTTTTTTTAAAAAAAAGTTATCCCAAATATCTTGGATGTTCAGTTCATGCTATAAAATTGATTTATTTCTTATAGACTATTTATTTATTTATTACAGACTACTAATTTATTATAGACTATACATTCATTTTTGGAGTGATCATCTCCTAGAAATGAGATTCAGTTTTCCACGTGGTCTAGTCTACCATTGATGGTTTGTATTGATTTTTAATTTTATTTATTATATCATTCACTTCCTTAAGAGCTTCTTTTGATTCCCATCTAGGATATCAGTTTCTTTTTTTATGTTATCTTTCATATCTTTCAGGCTTTCCTTGAATTCTTTTCTACAATCTTGAATAATTTCCACTATTAAAGTTATGAATTCTCCTGGCATTTTTGCAGCTCTGAGTTGGTGCATTCTGTTGTGGGATTGTGAGGGCTTATTGTTTTCTTACAATTTTTCTATCTCATTGTTTCAGGTTTTTTTCACCTTGTATCTTTGTTGCATTTTCAGGCTTTTTCTCTCTCATTCTGGGTTTCATATGTCTAAACTCTCTTCCTTTATAATATCTTGTTCTGGAGGCAAATATTTACCTCAAGGTATGCCTTGTATGTGGTGTGTGTGTGTGTGTGTGACTAGAGACTTAATCCAGGGGCATTCTACATCCACGCTATACCTCAGCCCTATTTTATTTATTTATTTTTTATTTGAAACAGGCTCTTGCTGGGTTGATGAAAGTCTCACTACTTGCTGAGGCTGTCTTTGAATGTGCAATCCTCCTGTCTTAGTCTCTCAAGTCTTGGGATTACAGGTCAAGGTATATTTACAACTAAATTGTCTCAGCTGTGTTGGTAGTTGTAGCTTTCTGTTGAGTATTTTATTTATTTATCTATTTATTTATTTATTTATTTATTTATTTATTTAATTTGTGGTGGTACTGGGGTTACTAGAAACCCTTCTACCTCCGGGCTACACTCGCAGACCTATTTTATACTTTTATTTGGAAACAGGGTCTCTTAAGCCAGCGAGGCTGGCATCGAACCTGTGTGATCCTCCTGTCTCTGCCTCCCAAGTGCAGGAATTACAAGCCTGTGCCACCACACCCAGCCTCTGTTGAGTATTTATTACACAACAATGCCACTCTGCAGTCTGTGTCCCATATCACCCTTCTGTTGTTCTGCTTGTAGCCCAACAGCTTTGCCTTGAAGCTAATTTAGAACTCTGCCTACTGAAATAGTGGCGTTGATGGGTCACAGGTATTAATGGCAGAAGACCTGCCTTCCATTGTCCACTCCTGCCTCTGGGTGTGCAGAGGGTCTGGAAAGGTAGGAAGGAACAGGATTGTGGGTCTGGCCATCTTTTTCTCTGGTGTCACCACAAGGCTGTACAATTCTATGTTTTGATCCCTCACTGTGGAGTAAGTCTGTGGAGTCTCAGGTTGATGGATATGAGATTTTGGGGGGGTTCCAAAATTCCTGCCATTTGGGGGTGCACACTATTGTTCTAATTTTATTGAAGTCTCCACTCACTCAGGGATTTTTTGCTTATTTTTTTCTTTTTCAGACTTGATATTTAAAAACATATTTGTAAATATTTTTGAGTTCCTCTGTTTTTAGTTCCCAGCCCCCATGAAGGTAGTCTGGGATATGGGATGCAGCTCAACTTAGGGCTCCTTAGATGAGTTAGAGGCAAGCTTGCCTTCGGGTGTTATTCCATCAACATCTTCTAAAACTCATTATTTTTTATTTGTAACTTTCTAATGATATATCCTCTATGTTTGTTTGCCATTGGTGTGTCAGCTTTGATTTAGATCTTTTGCCTATGTATTAGTTTTCTTACTATGAAATTCTGAGAGTTCTTTAAATATTCTAGATAACAAATTTATCAGGAATATATTTTCCAAATATTTCTTTTAATTTGTGATTTATCTCCTTTTGTGTATTTTATATATGAGAAAATACTTTTTCTATCACCATTAAAATTTTTAAAGGATATAAAGTGAACATGTTTTAAATATAAAGCACTGATCTTTTATTCTTTTCAAATGTATAGTATTTCAAATTTTAAGTATGGTTTTCAATCATGTGTGTGAATATACATTTTAGGTATACAGTATGTGCACTTTAACCATTCTAGGGAAGTGTCCAGTTGCCTGATGAAAATCAACTAATTCATTTGCCTCTCTATTTTGCGTATTTAATAAAAACAAAAATAGTACAGCACCACTGGAGTTCAAAACAAGTTACAGATCTCTCTATTGCATGAAACTGGAATGCAAACACTAACAATATAGCAGAGATTTTAACTGCCTTACTACCAGGCATGGAAACCATTGTACATCACTGTTTGGATTTCTTTCAGCCCTGATGTTTCTGTCTGGAAATTATTATTGTGTGAGCATTAATTTCAATTGTGGTAGAAGAATTATAATTGCATTGAATGCTGGTACTTTGATAGTTTTCTGAAAAAGAAAAAAGGAATCTGGGACATTTTTGTGTTTGGTGGATTTCATCATTCTTCATTAATGTTCACTGAAAGAGCTCATTTAAGGTAGTTTTGATTGCAAATTCCATATGTCAGTGAGTAAAGTTTAGCTGCCAAAATATGAAGAATAGAAATATAAGAGAATACTTAACCAAGTTCAGTACATACAGGCTATTCAATGTTGAAAACCATTGCTGAGTGAAATGTATGTGGAGTGATTTTAGTGGTTTGAGAAAGTGATCTGGAATAAAGTAATGTGAATTGGATATAGACTAGTATATTTAAGGATATATATGCATTATCATTATACATTTCTAATAGCTTCTGCATAAAAATGTATTAACTACTGCTACTAGAATATGTGAGAAAATAAGACGCTGCTGTACATATAAAGCTACCTTCTCAAAGATTTATTGGTTCCTCAAAAACACATATTATTGCATGAAGAATATATACTGGTTTACCTTTTGGAAACAGTAATAATAAAGAAATGAATGTATGAATGTTTTCAGTTACTTATTTCTGTTTTTTAAAACACATGAAGAGTCACTAAAAGTAAAATAGAAATCTATATTGCACAATGCAATATAAAGAACATGCTTGCATTTTAACAATTACCTAATTCCTTTTGACAAGAGGATTATTGTCATAACTTTGGACTTCTAGAACAATCATTTTGTGATTATGATTCTATATTTTATAGGCTATAAATGCTTTACTTTTTATACAAAGGATAATTATAGCTTTTATTATTATAAGCTCAAAAACTTACATAGATTGAATATTTTAGACCCTTAGATCAGAAGGCTATAACTCCTGAATATTTAAATGGTTTAACTAATATTTGCAAACTTATATGACTAGAAACTACAGTACAAAAATAAATAACTCTCACTGAACAAAAAAACCAAAGTAGTTAGAGTTATACTAATCAGAGCACTAAATAGGGTACTTATAAAGGAGGCCCCAACATCCATCTTCTAATAAAATCTCCCTTTCTTAATGTTGGGAATTCATTAATTGAACTGCATTAATTCTGTTCTAATGTTTGAAAATGGTCAATAACAGACATGTAGACCAATGGAACAAAACAGAGGATACAGAAACAAATCCTCTCATTTGTAGCCAGTTGATTTTTGACAAAGGTGCCAAAAATATGCACTAGAGAAAATACAGCCTTTTCAACAAATGCTGTCAGGAATACTGGTTATCCATTTGTAGAAGAATTAAGCCCCAAGCTCTCAACCTGCACAAGAGTCAAGATGAATCGAAGACCTAGAAATTAGATCATTGTTTTTGTAATTAGTAGAAGAAAACATAGGACTAACACTCCAACATATAGGCACTGGTAAAGACTTTCTCAATAAGATCCCAAAAGCTCAGGAAATAAAACAGAGAATAAATAAGATGACATTAAGTTAAAAATCTTTGGTACAGCAAAAGAAACCTTCAAAAGTCTAAAGACAAAACCTATAGACTGAAGATATTTTTCAGCTAATTCTCTGACTGAGGATCAATACCTAGAATATATAAATAACTTGAAAAACATAACATTAAATAAAGAAAAATAACAATTTAAAAATGAGCAATTGAACTGAATAAACACTTCTGTAAAGAAGATATACAAATGGCCAATAAATATATAAAAATGTTCAGTATCATCAGCAAACCAGGGAAATGCAAACAAAGAACACTCTGAGGTTCTATTCAACTCCACTTAGAATGCCAATCATCAAGAATATAAAAAATAGGGAATTATGGCAAGGATATGGGGAAATAGGAACCCTTATATACTGTTGGTGGGATTGAAAATTAGTCAACCATTATGGAGATTATGGTGGAGGTTCCTCAGAAAATTGTGAATGACACCACCTTATGAACCAGCTATACCACCTCTGGATATCTTTCCAAAGTAATTAAAGTCAGGCTATTATAACAATACATGCATATTCACGTTTCTAGCAACACAATTCACAATAGCCCAATTATGGAACCAGCCTAGGTATCCATCAACAGAAAAATCAATTACAAAACTGTGGTATATATACACATAATGGAATTTTACTGGGACACAAAGAGGAAGAAAATTATATAATTTGTAGGAAAATAGATTAAATTAGATAACATTATGCTAAGTGAGATTAGCTAGGCTCAGGAAGCAAACAGTTTTTTTCTCATATATGGAAGCTAGAGAGAAATTGGGTAACAAAAGATACTTCAGGTAAAGGAAAGACTTCAGTGAAGTGACTGATGGAGAAAGTTAGGGGGAGGAATAGACATAATAAAGGCAACAGTTTAAATAATAATATGCACATATACATAATTATCAGTACCAATCTCAATGACAAGTACAAGGAGAGGAGGGAGTGAGATAGGATCTGAAGGGAGACACACTAAGTAGTGTATGCATGTATGTTCCTGTCACCTTATACCTCATTATGATTATAATTACAATGCACCAAAGAAATACATAAAAAAAAATCAGAAACTTAGTTTAGCCTTATTATTCTGTTCAGCTTGTGATTCTGGGATCTTTTCCCCCATTATTTTTCCATGAAAAGCACTACTGTTGAAGATTTTTTTTTTGTTTTGTTTTGTTTTGTTTTGTTTTTTGCAGGTCTGGGGATAGAAGCCAGGGGCATTTGACCTCTGAGCTACACCCCCTGCCCTATTTTTTATTCTCTATTTTGAAACCGGGTCTCACTGAGTTGCAGAGGGCCTCACTAAGTAGCTGAGGCTGTCCGCGAACCATGATCCTCCAGGTCTCAGCCTCCCGAATGCTGGGATTACAAGCGTGCGCCACCACGCCCGGCTCTGTTGAAGTTTTATGGTATGTGTGATCACATCTCTTTTTTGTTAATAAAGATGGAATCTTTTATTTATTTATTTATTTTTGTGGTGGTACTGGGGTTTCTGGAAACCCTTCTACCTCTGGGCTACACTCCAAGACTCATTTTATATATTTTTATTTTTATTTTTTATTGGTGCATTATATTCATACATCACACTGGGGTAAAAAACGTGTGTGGACATACATGTACACATCACCAATTTAACCCCTACCTAATGCCCACCCCATTCCGTCCCCATCCCTCCTTTCCTTGCTTGGCTTAGTGGTTGACTTTGGTATGTTTAAGTATATTGCGTGTTTTAGAGAATTTCCTTCTTCCCCCCTCCCATCCCCTCATTTAGGTTGTCTTGTTTGCTCCTCTATAGGATTTCCTTTTTCATCTAGAGTTCTTCGTATCGCCCATTTCTCCTTAGCTTTCACATATTAGGGAAAACATCTGATTTCTTAATTTTTGTGACTGGTCTCTTAAGCCAGCGAGGCTGGCTTCGAACCTGCCTGATCCTCCTGTCTCCGCCTCCCAAGCACGGGGATTACACGCGTGTGCCACCACACCCAACTATAAAGATGGAATCTTGAGCCTATGTATCTTGAGTTTCACTTTTTTTATACATGAGGATACTCATGTAAAATCTCATTTTGGGGAGTTTTGTCAGTTAAATGAGATAATCCCATATGAATAATTAATGTGATAATTAGCAAGTTAAAAAAGAGGTAACTATTATGGATTAGAGATGGTATGCTACATATGTAATCACTTTACAAAATACAATCAAATTAATTAACATATCACATACTCTTTCTCCAAGTCCAAATTTATCAGCTTTCCAGCAAACAAGTGACAAGTCCTTTTCTCAAATAGCATAAGCCTCAGTGAAGTGAGAATTGGACTCCACCTTTTTCAATCTGTCAAACTGTTGATTAGTCTCTGCTAGTAATTTACAAAAAACACCACTTAATTGACTTTGAACTCCTAGCTAGTCCACTTTCTTCCTTAAAATATATATTCATAGCCAGGCCTGGTGGTGCAGGCTTGTAATCCCTGTGCTTGGGAGGCACAGACAGGAGGATCGCAGAGGTTCAAAGCCAGCCTTGCTGGCTTAAGAGACCCTGTTTCCAAATAAAAATATAAAATAGGTCTGGGAGTGTAGCCCAGAGGTAGAAGGGTTCCATCCCCAGTACTACCAACCCCCCCAAAATGTATTCATAAACGTGTGCTTTTTAAATGTAAATTATTTTTATAATAAGGTATAAAATAAGCTATTATGTTTTTATTAATTCAAAATAAGTTTTGGGGTATATATGGTAAAGATTTTGTGTCTCATGTTACAAAATGCTCACAGAAATACATAGGATGGTAAAAATTTCTTAAATCTATTATAAAACCACTTAATTTAATAAATTGCCATAAATCTCGAGCAAATATTTTGAGGGGTGGTGGCAAGATCTTATTGCCTTTAAATTTAAAAGAAGACACTTGGATGTCTGCATATGATTGGATCTATATTGTTGAAGTGTAAATTTTTATATATTAGATTTCATCTTCTTGCAAATCTCTTTTTTCTGGAAAATACTGCTAGGCATATTTCCTTTTGAACTCACTAGTATCAGATATCTATATACTAAACCCTAACGTATATGCCATGTAAAGTATTTAAAAAATAAACCATTTGCCGGGCGTGGTGGCTCACGCTTGTAATCCCCACGCTTGGGAGGTGGAGACAGGAGGATCAAGCAGGTTCGAAGCCAGCCATGCTGGCTTAGAGACCCTGTTTCCAAATAAAAATATAAAATATGGGTCTGGGAGTGTAGCCCAGAGGTAGAAGGGCTTCCAGAAACCCCAATACCACCAAAAAATAAATAAACCATAAAGTGTTCTAATTTTTAGTATTTCTTAGTAATACCTGTATGCATGTTGTGATTTAAAAGTTAAAGAGTAAAGCCAGAACATTTACTGAGAAAGTGTGAAGAAATGAGAATGAGGAATTAAACAACCACGTAGAACCACAGACAGACAACAGTGGGTGTTGAAGGCCTGGCTGGTCAAACTTATTGAAGATTACATGCTCAGTAAATTTTCCCAGATTTATAAACGTGATATCTTTAGTTGGTTTTATTAAGAATTGCTTAGCAATGTCTGGTTAAATGCCCTAAAAAATGTATATTTTTGAATAGTCAGGAATATAAAAAAGGCATCTATGAAGTATCCCACAGCAAATAATATTTGATTGGAAAATGTTTATGAAGCAAGCCACGCAGTACTTCCAAATCTGTGTTTCATTCATCCAAAGACTGGCAAAGTATCAAGTCTGTTTTGGTACACTAAAAGTAGTTTGATGAAGAAAAAAAAATGTCTGTGGATGGCCTTTAAGAATGAATATATGATTGTGGAGGAGGCTCCCTTTTTGAGAACCTGCATATGTAGGTCTATATATTTCATGTATATTAAAAATGTTAAATGTGTTCTTTGATATTTTCATAGCCACTACCAGGAAAAAAACCCACAGAAAATAATTTCCATGTATAAAAAATATCATTGTTATCTCTCAAATTAGAAGTCATGTGTTTTTTTATAATTATTTTGACTTCTAGAAAAAAGTCAAGATAAACACTGTCGGAATTTGGCTCTATCTTGCTGTATCTCTAAAATCTTCCTTTGCTACTGAGTCTAACAGGGGCTGCATTTTGCTTTTATGAGTAGACCTCTCATATTATGGACTTAACAAGGAAGCTGCTGGATTACTGCCGTTACCAAACTAGCACAAGAGCGGCACATTCAGCAGGAGATGGCTTATTTTTTGTACTCCATATAAAACGTTTCTTAATTCATACTGTTTTATTTTATAAACATAATGCTTTTGGGGTAGTCACCTTTTCTCATTTTTACTTATACTTATCTCCTTATTTTTATACTTTCCGTAAGCCTGAGAAACAGACTCCTTAATTTTTCACATTGTTTCCTAAATGCTCATAAATGCTTCTATTATTTCAGGAGGGAATGAGAGTGTAGCTTCTAGAACTAGTTTGTATTGTTGCACATAAATTATGTAGTAGTTTATGCTGCTAAAATCTTTGGTAATTTGGTTTGGCAAGTGAAAGGTCATAGGTCACCTGAGCATAGCTGGGAAAACTATGCAGCTATTGTTTGGGGTTGTAAATACAAGTATCATATATTCACACAAATATAAACATGTGTATATATACATGTGTGTATTTGTGTGTGTTCATCGTCTTTAAAAGAAAAGCAATCCACTCTAAGATTTTAAAGTTTAGATAATATCCTTATCAAAATTCTACAACTGTTTTTTATTAATTTTTATATCTCTTCCCTAAGAAATTAATAGCCCTAGAGAGCATTCTGGTAATCCCAAATAGTTTTAAAGTAGGAGTCATGGAATAAATGGGCATTTTTACATAATGAGGTAATTAGATCAGACTATTAAAAAAAGTATTTAGAATAAAATGTTCAACATACTAGAATAGTAGATGAAAAATCATAATCAGATAATTTTTAATATTTAGATAATCTCAAAACTACTAATGATAAACATCATCTGTGTTTATGGTTATCATTTTGTGCCAATGATTAAAACTTTATATACCCAGATACTTTAGAAAACCTCTGAATATTAATTTAAAGCTGTTAGTGTATGTCTATGGTTCTTTCTGTTATAAGTTACAGGACATACTTAAAGTATCCTGTTAATTTTTTTCTTTAGTAAAAACTATTATGTTTGTAAGCATAATTTATAAACTATTACAAACATGTCCATATTAGTCTGATAGTTGAAAATATTGATTGAAGTTATTATATAATTATTTTGTAAAATATGAAATGTTTAAGATTATGGATTACATTTTTTCTTATTAGAAACACATAGGGAAAGCTGGGCATGGTGGTGCAAGCTTGTAATCCCAGCATTCGGGAGACTGAGACTGGAGAATCATGGTTCGCCAACAGCCTCAGCTACTTAGTGAGGCCCTCTGCAACTCAGTGAGACCCTGTCTTAAAATGAATAAAAAATAGGGCAGCGGGTATAGCTTGGGGTTTGAATGCCTCTGGGTTCCATCTCCAGACCTGAAAAAAAAAAAAAGAAAAAGAAAAAGAAACATATAACAGGGAAGAATGATCACCACTACATCTTACTTTTAATGAAATTATATAAATTTATTTTTTCTAATAAATATTTAATACTAGCATAATACAAACTTAACCCATAGTGTCAAATTAAGTGATCTTGGAATGATATTAGGTTTATTTGAAAGATGATAAAGTATAGTGGAAGAAACACAGACTAAATGTCAGTGGACACATCTCTAGGTTAGAATCAACTTGAAATAGCTATTTTATCATCCATATGACATTTAGTTTGTGTCTTCAGCTATAAAATGAAATGTAAAAATAGATAAATCACTTTATATTTTTATTGTCTCTTTGGATTACAAAGATGTAGATATATACTAACATAGGAAAAAATTAAATGCATTTGGCAGGATAGTGTTTTTATTTTTTAATCATATATTCATTTAGGGAGGAATGAAAGCAGTAGGAAAAAGAATGATTGAGAAGTCAAAATAGAACATTTTAGAATATGGATAGTGATAAAAGGCAAAACAGATATAAGGAAAGGAAGATCATAGATTAAATTATAACCATAAAAATGATAGGATTGAACAAAAACAAAATAAACATCATATTACATTGTCTTACTTCCACCTACTACCTCAACTGATCTGCGAAGTCTGCTTGCTGTTTTTCCACCCAGTTAGTTTTAAAATTGGTGCCTCATATATACATGTGTGTATGTATTCATAGAGTTCTTTCTGATAAAAAATAATTTTAATTGCATTTGCATGAAATATATATTGTATGTATAGCTTTGTATGGCATCAACAAAGAGTTCTTTAGAAATATTTTAAACATTGATTATCATTAAAAAAAATAGAAATCCAGGTGAGATGTTGCATGCCTATAATCTCTGTTATTGGGAGGCTGAAGCAGGAGGTTGGAGGCTAGTCTCAGCAACTAGTGGAGTCTTCAGCAATTCAACTTAGTGAGACCCTGTTCCCTAATAAAAAATAAAAAGGTCCAGGGTGTAGCTTAGAGGTACAATGCCCCTGGGTTTGTTCCCTAATACAGAAAGAGAGAGAGAGAGAGAGAGAGAGAGAGAGAGAGAGAGAGAGAGAGAGAGAGAGAGAGAGAGAAAGAGAGAGAGAGAGAAAGGGAAAGAAAATAGAGCCAGGCATGGTGGTACATACTTGTAATTCCAGTATTTGGGGGGCTGAGACTGAGAGATTACAAGTTGGCCACTAGCCTCTGCAGAATAGTGAGGTTCTCTCCAATTTTGTGAGACTTTGTTTCAAAATAAAATAAAATAGTTCAGAGGCTCACGTCTAGGTTCAATCCCCAGTACCCCCCTCACACACACACACAAACACATACAAGAGAAGAGAGAGAGAGAGAGAGAGAGAGAGAGAGAGAGAGAGAATCAAAAAGAAAGAAAATATAGATCTATCAGAAAACCATGAATTTTATAATCCTGAAAGAAAACTGAAAGAGGATGGATATAGTAAAAATCATTCATTCATCCTAACAACTTATTTAACACATATAATGTGTAAAATACCATAATACTGTTGTGGAGGTTAATATGACATACAATAGTCCCTGTAGTAAATAGGTTTGTAAGTTCTGTCTCACTAAAAATTCCCTCCAACAGAGCTATCTTTAAAAAAGTAAATAGAGACTGAGCAAAATTGTGAGTATACATCTCATCCACCTTTAAGTAGGGTATGCTGTACCTTTGCAGAGGAGAGAGAACAAACCTAATCAGACTTGTCTGATGTTTCTGTGTAAAGTGGTTAAATGGCACCCTTTGAAGTATAAAGATTATAATCCTATTTGATTTCCTAGTTGACTGAAGGGCTATAAGGTGGGGAAAATTATGTCACATTTACTGTTTAAGAAAGAAGGAAGAAAGTCCTCCAATATTTACTACCTTTTAGGAGTTCTAGTCCTGACATGTTTCAGGCTTCTTGAAAACTAGAAAAAAGTGAAATCTAAAAGGAAATAAATGTAGTAATATTGAATCTCAACATTATCAATAAATAAAACACAGCAAATATACATATACACAAAACAAAAAAATACATAGATTAGAGAGTCTAAATTGGATATCCTGGTTACTTTAGAAAATAGAATTAGAAGTATATTTAAGGCATGTTTCTGTCAACAAGTATATTATTTTGACTATTGTAATGAGTATTTTACACATCGTAGGTGTATTGAAGTCATAAAAAGAATGAAATGTTGGAAATGAAAAGTTTAGTAGTAACATACTTCAGTACTGTTTAAATATGACTTTACAATAAAACAAAAAAAATCACAAAACTCTCTTTTTTTTCTCCATAGATAATGGGTAATGGTTTAACTTTTTCTACGTAGAACATACTGCAGAGAGAAATGGACAGCAGGAAAACACTTGGGGACAGTTCACATTAGCTCAGCTTTGCACTTGATGTTAAGAGCTAAGCCAATCAAATGGCATGGCCATCTTTCTTGCTGACAGTACTGGCCACACAGGCAGGATAGGTGTGGGCTTTAGGATGAGAGACAGCACAGCACCTTATGGCTGAAACTGAAGCATCAAACATTGACGCATCGACACAATCAGTTTTTCATGAATACAAGAAATATTTATGTAAGGTCTTGTATAACCTAAGCGATCAACATGGAGTTGAAGAGGAATAGATAATAATATGGCAAATCATTGTCTTCAAAGAACTCAAAATCCACAGAAGAGAGACACCCACCCCCACAATGTATCTGTTGCAATAGAGTATGGTAGGCTATTATGAAAATATATAAAAACCCAAGAGATGGCATAGTATCTCTGATGCTCAAGAAAAATTTATCTAAGAAAGTAAAATTTGAGGTAGACTTTTGAAAATTAAACAGAAGTCTGCTAGGTGAATTGGAGTTTATAGAAAGGCGATCATTAGTGTGAGGACACTGCATGTCAGAATCCACAAAAGAATAAAAATTATTATAGTCTAGGAAAAAAGTCTAGGAAAACTGAAGTAACTGATTAAAGTAGGGGGAAGATGGAGATGTGGCTGAAGACGAGTTATAGCAAATAGGTCCTTTATTTCCTCACAGAGTTTGAAAGTCCTCTTATGGATTTTGAAGAACCACTGAACTACTTTAAACAAGTGTAAAAGATGAAAATCAGCCCTGTTCCCATCATTAATTTCCTATCCTTATATGAGGCCTTTTGTTCTTTAGAGGAAACATAATTTTCTTCTTCCAAAGGAATATTTTTAATTAAAATAGAAGCAAATTTTATTTGCCTAAATAGGCATAAGGAAGAAAAAAAATGAATGCTCGAAGAAAAGGCTAACTATGCAATGAACTAGTTGGAGTAACATCAATTGAGACAGGCACTGCTCCTCTGTATGTGCTGACTTCTAAACATATCTTCAAGAGGGAAAACGTCTCAATCTTTTATGGGCGTTTGAAAAACCAAAATAGGCAGCTATTTAAACAACTTAAGAGACCAGAGAACATTTTTGAAGTCATCTTTCTAAAAATAATAGGTAGTGGTATTACTCTATTTATAATTATTTTCATGAATGGAGTATTAGATTAGGGGATTTGTTTGTATTTTATAAATATCGTGGCACACAAATGCAGCACTTGAAGTTTCTGCTTGAATCAAGTTGTGGGTGGTCTACACACCACCCAGATCATCCTCAGCTAATCCTCCTGTCTCCCAGAGAACAGGATTCCCATTGTTGCGGTTCTTCACTGGAAACAGCTGGCCTACCTTTCCTGAGTTAGTTGGCAGGATGGGCAGCTGTGTTCCCCAAATCACACAAATCACTAGTGAAGCTTATTTTGATTGCTAACTTCTGCTACATCAAGAGGCCCTTTAATGTTTTTCTACATTTTGCCATAGATTCCTTCCATGCATTGATTCAGTCAGCAAAATGTGTGGGCTGCAAGTCTTGTGTTTCTACAGTGAAGATTTCAGCTTCTTCCAACTCTAGAAAAATGACTTAGATTATTGCTACAGTTTAAATGAATATATATATATATATATATATATATATATATATATATATATATATATATATATATGTTTTCATCATATCCATAGTTATCCCTAAGGCACATTTGACATTTTCAACATAATTGAAAATATGTTTGGGTCAGTTTAGGACATAGAGTAATGTTTCTTGTGTATTTCTTTTGCAGTATAGGAAGAACTCCACATCAATTTCCTTCTGTAAAATGAGAAGAAATGCTACATTCTAAAGAATGCTACATTCCTTAGTGACAGTACACAGAAGAAAGTGATGGAGAGAGCATGGTCATGATAAAAAGTGACCCAAAATGTTAAGGTAGTCTAAGCACAGCATGGTGCTTGAAATTAATGAACTGGTCGATTTATTAGGGAGAGTATACTTATTCACAAATGAATAGGCCCATATGTTACTATTATATATTTGTTTACATAAAAAAGTTCTGAACTCGAGATTATACAAATAGAAAACACTTTTTGTTTTTGCAGCTACTGGGAATTCAACCCAGGGGGATTTGACCTCAAAGCTTTAACTCCAGCCCTAATTTTTATTTTTTATTTGAAAACAGAGTTGTGAACCTGCAATCCTCCTGTCTTAGCCTCCCAAATACTGAGATTACAAGCGTGTGCCACCATGTCTGACTAGAAAACACTATTTTTAAATCATTTCTTTCAATATTTTCTCTTAGAAACACTGTAGAATATCTTTTTTCATCCAGTGGTTCTTATAGGTTTTCAGTTTTCTCCAGGTATTACCAAATACCTGGAAATACCTCATTCTCATTAAAAGTGCAGTCCAATCTAAAGAAAACGTCCAGTTTACCTCATATTTAAAGCAGCTCAGGCTTGCCTTTTCTGCATTTCAGTTGTGGGGACTATGCACCCAGAATGTCCCATTGCTCTGGTTTCCCAAGGAGTTCCCTCTTTCCTGGTGCACGTTTTCACACTGAGCTTCTGTAGTTATCTGATCTCCAGTCCTGGTGCTTCCAAGTACATTCTGTTAAAATTTACACAGGCCAAGAGGCAGCCATGTCTCTCAGATCCTGTTCATTCAAGGGGGCTTGGACCAGGATAAGGTCTGTTGTGTCCATTTATCCCACACAGAGTTCCATGCCTTTTGTTTTTCTTCATTTCCTCTCCTTCCTAATCTTGTCATGCTGATGAGCTTCACCCCTAGTAAAGGATATTCCTGCTCAAGAGAACACATGCCAATGTTGGACACTTCTTGTCTCTGGCAGCCTGTCAGTGGCTTTGGGCTTTTTAGTTTCTGCAGTTTTGTAAACCTTCAGCTGAAGCAATATTGTTTTTCTCATTCTGGTGACTTGTCTTTTCTAATTTTTTAACTACTTTCCTTTTTTTTTTCTTCTACTCCTTTATTTGGCCATGGGAGAAGAAAGTACACAAAGTGACTCTCTTCTCAATAATCTCTAAAAAATCTCTGCAGAAGGGAGGTATGATATAGTATTTTAATGCTGGTTTATTTCATGCATTACGACTCAAAACGGTACTTTTTACCATTGACATCAGCATGTTAAAAAGGCCAGGATTATGGGGAAATAGAAATTGCTTCATTTATTTTTCTACTGTGGAATGCTGATCCTAGCTACCAAGGATATGTATGAGGTCCCAATCTATAGAATCTGTGACTTACATGGTACGGTAATTATTTTGCAGCTATGGATAATTTATGAATATTGAGATAAAATTATCCTGGAGTATCTGGTTAGGATGAAAATGACATCATATGTCTTTTTACAAGGGAAAGAGAGATTAGAACACACAATGATGGAAGGCTATGTTAAAACAGAGGCCAGTGCTGGAGTTTAAGGCTAAAAGCCAAAGACTGCTAGCATCTCTACCTGCTTCTCCTTGGAAGAGACGAGGAATAGATTTTCTTCTATAGAATCTGGATGAAGTACAGCCCTACAGATATCTTCTGACTTTGGGCCTCTTGGATTATGAAAAAAAGTACTTTTCTCTTGTTTATGTCAGCCACTTTATAGTAATTTGTTATTGAAACCATAAAAAGTAATGTACCTATTATTATAAATAATTTGCTATAATATGGATATTGATATCCCCTAAATGTGTAGGCTAGAACCCAATACCCACTTTGATATTTAGAAGTGTGGCCTCTAGGGAGTGATTAAGGTCTTTGTTGAAGAGGCTTGAGGGATTCTCCAAACCCCTTCCACCATGTGAGAAAGAAGCACTGTCTATGAGGGATGGGCCTTATCAGGCATCACATGTGCTGGTACCTTATTCTTGGGTCCCTCAGGCTCCAAAACTGATTAAAAACAAAAAAAAACTCTGCTGTTTATAAATTTTCTGGTGTAAGGAATTTTGGTGTAGCTGCCTGAACACATAAGACAGAAATCCAATTGTGAGTCACAGTTCTTGTCTTACTTGACTTATCAGAAACATTTTAGCACTATTGACCTCCCCCTTTATCTATTTCCTGGCTAACAAAAGGGTCATAAGGCTCAGCTTTGAGTATTCATCTCCAGCTTTGTCCTTCTCTTAGTATTCTTTTTTTATTCTCATGATTTTTTTGGGGGGGGTGGTACTGGGGTTCCTGGAAACCCTTCTACCTCCGGACTACACTCCCAGACACCTATTTTTTATATTTTAATTTGAAAACAGAGTCTCTTAAGCCAGTGAGGCTGACTTCAAACCTGCACTATCCTGTCTCCGCCTCCCAAGCGCGGGATTACAAGCCTGCGCCACCACCCCAGGCTATTCTCATAATTTTAAGCACCATGGTGATTCCTGAATTTAAATGTCCATTGCAGGCCTCTATTGAATTCTGAATCAGTCTCCAATTGTAAAACATACTTCTGATCTCTAATTCTCCTTGGATTTTCCATCCACAGATGAATGGATAAAAATGTGTTATATATAGACAATGGAATATGATTCAGCCATAAGAGGGATAAAATTCTGTCATTTTGGGCAATATGGATGAAATTGGAAGGCATTATGTAAATTGAAGAAAGCCAGGCACAGAACAACAAATCCCATATGTTCTCTCTCCTATGTTAAAGCTTCAAAGGAATCGATAACATGGAAGTTGGCAGCACCACGCCTGGCCCTATGGAAGCTTAAGATGTGTAAGGAGCGATGTTCTACCACACTTTGCTCTGCTGCAGGTGCTTGTTCTCTTATCATTTTCTCTTCAACTTTTTCACTTTAGAGTTTCAATTCAGTCTTGAGATACATTCGAATTTTTCTTTTATATATAGTTGCCATTTTCTACTGTGTTTAGAGCCCCGGACTCATAAACTCTTTAATCATTTTTAATACTTTAAAATTAAACCTTCAATTAGGAAAATTCTCAAAATTCATTTCAGTTAGGTGTTCAGAAATATAAGTTATGAACTTATTTGTAATTTCATTAAAAGTAAATGAATTCTGTTAAAGTTATTTAAATGATGAAACAGATAAATTTACTTTTAAAGTAATTAATCTCAAAACATCCAGAGAAGTGTTAATTTGTATAACAAGATTCCACTTACTTATTATTTTACAGTGCTAAAATTTATAAGAAAAGAAAGATAATTTTCACATCGCTGCTGAGAATATGATTTTAATTTAAGTTGATCACTGGGAAAATATACCTAGGCATTTTATGTAGAAAAATCTCTCTCTATAAAATCTAGTTACATAAAACAATCATTGTAATTTTTCTAGACCTTTTTAAATAAAGTATAGAAGAAATCAATTAAAAGTATCATATAAAATAATGTTTAAGGTCAGAAACAATAAAAGTATATTAATTTTTAGTTATGTATACATTTATTATTAGGTCATTTATATTATCATTAAGCCATGTTTATGGAATTAAAAACTAGATGTCAGAATTATCTATAATATTTTCTATAATTTGAAAGCTGGTATTTTATATATTATTTAATAACATGTATACAAAACTTGATTTTTTTTATTGATTACCTCCACTGTGAAAATTCAGTTACAAAAGACAATTATCATTTAGGTTCTATTTTAAATTTCATATGGAACCAACTATGATAAGCATTTGGAAAAAATCAGAAAACAGTAAGAAAATAACTTTTTTTAGCCTTTTAATAAATATTCGGAATAAACTTATTTTACTAAGAGCCAGAAAAATTAAATTGATTTTTTTTCCCTTTTGGGTGGTACTGGGGATGAAACCCTTCTACCTCCGGGCTACACTCCCAGACTTATTTTATATTTTATTTAGAAACAGGGTCTTTTAAGCCAGCGAGGCTGGCTTTGAACCTGCGTGATCCTCCTGTCTCTGACTCCCAAGCGAGGGGATTGCAAGCGTGCGTCACCACGTCCGGCTTGGTTTTCTTTTTATCTTATGAAATACTTGGTGCTCAAAATTTTTGTTGTAGCAATTTATTATTACTGCATATTCTAATATTATATTTTCCTGTTTATAATGATGGACGTGTGTGCGTGTGCGCGTGCGTTCGTACTAGAAATTGAACCAAGGGGCATTCTACTTCTGAATCCTTTTTTAAATTTATTTTTTGTTTAGAAACAGGGTCTCATTAGGTTGCTGAGAGTCTCAGCAATTTTCGTATCCTAATCTTGATCCTACGATCTTCCTTTCTCAGCCTCCCAAATACTGGGACTACTGCTGTATGCCACCATACCAGACTTAGAATGCTGAACCTTTATAATAGAAATTAGCACAGAGAGAAATGCTTCCTGGAATTAATTACAAATGTAAATATAAAGGATTGACTGCTTGATTTCTATAATTATTTTCCATAGTCTTGTCTCATCGAACAAGAATGTCTAATTTTGATCATCAGTGTTTAAGGAGAATCTATTTTTACTCCCAGCTCTTTTTTTTCCCACTTAAATTTTTTCTTTTTTTTAATTGGTGCATTGAATTTATACATCTTAATGGAATAAAAAAAAAACTCGTGTAGATATACATGCACACATCACCCCGTTAAATAGGACTGAATCAAGCAGAATAAATTCATTCTTTTGACTACAGGGATTGACTGAGGAAAGACATGCAATTTTCGTGAAACATAGTACTTTCTTAGATATTATGGGTGGAAAAATATGGCTTTCTTTATATTGAATATGAATGAGAAGGGATGTGTCGGTATTATAGGAGTCACTCAGCCCAGAGTAAGGGACAGAGTGAGGGAATAAGAATAAGGGGAGGATAAGCCATTGGAGATCACAGGTAGTTGGCAGCAGAGTACTGGGGCCAAAGCTTTTACTTTAGTCAGAAGTCCAAATCTCACCTCTTATTCTGGTAATAAAATACAATAGTCATTACACAGTTAAGGTACAATGCAACATGCAAACACTTTAAGAACAATTGGTTTAAATAGTCTTTACAGGATTCCTTTATAAAAAAAATACTAACTTTATTTGGAGGAGAATCACAGAGATCAATGTATCTAGTGAAGTGCTTCCTATCTGGTATCTTTGTAGACAAGGAAACAAAGGAATGGTAAAATAAAACCAAATGAGATTATATAATTTTATATAGATTAAATACTCTCAATAATAATGAGAGACATTTGTCCTATAATTTTTTCTTTTCCTTTTTTTTCTTTGTGTGTATATGGTACTAGGTATTGAACCCAGGAGCATTCTTTCTCAAAGTTACATCCCCAGCCCAATTTTATTTTTTATTTTGAAACAGGGACTTGCTAAATTGTTGAGGCTGGTTTCTAATCTGAAATCCTCTTTTCTCAGCCTCCCAAATACTGGGATTACAAGTATGCACCACGAGGCCTGGATATCCTAAATTTTTTTTTGTAGTGATGGGGATTGATCCCAGGGGCATTGTACCTCCAAGCTACACCCCCAGCTCAATTTTTTAATTTTTTATTTTGAAACAGCATCTCACTAAGTTGTGGAGTGCCTCACTGAGTTGTTGAGACTGCGAAATGTGATCTTCCTGTCTCAGCCTCCCAAGTACTGGAATTATAAGCATGCACCACCATCCCCAGCTCCTAGGATTTTTAACTTATGAATATTTATTAAATATTACAGGATTTTTTAGTTTATTATTAACCTAATTAATTTTTACTTGTTTCTAAATATAAAACTATGACTTCTCACAAAACACTTAGAACCTTAACAATTTAAATGATATATGTGTTTTAGTTTAAATAGTAATTATTGAGTTTGAGAGATTTACAGGAAGCATGATATATAGTTCTAATTATTGGCTCAGAAGTTTTATGGATTCTAACTTACTCTTTGTAAGAGAAGGCCAAAATTCCAAATGAATTTCATAAGGTGTTGCAATGTACCACTGAGAGCCTGTCATTTTTTTTAGCCTAACATTTTTATATCTAAAGTATTGTATAATTTTGCATAATATAAAATTATAAATGAAGGCCATTCAGTGGAAAATATAAAAGGATATTAATTCTCTAAATTCAAATTAATTGTATCATTGTTAAAATGAAGTGGATGGTGTTATTTAAAACATGTCCTAAAGTGGAAGCTTTCAGTAGCAATGAAGTGGATCGTGTTATTTATTTATTTATTTACTTACTTATTTACTTATTTAGTGGTAGTGGGGTTCCTGGAAACCCTTCTATCTCCAGGCTACACTCCCAGACCTATCTTTTATATTTTTATTTGGAAGCAGGGTCTCTTAAGCCAGCACAGCTGGCTTTGAACCTTCTAGATCCTCCTGTCTCCACCTCCCAAGCGCTGGGATTACAAATGTGCGCCACCACGCCCAGCTGGATCATGCTATTTAAAACATGTTCTGAGCTGGGCGTGGTGGCACACACTTGTAATCCCCACGCTTGAGAAGCTGAGACAGGAGGATCGTGCAGGTTCGAAGCCAGCCTCAGCTGGCTTAAGAGACCCTCTCTCCAAATAAAATATAAAATAGGTCTGAGAGTGTAGCCCAGAGGTAGAGGGCCCCTGGGTTCCATCCCCAGTACCACCATAAATAAATAAATAAATAAATAAATAAATAAATAAATAAATAAATACATGTTCTGTTTCCATTTCCTAATAGTGGTTCTTCAACTTGGAAAAAACGTGACATTTTAATAGCAGTTGATTAAGAAATTAAGTCATGGGATTTCAATACCAGGAATGTATTTTTAAGTTTATATCAGTTTCATTAAAACACAGATTTTTAATACACAAAGGAAGTATCTTAATACCATTGTTTGTGTTTTTAATTGTACACTTGAAATAATTTATTAGAACCTTATAAATATAGAAAGTATGGCATGTAAAAAGTAAAAATGTTGAATGTAAAATGAATTAGTGCTATTAATGTTTTTCTCCCTAGAAACTTAAGATAACTCCGCTTTCTAATTGATGTATTCTTTTGCATCTTGAAAACATTCTAAGCAACATTTTCTGGTAGAGAAAAAAATTGTTTGATGACATGCATATAACCAGGTCCTGGCTGCTCAGTATATTAAAAAATAAATTTTAAAGATAAGGTCAATATCCACCTTTGTATCTGGTGCAGTTCTTGTAACATGTTTCTCTATTCATTGTCATCCTCATTTATCACTGCCATCCCTGTATCTCTGTTTAAACCAATAGTGAACACATTAAAATGTTTTTGGAAGCCAGCCATTTTAGTTAAGTCTGAGACATCAATATTGAACAGAACAAATATGTTCTGTTTTAAATAAAGCAAAACTCAAGAGTTTAGTATTTAGAAATATCAGTTCAAGAAAGGCCATTCTTATAACATTCCTTTCCTTGCTGGTCATGTGCTTTATGAAATGATATACAAATCTTATTACCATTTTTTCTCTACAAGTAGAAATATCAGTGACAGTCAGAGTATTATGTTAAGGAGATTAGCCAGCCTCAGAAAGTGAATAGTTGTATGTTTTCTCTCATATATAGAATCTAGACACAAACTGGGTAACAAAAGAGACCCCCTAAAAAGTAATAGAAACTCCAGTGGAATGATGGAAGGGTTTTAGAAAGGGAAAAGGGGAGATGGGAATGTAATGAAGGTAATAGTTTAGATAATGCTGTGTATACATATAAAATTATTAATACCAATATCAATGACACATACAGGGAAGGGGAGGAAAAGGGTGGGAGCTGGAAAGAAACACACCCAGCACTGTATGCAGGTATATTTCTACCATCCTATATACCTCATTATAGTGTATAACGAAATGTACCAATAAAAGTATGTAAAGATCAATGAGAAGTCTATTGTAAAGTTTTATAGTTTTCAGTGTGATAGATATGTATAGAGTATATGTGTCAGACTTGCTTTCTATTGCCAGCTGAATCGAGTTTAACTACCCATTCCACCTGAATGGAGTAAAGGCAGTGGAAAAAAAAGCTTGTAGCAAAAAGTATACATAAAACAAAAATGGATAGAATTAGAGAATATTATGCCAAGTGAGATTAGCCAGACTCATTAAGTGAAGGGTCATATATTTTCTCTTTTATGTGAAAGCTAGCAAGTAATTCGGATGTAAGAGGGGCCCTAGACAAGGACGAGAAAGCCCAGTGGAGCATTGGACAGGGTCTAGGAGAAGGGAGGAGGGAGACTTGATTTTTCTTATTGGATATTTCTAGGTTGCCAATTATTCTCTTTCAGGACTTGAAATACACCACCTCATGTTCTCCTGGCTGTTAAATTTCTGCTTAGAAATCTGTTATTATTATGATGAGGGATTGCTTTTAAATGACTTGGCATTTCTATCTTGTATCTTTTAATATTCTTTCTTTGTTCTGTACTTTCAGCAGTTCAACTACAGTATGTTTCGAAGAGTTTTTTGTTGTTGTTGTTCATGTCTATTCAGGGTTCTAAAGGCCACGGGTACTTGGATACCCATGTCTTTGAAATGATTAGGAAAATTTTCTATTATTTCACTGAACAGTTTTTCTATGCTTTCAGCCTGCAGCCCTTCATCCTCATCTGTATTATTATAAAACTTTTAATTATTTCCCAGAGATTAGTTATATTGTGTTTATTCTTCCTTATTTTTCTTTCTATGTCTCTTGTCTTTCTCTTTCTCTCTCTCCTTTCTTCTTTAATTCTTTCTTTTTTTCTTATGGTATTGGATATTGAACCCAGAGGCATTCTACCTTCCAACTGCCTTCTCAGCCTGATTTTTTTTTTTTTTTTTTTTTTTTTTTTTTTTTTACCTCTGGGCTATATACTCCTGAACCTATTTTATTTCTTATTTGGAAACAAGGTCTCGCTAAGTTGCTGAAAGCCTAAGTAGCTGAGGCTGCCTTTGGAACTGTGTGATCCTCTTGTCTCAGCCTCCCAAGCGTTGGGATTACAAGGTTGTGCTACTGCGCCCAGCTTCAGCCTGATTTTTTATAACTTATTTGGAAACAGGGTCTCACAAGGTTGATGAATGTCTCACTATTTGTTGAGGCTGTCCTTTAACCTGCAGTCCTCCTGTCTCAGCCTCTCAAAGTACTGGGATTGCAGGCCATCACACCTTGCTGAGATCAAGTGTAATATTTATTCTTATTTTTTAAACATAATTTATTGACCCTCTTTTCAAACCCTGATATTCCCTTTTGATCTATTTTATTGGTCAGGCTTTCAACTGAGTTTTTAATCAAATGTGTTGAGCTTTTTACTTCCAAGATTTCTGTTTGGTACTTTTTTCAGAATTTCTGTTTATTGAGTTGATCATTAATATCCTGAATTGTCTTTCTTAATTAATTCAGATGTTTATTTGCAACTTCTTGGAATTTATTGAGGTTTTGAAAAATAGTTCATTGAATGTTTTGGCATTTCATCTATTTCAATATCTTTGGAACAGTTACCAGAGAGTTGCAAATGTTAGGAGGTATCATGTTGCTTGTTTTTTCATATTTTCTTAGTTTCTATGTTAAAATTTGTGCATCTGTTGGAATGGGCAATCCTGTCATTTTTGTGTTGGAATCTTTTTAGTAAGTAAACTTTTTTTGACAATGTGTCCTAGGATATTGAGTTGTTGCATAGTATTGAGTTTAAGTCAAATTAGACTTCATAGTGTAGTTTCCCTATGTTTTCTTTGGCTGTAATTAGAGGATTTGGACACAAAGTATATTGTGTCAGAGCCTGAGGGACTCACTTTCTCTATAGTTCGTCCAACAGTGTAATTCTTCTGGTAATTCAGGTAGGTGTGAAGTAGAGCACAGGATATATGGGTGCACCCTCTGTGGTAACTCCTCCAGTCTCACTAGCAATAAGTAGTTTGTAGTTTGATAGGAAGCATCTTATATTGAGTTCCCTTGCAGATAATGGTTTCCAAAATGTTATATTATTTTTCTCTGCTGTTCTTATGGAGATGGATGCCCAGGAGCACGAATTCAGGATCACCCAAGAAATGCCTACTTAGGGCAATACCTGAGGGCTTTTATTTACTCTATTCTTTAAGTTGAAGTATCCTTCAAGGTTTGATAAGGTCTTGGTCATGGCTAGAGTAAAGTACAGGTTCTCTGAGCTGGCCAGGTTGTGTAGTTCAGCAGTAACGCATCTACCCAATGTGTTTAAAGTACTAAGCTTGAGCCACACATTGCAAAGAAAGAAAGAAACAAACAACAACAATATCAAAAAACAAAGAAATAAAGTAATAACCAAATAAAAACAACCACCACACCACTGACAAAATCAGAAATGGGCAAAAATAATATGAATTAGGCCAAAAAGATAAATAAAACTAAGAAAATAAATTTAACAATTTTATACATGTTTGTGATCCAGGCTACCCAGAAGGCTGATATAAAAGGATCACAATTTAGAGGCCAACCTGGGCAACTTAGCAAGACCCTGTCTCAAAATGAATTAAATTAAATTTAAAAATCTGGGAATATAGTTGGTGATAAAACATTGGCCTAGCATGCTAACTTTCCTGGGTTCAATATACAGTACCTGAAAATAAGTACATAAACAAGCTAACTAAAAAGAAAAGTAAGCTGGGAGTGGTGGTACATGCTGGTAATCTCAGTACTTGGGAGGCTGAGACAGGAGGATCAAAGGTTTGAGGACAGCCTTAGCAAGTATTGAGATTCTCATCAATGTAGTGTTACCCTGAATCAAAATAAAAATAAAATATGGCTGTGGGTGTACTTTGGAGGTAGAATGAACCTTGGTTTAATCCGTAGTACCACAAAGAAAGGACAAAAAATAATAAAAAAGGAAGAAAAATTTTAAAATAATGGAAAGTAAAAGAGCCATGAGAAAAATAAAAATATATCAAAAGAAAGGAAAAAATGAAAATCAAGTATTGAAAAATAAGAGTGGGGTATAGTGGCACATACTTATAACCCCAATACTTGGGAGGCTGAGACAGGATGATTTCAGGTTCAAGGTCAGTCTCACCAATTACCTAAACCCTTTTTCAAAAAACAAAATGGTGGCACATGCTTGTAATTCCCAAGCTTGGGAGGCAGAGACAGGAGGATCACAAAGGTTTGAAGCCAGCCTGGCTGGCTTAAGAGACCCTGTTTCCAAATAAAAAAATATAAAACTGGTCTGGGAGTGTAGCCCGGAGGTAGAAGTGTTCCATCCCCATTACCACCAAAAAAAGAAAAAGAAAAAAAGCTTGGAGTTTAACTCAGAGGTAGAATGCCCTAGCTTTAATCTCTAGTACTCAAAAATAAATAGGATAAAGAGAGAAAAAAATAATGAAATGGATATGAATGAAAACAACAACAAAAATATTAATAAAAGTGAGGTTCTTTCCACCAGCATGCTCCATTGAGTGGGTGAAAGACAACGGTCTCACCCTACACTGATCAGTGTTTCCACATCTTTTATCTGTATGTCCCTGGAAATACTTAGGGTATTCACCTTCTTTCCTTTGTTTTCTTGCCAGGCTACAAGCACTTATGGTTTGCAGCCAGAATTAGTTGAAATCCGGCTCAAGTTGCCCTGTGTGCCAAAATCAGGTGGGGCAGACAGAACAGAATTCCCCAGGCAAAGATTTACTCTGGGGTTATTTGGGCTGTTCACTCCTGAAGTTGCAGCATATCAAAGACTCCCATGCCTTTGTGTTCTGAGTGCTCTGAGTGTGAAGACAGTCACACGTTGTGCTGGTAGTGGCGGTGCCCCCACCCTGCAATCCACCATCCATGACTCTGGTGTCCAGAGACTTCTCTCTTGCTGGAAATCACATGGAACTGCTCTTCTTTGGACTCTTGGCAGCTGGCTTCCTGTGTCTCTGGTTTTAAAGTGGAAGCATCCTTTATTCTCTTACACTTTGGAGTTCAGTTTTACATTCCCATTGTATTCCTAGTGGGATTGTGTCAGAGACTCTCCCCCAAGGGCCAGACTGACTGTCATGGCAGTCACCTGCTGAGCCAATGTAGTAATATTGTCACGTGGATACGGAGACAGGAACATGCAGGGACCTTTGGCTCCTTAGAGCCTTAATCTCAGACAGGATTTTCTTGAGATGTCACCTTACATCTTCAGAAACAGTTTGCTTCGCAGTTCCTAAGTCTGTTGTCTCTTTAGACTGTACTTCTGCAAGGTGCTGATTCCTGTGCTCGTGATAGGCACTGGGACTCTCCATCCTTCGCCTCTACCCAAGCATTCTGCCACACTGCCATGTGACCCATGTTGGACACTCCATTTCTCCCACCATTCTACTGTTCAAAGTCTCGGGTTCTCCAAGTCTCTTATCTACTCCTTTTTTCCCCTTTCTTGCAGATCTGGGAATGGAACCCAGGGCATTCTACCTCTGAGCTACACCCCCTGCCCTATTTTTTTCTTCTTTATTTTGAAACAGGGTCTCACTAAGTTGCAGATGGCCTTACTAAGTAGCTGAGGCTGTCTGCAAACCACAATCCTCTGGTCTCAGGCTCCTGAATGCTGGGATTACAAACCTGCGCCACCACGCCCGGCAATTTTACTCTTACTGATTAGTGCCAACTTTAAAGAGAAGATGATGCTAGAAAGTAATTTAAGAAAAATAGGAGATATTTAGGAGATATAGAAAAATGAGACCTGAAAGAAAGATAAAGGTTTAGAGTATCAAAGGATCAATATATTTGGCCAGTAAAAATATTACTATATAGAGATTTTTTAATATGTTCTGTTATTTTGTTTTTGTAAAAATGGTAGCCAAAGACCAGAAAGCATAATTTATATTAGAAAAGAGCACAGGTATTTAAATATTACAAATTTTTCATTAAAGGTTACTTATAAGAGAATCACAATAAATACATTAAATTATTTCTACAGAAGTCTACTAGAGTAAAATTAATCTTGTGTAGGACATTTACATTTATTATAAAGAATTTTCTCCAACACTAAAATGTAGCATAATTCAAAAGTTGCCTGCAAAATGTATTTAAAAATTAAAATGGCAAGACAATGGATTAGAGGTACTCAGCACCTGCCTGTTTCTTCATTAGATAAAATCAGAATAACCAGAAAGCTTGGGAAGCAGAGACAGGAGGATCGCACAGGTTCGAAGCCAGCCTCGCTGGCTTAAGAGACCCTGTTTCCAAATAAAAATATAAAAATATAGATGTCTGGGAGTTTAGACAGGAGGTAGAACGGCTTCCAGGAACCCCAGTACCACCAAAAAAAAAAAAAAAAAAAGAATAAAATTTACCATTCCCTTCCTTCTGCCATCAGTGTCTTTCTTGTATATGTCTAGCAAATATTTCACTTTAATTTCTTCCAAACTATTGGATGGGAAAGTATTTAAAGCTTTCTTCAGATAACTTAGCAAATAAAATAGCAAATAAAATTGCAGATTATTTGGGGGACTCAGAAGTTTTATATAGAATTTATAATGAATTTCCTCTGGAGCATCAATAGAACATTGAATCAATGAATTCCAAACAATAAGCTGTGGCTACTGATCAGTTTTTAATTAGTAAGGTAAATGTCTCTAACTCAACAGCCTAAAGAATACAGCTAAAATGCTTAAAAAACTTTTCAAAGGCAGGAAGTAGCAATTTTTTCTACATGTATTTTAGTATACATTTTACATTTATATCTATGTAAACTATTTCATGATATAATTTACTGTAATGAACATACCATATTACACATGCCATTTATGCATATAATATAAACTGTCTCTCATAAATGTGTATATGTATAACTCTGGCTTATTTTTTTCTTTTTTGTTTCCCAGTGTAAAATGGTTCCTCCTTCAAGCATTTTCACAGCCTGGTGTGATATATCAAGCTGATGTGATTTAGTTCTTATTAATTCTTTTTGTACGGGTCCTCACGGTGCTTTCTCAGCAGCCTCCTTCCGCTTCATTTCCCAAACAACTCTACAAAACCAGTATGCAGGCAATAAAATCAATTGGTCTTGAAATAGTTCTTCTAGTATATATTTCCCCTCCCTGTGATGGAAGACTGATAATGATTACTAAAGCTTCCAGGCAAGAGTAAAGTCTGTCTTTTATGAAAAAAAAATCCCATTTCAAGCCCTGTGATTCTTAAAATATATGAATGGATGTAATATAAATGATCAGTGTCTTAAAAGTCTTTCAAAGAACAATAATAGAAAACAGCTCTTAAAAAAACCCAGAAATGTATTCTCACACATGTACATGGACTACATTATGATGTGAAATTATAATACACCAAAAAGCATATAAATATAGTTATTAACTTATAACTGGACCAGCCAGAATATTATTAATGAAATATTATCATCTGTATTTATATTATAACAATAATATTTATGTAGAAAATATAAGAATATTCCAGATGATGTCTATTTTGAGGGTATAAGGTTTATTTTTAGGCAAAAATAGAAATAATTATGTGTACTTTAAAAGTAAACTATTCATATGTTTTTGGATATGAATTCATAAAAAACTAATTGCTTCCTAGCTATTGAATATTGTTCATATTGAATTATATGTAATGTTTGCATTCCTTTCTCCTTTCTGTGGGTGACACTTCATTACTAGAAGTCTGTGTCTTTTTATTCCTTGCTTCATAATTCAGATTCTTGGCACTCAATACTGAATTTTATAGCTAAAACTAAAACAAATCATGCTCAGCTGTCTCTATCTTAGGTGTTCTGTGGTAGTTTTACTATTGTGTAATTTTGTTTTACTGAGTTGTTGTGTTTCTTAAATTCTATACAAATTATGCTGATTTGAGATCATTTTTCAATTCCTCACATTCATGAATGTTCTATATACACAACTTAAAACTTTCTGACAATGTTACTCAAATCTTGGTTCAAAATCTATGCGGTATGAATGATAATATGTTCTAAAAGTGTTTTTAATCACGACTCTACAAACTGCAGCATATGGGCTAAGTCCAGCTCACATACTGTTTTGATACTGTTTTTATTCCAGAAAAGATTTTTATGTTTGTAAATGGTAGTTTAAAAGAAAGAAATATCATAGATTCTACAATGCTATTTCACTGCTTTATAGTAAGTTTGCAACCCCTATTTTTAGATTATCACATCATGATTATTCAATTCTTTTACACTAACTTAATCATAATAATAACTCAACAAAATATGTTGGTTATTCATTCTTTTCATTTTAGTGTTTTGTTAATTAACTCTTTTTTATATTATAAGAAAAAGATGTATTCATAAATACTCATTAGAGTATATATTTAAGATTTATTAACTTTTTTAAAATAAAAGATATTACATATATATATATATATATATATATATATATATATATAGTGTGTGTGTGTGTGTGTGTGTGTGTGTGTGTGTGTGTGTGTGTGTTTGTTACTGGGGATGGAACTCAAGGGCATTCTACCTTTGAGCTCTACCCCCAGCCCAATTTTTTATTCTTTATTTGGGAACAGGGTCTCACTAGGTTGCATAGGGCCTCACTAAGTAGCTGAGGATGTCCATGAACCGCGATCCTCATGTTTCAGCCTCCCAAATGCTGGGATTACAAGGCTGCACCATCACGCCCATCTTTCTTTTCTGATTTTTAACACATATTTAAAGATTTTAAAGGACATTCCCAAACATTATGGGACAATGATATAAAACATACTAAAAAAGACTTGTAGGCCGAGTTCATTTCTCTTAGTCAAAAATACTCCTGACAAATTGTTAGATTCGTTTAATTTTATTAAAGGCAAAAACATGATTTTTGTTCATAATTGTTAATAAATAGATAAAATTCAGAACAAATGAAATAATCAGATATATACCAGTAGTAGATTTGATGTGTAACTATGGAAAAATATTTTTACCAAGGTGTATTACACACCAATTCAAAAAGATGAAATAAACTGAAACAGCTTATATTTGAGTTCATGCTATGTAATAATGTCCTTTTGGTGTTGTTTAGTTTACACAATAATTCTTGAAGAAGATGTTGTCACGGCCACTTTGTATAGCTTAAAAGTTGACATATTTTATTCATTCATAGACCTAAGTGTGAATCCAAAGTTTGAATTGCTAATTCAGGATACTGAATTATATATGTTCAGTGATGATCCATGGCTTCTCATTTACCTGTTTTGTCACCCTGGCCAGGGAAACACTATCCAACATTCTAATCCATATTAAAAGAATTAAAACAAATCCAAAAATTGTGGGAACAAGAGAGCATGAGAAAAAGAGAGAGAGAGAGGTTAATGGAGAAATAATAATTTATCCTAAATGTTGTTTGTATCAATGAAACAAAAACCTGTAAGTATGACTTTAAAATTAGAAATACTTTTTCCTGTTCTGGGGACGGCACCCAGAAGCACTCAGAATGGGTCAGTGTTTGACATATCATCATAAACTTCCCTACAATACAGCCTCTAACAAATCTAGGCTGTACCAAATCCCTGGCAACAGAATTGTTTACCTTTATACCAAGGGAAAAAGCACCAGAATCTTGGAAAAGCACCAAAATCTGCATGTGATATGTACCTAGGCTGGCTACATGGTTTCATGCTGTGAGACATAAGGTTTTTATGAGGTTGTCTAAAATGAAAAAAAAAAAAAAACACACATGAGCAGGGCCTAGGGTGGTTCCATGTGAGCTAAATGTGTCCATGACAAGACCCAGAGTGCTCTCCTTCCTGAGGAGCAGAACATCGTGAAAGTGTTGAAGTCAGAAGCATAGAGTCAGAAAGCTAAATAAAAAGTGAAGCTTCTTTGAATAGTTAAAAAAATTTAAAAAGTTATAAATAACTAATACTTTATGCATTTGAGAAACAAAATATAGTAACTGATTTAATGTATATACTTCCAAACATGAGGAGGGAAAGAGTGGGAAATTAGAGAAGGCTAAATGAGTGATGTGTGCATGTATATGGCTCTACCATCTTTTACCCCATTAAGATGTATAATTACAATGCAATTATAAAAAGGGTTAATATCAAAAATAAATACAAATTAAAAATATATTTCTCTAATCTTAGGTCCTTGAGATCTATAATATGCCTGCCATAGCTGGGACTATATGTTTGCCAGTGCTGTGGATAAGCAAAGTTGCTGGCTTATTCTCACTTGTTAGTCACAAACTTGGAAACACCTTGGGATCACTTGTGGTAGTTTGAAATTATGAATGACTATATGTATGCCACACCCAGAGAATCCAATTTAATCTGGGAAAGGGCTAAGTAACGGTTTTTTAAACCTCCTCAGGTGATTCTAATAAATTTGGATTTTGAGAACAACTCTAACTACTTGCTGATGGGCGTATCCCTCACCTGCTTATGTCCTCATGTAGCAGCTGCTGCCCCGAGATTTGATCAGATGAGGGGCAGGGGAGAGGCCCAGATTTGATGTTGTACCTTTGAGGGTCTCAGTAATATTTCTCAGAGAATAGTCCAGACTAGAAACAAGTAAGACAATTAATTTTAACCCAGTCCATAACTACTGAATAAGAAATTCAGGGGTTGTTGTCCAGCAATTTAGTTTAATCAGCCTTCCAGATGAATCTGATACCCACTAAAGTTGGAGAGCTACTATAAGCCAAGAAAAACAGTTACCATAAGCCCAGAAAAATGTTTCTACCTTTTTCCTCCTTTTCAGTTGGGAGTTTAAAACACACAAAAATACTGCTGTTTATTTTTTAGAATCATATTATAAAAGTTTATATATACATATATATGTGTGTGTATGTGTGTATGTGTGTGTATATGTATGTATGTATACATATATATTTAACATTATATGCTCATTCCTCCAGACTCAATTTCATTGTAAGGCTTTGTTATTTACTTATTCCATCAGTCAGGTAATAAAAAATATATATGTGCATGGTTATAGTTTGGATATAAAATGTCCCCCAGAAGAGGTGATATATTGGCAATTATGTTCAGAAGTGCTATCATTGAATCATTAGTGTTTTAATCTCATCAGTGGATAAAATCCATTCGGTGGATTAATGGATTTGGATCATGGGTGGTAAGGTACATGGGCTGAGTGTGGCTGAAGGAGGTAGATCACTGAGAGTGTGGCCTTAGAGATTGTATTTGTGCCTCTCCCTTCCCTTGCTCTGTCTCTGTGCTTCCTGCCACCATGCCCTGAGCTTCTCAGATGTGACCTGGCCTAACAAGGACCAATACTTCTGAAACCTCCTGAACTGTGATCAAATAAGTCTTTCTTCTTCTGAACTGTAGTCAACAGGTATTTTGTATTATAGTACTGACTGCATGTGAAGTACATAAAATATGTCAAATTTATTTATACATTATTAATTATATAATTTCTTTCAAATATGCTTGGGCTTGTTTATCTCAATATCTAAGGTTTTGGGCTTTTGTGGCAGTGAAGTTGCTTGAATTTATTTGGGATAAATAAGCATGATGTAATCTAAGTATCTAAAAATCTATACATAATTTCAAGTATGTCTATACACATGCCTATAATTTACATACATATATATATATATATACAAATATATAATATGATGCATAAAATATTGTTTTATTGGAATTTAAAAGCAAGTTACAAACTTTGTGCAAATAGGTACCCTTTCATTTGTTTGCATATTAGGAGCAGGATATTTTAAGACTGTGGTCCTGGAATTCTACAAATCCTAGTTTATATCCAGGATTACTCATACTGATTAAATATGGTTCTGGGCAATTATTAGGCTTTTGTATTATGTTAGTAACTAAATATATTTAAGATACTTAAAATTTTGGTAACATTTTGTACTCCAGTTTCTTCCTTTATTTCATTTTTAAATACATACTATTTTTAGCACTTACATTAAAAGTTTTGTGGAGAAAGGTTTCCAGATCTAAAGAAATACTCGGATGGTTAATAAAGGGATCTACATAGTAGACTATTGTTCATTGTAAATTCAGTGGAACCTTGATAAAATATGACCTGCTATAGCATGAAATTTAGCATAATCCTATTGATTGGTGCTTGTTACAGAAAGAACCAGAAGGTTCTTGTTATACTATTTTATCTATATCTCAGTTGCTTGGCAAAAACCCAAAGAATCATGTTTTAATAAAGTCCATCTTGAAAAGAAAAATGGAACAAAATACTATTGTTTTTCACTTTTGCAATATGCTTAAAGTATTTATGTTAAATGATGGAGGATAGGCATTGATAAGAGGCATCACATGTCTGGGAGGTAGAGAGAAAAAAATCCAGATTATTATAAAGACAAATATTTAGAAGTTTTATCTTGAAAGTATTGAGAAGATAAAATGTCAGATAAAAATCAAATTATTAAAATTGGTTTAACTTAAAGCAGCTTACTTTATCTGGCCATATTTTGTCTGTAACATCACGTAGATGTTATCTTTATTTTATTTCATATTTTAAGTGATATTCAAAGATTCTGATAATCTATTGTGAGTCTCTACTATATTCTGAATACCTCACATGATTTTACAATTCTCTTTTAAATATTCATTGTGAATACATTGCAGTTATAGAATGAAAAGTATTTGAGATTAAATGCCATGTTTTATATGCTCTATACTTCAGACAATATCATAGTGCCTGTCAGAAAACAGATACTCAGTAAATATTTTCCGAATGAGTGAAAAATTGATCATTTATCATGCACAGATGATCCATCATGGTCTGTGATCAAAAACCACCTATTTTGCTTTTGCTTGATAAGATAGTGATTCCTGGTCCTGATGTTTCCCTCTGTGTGGAGGAATACCGAGTAGGATAACTCTCCTGGCCTCTCTCTGCCTCTGTTTGTGCATGCGCAGGAGCCAAGAAGTGTCGTAAGTGACCTGTCACTCTGGAAGTAGAAACTGGACTTGCTTTGTCAAGCCCTTTTCACCTCCATTTGGGATCTTTCTTTCAATGTAGAGCTAGGGCCTCAGGTCTGTTCCTGGCCACTTAGTGGCTTGGAGGTAAGAAGCCTCCTGAGTAGCACCTGTGGTTTTACATATATGCCTGCAACTATGTTAAGGAACCTGCTGAATTCTTGGGTGAAGATGAAGACGTCCACACCTACAGATTAGGATACTGAAAGAAGACATTTAAATTTTCCCTTCTTGAATAAAATTATGTCATTTGCAGGGAGATGGATGGAACTGGAGAACATTATGCTAAGTGAGATTAGCCAGTCATAAAAAGTGAAGAGTCAGATGTTCTCTCTAATGTGCAGAAGCTAGAGAGAACATGGGACATAAGAGGGACTCTAGAAAAAGAAGGAGAAAGCTTAGATGAATAAAGAACTCACTTAGGGGGATGGGAACATTCGCAACCATATCAAGAAGTTAGTCACTAAGCCAAACAGGAGGAGGGGGGAGGGAGGAAATGGGGTGGGGATTGGGGAAGGGCTAAATGAGTGATGTGTGCACGTATGCCTCTACCATCTTGTACTCCATTAAGATGTATGACGATAATGCACCAATAAATAAATAAAAGCTCCCAAAAGTGAAGAGTTAAAAAATAAAAAAAATCAAATTTCCCTTCTTCCTATTCCTGTAGGTCTAATTGTTTCAAAACTCAGATAAGGAAAAGAGAAATGTTATTTATTGGATCTTGTGAATTATAACAGATTTATACCTACATAACATTTATATTGAAAGTGTTGCCAGGCATGGTGGTGTACACCTGCAATAACACGACCTGGGGAGCTGAGACAGGATTGTAGGTTTGAGGCCAGCCTCAGCAACGAAGTGAGGCCTTCAGAAACTTAGACTCTATTTCAGAATAAAAATGAAAACAGGACTGGGAGTGTAGCTCAGAGATAGAATGCCCATGGGTTCAATTCTCAGTACCACAAAATGAGTAAATTAATAAATAGGAAGTGTTGCTCACCCGGAGGCCTGGATGAATTAGAAAGTGCAGTGATAAGTAATATTCACTTAGCTGGAGCTCATGCTGACATATGTGGGAGAACATGCTACTGGGCCCATGAGTGTTTCTCATTTGGGAAGTCTTAAAAAAACAAGAGTTGTAGGAATGTCATGGTGCCAGCAAATATTAGAGATGTGGTTTTCATATTGTGACTCAGAATCCCAGAGTACCCCCTAATTTTCCATGCATATTCACCAGATTCTTCTTAATAACTGGCAAGTGGTCAGAACATATTTATATCCATAGTTCTGTAGCCACTGTTGCAGTTTTGTTTCCCAAGTGCCATCATCCCATGTAATAGCAGACTGTTTTTCTTTCTTCTCCACACCAGTGCATATTTCCCAGCCACAGATCTTCCTAAATATACTTATTATTGGCATAAAAATTTCCTTCCCCATGTAACAGCCATTTGTGTGCTACCATCACTAATTAGCAGCTGAAAAAAAGTACATTCCACATAGATCATTTCCCTTATTTTCCAATTTTCTCAGAAGTTCAAATTCTGGCCTCATATAAATTTATTATTTTTATAGCACTTTATATTTTCTCAACTAGCAATCTTCTCTTTATTTATTCAGAAAACTTGAAACAGGGAATTACATACGATATTGTTCTTTCTTGGATGATAGAATCCAAGAAATGGATTTGCTATTCCAAGCAAGTAGAGCTCAACTGTAAAAATGTATAATATTTGGGGTGGGATTTATCATCATAATTGAAAGTGACTATATATACTTGCATGCATAGATACAAATATACTTAAAATTATCTTTCTTGCAATATTGCGATCCTCTAAATCATAAGTTAAACCTAGCAGCATTTATCTTTTCATTCTTGCTTTGATCCCCCTGGCTCCGTTTTAGTACAGTCTTTGAAACAGAGGTGCCTCTGAAAGTTTAACCTCTTAGAACCCTGTGTCACATAGTAGATACACAACAAATATTGTTGAATGAAATCATTAGTTAATCAATTAAATGTAATTGTTAAAAGCAGAAAAGTTAGCCAGGCGTGGTGGCGCACACTTGTAATCCCCGCGCTTGGGAGGCAGAGACAGGAGGATCGCGCAGGTTCGAAGCTAGCCCCGCGCGCTGGCTTAGGAGACCCTGTTTCCAAATAAAAATGCAAAAATAGGTCTGGGAGTGTAGCCCGGAGGTAGAAGGGCTTCCAGGAACCCCAGTACCACCAAAAAAAAAAAAAAAAAAAAAGCAGAAAAGTTAAACGGGAAGCCTGACCCTACCAGTTTAAAGCCAAATAATTTAAGGTATAGTTTTAATCTAAGCATAAATTCCCTCTTCTATACATTGGGATAATAAGATTTCTTTTTCAGAGTTGCTATGAGGATGAGGGGCAAAAAAAAAATGGTTGGTATGGATAGGTACTCAATACAGATAGCTATTCCTATGAATTAATCTGTATATCTTATTGATAATTAAGTAGTAGAATTAAGAATTATAAATATTATCATTCATTAATAATCAATTATTTTATAGTTACTATTGATAATCAATAAACTATCAGAGATAAAACCACTAAAGAAAAAAGATACAATACCGATAAGTCAAAAAAGATACAATACCGATAAGTCATATGATATCATAAGGGATTGAGAGGGGTAGGGATGGAAATACTGACATGTCCATTTCCAGACTCTCCTTACTTTAACCTTTCTACATTTTAATGAAAATAATTTTTCAAAAAATAGGTGTGCATGAGCCTGAGGCATTTACCTCTCTGCGTTACCACAGGTATTTATGACAGAGTCAATGTTCTAACCATGATGACCAGTTTTAGGGCATGGTATTATTTTACCTAGTGTAATTTCCTGAAATAAAGGTAAAGGAAGCCTTAGAGAGAATATGCATTTGTTCTAGTCATGGAGAAAAAGATAAGGGCTCCTGTGTACCATAGGTGAGGTCCATTTGGGGCACACGGGGTTTTTGTCATCTTGCTCTGAATCCTAACCTGTAAAAGAGCATGGATAATATGGTTTCTGTGATAAATTCCTTCTGAATTCTGAACAAATGATTTTCAAAGACATTTTAGAAATGTACGCTTTACAATTGCAGATGACCTGCAAGGGTTTCAAATATCTCAGCATACAAATTATATCACTTTAGAGCTTTCTGTTCATATGCATTTCTTGGACCACAATGACCATTTCTAAGGGTGACTTTGATTTAGAGATTACTGGTCACACTGTTACCTATTTCTTTTCTCCAGTGTATTTTTCCCTCATACCCTTCCCCTTCATGTGTACCTCAGCATCCTTATCTCAGTTCTCATATCAGTGTTCAAAAGCCCACTTTTGAAAAACGTAGTGTCATATTCAAGACTGATTTGTATTTGGCTTTGTAGAAAAATAAACTTAAGAGAAACTTTGCTGAAACATGAATACTAACTCACAACAGGCACTGTATTTGAGTGACTGTAACTGTGCACCACTTCTGAGAGGTCAGGCTGGCTAAAACCTCTCGCCACTGCTTCTGGCCCTGAGTGATACTCTGAAAGACAGCAAGCCTATCACTGCCTCGTTTCTCTTTTCTTTATGATGGATAATATTACTGTGCTTTTCATAAAGCATTTTGGATTTTTGAGATGAAAAACAATAAAAGTGAAGACAAAAAGTATTGCTTTGTGATTCAAAAACAAATAGGATTTTTTTCTTTTTTACTGAGTAATGAATAGCTTTATCTCTGGCAAGACTTCAGCACAAAGTTGTTCTTGAATGTCATGGGATTTAATCTGCTATTATCATCTCTGAATCTTAATAGGAATCAAAGACTGTCTTAATTTCAAACCTATTGAAGTTTTCTTCTCAGAAAATCTATGATGAGATAAGAAGTTGGAGCCACTTAGTCCTGTTTGAAGTTTATGGAGTGTGACCTACTTATGAGTTTGTATATAAAAATGTTATGTATCCCCATAGCAAGTCAAAGGGTAATTAATTTAAACTACATTTGGAGAACAACTTATAAAATTATGTCTTTTAATAAATGAGGCATTTCATTATGAAATGAAGTTAATTAAATTAGGTATATCATTGAAGTTAAATATTTCTAATTAGTTTAATTATTTTACATTTAATGTTGACAGCGTTCAAATACATACTAAATAGATTATGATTGACAGACTACCATGTACCAAACAATCAGATTAACATAAGTTAATATATTTTATATTTGCTTCAGACATATTCCTCAACATTTTTATCTGGAAAAATTTAAAGCTGTAGAGAAGTTGAAAAAATAGCATGTGGTAATTATCCCTTATACCTTTATCTAATTCACCAATTTTATCATTCTTTAAATTTTTGCTTTGCCCAATTCGTAATAGCCAAAATATGGAAACAACCCAGATCTCCATCAAACAACCCAGATCTCCATCAACAGATGAATGGATAGCAAAACTTTGGGAAATACACACAATGGAATTCTATTCAGCCATAAAGAAGCACAAAATTATATCATTTGCAAGAAGATGGAAAGCCCTGGAGAACATTATGTTAAGTGAGATCAGCCAAGCACAGAAGGAGAAGGTACATATGTTTCCTCTAATATGCCCAAACTAGGAAACACAGAGGATACCAGTGGGACTCCAGATAATGGAGGGGAAATATCAGCAAAGTTTGAATGGAAAGATAGTGGCTGATCTTGATTAATGAGGGTCTATATCTGAATATGTATATAATTATGAATATGACATGGTTAACCTGGACAACCATTGGTGGGAGGGGGGAAGGGAAAATGGAGACAGGAGGTAGAGGGCACCAAATATAGTTTAAATGTATACCATTTATGTTCAATAAAAATTTTGTTTCAAAAAACAAAAAACAAAAAAAATTTCCTTTGTCTTAACACACACACACACACACACACACACACAATTTCATTTAAGTGTATACTTTGAGCTAATTTTTCCTAACTATAAAAATATTATTTTTCTTATAAACAGTGAGTAGTTTTAGTGACATTTTTGAAAAAAAATTATTCACCAAATAGAATTTTCTTGGTACATTTATCAAAAGTCAAACTGACCACATCTTGTAGGGCCACTGGCATATCCTGCCATTGTCAATCTGTCTTGATGATTGTAGGTTTCTAGTAAATCTTTAAATGATGTAGAGTAACTTTTGTATTTTTTTCTTATTAGGAAAGGAAATATTGAATTTAGAATTAATCAGAGCTAAGAAAATGGAGACATCTTTACAATCAATAATGAGATATCTTAACTCTTCTTATAGAAGGAAAAATAACTAGAAGATATATATATATATATATATATATATATATAATTTAAGCATAAAGTTACTTATTATATGCATTCAAAAATCAGAATAGATGCTTGAAAGCAAATTGGAGCACCAATTTTTACAAGGATATTTTGGCTATTTTAGGTCTTTTATTTTTCCATATAATAAGTAACTCATTGAGACTTGGAAAGGAGGTATCTAGGCGCTATGAGGTTAAGGGAAGAAGGAAGATATTGATTGAAGCGTCCAAACATCCAGTTATAAGTTGAATAAGTTTGGAGATCTAGTATATACAATGACAATTTTATTTTCTAATACCTGTATTACATACTTAAAAATATAAGCCATTTAAGATCTTAAATGTTCTTATAAATACATGGAAAGGTAACTGTGAGGTGATGGATACATTAGCTCAATTTTGACATTCTACCATGTATTTAAAATGCATGATGTGATATAATGTATATGTATATATTATGTGTATATATGGTATATATAAATACTATAAAGTTTAAAATAATCAATCATGTTACTTTAAAGTTTTATTTCTTGTATGTTTAGAAACTCCACCCCAAAACTTCTAGAGTTGATTAACCACTTCAGCAAAGTAGCAGGATTCAAAATCTTAAAATAATCACTAGCTTTTCTGTATGTCAACCAAGAATCTACTGAGAAAGAAATCCAGAAAACAATTCCACTTACCATAACCTCAAAACCAATAAAATACCTAGGAATAAACCTAATCAAAGAGGTAAAAATACCTCTACAATGAAATTTATAAAACACTAAAGAAATAAATTGTAGGTGATCTTAGAAGATGGAAAGACCTTCCTTACTCTTGGATAGGCAGAATAAATATTATCAAAATGGCTATTCTACCAAAAGTGATCTACAAAGTTTATGCAGTTCCTATCAAAATACAAATGTCATTCCTCATGGACTTAGAAAAAACAGTCATACATTTCATATCCAGAGAGAAAAGACCCAAACTAGCCAAAGCAATTCTCAGCAATAAGAACCATGCAGGATGGACCACAGTTCCTGACTTCAAATTATACTACAAAGTTATAGTAATAAAACAGCATGGTATTGTTAAAAAAAAGACACATAGACCAATGAAATAAAATAGAAGATAAAGAATCAAAATCACGTATTTATAGCCAGCTCATTTTCAACAAAAGAGCCAGACATATATGTTAGAAAAGACAACCTTTACAACAAATGGTGCTGGGAAAAATGGTTATCTGGTTATCCATTGTAGAAAATGGAACTAAATCCTCATTTCTCACACTGCACAGCAATCAACTCAAGATGGATCAAAGACCTGAAAGTTAGACTAGGGACTGTGGAGCATAGGTCCAACACTCCAGCATATAGGCACAGACAAAAACTTCCTCAACAAGACCTCTAAAGTTTAAGAAATTAAAACAATAATTAATAAATGGGATGACATTAAAAAGTTTCTGTTCATCAAAGGAAATAAGAGTCTAAAGGGTAAGCCTACAGAATGAGAGAAGATTATTGCCAGCTATCTCTCTAATAGAGAACTAATATCTAGAATATACAAAAACTTTAAAGACTTTACACTAAAAAAATACAACACAGTCAAGACATGGACAGTTGAATTTAGTAGACATTTCACAAAAAAAGAAATACAAATGGCCAATAAATACATGAAAAAATGTTCAACATCCTTAGCAGTCAGGGAGATGCAAATCAAAACTACACTTAAATTCCATCTAACCCAACCAGAATGGCAGTCAACAAGAAGTTAAAAAATAATAATAAATGCTGCCGAGGATGTGAGAAAATTAAAACTCTTCAGATTGCAAGTTAATTCAGATGCTATGGAGATTCCTCAGAAAACTGAAAATAGATCTACTATATGATCAGCTATATCACTCCTAGATATCTTTTCAAAGGGGTTGAAATCAAAGAACTACAATAATATATGCATATATGTTCATAGCAGCACAATTCACAATAGCCAAATTATGTAACTAATCAAGGTGTCCATCAACAGATGAATGGATTACAGAATTATGGGATATTCACACAATGGAATTCTACTCAGCAATAAAGAAGAACAAAATTATATTATTTCTAGGAAGAGAGCATTATCTTAAGTGAGATTAACCAGTCACAGAAAATGAAGAATTATATATTTTCTTTAATAAACAGAAGCTAAAGAGTATTTGGGAAACCAGAGGTACTACAGATAATAGAGGAGAAACTTCAGTGGAGACAGGAAGTGGTCTAAGGGAATTAGATAGAGAAGAGTGAGGCTCATTGAAGGACTTACTAACATTGGCTATGTGTACATACGTGAAAATATCAATGTCAATTTCAGTACTCTGTATTTGGAAGGGGAGAGATGGGAATGCAGCCAAGGGATGGGGCACCAAGTGCTGTATGTATGTATATACATTATGGTGTGAGACTATAATAAACCAATAAAAGCATATTAAAAATAAAATCTATATTTAACATCATTCATTGATCTCTTATTAAATAATAATAAATAACAAATAATAAATAATAATATTATGAGTGTTTTAGAGTAGTTAAGAAATATTAAGAATATGTGCACTCTCTGGAGAGAAATTACTATACACTCACTGACAAAGAATTTCATTAGAAATAATTATACCTTGATTATGGAATGAAACTCATAGAACTCTTGGGGAACTGAGCTACATGCATTTAATCACACATTGCTAAAATATCTTTATGCATGATATATAACTTCTATTATTCCCAGCAATTGGAGAACTCTCACAAAATATGTCTTCATATACATTTAATTTCATTTTCTCTATATCTGTATCATTTATGGATATATTAAGATTCTGTCTTCATTATTTCAGTCTGAATATATGTTTATTTTTTCTTGTAGATAGAAAAATCAAGAAACTATTAGTTATTTTAGATGATACTTCATCCCAATTAGCCAGAACAGTCTTGTTTTTTTTTTGTTTGTTTGTTTCTTAGTAATGTACCTTTTTGCTTAAAAGTACTCAAGTTCATAAGACATATTATGAGGTTATCATTATTATTTATGCTTCATGATTGAATAATTAGTCTTTTATAGCTAATGCAATTTATTTTCAATGAAAAATATCAACAGATGCTACCTTTTAGATTGTACTCTAACATAGAATAAAACCCTTAATACTCATGATAAAATGGTTTTGGGTTATACATAAAGGGACAGGAGATGTTAAAGGTTTAGTAATTGTGGTTCTCTCAGTTTCTAGGCCTTATTCCTGATGCTGTGAGGGAAGAGGAGGAGCCCATGTTACATTTTCTTTATTTGCCTTACCCAGCCATAGTTTCAGAGTTAAAGTTTCTTATTAGTACTGTGCTTTTATTCTGTCACTTTCTGTTGAGGTATAGATGGTACTTGCCGTTTGTTGCTTTTTATATGTATTAAAAATTTTGAGTAAGAAATCTCAGCAAAGCTAGAATGGAAGTGTAAGAGAAGGCTGAGGTTGATTAATGGAGGAGCTACATTCAAATATGTATAAAAGTATGAATGTAGCATGGTTAAGCTGGACGCTCATTGTTGTGAGGGGGGAAGGAAAAATGGGGGGAGGGGGCACCAAGCACAGTCTCAGTGTATGCCATTTTCGATATGATCCACATAAAAATAAAATAAATAAATAAAATTTATTTGCTGAAAAACATTTTGAGTAGAATACATGGTCAGAATCTATTCTATCTCTTTGCCACTGAAAGATAAACTCAAGAAGGAAGAAATTCTGTTTTGTTAACTGAGATATTTATAATACTTAGTGCTTGTCCAAATGTTTGTCAGTAAGTGAAGGGACATCTCTTAATTGCTCATAATGTGCTTAGCTCTGTGCCAATAACATTTAAGGTCTCTCTCATCAGACGTCTTTCTTAAAGAGGACTGAAGAGATCATAATATAAAACTGATGATATTAAGAGTTACATTCGCTGTTAGACTGGCAATGAATGCTCTTACAGAATTCAAAGGGAAAGCAGTGCCATTAAGGGAGAGATTCAAGAAAGACAGGAAGAATGTTGGCCTTGACCTTGATCTCAATGGCTAGATTTACTTCTTCAACCAGGAATACAGACATATTGGAAAAGAAGAAAATCTGCATATTCTTTCAGATGAGAAAAAAGCTGGAAGTGTTTCTGACACAATAAGAAACCTCAAAATTAATGTGTATAACGTAAAATATCACCCATTTTGATAGTTTCCCTCAGTTAAGTGGGAATCTAGATTTGCCCAAACACAATGACAATGAAAAATTACATATGTGTTTTATTCTAAAATTTCACATTTTATTATTTTTCTTTAATTCCTTACTTATCCATTTTTCCTAAGGATGACCACAAGCTGCCTCGCACTTTCTAAGGACATAAACAGTGGGCTCAGAAACCAGTTTTTGCCTATCACTTTTTCTGAATCTTGTAACAGTTTTCCAGAACATGTACTGAGGGGTAAGATCACAGAGTTATACGTCATGACCCCATACTCAATTGGACCCGAGCTGTTGGAAATCATGGCTTTGCACATTGGTTCTACTGTTTACACTAACCCCTGCAGTGTACAATAGTTCCCATCTCTTCATAATATTACAGTATTAGCCAACTTTTTAATTTTTACCTTACTGATGGGTACACATTTTTATCTCATTATTTGGTATAAATAATGTATTCAAAGAGAGAGAATTGTTTTAGCATGAAAAATCTTTAGCACAATATTGTATTTACTATTAACTGGCAGCATAGTTACATGAATTTTCCTTAATTGATGTTGGTAGTTTGCATAAAAATGTAAAGTAAATATTTTAACTATAAAGGCACTGTGGTAGAATTGGATATGTTTCTTATTAGTAGAGACAAGCCACTTTGATCAAGCTACAAAAAAGAGGTAATTTGATGGATCACTTTTTGTATAAACAGTGACACCTAGAGCTGCCATTATATTTCTCTAATATGTGAATAAGTTAAAGGTTATCATCTGTTGAAGATATAATGGATTACAATAGAATTATAGTAAATGACCTTTGCAGGTTCTTTAAACTTGATCGATCACAACATAATTGTCAAGGCAGAATAGCAATTAATTTTCATTAGGCTGGGAGGTCATTAAAACTTTTCTTAGAAAAAAATGGCTATTGAGTTGTGATGTAAGAGATTTAATGGGTTTCTACAATTAAAAACCTTTGCCTACTTTCCTTATTTCAAACGGGCAAAGGAGCTACTGTAAAACTATTAGTTTCTTCATGTAAAAGTGAGTAATGATATATAGTAAAAATAACTGTGTGTGTGTGTGTGTGTGTGTGTGTGTGTGTGTGTGTGTGTGTGGTAAACGAGTAGGTGTGGGGGTGTGATGAACTATATCTGTACAAAAGATTTTAGAATTAAAAGGAAAACCAAACTGACAGACATTTTACTAGATTGGCTTCACTTGTAGGTTAATGTACTTGAACCTATTTTACTAGTCTTTTAAACTCTGTACAAAATACATGAATTCATCTCTGTAATTCTTATAAATAAAATTGAAAGTAAAAACACCTAAATTTTGAAATTTTGCATAAACATTCAGGAATTCATATAGTCACTATTACGCATCTATTTAATTAGAAATAACATTATTTATCTGGGTGTGGTGGCACACACTTGTAATCCCCGCACTTGGGAGGCGGAGACAGGAGGATTGTGCAGGTTCAAAGCCAGCCTCAGCTGGGTTAAGAGACCCTGTTTACGAATAAATATATAAAATATAGGTGTCTGGGAGTGTAGCCTGGAGGTAGGAGGGTTTTCAGAAACCCCAGTACCACACATACAAAAAAAAGAAATTACATTATTTATATTACAAAGTACATTTGCAGTTGTCTTCAAATTTATGATCATAATTAGTAGCTGTCAAAGTATAGTGAGGGTAAAATAGAAGTAAACAGGTTGGGATGAAACTTGCTGGACTCAGCCCTGAGATAACAGTTTAGCAAGTGTGGGTCAGGGACCTAGCCTACATACAGTGTCAGCCAGCATGGCTGGTGACTTCAGGGATGTGCTTTCTGGAGGCTTTAAGACCCTAGGTTTATTCAGACCCATTTTTGAGCATATAAATTAAAATACCATGTTGTGTACATTTTTTTTAAACTGCAATGTATCTGCTTTTTATTATTGAATCATGTACTATAAAGCTCTTTGTCAATTGACATACATAGCAATTCTCAGTGGTAATGGATTCATTGTGTGAATATATAATACTTTACACAATTTGTTTTTGTTGATAAATTAGGTCTATTCCTAAACCTCAGGATTACCATATAATCGTACTTTTTCTCCCAAAGTTATGGGGTTTCTAAAGAATCAATTATATAAGTTAAATTATATAATTTAAATTATACAAGTACTACCGGGTATGCTAGTACCTGTAATCCCAGTATTTGGGAGGCTGAGACAGGAGGATCACATGTTTAAGAACAGTCTCAGCAAGTAGTGATACTCTCATCAACCTGGTGAGATGCTGTTTTCAAAATAGAAAGAAAATAGTGCTACAGAGTAGCTCAGAGATAGAATGCTCTTGTATTCAATCTCCAGTACCACAAAAATTAAACATATAATTAAATACATGCATACACGCATCCTGTTAGGAAATGAATAAATATAATCATAAGTTTCCATCATTTTTTTTCAAACCGACACTATTATTCATCTTAAAATGAAGATAAATGGTTCTTGAGTTTGTTAGTATAAAGTCATCATAATAACCTTATGTTTTTTAAATATATTAAATGCAAAATATTTTTTACTAAATATATCCCAAATCTTAAATATTTCTTTTTTTTTTTCTTCATATACTCTTTACATTTTTTGCAATCTCTCTCTTTTTTTTTTGGTGGTACTTGGGGTGGAACACAGAGGCTTTTCTACCTCCGGGCTATACTCCCAGACCTATTTTATACTTATGGAAACAGGGTCTCACTAAGTTGCTGAGAACCTCACTAAGTAGCTGAGGCTGGCTTCGAATCTGTGTGATCCTCCTGTCTCAGCCTCTCAAGCACTGGGATTACAAACCTGAGCTGCCACTCCCAGCTCTCTTTCATTTTTTATTAGTAACAATGTAACAAATTTCAAGATTCAAAGAAAAGTGAGCTATATATTTATCTTTTCCTTCTGCCAATATTATGCCACATTCTGTATTAGGTCTTTGAAATATAAAATATCATCATAATGCCAACTTTTAAAATGACTGAAAAAGAGTATAGATCTGATAAATAACAGCTAAAATTTTTTGTGAATTGAGTTTCTAAAAGTTTTTTCCAATATTTTTTTATTTCCTGTACAGTGAACAAATTAAAAAATTAACAAAACTTATAGAAATTACAATTCTGGCACATTTAATGATGAAGTTTGAAACATAGCACCTTTATCTAAAAATTTTTATATCAATAAAAACTATACATCAACATTGAAAAGTACCATTGTGAACTAATAACAAATGATGAGTTTACTTTCCAATAGTTTACTATGATGAATAGTTTATAATAATTAAAATCAAAGTATTGAATATGTATTTTAGGAATGCACTTACTTTTTATCTTTATGGGTAAAAATTGATATGTTCTACAATAAATACAATAGTATGTAGTGTATAGAACAATGTATATGAAGGGAAAATTAAATCCTTTTATTAATAAATCTGAGTATTTTAGTCTAGGTTTATAATTAATTATTAGAGAAAATAGATATTTCTAATAATTTTTAAAGGAACAAATTTTGTCATTAACAAGTTTATTTAATGTTAAATTATTAATTTAATGAGACTTGTTTATTATATAAAATGTCTAAATGGAGATCATGTATAGTCCTTATTTATTTAGAAACACTCATATCCAATTTTGGGCAGTAAGTGCTTTGAAGGTAGCCTACTGGCCTTGATTATCTACTTTGTATTACTGATGCCTTAAGTAAGTAGTATCTGATTCCTACTATGTATCCAATTATTACTAGTGGAAATAAATCTTAGGAATGCTTTTAAAGCATATACAAAACATGTTTTTTATGCTTAGTTTCTATATTGACTTTCAATAAAACCTAAGAACAAAATAGTAAAATATATATTGTAGAAGGTGTTTTATATTGCAAGGGGAAATAATGATTTCCAGGTCCATAGATCTCTAGCCATGTAACTTGCTGAGAAGTAGAATTTAGGACACCTAGACAGATGAGATAATTGAATGCTTTTAGATAGTATTCCTTTAGATACTAATTTGCTAAATGGTAGTTTTCAGAGATCTGACAGCAAGCTATGCAAGGTTAAACTTGGTGATGAAAACATGAAGTGTATATTATTAGCCATGAGGCCGGAAGATAATCCATATGCTTTGAATATAAGCAAGTGAAAACAAATCCAAGTGTTTATAAAGAAAGTAAAGGAGGCAATGAAAGTGATTACAAGGTTTTTGGGGATAGGATGAAAACAAAACTATATTTATGAAAGGACTTCAGATTTACTTCTAGCATTGAAAGAATTTTGCCTAAGGCCAGCAAATGTAAGAAAAGGAGCACTTTAAAAGTTATTTCTGTCATAGCTCAAAGCATAATGGAGCCTAAGAAACTCATTCATCAATCAGAGGGCTAAAGTAAATATTCAAAAATAAAAGGATGGCTTTTGATTTGGAGCTGGTCCCATTTTCAGAAAAAGAAATTGGCCCAAATCAAGCAGGGTGCCAAAAATTCAAATCTTGGTGTGATAATATGGAAAGATTCCAGATCTATAGGAAAAGGTGTCTAATGTTTTCCATGGTATGCAGAAAAATAAGAAGAAATTCCGCCCTGGGGATTGGATAAATATAGAATATATTCAAGTTCTACTTAAGGAATATGCAATTATTTGAGCCTCTCCAAATCCCAGAGAGAATAGGGGTGGAAACTTAGAAACCAGGTAAGAAGCAGGTGGATGCCTTACTACAGGCAATTGTTATGTATTTTACTTTTGTCAAAGACTACAGAAATTGGGAAGGCCTGAGTTTATGATTTTGCACACCAAAGGGTATAGGTCTAAATAGTCAGATTAAAAATTGCGAGATAAACCAAAATCACATTCCCAATTTTATGTTTAAATATTAGAATATTTTTCTATTAACTATAAGAATACATCAGTTTCAGAGAGGGTCTTAGTTGAATTACGTTTTTCCTGAAAGGCACGTCAGGATGAGGTCCCTGAATTGTACCCTGGCAAGCAAATGAATTGACTTACTAGACAGTTTAAATTAGCATTGCCAATTTGAACTGTGATTTTTCATTATGCAACTGCTGATAATGTCACTAGAATATAATTTACAGATTCATAATAGTAAAATTATGCCATTACTTAAGAAAGACAATTGATTTCCTTAAAAATGTAATGAATTGAAAAATGAAGCTATGTTTTTGGGGAAAAAAAGCCTTTTAAATATGAAATAAAGAATAAGATGTAGACTGCATGAATCTTCACTTTGTTTCTTCTTACACCAAGAATCGTAAGAAATATAATAGGAAAGAAAAAGGTTTTTTTTAAGAAAAAATACTGCATAGATAAAAGGTGTAAAAGAGATAAGGAAAAGTAAGGAATGGGGGGGTTGCTGTTGCTAATGGCTTTGAGAAGATCTCAGAATTAAAATGATGGAGTAGATGTAAGATAGGAAGGAGAAGAAAAGACATGAACAGAAGTAGAAAAATATAGACTTTCACCCCAAGCTATTACAAGTATATCTCTTCTGATATTTAAGAGAATATAGAAGAAACTTAAAGGTTAAAGTTTACTTTTGGCTTCTAGTGTAAGTAAATGAAGAAGCTTTTTTTCTTATCAGACACACTTGCTTTTTCTTATTTACACGTTCTTAAAAGTGCTTATATTTTGGAGAACAAAAAATTAATCTAACTGAAGAGACTCATTAAATTGTGTCAATTATGGACAGTTTGCTCAATTTATCTATCATTCAAATTAAATCAGTTCTGGTTTCAGCTCCAAAATGGAATTGTCATCCTGGTGAGATAGCCTCCAACAACCCTGCCCCCTTAGTTTGGGTCACTATATAGTAAAGAAGAAAGGGTTGCCATGTGAAAGAGACATGTGTATAAGCCAGGAATCAAGAGATCAGGAAAGGGCCAGGCTCACCCTTTTTATAAAAACCTGCTCTTACAGAAAGTAACTCACTCTGGTCAGACAAGCCTGAATCCATTCATCAGAGTAGAGCTCCCATGAACTAATTACCTTCTACTAGCATCACCTCTTAAAGGTGCCCCACCTCAACACCATCACACTGGAGACCAAGGCTACAGCACATGAACCTCAGGACACATATGTCATATCCAAACTATAGCAACTGGAAAATTTATTGCCGAATGTCCTCCCTGAAAAAAAGGGGAAAGAACTGGTTTAGAATGAATGCAATTAAGGTCTACATTGCGAAAGGAATCCTATTGAAAAGAGGAATAAATACAGGCAAAATAAAATCTCCTATTTCAATTATTATTTATTCACCTAAATGTCAACTGTTAAAGTAGTATACTAAAATATATATTTGCTGGTTATATCACATAGATAAGTGAGAAGGATAATAGCAATGTCATAAGTGACAAAAAGAAGGAAATGAGAATATTCATTAAGTTTCATGTTCTGTACTTGAAGGGAGACAGATTAGTTTAAGAAGTATATTTCCTGATCTAGGGAAACCACTGGAGTGTTTGTTTGTTTGTTTGTTTGTTTGTTGAAATTGGCATTGGACCTATGGGCTTTCTGCTTCCAAACTATATCTCCCAGACCTTTTTATTTTGAAATAGAATCTCTCGCTAACTTGTTCCTAAGGCTGCCCTCTAACCTGAGATCCTCCTGTTGTAGGATCTGAGTACTGGAATTGCAGCATGTGTACCACTGTGCCTAATCATCACTGAAGATTTTTAAAGTATAAGTTATGTGCTAACAAAAATATAAAATTAAATCACATAAAATACTCAAAACCAAAGAAATAGAAGAATGCAAAAGAAAAAGAAAATTTATAGCAGTGACCAACATAACAGATAGGAATCTAACTATATCATTAACACATTATATATTAACAAATACTCAAATAACTATAGATTTGTCAGAGTAGAATTTCTTAAAGATACCACTGTATATTTTTTATAAAAATAAAAGCATGGATGGGCGTGGTGGCGCACGCTTGTAATCCCAGCGTTCGGGAGGTTGAGACCCGGAGGATTGTGGTTTGAGGTCAGCCTCAGCTCCTTAGCGAGGCCCTCTGCAACTCAGTGAGACCCGGTTTCAAAATAAAGAATAAAAAATAGGGCAGGGGGTGTAGCTTGGAGGTCGAATGCCCTTGGGTTCCATCCCCAGACCCGCCAAAAAAATAAAAATAAAAATAAAAGTATGGAGAGAGATATGCCATGATAACACTAGTCAAAGGAAAACTAGAGTAAGTTAAGATAGACCAGATTTTGTATTACTTTCAGACAATATTGGGGAAAAAGCACATATCTATTAGCATGACTAGTATCCAAAAAGTGAACAAGATTCAGTTCTGGGGAGGACACAGAGGAATGTGAACTCTCTTGACAGTTGGAATGTAAAATGGCTGTAATTCTGAACAACTGTTTCTTCAAGAACTAAAAGTATTCTTAGCATATAATTTAGCATTTGTGCTCCTTGGCTTTTACTCAAATGATTTGAAAAACTCTTATCTGCACAAAAACCTGCATGTGAATAAATATAGGAGAATTATTCATAATCACAAAAGTCTAGAAGCAACTAAGATATTCTGCAATAAGGGAGAAATATGAAAATTTATTGTACATCTATACAATGAAATATTATTCAGACATGATGTTACATATTTCATAGTCTAGTACTTAATTCTGTATCTATACTAATTGTTTATTGATTCCATATTGAACATATTTTCTTCCCTTATTCTTCCTCTGCTGCTTTCAAAAACTTATAACAAACTATCGTGAATCCAGTGCACCTATATTAAGAATGAAACGAGTTTTAGCCGGGGGCGTGGTGGCGCACGTTTGTAATCTCTGCGCTTGGGAGGCAGAGACATGAGGATCGCGCTGGTTCGGAGCCAGCCTCGCTGGCTTAAGAGACCCTGTTTCCAGATAAAATAAATGTAAAATAGGTCTGGGAGTGTAGCCCAGAGGTAGAAGAGCTTCTAGTAACCCCAGTACCACCTAAAAAAAAAAAAAAAAAAAAAAGAATGAAATCAGTTTTAAAGGTAAAAGGCCAAGTGAGCAGAAGATCAAGTGACCAGTGACTATGTAGTTTGTAGGATGGGGATGGTAAACAAAAACAAAAAAACAAAAACATCATGGTGAAAAAACAAATCTCCCATCCTATGACAAGAGTTACACAGCTGATAAGAGGCAGATTCTAGGCTATTTAACAGACATGTGATTTAGATTTAAAGATATTATCACTCTAACCCAGGGTACAAAATAATGGCATCACTTGTGAGCACCAGGCTTAAACTGTCTCTATTGTAATTCATTTGTCTTTGTTTTATAATGTGAAAATTTAATAAAAATACTTGTTTCTAGATCCTAAGTAACCGTGTCTTTTGAAGGTATTCACATTATTTTATGTAGTTTGCACACATAGACATAGTTGTATACATGTGTAGATTATGCTTTGTAAACAAATCTACTAAACTTAATTTGTTGCTTTTAACTAATTTTACCAACATATTTACTTTCTTCTTTGTACTAGTTTGATTTTAATAGTTTCTTTTTAATTAGAATTTCTTTTGGCTGCCAATATTACTGTTAATTGTACCAATAAACATCCTAAAGTACCAAAGATAATAAAAACTTCAATTATTAGCATATTTGTGAATTTTTAACTTATTATTAACTATATTACTAATACTGACAATTGAAATGTGTGATATTATACTCATTTCAAGGTAATTAGATAACATTATATGCCTAGAAGTTATTTCCTTTTGGAAATATAGTATATGGGGCATTAATACAAGAAAAATTATGTTTCTAATTTTTAAAATGTTCAAAATTGCATTTAATAGTTGTGTAGTAAAATAATTCCTACCAAACATGAATTTATTTTAAAAATGGGATTCACTTATACTGTGCCATGATTTATATGAAGGCAAATGTGATAAGTTATAGAACTTGCATGTAAATGACAACAATTTATTCCTTTTTATTATTTTATTTTTATACTTCTAGATATCTCTATGTATAGTTTTGTATATGGTTGTGCTGCACTGACCTATGTTTTCTATTTTTGAAAAGCAATATAATCATATTCCCATATGCCTGAGTTAAGTTGATCCAAAGTTCATAAGCCTTATATAAAACAGGATAAAATGAATCATTAATCTCCTATGAAACAGAAGCCCCTGAGGAACATTGGAATTAGGCTCATAAGAAAGTGTTGGGATATACACACTTCCTCTCTGTGTTGATTTCTATGTTAGACACACACATAGCCCTAGGAAATGAAGTCACTGTACACCACTGTATTTTGATACTATTAGCTTTGTAAGTTTGCCTTATCCCAGACTTTCAGATAAATTACAAGAGGAGATCTTATATCAGTTCATACATTTTGACTCTAAATGTTTGTGGTTTCTAAATAAAAGCTAGAGGATGAAAGTTGACAGTTTCATGCTAAGTATTATATGGTATCCATTATTTGTATGGTAGTATATCACTGTAATCAAAAGGAGCTGTGGAAACTGGTGTGCTTACGACTTTGACAAAAAAAAGATTTTCTATTAAAATAAATTATTTTCATTTTTGCAAGATGACCTACTGCCATACTTCATATATTATACAATAAAAGAGAAACACAAGGCCACAGTGGTTATTTTCTAACTGGATTGTTGGCTAAATAATGCAGTCCTATATTTTCATATTAATTTCATATATTTGATTTTTAGTTAATTTTCTATATATAGTTTTCTCCTAATATAAATCATCTAAGACATTAAAAATTTTATAATGGACATTATACATTAAGTTTTTTAAATTTTGTACAACTCTTTTATATGGGTGCAAGGTATACTTCTTTTTAAAGAATCTAAGTTATTTTAACATTTTAGATAATGAAATGAGTAATTTTCTTAGTAAAGCTGCCCACTCTGACAATGGTGTCATAATAAGATTTGGGAATCAAACACTGCAAAAGTGTAAGGCAGTATACATAAAGTGTAATAAATTTAAATAACATGTAACATCATATTGCTTTAGAGACCAGTATAATATTATTTTGGCTTAATTACAATTCATTCCTATAAATTCATTCTTTGGAAGTTTATTCTTACCGTGTAAAATAGGAAAAGTCTTAGCCCCTATTAAAATGTGATCAGTAGTTATTATTCATTATTGTTAGTACATTATATAGTATATAATGTAGTCCATATCATGGATCAGAAAATGTTTCAGTAAGTATTTTATGCTTTGTGGTCCACACAGTCTCTGTTGCAATTACTTTATTGTCATTGTAGCATAGAAGCTGTGGGCAACAAGTCAATGATTATTACTTATGAACACTGAAATTTAAAATATCATTTACTTTTCACATCATGAAATATTCTTCTTTTGATTGTTTTAGCCATATGAAAATGTAAAAGCCGTTCTTAGTTCTTAAGCTGTTTAAAACAGAAAACAATGACATTTACCCACTAGCTGTACTATTTCAATAGAATATAAAGAGAATTCAAGAAACTCATTGCTAAGGAAACAACTCAATCAAAAATGGGTGAGTGAACTAAATAGACACTTCACAATAAAGAAATTAAAATGGCCAATAAATGTATTAAAATATGTCAATCACAAAAAATAAAAAGTCTGATTCTCTCCCTAATATGTGGAAGCTAGGGAAAAAATGGTTCATAGGAGGAACTCTAGACGAAGAAGAATATACTATATTTTTATTTTTTTAAATTTTTTTAGTACTGGGGATGGATCCCAGGGTCATTTTACCTCCAAGTCACACCCCTAGCCCTATTTTTTATTCTTTATTTTGAAACAGGTTCTCACTGAGTTGAAGAAGGCCTAAGTAGCTGAGGCTATCCTTGAACTGCAATCCTCCTGTCTCAATATCCCAAATGCTGGGATTACAAGCATGCACCACCATGCAGTGCTTAGAAGGAGATAGTTTAAATCAGCCAATAAGGCAACCTGAGAGGATGGACGGGGGAAAGAAAAAAATTCTCTAATGCACATAATGTACTTTAACAAACATATCGGTATCAATCACTAAGCAAAAATCTACTTTGTTAATAGTTTTGAAAGTTATATTTTTTCCAATTGTCAGTTTTTCTCTATAAAAGATGAATAAAATATTTCTAAAAGGTAGAATAAATGGAAAGATCGAAAACAACACACATAAAGTCAATAGTTTATAGCTATTATTGGAAGTTAAATTTTGTTTATAGATGTTATATTACAGAAAAGTACTGATCTAAAGTCAGCTCAGGAGATAATTTTTATTTATTATCTTCTGTTTCATATATATATATATTTTTTTCTTTCTTTCTTTTTTTTTTTTTTGGTGGCACTGGGGTTTCTGGAAGCCCTTCTACCTCCGGGATACACTCTCAGACCTATTTTTTAGATATATTTTTTTTATTTGGAAACAGGGTCTCTTAAGCCAGCATGGCTGGCTTCGAACCTGTGTGATCCTCCAGTCTCAGTCTCCCAAGCGCGGGGATTACAAGCGTGCGCCACCACGTCTGGCATATTTATATATTTTAATTAATGGGTAAAAATAATCTAGACACAAAATAACCTGAAAATAAAAGTTTTAATAACCCACTAGTAATATGCTTGCTCCACAGTAAGCAACTGAATAATGCAAATTGTTTCTCTGTATACATAGATGATGTTCATTAAATTTTATCTAACAGCTTGAAGTTCTATATTCATGGGCTTACTTAATTATGATAAATACATGTTAAAGAACTCATTTAGTCTTGAGACTTTCATGAAATATTATTGTAATATTAATATGAATCTCTATGATACTTCGCAGAGTAATAGTGCCAAAATATAGCCTATTTGTTTAAAATATGTCAAACTTCTAAAACGTTTAAATTAATAATCTGGATGTATATTGTAATATTGTAGCTTTGACCATCTTTCAAAATTTATGTGTAAGATATATCTCTGACTGAGCAACATTAACATTCTCGAGTGAAATTCTTAAGGACATTGTCTTATTTTTCCCTAGTAAAACTATATTCATTCTCAAGTATGAAATAAGTATAATTTGGACTAATGTTCTTCTCATCAGTTTCTACAAAACCTAGTGGTATTGATTTTTCCAATATTCTTTGAAACACATAGTTTTGCAATCTAGTTAGCTGTTCTATGGCCTAATTTGAACAATTTTATTAACTGTAGTCCTAATTGATCTATATTTTAGTATGGGGTGACTATATTAGAGATATTTAGAACACTTCCATCTTCACACATTTTTCTAGAGAGCAATACACATTTGCAAATACTTTAGTAATTAGCCTGGAATTGGTAGTATGAATGCTTGAGTATAGAACACTGACGGGTAGAACAACAGACTAGAATTCAGACATCAGCTGTCCACTTTGGACCTTGTTTATTTTGGATAACCTAGCCTGTTTTTAAAATGAAAAGATCAAAACAATTTCCTAAGCAATCAAGTATTTTTTCCTAAACAACTTTTTTTGATGAGTTAAGTGTAAATGAATCAGAACCATATGGAAAGAGTTTCCCTTACAATACACACTGCTTTAATGGGAAAAGTGTTTATGAGAATGCATTTTGGTTTTTAAAAATTTGAAAAATATTTTGAAAAATAGTTTAACAATTCCAAATGTGGTTTGTTCATCTGTTCCTGGTATAATACACATCAAAAGAAAGTCTTGGAAGCAAAACAACTCTAGGGCATGGTTAATCAGAGTGATATCCCTAAATCTGATGTTTATCAAGGCCTTCTCGTGTCTCAGAGAACTGGGCAGTGTCTCAGGAAAGTGGACAAGGTAGAAAAAAAATCAATTCTGGCAGTTTGGGGGAAAAACATAATTTATGATCATCACACAAACTTTCATTAACATCAAAGCAGAGCCCAGTCCCCTTTCTATCAACCCAATCCACAATTAACTTCTTGTTTCCTGGAGCCCTTGAGAGTCTCAGGAAATAGCACGTCTCTTCCCTATCTAATTTCTGAAGTAACTGAAAGAATAATAAAAGAGTCAAGGGCTGGTGTACTTTAACATCTAAGTATTACAGCAAAACAGTCTTGCCATCCCTGCCATCCATTTTTGGTGGGGGCCATGTGCTTTGTGCTGAATTGCTCCAACCCTGCCCTGACTTAATATGCTAAACTCCACTATGACAATAAAAGAGATGGGGCCTTTAGGAGATGGGATGATTGAATCATCTTCCAAAGGCTTGAGGTTTAGATCATGAGCATGTGGCCTTTATGAAGAAATTAATGTCCTCCACAGCAATGAAGAGACATCAAAGTTGGCTCCCATTCACATATTCTCTCTCTCCTCTCTCTCTCTCTCTCTCTCTCTCTCTCTCTCTCTCTCTCTCTCTCTCTCTCACACACACACACACACACACACGCACACACACACACACACCACACACACACACACACACACACACCACACACATACACACGGACGCACCCAGGAGGTGGCTGTCTAGAAGCCAAGAGCCTCACAGAATCTCACAGAATCTAACCATGCCGGCCTCCTCACCTCAGACCTCTCTCCTCCAGAACCACGAGAAAATAAATCTTTTTGTTTAAGCCACCCAGCCTGTAACATTTTGTTGTGTTACAAAACAACCTATTTGAGGAAAACTTAGAGTTTACATAGAGAAAAAATATGTAGTTTCTGTCTCTACCTGGCTAGGTAAAAAGGAAGGCAAAACAGACTGACTATTTTTTGCACAGACTTTTTGACAGATTTGTGCCACTACAAGTTAGTTTGCTAAGGCTGTTTTATCAAAGGACCACAGACTTGGTGGCTTTATCAACATTTATTTTCTCATTGTTCTGGATCCTAGAAGCCTGAGATGAAATTGTTGGCAGGGTTGGTTTCTTTTAAGAACTGTGAGAGAAGGATCTGTGCCAGGCCTCTCTGCTTGGCTTATAGATGGTGGTCTTTTCCCTGTGTCTTCATATCATCTTTTCTCTATACATGTCTCTGTGTAAAATGTGTATTATTTGGGTATAAGTCACATTGGATTAGGGTCACCCTAATGGCCTTTTTAAAACTTACATTTGAAAAAAAATCCTCACATGGTCACATTCTGAGGCCCTAGAGGCCTACCCCTCAGCACCACTAGTTGGGGAAAACTGCTAAGTGAACCCAGTTCAACTCATAAGGAGCTGGAATTCACTGATCAAGACCTCATCCGTCCACATTGCAATTTCTTTAGCAGAAATCCGAGTGTAGTTCCTTCAGGAGCTAAGGAGTCATGTTTGTTCAGCTTCATATTTCTTGTTCTTTTGAGCCTTATCCTTTACCAAACATTTAACAGGACAAACAAGATTATCACAACATTGGCCCTACCCCAGTAAGTTCAGAAAACAAGCTAGTCCTGATATGAATAGAGCAAATGAACCTGGAGAATTATGTCTGTTCTCAAATGCATGGAAAAGGCCCTAATAAAAGCAACAGGAATCTAAATAAAGAAATGTTGATACAAAACATATTCTTATGCTTACTCTCTCCAAGACACTAGATTGTTTATGACAGTTGTTCAAAAGCCACTGAAAGCTAGGGGTGAGTAGGAAATCTTGGCATTATTAATTTACAATATCTGGGGAAATAGAAATTTATGCAAATGTTAAACTTCCTTTCTGGGAGAGTAGCATTTGTTGTTTTCTTATGCAGTTTAGTAATTTACAGTACTGGCAGCCACGGTCAGGGAGCTTTATTTTGTGGGTTTCTTTCTCACCTCCATAATTTTCAGAATAGTTTAATTACCATTTCTTCTTTGCCATGAAGAATTTAAACAGAGACATTTCTTAGTGCTGTGTAGTGGAGACCAAATTTGATTACTTGAAAATTTAAAATCAGCAAATAATACTTTGCTTTCTAACACTTAAAAGCCTTCAGAGATTGGTAGCCTTCCTCCCATAATTAACTCTTGCATCTTCTGCATCTGTTGTGGCCTCTTACAGCTCCTGCTGGCACACATATGCTAAGCACTGTTCAAGGTCTAGGTATGGTATTCTGCACTCTGAGCTTGTCTGTACCTACTAAAGTCCTGTGGACTTTAAGAATATCTAATAAAATATTCATTTATAATAAAAATATACTTTCTGTCAATAGTTATTTTTATTTAGTAATTTTAAATCACTATCATAATTGCTATAAGCTTTTATTTTTTAAATTTAATATTAGACTTTTTATTAGTTTAATAAAGTAGTTCAATATATTAATGTGTTCAGTTAAATAAAACAGTTGTATTCATTCACAAAGGTGAATTAAGTTTTACTATGAATTCAAGGTCCATTTGTATTTCTAACCACAACATATAAAAATAAGATCCATTGACATACTGTCCATATTACATAGTCATTAAGTAATCCTTTAGTATTCAAAACTGCTCATTAAATATATGAATAAAATAATGGAACCTAAGCTATCTCTTAAACTTTGGATTTTCTTGGTTCAGAATATTTTTTTTGTTTTCATTTAACTGCTTTTATTTTTATTTTTTAAAATTTTATTGGTGCATTGTAGTCATGCATCTTAATGGAGTACAAAATGGTAGAGGCATACATGCACACATCACCCAATTAGCCCTTTCCCAATTCCTACCCCATTCTCTCCCCCTCTATCCTTCTCATGTTTGGCTTAGTGATTGACTTTAATATGTTTGTTAATGTACTTTATGTACATAAATGGATTGAACTGGAGAATATTATGCTAAATGAGATTAGTCAGTCACAAAAAAAAAATAATAAATGCTCTCCCTCATATGCAGAAGCTAGGGAGAAAGTGGGTCTAGATGAGGAAGCAAAAACTATAGATGAGCAAATAAGGCAACCTAACTGAGGGAATGGGACGGGGAGAGGGGAAAATTCCCCAATGTTACAAGTTTTTCTATTGAATAGCTTGATCTCTAACTAAAAAAAAAAATATTGAGAAAGTATATTTTAAGAACTCATCAAAGCTTTTGATTTCTGGCCTAAATTTCGCCTGTAAACATTATTAAACATGCAATGTATAGTTTTATAATATATCAATTATATTCAAAAAACAATTCCAAATTTAATCAAAGGAGACTATCAAGGGATATTTTTCAAGAGTTGTCTTTTGGGATACCTTCCTCTATCCCACCCATAACTCCAATCTGTGTGTCCCTCTAAAGCCAGGAAGCTAATAGATCTGGCAGGCAGTTAGGTGGGACAGAAGCCTTTGGCATTTTATGGTCCTAAATGGGATAAGCCAGAGTTGAGACATTAACATTGCACAGCCCCATGGTGAAGATGAGATCCACCACGAGTGAGGTTCATGGATGCTCTTGGGAAAAGTCCACAAAAGTCTCTTACACGAGTGGCCTCCCCAATACCCAAGAAGCTCAGTGGGTGAGCCTCTTTACTCTTGAGAATTAGGAAAGAGACATGCAGCTGGAAGGCAGATTCTTGGTGCTTTGCAGGAGACTAGTGGATGCCTGTTTACTAGTAAACATCAACCAGATAGTACAGATGAACTTGCTAGATTGGTGAGTGATAACAAAGAATTAGAATGTCAGAAGAACTGACCTCAGAATATCGCCCTGTTTTTACACTTTTCTATATGTCTATGGCTGATCAAGACAGCCTGTAGTCTTTTGATTATTTTGAGCTACACTCAAATATTTCCAAGCCAAATGATTAATAACATGTTTATAAATGTGTATTACTCTCTAGAAAAGAAACCTTGGTATTTAGTTATTCTATATAACACTTGGATATGATATTCCTCCACAGAAAATATAGCTCAATTAAATGCAACACATTCACAAACATATCAAAGTCAATCACTAAGCCAAACATGAGAAAGAAGGAGTGGGGAGGGAATGGAGTGGGAATTGGGGAAGGGCTAGATGAGTGATGTGTGCATGTATGCCTCTACTAGACATCTTGTACTCCATTAAGATGTATGACTACAGTGCACTAGTAAAAAAATAAAAAAAAATGCAACACAATCAAGATTACTAAAAGGAGACCTTATATTAGATAAATGCTTTGCTACATGTGTGTCAGTGGCTATTGTAATAAAATTATTGGTACAATTAAATTTTATACAGATTTCAAAGTAGACACATAGAAATTTAATATAAAATTGTATTTAATTTGTACTTATTTGAGATGGCACTCAGATTTACTAGTGAATAGACTGTGTCCTTTAGTACTTTATAGATCTCCCTTGATAAACTCTAAACTTGGGAATATGAATGTTATTAAATTAAAAACATAGGTGTCTAAGACAAGGTGATATATTTGTCGTATAGTATTGTGTACTGCCTCACATTTTTAGAACACTTGACTCCAAATGTTATATAAAATCGACACTGAATAGTCAATACACTCAAATAAATATTTAAAAATCACCTTTAAATATAGACTTGAGATATTTGTAAATATTTTTAAAATAATAATAAATTATGAATAAAAGTTTATTTTTGCAATGTTCATTAAATTTTAAAAGTTAGATCTTAAATTTTCTAGCACTTTACATATAATAGCAATAATTGTCAAAAATAATTATACAGAACTTATAAAATTATTTCTTCTTGTCTCTTAGATTTAATATATTAAAGGGAATTGTAGTGTTTACTTTCTACTTCTGTCTTTTAACCTAGGCTATTTGTAAGGAGCCATAAATTAGAAATGTTTTATCTTTTTATAGGTTTTTTGCAGATGTGTGGATACATTTTTTATGACAATTTAAAGTGTCCCAGTGAGAATAAGTAATTTCCTCCAGTGAAATAATAGAGGAGATTGCCGGGCGTGGTGGCACACGCTTGTAATCCCCACACTTGGGAGACGGAGACAGGAGGATCTCGCAGGTTCAAAGCCAGCCGCACTGGCTTAAGAGACCCTGTTTCCAAAAATAAAAATAGGTCTGGGAGTGTAGCCCGGAGGGAGAAGGGCTTCCAGGAACCCCAGTACCACCAAAAAGAAAAAAGAAAAGAAAAGAAAAGAGAAATAATAGGAGAATAAAAGGAAGTGGGGCCAGGGTTTATTATGATAGGATAACCACACCCATGTAATTTAAAGTGGGTGATTTGTCTGGGCGTGGTGGCACATTTGTAATCCCCTGCTTGGGAGGCTGAGACAGGAGGATCGCACAGGTTCAAAGCCAGCCTCAGCTACTTAGTGAGGCTCTCAGCAACTTAGTGAGAACCTGTTTCCAAATCAAATATTCAAATATAAAATCAGTCTGAGAGCATAGCATAGCCTGGAGGTAGAACGCCTCTGGGTTCCTCTCCCAGTACCACCAAAAAATAAAAAATAATAAAGTGGGTGATTTGGCTTCTTCTTTAATTCACCAAATACAGAAATGATTTTTTTTTTTTTTTTTTTTGGTGGTACCGGGGTTCCTGGAAGCCCTTCTACCTCTGGGCTACACTCCCAGACCTATTTTTACAATTTTATTTGGAAACAGGGTCTCCTAAGCCAGCGCGCACGGCCTGCTTAGAACCTGTGCGATCCTCCTGTCTCTGCCTCCCAAGCATGGGGATTACAAGCGTGTGTCACCACGCCCAGCCAGAAATGATTTTTCAAATGAAAATTTCTCATTAAAGAAGTTCTTTCCTTCAAACAATCTGAACAGTTTACTTTGTACTTACTCTTCAATTGTCTGAAATTGTATTTACACGAGAGTTCGCTTCCTTGAGATGGGGTATTTCAATGTTCTTAACATCTCTTCTCCTTGTCTCTATCTCCTTCTCCTTCTGTGTCCTCTCCATCCCCCAAACCCTCAATCACTTCTTTGGAATGTCTGCTCTTCTGTCAGATGTTTCCCTTGTTTGGGTTTCATTGTTTTTAAATATATAAGTTCACTACTATCTTTTATACTTTTATTGGTTAACATAATAAATTATTACACACATCATAACGTAGCTCACAGTAATGGTGACATAAATCACTCTGACATATTTTCCCTTTTTGAAATTCAATAGAAAAAGTATCCAGTTATTCCTACATAGTAACAATCAATAAATATAAAAAGCTTGACTTTCTCTTGAGAACATTGTAATTATGATTTTATATCTAGAATTCTATATAAAGGAAATTTTGAGAGTTCAAATTTTTTTAGTAACTGAGATAAGTACTAGTAAAAGAAGCTATATAGTTCATTTCAGCTTATAGTTATAACAATTTGATTCAGTCTGCTCTAGTTCATTTGACTTGCTCTAAAAATTATCTGCTGTGTGAGTATTACAGACAATTTTTCAGGACTGACATTTCACAGCTATGGAAGTATTATCATTTATATTGATTTACCATTTTATTTGTCATATGGAGTTTCATTATTTTTTCCTTGTTGCAAATATTTTTGATTTGGTGCATTGTAATTATACTCCATTCTGAGGTATAGAGTCATAGGAACATGCATGCAGATATCTCTTGAAGCACTTTTCTTCTGGTTCTAACCTCTCTCTCCCTCTCAGTCGTGTCTTTGATATTGGAAATGGTAATTTTATATAGGTATCTAACATTATTTCTTTTTCTTTGGTAGTGCTGGGAGTGGAACCCAGAGGCTTTCTACCTCCGGGCTATACTTCCAGACCTTTTTTTTTTTTTTAATTTTATTTGGAAACAGGGTCTCACTAAGTTGCTGAGAGCCTCACTAAGTAGCTGAGGCTGGCTTTGAACCCGTGTGATCCTCCTGTCTCAGCCTCCCAAACGCGGGGATTACAAGCGTGCGCCACCACGCCCAGCTTAACATTATTTTAAAATTCTTAATATCTCTTCTTCCTTCTTCACCCTCTTCTCTCTCTGTGTCCTCTCCATCCCCCAAACCCTCAATCACTTCATTGGAGTGTCTGCTCTATCTGATGCTACTCTTGTTTGGGTTTCATTATTTTTAAATATATAAGTTCACCACTATCCTTTATACTTTTATTGGTCCGCATCATAAATGATTAATCTCACATTATAACGTAGTTCACAGTAATGGTGACGTCAATGCACATAGCACTTGTTGGCTTTCTCCCTGGCTTCCTCCCCACTCCCTACTTTCTCATACATGATATTGGGATTTCTACTGATACTCTTACATACTTACATAATGTCAGTGGAAGTGTTACCTTCATTAATTTTCCTTCTCCCTTTCCCACTCTCCACAAGACCATCACCCTCTTCCAACTGGAGTTTATCATCTAAAGACCTTCTAATATCCCAATTACTCCCTTTCCTGCACATATGAGAGAAAACATATGACCCTTTACATTCTTTAACTGCCTAATCAAACTAAACAAAATTTTCTCAAGGTCCATCCATTTTCCTGCAAGTAACGTTATTTTGTTCTTTATCAATAAATAGAATTATATATTGTATGTATATATCCCATAATTTTGTAATTCATTCATCTATTGATGGACACCTGGGTTAGTTTCATAATTTGGATATAATATTGTACTGTTATAAGCATGGATATGCCTGTATTTCTATTATATTCTGATTTCAGTCCCTTTGGAAAGATACTCTTATATATGTACATATGTAAGCTACCCAGGAATGGTATAGCTGGATCATATGATGGATCCATTTCCCATTTTTTGAGGAATCTCCACACTGATTTCCATAGCAGCTGCATTAATTTGCAATCTGCAATCGCACGAACAGAAGAATTTCTCTTTCCCCACATCTTTGCCAAGCATTTGCTGTTGTTTGACTTCTTAATGATTGCCATTATAACTGAGGTTAGATAGAATTTCAGTGTAGTTCTAATTTGAATTTCCCTGATTGCTAATGATGTTGACCATTTGTTATACATTTATTGGCCATTAGAATTTTTTTTTTTTTTTTTTTTTTGCCGCGCTGGTGGTGCACACTTGTATTCCCCGTGCTTGGGAGGCGGAGACAGGAGGATCACGTAGGTTGGAAGTTAGCCGCACTGGCTTAAGAGAACCTGTTTCTAAATAAAAATATAAAAATAGGTCTGGGAGTGTATCCCGGAGGTAGAAGGGCTTCCAGGAACCCCAGTACCACCAAAAAAAGAAAGAAAAAAAAAAAGAAAAAAAAAGAATTTTTTTTTTGTGAAGTTTGTATTTAGTTCAATTGCTCATTTCTTGATTGTGTGTGTGTGTGTGTGTGTGTGTGTGTGTGTGTGTGTTTGTGTTTCTTAAGGTTTTTTAAGTTCTTTTTATATTCTAGATATTAGTCTTTTATAATAAGAATGGCTGAAAAAGATCTTTTCCCTCTGTAGGCTTTCTCTTTAGAATCTTGATAGATTCCTTTGATGAGAAGAAACTTTTTAGTTTAATGCCATCTATTTATTAATTCTTATTTTAACTTTATAAGTTTTGAAGGTCTTACTGAGGAAGTTTCTAGCTGTGCCTATATATTGGAGTGTTAGGCCCCTGTCTTCTAGTATTTAAACGTCTCTGGTCTAATTTTCAGGTCTTTCATACATGTTGAGTGACTTTTATGCAGGGTGAGACGTAAGAATTCAATTCTTTAACACATATTTAGAAATTCACATCATACTATTATTTAATCTGTAGCACTTAGTAACTTCTTTATTTTGATATAATTGTGAAAAAACTTAAAATTTTTATTTCTTTAAGTTATTCTAATTTCCTTGTTTACTTTTTAAATTTTACATAAATATTTTGTAATTATTATGGACAATATGATGTTTGAAAATGTATATACATTGTGGAGTGACTAAATAACATATATTACCTCATATATTTAGCATATCTTAAGACAACATAACAATTTACTGCAATTCACTATGCTGACAATAGATCTCTTAAACTTACTCTTCCAATTTATTTGGAATATTGTACTTTTGATCAACATCTCACCAATTTGACCTCTCACTACTCTCTACTTCGATAAGTTTAAGTTTTTTAAAACTTCATGTACAAGTGTGATCATACAGTATTTGTCTCTCAGTTCCGGTTTATTTCTTTTTTTATTTATTTTTTTTTTTTTGCTGGTACTGGGGTTCCTGGAGCCCTTCTACCTCCGGGCTATACTCCCAGACCCATTTTTACATTTTTATTTGGAAACAGGGTCTCCTAAGCCAGCACGCGCGGCTGGCTTCGAACCTGCGCGATCCTCCTGTCTCTGCCTCCCAAGCGCGGGGATTACAAGCGTGCGCCACCAAGCCCGGCGAGTTACGGTTTATTTCACAACATAATGTCCTACGGGTTTATCCATGTAGTCACAAATGATACCTTTTTTTGCTGAATAATATTGTATTGTGTATTTTTCAGTGTCTTTTATGGTTCCCTTTGCATTTTAAGATTTTTTTAATTATTATAAAAATAACATTAGAATTTGGTAAAGATCTTTTTGGGTAGTATGGACATTTTAGCAATGTTAATCTTTCCAGTCCATGAATATATATTTTCATTAATTCATGACTCCTTCAATTTCTTTTATCAGTGTTTTATGCATTTTAGCCTGCAATTATTTTACCTCTGTGCTTAAGTTTATGCCTAAGTATTTTTATGGCTACTGTTAGGTTGTTTTATTGATTTCTCTGTTTGTATAGTTTCTTATTAATATATAAAACATTTCTAATTTTTTTGTGTTGATTTTGTATCCTATAACTTTACTGAATTTGCTTGTTATAATGTTTTTGGTGGAATTTTTAGGACTTGTACATACTGCAAATAGGGACAATTTAACTTTGACCTTTTCAATTTAGATGCCTTTTACTTCTTTATTTTGCTTAATTGTTGTTACCAAGACTTTCAAGGTTATGGTAGATTTGGAAAAAGTGGACATTCTTTTATTATTTCTGATATTAGGAGTAAACATTTCAATTTTATTAATCATGTTGGCTTTTACTGTGTTTAGGTATATTTCTTCTATACCTAACATATTGAGACTTTTTATCTTGAAAATTTGCTAGATTTTGTCAAATGACTTTTTTGCATTCATTAAGATGGTCATATAATTTGCATCTCTTATTCTTTTAATGTGTTATACAAAGGTTATAGATTTATATGTGTTGAAATATCTTTGCATCTTTGGTACACATACTAATTATTCATGGTGAATTTTTTTAATATCATATTGAATTAGGTGTGCTAATATTTTTTGAGGATTTTGAGTCTGTGTTCTTCAGCAATAGTGGCCTGTAATTTTGATTTTTTTTCTACTGCTTTCATTTAGCTTTGGAATCAAAGTAATTTTGGGCTCATAAAGTAAGTTTAGAAGTTCTGTCTTCTGTTCACTTTTTTAGAAGAGTTTGAGAAAAATTTGTATTAGTTTTTTAAATGTTTAGTAGAATTCAGCAATAAAGTCATTATGACCTAGGCTTTTTTTTAATAGAAAACATTTTATTGCTGATTCAATTTCCTTACATATCATTGTTTGGCCTATGAGAGATTTTTAATTTCTTCATTATTTACTCTTCATAGGTTTATATGTCTAAAAGTTTAAACATTTCTTTAGGTTATCTGATTTGTTGTCACATAATTGTTCGTAGACTTTCTTAAGATCCTGTGCAGTGCTGAGGTATTAGTAATAAAGTCATTTATTTATGATTTTGTTTTCTGAAGTATTCTCTCTTTTCTCTTGGTCAGTCTAAAACTTTGACAATTTGGTTGCTCTTTTCAAAAGAGAAGATTGCTTTTTATTAGTATTTTGTTTCTGATTTTCATTTCACATGTCTGCTGATCTCTATTATTTTCTTCTTTCAACTAACTTTGGGGATAGTATATTCTTTTTCTGGTTCCTTGCTGTGTCCTTGTAGTTTGCTTATTTGAGATTTTCTTCTCTTCTGATGTAGATATTTTGGGTATTTTTTGTTTTAATCTTCTGTATTAGAACATTTTTTTATCACATCCTATTATTTTTGGTATGTCGTTTAATTTTTTGTTTAAAGAATTCAACTTTCCATTTGAATTTTTCTATAATCCTTTCATTATTTAGAGAGATATTACTTAGTATTTATTTACTTGTAAATTTTTCAAAATTTCTCCTATTGTTATTTTTTAGTTTCAAACTATGAAAATGATTATTTGGTGGCTTTTCATATGATCTATCTTGGAGGATGTGTTATGTGCTTTTCCATAGAACATTCTCTGAAACATCAACTGAACATCTTTCAGACAGCACATTCTGTATATATTTTTTATGTGCATTGGTCTAAAGTGTAGACTAAATCCAGTGCTCTTTGAATTGATTTTCTGTCTGATTTGGGCATTGCTTCAGATGATACATTGGTGTCCCTTAATATTTAATAATTGATTTCTCCTTTTCATATCTTTCAATATTTGCTTTTTATATTTACATGTTCTCATCTTGGATACATATATTTATAATTATTATATTATCTTAATAAAATTGATCCATTATCATTTATAATTACTTATTTTGGGTCAGTTTACAGTTTTTGACATAAAGTCTAAAATATTTAATATATGTATAGCTACTCTTCCTGTTTTGATTTCCAATTATAGAAAATATCTTTTTTCTCTCTTTACTTTCATTATATGTTTGTTCTTAAATAAGAAATGAGTTTCTTATAGTCAGCATACTGTTGGATTTTTTTTTCAGTATTGGGGATTGAAATCAGGGGCATTCTACCTCTGACCTACATCCCCAGACCTATTTTTTATTCTTCATTTTGAAACATGGTCTAAGTTTCAAGGGCCTCACTAAGTTGCTGACGCTTACTGCAAACCTGTTGATCCTTTTATCTCAGCCTCCTAAATGCTAGGATTAAAAGCATGTACCACCACACCTGGCTTCTGTTGGGGTTTTAAAAGTTAATTCAGCCTCTACATGGTGTTTTATAAAATATTTTATTAATTAATTAATTTATTTATTTATTTATTTTTTGGTGGTACTGGGGTTCCTGGAAGCCCTTCTACCTCCGGGCTACACTCCCAGACCTATTTTTACATTTTTATTTGGAAACAGGGTCTCCTAAGCCAGCGCGCGCGGCTGGCTTAGAACCTGCGCGATCCTCCTGTCTCTGCCTCCCAAGCGCGGGGATTACAAGCGTGCGCCACCACGCCTGGCTATTTTATTAATTTAGATTCAAGGTAATTATTGATTGGTAAGAATTGTTGCTATAACTTTATTAGCTGTTTACTGCCTCCTTTGTTTCTTTATTCTCATAGTATCTTCTCTTGTGATTATACACTTTTTTTCTAGTAGTAGTCTTTGATTTTTTGCTGTCTATATTTTGTTTAACAACTATAGATTTTGGGGGATTTATATGAGACATTAAAAAACGTATAGCTTTTTTTAAGCTATGATCAGCATTGATAATATACAAAATCAAACTTTTATTTCTCCCCCATTTTGCATTTTGATATACTAATACATTATAGCTGTTATAATTTTAGTATTTTGTGTTTTTAACCTTCATGCTAAAGCTGTAAGTGATTCATACACCACTCTTTGAGTATTAGTTTTCTGAATTTGACTGTTGCTATTTGTTTAACCTATAAATTTTATATTATTTAAAGTGTGACTAATTAGCATTATATTATATCAGCTTGAAGAATTCCCTCAACTTTTTAATTTTGATCTGAGAAAGTATTTATTTATTTATTTATTTATGCATTATGGTTTCTTTCATTTCTGATAGTTTTGCTGAGTTTGCTATTCTTGGTTGGAATTTTTGCTTTCTTATTCTCTCACCACTTTGAACATATCATAGCATTCTTCCCTGGCCTAGAAGGTTTCTCTGAGAAATCAGCTGCCACCTTGATTATAATTCCCTTATATGAGATTTGCATCTTCTTCCTTGTTGCTTTTAGGATCTGTCCTTTGTGATCTTTGACAATTTGATTATAATATGTTGTGAAGCAGTCTTACTTGGATTGAATCTAAATTAATACTTTTGACCTTCTTGTATACTGATATTTATATCTTTTCCCACTTTGAGAAATATTTCTGATATTACTTACTTAAATAAACTTTTTATTTTTTGTATTTCTTCTCTCCTTCTAGAAATAACTTAAATATTTGTTCTTTTGATGCTATCCTATAAGTCTTATAAGCTTTCTTTATTCCTTTTTATTCTCTTTCTCTCCTTTGATTATACATTTCAATAATTTTCAAGTTTATAATTTTTTCCACTGTTCATCAGTTCTCTGTTATTTTATCTGTAATTTCATTGTATTTTCAGATTCAAATTTTTTATTAACTGTTTTTAAAAACATAATTTTAATATGCTTTATTGCTACATTATGGTCTCACATCATATTGCAAATCATGTTGAAACTGACATGCATACACACAGCACTTGGTGCCCCTTACACCCATCTTTTCTCAATACAGAGTATTGAGATTGACATTGGTATTTTCACATATGTACACATAGTCTATGGTAGTAATTCTATTAATGAACCTCAGTCTTCACCCTCTCCTTCCCTTAGACCACGTCTCTGGCTCCACTGAGATTTTTCTTTCATTATATGGAGTCCCTCTGGTATCCCAATTACTCCTTACCTTCTACATATTAGAGAAAACATACGACCCTTTACTTTCTGTGATAGGATAATCCCATTAAACATAATGAAAAATATAATTTAAGCTCTTTTTGAACATTCTTATGTTGATCAGTTATTCTTTTTCTTACCTCATTGAATTTTTATCTAAACTTCCTTAAAACGATTTTTAGAGTTTATTTGTAAGACAGTTTTTTATGTCTTCATTTCTTTAGTATCTGCTACTGGAAGTTTCGTTTTTAATGGTGTTTTGTCTTCTTGTCTTCTTAGATGTTTATATTTCTTTTTGCCTTATATTGATGGCTTTGAATGTGAAGAAGTAGGCCTTTAGTCTTTGCGAACTAGATTTGTTTGAGAAAGTCCTTCAACAGTCAGGTGGTCCAATGATTCTGAGCATGTCATTTTACATGGCTCATCTTCTATGGCTTGCTGCTGCAGTCTTTGGGGAAGCTAGTCTACTTCTTGACTCAGTAATGGTACAAAACTGTAGCTGCAATTTTCAGGTTTGGGGCTGATATATGGATCCACTACAGTGGATCTGTTAATTTGGTTCATGTAGAAAGCCTGGGTTCAACAAAGTATGTAGCCTATATCTGTGGGAGTCATTCTGAGGCCTGGATCTACATTAGCTGACCTGATGCTCTGATAGGTCTTAATTCCTGAACATTGATAATAGGCCTGGTTACTGTGTCCACAGGGGCTTAATTGGTGTGGGACAGTTCTAGATCTGAGCCCAATCGCATAAGCCTGGAATGAGGTCTCACAGAGGCTGGCCTGCGGTCTTTGTCTCCAAGGTTGATGCTGAGGGGTGAGTTTATATAGATGGCACTTCCCTCTCTTGAGGTGTGATTCTCATCAAATCTTCTGGATCAGGCCTGAACCCTAGGTTTGCTGGGGTGTGAAGCCATAGGCATTGACATGGAAGATGGAGCATTAAGGGACTGAATTGGTACTGGGAGGCCTGAAGTCTATGTGGTTGGGTATTAGCCCCATATCTGAGGCCCAAAGTACCAACCTATCTCTGGGGCAGACCTAAAGCCTGGGGATGTGTCAGCTGATATGATTCAAGCTAGTCTAAATCTTGGTGTATGCCTGGATCCTGGCATTGTGTGGGTCTAGAGCCTGGGGATATATGTGCTGCCCTGAAGTCTAGGTCTGTTTGATCCAGCCCAGTCAGACCAAGTTTATTGAGAAGACCTGAAATTTGAGCCTGTACCATCTTGACAGTACCTAAGCAGGATAGAAGGCTCTAGGCCTAGTACCAATCTGGAATCTGGGGCCATGAGGAACTGCTTGGTTTTACTTCAGTGGGCCTAATGTTCAGGTCTGAGGGAAAGTACACTTTTTACTTTCCTTTCCCCACATGAAGGGAATTCATTTCCATTCTATGCTGTCTAAGGTTGATGGAAGAATTATGTGGTTAATGTAGAACTTTTCTTCCTGACACCTTCCATGCATATTTTCTTTTTTTCTGTGACAAAGCCAGGTGATGCCATTTTTGCCTGGTTTTCTTAGGTCTTATAAAAACATTTTAGCCTGTGTGTTATTACTTGAAACAACCTTTTGCAGGGTATAGAAGGGTGCATTTTGAAAAGTATCAATGTGCATCTTGCTGGTGTCCACAATAATCATGGAGTTTATCAGAATTATATTATTTCAACAGCCTTTTCTTTCTGACTTAAAAATCCTGACATTATAACATGATGGAAGTATAACACTAAATCAGAAACTGAAATTTTTTGATTGTGTAATATTAAGAAATAGAATAATAAAAGCTCTTATTAGCCATTACAGTATTAAACTAATAGCACTGTTTGCTTAAACATATTTTTAGAAATGGTGAGAAAGTAGCCGGGCATGGTGGTGCATGCTTGTAATCCCAGTGCTTCAGAGGCTGAGACAGGAGGATCACACAGGTTCGAAACCAGCCTCAGCTACTTAGTGAGGCTCTCAGCAACTTAGTGAGATCCTGTTTCCAAATAAAATATAAAATAGGGCTGGGAGTATAGCTCAGAGGTAGAAAGCCCCTGGGTTCAACTCCCAGAACCACCAAAAAATAAATAAATAATAATAATAATAATAATAATAATAATGAGAAAGTAAATATGGAGCTTTAATATAAAATCAGGAAAAAAATCAGGCAAATCAAAAGCTATTGCAAAAGGTTTTCCCAAGTATAAAGTCTGAGCTAAGGTATAGAGTGATTATGCTGAGTCCAAGGACAGCTATCACATTTGGTCACATGATTTTTTGCAGTCAATTTGCATTAACAAATCTCAAACCCCAATGCCCTAGAATATGTGTGCTCACAATAGTTGTTCCTTTAATCACAGGTGTTGAATAAAGTTGGGCTATTTTAGACTTTATCTTCTGTTATGATATTCATTTAACTTGAAATAGTGCAAATTAGACATCAGTAAATTTTATTTAGAGTTAACATAAGTTATTAAAGCTAAAATTGGAGAGGTAAAGTATATTTATTTTGTTTGAACATATTTTGTTAAGATTTGTTAGCAAATCTGTAAATCCACTCAAAACAAATCTAAAATTGACGTACAATGTTATTGTTTAGATGAATTCTATAGCCTCACTGTATGCATATGGATAAAACCAAAAGATGCTTAACTACTCTTACATCAATCAGATTGAAATTCTTGAGAGACTGCTGGAAGGCTTTTTCATTATTAAACATGTGAGTTTGCTATACTTACCAGAAGCAGGCTGTAAATAATAAATAGAATAAAAGTACTATTGCATAACCTTGTATCATTTTTATGCAGAAAAAAACCAACTCTGAAACATAAAATTCTCTAATGCATATCACATGGCTGTTTTGCATGTACTTAATGGCAATTTCTAGAAGTAAATACCATACATTTCAGGGCATAAGGCATATGAGTACTTAAGTTTAGCTGGAATTTAATGTGTTAACATTTTCTCATAAATCTTGACCTCTGTTTCCTCATAGTGCTGCCCGTGCTTAGCAGCTGTTGGCACCAACAAGCACCTACCCCCTACTATGCCTTTGCGTGACTGTCACTGTTAAAGCAAATATGTTTTCAGTGTAGCATCCATCATAGCTTCTCCCCAGAGTTTTAGTAGTCAAAAAATATTTGGAATTTAGAAAGAATACAACTACAGCCAGCTGTTCTACAAATGAAACGTGGAAAGATGTCATAGTTTAGACATTCCTGAGGGGTATATGAATATAAATCATGTAAACCCACCACTAAGGTTTATACCTCTCCCCACCTCCATTATTGATTCTTTCCATTCTTATTCTCTATGTAGCATAAAATATTTAAAATACAAAGCTTGGTGCATAGGCAAAGTAAGCCAGAAGTAAGATCCATCTCTTTATTTCTATCAGTTTTTATAAATATGTATTATATAAAATGTGCACATCAGTGTACAGATTTCTGATTTTACACTTATGAAAAATATCTACATAGCCAGCTATCATTCCTATAAAGCAAAAGGACATTACCATCTCATAAGCCTCCTTGTAATTGCTTTTGTTGACTATACCACAAAGGTAATTATTATCTTGACATCTAACTCTAACTTCAGAAATTTCCTCTTTTCTAATACTTTGTGTAATGGATAATATCACATACCATGTTTTATCTACTTCATTTTTAATAGTTAATTTTTGAGATTCATACACATAGTTGCATGTGTTCATAGATTATTTTTATTGCTATAAGGCATTTATTGTGCACCTATTTATTGTATAAAGCATTATTCATTGTATAAGCATTCATTTGTGTATTGATCAATACTTAAAATGGAAAGTGAAATGAATAAACAATACTATTCACAAAAAAATGTAAGAATTCATTTTAACATCTAACATAACACATAAAAACCTTTATATTTGAAATAAATATTACAAGGATAATTTAATGACAACTTAGATGAAAAGGTGAACATTCATGTTACTTGACTGACACTTCGTATTTCATGGATGCCAGTTCTTTCTAAATTAACCTAAGGCTACAACATAGTTCATATAGAGAGCAAAAGGGGATATTTTTGCATGAAGAATAAGCTAACTCTAAAATTATTACAGAAGTTTAAAAGGTAGTGAATTACAAAGAAATTCTTAGAGAAGAATAAATTTAGAACACTTACATTACCAATATTAAAGCCTATTATGAAGGAATACTATTTTAAGACAATGTGGTTTTGGAGAAAGGATAGACATACTTGTGAATGGAACAAATATAGTGTGAAGAAAGAGACTTTGTCATTTATAACAAAAGGAACACGGTGGTTCAGTGGAGAAAGAAAAGTATTGTCATTTAAATAAGTGATGTTGGGTCATTTTGATAACTAAATGTAAAAATGGGCTCTGTTTGACATCAGTTCACTAAGTAGTTCTAAATTGATTGAAAATCTAAATGTAAAAGATAACATGATAAAAATTTTAGAGCGGAAAATAAGAATATCTTTATTACTTTGAAGAAAGATAGAAAAACCAAGATTATAAAAAATTTTGAATTATTTAAAATACCAATAAAATATTATATAAGGCTTTATAATATTGGATAACTGGTATTGGAAGACTATGACCTCTAAGAAAAAAAATAAGTCATATAAACTTGCACTTCCTGGAAGGACTTACCAAACTATGGAGCAGGGGACGAGAATCAAAGCAGAGAACATTGAACTGCTTAACAGAAAAGAAAGAAATTAAAGGTCACACTTTAAAGCTAGAATTTACAATCTTAGTATCAGATGAAAAGAAGCATTTTAGAGAACAATCTTAAGACATTTTCTATAGTGCTTGAATTCTTGTTTAAACAGCAACATAAGTATCTTAAGAATTTCTATAGAGAACTTAAACTCACTGCTAAGAAAAGACCCTATCAAAAAAATATGGGTAAGTGAACTAAATAAACACTTAACAAAAGAGGAAATTCAAATGGCCAATAAACGTATGAAAAAATGTTCAAAATTGTTAGCAATCAGAGAGATACAAATAATCAAAACTATCCTGAGATCTCACCTAACTCACCTCTAGAATGGCAATCATTCAAAGCACAAACAACAAACGCTGACTACGGTGTAGAGAAGTGAGAAATCTAATATATTGTTGGTGGGATTGCAAATTAGTGCAACCACTTTGGAAAACAGTATGGAAAATCCTCAGAAGAATGGGAACAAACTTACCATATGATCCAGCAATACCACTTCTGGGTATTTACTCAAAAGAATAGAAACCAAGCTGGGTGTGGTGGCTCATGCTTGTAATCCCTGTGCTTGGGAGGTGGAGACAGGAGGATCACTCAGGTTCAAAGCCAGCCTTGCTGGCTTTAAAATAGGTCTGGGAGTATAGCCTGGAGGTAAGAAAACCAAACTATTAAAAGAATGCATGCATGTCTGTGTTTATAGCTGCACAATTTACCATTGCCAAACTATGGAACCAACCAAGATGTCCATCAACAGATGAATGGATTACAAAACTATGAGATATGTACACAATGGGATTTTACTCAGCCATAAAGAAAAAATTATATCATTTGGATATAATGAATATAACTGGAGAGCATTATGCTCAGAGAGATTAGTCAGTCACAGAAAGTAAAAAATCAGATGTTCTTCATAATATTCAGAAGCAGGGAGAAAAAAGGTCATAGGAGAAACTCTAGACAAAGAAGCAGAAACTCTAGATAAGCAAATAAGATGACCTAACTGAAGGGGATGGGAGGAGGGAAGAGGCAAATTCCCTAATGCACATGATGTACATTCACAAACATATCAAAGTCAGTCACTAAGCCAAACATGAGAAGGAGGAAGGGGGAAATGAGGTGGGAAGTGGGGAAGGGCTGAGTGATGTGTGTTATGTATGCCTCTACCATCTTGTACTCCACTAAGATGTATGACTACAATGCACCAAAAAAATACAACAGAAAGATTTGTAAACTTCATGGAAGAAAAATAGAAATTATCTAAGTTGAAGCACAAAGGGAAAAGAAAACCAAATCTGGAAAAAAAAGATAAAGTAGAAAAACAGTTAAAGAATGGGCCATATCAAGTGGTCTGAAATTAATATGATTGGAACCCCCCAAAGTAGGAGTTGTGGAGCCAAAACAATATTCGAAAATAATTGAGAGTTTTGAATTTGAAGTGAAGATAAGAATTCACAGATTCAAGGAGCTAATCAAAATATAAACAAGATAAACAAAGAAAACTGAACCAAAGCATATTATAGTCACATTGTTTAGAAACAATCAGAAAGTGAAAATCTTAAAAACATCCAGAGAAAAAGGACACATGATACATGTAGAGAACAATAATAAAAAGAGCAAAAAGGACTGACATTTTTAAAGGCAAAAATTCTTATAATTTTATATCCAGAGAAAATATCTTTAAGAAAATTCAATGCAAAATAATTATTTTAATTGAAGCCTAAAATGAAAGAATTTATCATCTGACCTACTGCATTAAATGCAAGAAGAATCCTTTAGACTAAAAAAAAAATAACCTACCATTTGAAGACTCATCTATACTACACCTTATTATCTATTCAAACAATAAAAACTAAACTACTAGATTAATGCATGTATATCTATGTTTATAGCTGCACAATTCATAATTGCCAGACTATGGAATCAGCTGAGATGTCCTGAGAAGCCAATTAATGGATTAGAAAACTATGGAATATGTGCACAATGGAATTTTACTTAGCCATAAAGAACAAAGTTATATCATTTGCAGGTAAATGGATGGAACTGGAGAACATTATGCTAAGTGAGATTAGTCAGTCAAAAAAGTGAAAAATCAAATGTTCTCCCTAATATGCAGAAGATAGGGAGAAAATGGGACATGGGAGGGACTCCAGACATAAGGAAGAGAAACCTTAGATGAGTGAAGAATGTGACCTAATGATGGGAATGGAAGAGGGGAAGAGGGAAACACCTCAGTGGACATAATATACATACACAATCTTATCAAAAGTCAATCACTGGGTTGAACAAGGGAAGGAGGGGAGAGGCAGAGAATAGGGTGAGGCCTGGGAAAGGCTTAATGAGTGCAGTGTACATATATGTCTCTACCACCCTGAACTTCATCAAGATGTATGATTATAATGTATTAATCATATATACAAATTATGATTAAAACATTTTAATACATTATTTTTTAAATATTTGAAAGTTCAAAAGCAAAAAAGAATTCACTATAAACTTTATTATACAGGCATAAGCAAGTTAAATACAATAATAAATCAAAGAACAGGAAGGAAGAAATAGAAATAAAGCTCTTAAATACTGTGAGGTGGCAGGGCGTGGTGGCGCAAACTTGTAATCCCCATGCTTGGGAGGCAGAGACAGGAAGATGGTGCAGGCTCAAAGCCAGCTACGCTGGCTTAAGAGACCATGTTTCCAAATAAAAAATAAAAAGTATTTTAAAAAATACTGTGAGGTGTATCATTTGATTTATAGTTAGGCTGTGGTAGGTAAAAACATGTACAGAACAATTATTAATATTCTTTTAGTAAAGAAAATATATATATATATATATATATATATATATGAATCCAAATGAAGATAATGGAATATTTTTAAAGTGTGAGGGAGCTGGAGAGGTGGCACATGACGGACAAAGGTAATAGGGCCTTAGAGAGAGATACATGGCATCAGATTATGAAGATGTGGCAGCTGTAAGAGTGGATAGGCATTCATGTAATGAGCAGCCATTTACAGAAGACTTATGCGAAGAGATCTTTTAGAAAGTTCACTCTGACAGCAATGTGAAGATAATTCTTATATCACATATTTAAAAGAGATGATTCCAGGGCAGAGGGGCAGGAGAAGGCATTCTGTACAAAGGTATATATAAATTGATGGCAAATATACTATACTACATTTTGGGGACTAAATATAACTAAATACATTTGAACTGTAATTTTTTAAAAGTTATATATATATATATATATATATATATATATATATATATATATATATATATATATATATAATTTGTTTTGGTGGTACTGGGGTTCCTGGAAACCCTTCTACCTCCGGGCTACAATCTCAGACCTATTTTTATGCTTTTTTTTAAAATTTGGAAACAGGGTCACTTAAGCCAGCGCGGCGAACCTGCATGATCCTCCTGTCTCTGCCTCCCAAGCACGGGGATTACAAATATGCGCCACCATGCCCGGCTCCATCTTAATATTTTTAAATTGTATTTTTTTAATTTTTGGTGGTACTGGGGGTGTAACCCAGGGGCTTTTCTACCTTCAGGCTACACTCCCAGACCAATTTTATAACTTATTTGGAAACAGGGTCCCATTAAGTTGCTGAGAGCCTCACTAAGTAGCTGAGGCTGGCTTTGAACTTGTGCAGTCCTCCTGTCTCAGCCTCGCAACCACTGAGATTATAAGTATTTGCCACCATAAATTATATTTCAATAACCATATTAGAGAGGAAATGATGTAAAAAGCCTGGTGGCAAGAAAAACCTTGAAATCATATAGGTGAGAGGCAATGAATATATAAATTGGCCAAGTGGTAAAGGAAGTTTCATATGGAAAAGGCGTTTATAAAGAAAAGTTGGCCAGGCGTGGTGATGCACACTTTTAATACCAGTACTTGGGAGGCGGAGACAGGAGGATCGCGCAGGTTCGAAGCCAGCCGTGCTGGCTTAAGAAACCCTGTTTCCAATTTTTAAAAAATGTATAAAATAGCCGGGCCTGGTGGCGCACGCTTGTAATCCCCGCGCTTGGGAGGCGCAGACAGGAGGATCGCGCAGGTTCGAAGCCAGCCGCGCGCGCTGGCTTAGGAGACCCTGTTTCCAAAATGAAAATGTAAAAATAGGTCTGGGAGTGTAGCCTGGAGGTAGAAGGGCTTCCAGGAACCCCAGTACCACCAAAAAAAAAAAAAAAAAAAAAAAAAAAAAAGTATAAAATAGGTGTGGGAGTATAGCCCGGAAGTAGAAGGGTTTCCAGGAACCCCAGTACCACCAAAAAAAAAAAAAAAAAAAAAAAAGACCCTCTTTCCAAATACTAAAAATAGGTCTGGGGGAGTGTAGCCTGGAGGTAGAAGGGTTTCCAGAAACGCTAGTACCACCACATACACACACACACAAAAAAAATAAAAATAGAGCTGCAGGTGTAGCTCAGAGGTAAAATGCCCCTGATCTCAATCTATAAATGAACAAACAAATAAATAGAAAAATTGACTAGACTTGGTAAATTATTATATTTAAGAAATGAGAAGTATTCAGTATTTCTTACAGAGGAAGTCAGGTAAATTATAGATGCCTTTAGTCAAAATAGAAAATACTAGCCTCAACATTTTTGGAAACATTGTAATAAAATTTGGGGAGAGCAAAAAGGACTTATTGATTATAAGCGAATTTACAGAAAATCTTTTAAAATTCATTTGTTGAATTTGAATTTCTTTAAGATCACAAATTGAACATTTATATTTGATGGCTCTATATGAAAGTCTATAGGACTTACCTAATAATTTGGAGTTCAGTTATTAGGGTCTCTGGCTCTACTATTCAAACAGTTCTTAATCTAGTTCAGATCCACACAGATGTTTACAGTCCACTCTCACCTTCTGTTTCTCTAAACTCCACTCCATCTTTAATGCTGCCTTCAACTATATCTTCCTTGTATTAAAAGCTGGCTGTGCTAATAGTTCATTAACAACTTCACAGTTATCTGTTGAATTAAAAATGACATGAACATTATTTTGTCACATATTTCATATTCCAGCATCAGGACCCCAATCTATCTTTTCAATGTGATTTTTCACTAATACTTGTGAAATGGTCCACATTCTCCAGCCAGATACAATCATTCCATGTTTTCTAGGCATAGTCTGCATTTAATAATCCCTGTACATTCTGCTTTTTCTTCTCTTTCGAAATTCCTCCTTTCTTTTCTGCAGGTGGAACTCATTCACTTTTGAATACCATTTTCCTAGCAAACTCATGCACACATATAAAGGCAGAATATATTTCTTATCATAACAAATGAATAGTCACCCTATCCATCCTTTGAAACACTATCGACTTACATTTTGTACATTTTTTAATTTATATAAGGCTACATAAAAAGTATTCCCTTGACTTTACATAAAAGTCCCATTTTACAGATGAGTAAAATTTAAAGTGATTGCATCACTTCATCATAAAGCTAGTGTTTGGTAGAGCTTGTATTTCACACTATTCTGCCTCCCAACCCAAAGTTTTACCTCCATGACTTTGTATTTTATTACACCTGTCTTTACTTGTGATTTGAGTTATTTGAATTATCCTGTCCTATCTTATGGATCCTATTATGGGGTATGTGGTACCTCATTAATGTTCTTGGCCATGTTGAATATGATATTTAAACTATGTTTAATTATTCACTTATTTAATTTTTGCTGAAAAACAGAGATTCTGAAAAAAGTTAAATATTTTAAAAGAACCATTTTTAGTTTGCCAGTATAAAGTGATATGTTATTACAATTTTATATATAACAAGAAAAATTAAATAGTTCAAGTGTTTTTCTATAGTGCTACAATAATGTTAATATTACATTTTTCAAAGAATAATAATTATAACTGAAATCTATTACTTACACAACTCAAATAAATTTCATATAGGAATATACAATTGTTGCTATAATTAAAAGAGTAATATGCTATACTAAAGTAAAATACAATTTCAATTAGTTGGATTGTTATCAACTTCATAGTTTCTCATCCAGTCTATGCATTTTTATTTAACTACACAGATTATGGTCTACTTTGGATAACTAAACTTTTCACTTTCTAATTTCTGCTTTGTTCTTTGCTAAATAATATTTTCCTGAGGTTAATGTTTTACCTTATGTATATGATGTACATTCAGAAACATATCACAGTCAATCACTAAGCTAAACATGAGAAGGAAGGAGGGGGAGGGAATGGGGTGGAAATTGGGGAAGGGTAAATGAGTGATGTGTACATGTATGCCTCCACCATCTTGTACCCAATTAAGATGTAAGACTACAATCCATCAACAAAAAATTTTAAAAAGATGCCTGTCCAGGGGACTTTATTATTTGTCTCAGATATAAACTGACATTAATTCAATTACACAGGCATTCTTTAAGCATATGAAATTTTATATTATTAGTAAGTAGCATCTATATCTATGATAACACAGATGACCTTGCCTTGCTTGTGTAGTTCTTGTTGTTATACAATTAGGTAATCTGAAACTAAATGCATCAATATTGGCTGGTGGTATGGAGTTTTTGTGGCCTTGTGTACTAGACAAAAACATTTTGTTAATATGTCATGCTAGTGTAATCATCGATTAGGTTGTAATTTCTAGACAAAGAGGAAAAGAGTGTGTATCCTAATATTCCATTCATCAGTATCCTAGAATTCCACTTTAAAATCAATATGGCCTAGAAATATATCTTTTTAACTTATAACCACAGGGACAATTTGTCCACAGTATTCTCCCTGTGCCTGCCGCAGTGCTGCCAGCACTTCCTCTTCCCCAACTAGTCTGTTCAAATCTTAAGTATTTTCTAGGTTCAGATATATACTAGGCTAGATTTATCTGCCTCTCAGTCTTTCAAGGTCAATTCTGATTTCAAAAGAAGTTTTTCTTATGTCCTAAAAAAAATTCTTATATTGTTTATGCTAGTTATGCCACTTTTTCCTCACAGAAAGCAAAGCCTCTTTTAAATGGTCACTAATATTACTTTAAATCTGAAAGAAATTACTTAGTAGCTCGGAGCCTTGGTTTCTTCATATGGGCAAAAGGGTCTCAATAAATATATTCAATGATCATTTGTGCCAAATTATAATAGAAAATATCTAAACAAAATGTAAATATTTGAGGTTCTGAAAAATGGTATTCCACTCAATAATAACAAAATTAGAACTAGACAAAACAAGATATGCTGAATTCCTCAGAAGAGTGTCTAATTTAATGCTAGTAATACCTTTCATAGGATTTTACAGGACTAGTTGGCAAAGCACTCTCAGTTTTATGGGAAGAGGTAATTTAATTATTATGGACACAGAGATTAAGAAAGGTAAATGCGGTCTGATAGGTGCATGGGATCTGACAGAATAGGCTTTGTTGAAAAAGATGATGCCTTAATCAGTTTGGCTAATATAACAGAATACCACACACCAGATTGCTTATAGACTGTAGACATTTCTTCAGTTTGGGTGGCTGGAAAGATGAGATCAGAGTGTAGGCATGGTTGGTTCTGGCAAGGGCCTTCTGTCAGGTTGGAAATTGCCAAATTCTTATGTCCTTACATGGAGGAAGAAAAACTAGACGGCTCTCTAATATCTCTTTTATGAAGGCACTAATCCCATTTTTCTATACTTCTTACTAATGATAGAATAACTTTCCAGAAGTCCACCTTAGAATATCATTACACTGGGGGTCAGGGTTTCACCATATGAAATTTGGGGGGACATAAACATTCAATCCATAATAAGAGAGTTCATTTTTGTATATAATCATTTCTCTGTCTTTGTGCTGTGCTTAATGGTGAATGAAATGTTTTTTAAAGTAATTAACTTTCTCTGTAGAGATGATAAATGATGGCAGTGTTGGTGGTGATTTATCTCTCTGAAAAATATAGATATGGAACTGGTAACTTTGAATAGTGAAATATTTTAACATAACAAAAGATGATTTGCATTGCTTAGCTGGTACTTGATTATTCAAAATCTCAAGGTATTTTAAGTTGAGAATCCTTTTTCATGTAAAATTCTTGAAATTAATTTTTGATTTTTCTCCCATAAATGAGGAAGTTTTATCTCATGCTTTATTTTGATGATAAGAAACTGAAGAAAAGGGAACAACTAAAGAGTAAATGGTCAAATGGTCAGAGGACCATATTAATTTGAATATAATTTGATTTCAGAAACTATTCTCACGTTGACCTTATAAATATCAAAATGTTTAATGAAACAGAATACCATTTCTGCTTTGTGAAGTTTGAACTTTTAACCTAGAAGTAAACAAGGATAGCTTCTCTCAATATAAACTAGAGAAAAGCCGATAGGATATGTATCCTAATGTGTGTGTGTGTGTGTGTGTGTGTGTGTGTATATATATATATATATATATATATATATATATATATATATATTTACATTTACTGACCCGAAAAAAATTCTTACCTAGTACTTGATCTTGGTTTCTGATGTCACATAAATGTCTGACTTTGTGTAGAGGAAGTAGATGAACCTGCTGGCATTTTCTCTATTGCCAATGTAAGAAATTCAAGTTCCAGGGAGTAAGCAACAAAATAAACAATTATTGGACTATAAACTCAGTATCAAATTAATAGCCATGTCATCATGTAGATATAAATTTATGATTCAGTCAATCAATCAATCAATGAGAGCAAAAACAATCTCCCATGTAGAATTCCAATTAATTCATGTAGCTGTTGTGCCTTCAAGGAGCTAGATTGTATCTTTCTCCTACTTAAATGTTATCTGTGGGTGGTGACTTTCTCTAAAGAGCACAGGTGGAAAAATGTGGAAAAGAATAACTGTATAGTGCAGAAATCTTAGCTGGATAAACAAGGTCAAGAAGAACAGTGGTAAGTGATGTGTATGGTATGTAACGTTAACATGACTTGATGAAAATGTTTGTATAAATTTTAAGTGTTGGTAGTTGTTTGACCATTTCAGAGAGATGGTCGAAGAGAACTATTTAAGAAAATTATTTTTCTTAGAACCAATTATTAAATAGTTAGGACTCCTTTGGAAAGGAATCTACGTTTAAATCATCACACTATCGAGAGTTTAGAACAAGAAGTGAATGTGTATATTTAAGCCCAAGCAAAATGAGTTTGAGTGCTTGGTGAGTGGATGAGGAGTGTTGAGATGGGGCAAGAATGTTCTCCAGATGCTCAGCTTCATTTCCACCTTGGATTTTAAAAAAAGACTACCTGGTAAAAGTTAGTGGAAAGGCTAATTTCATGGGTCAGAATGTTATTATTACTTTACCTAGAGGTAATCTTCAGTGATTAGTGCCTTCTGGATTTTACTATGTTATGAAAGCAGCTGTTAAATACTAAAGTTACTAACTTATACATACCATTTCAAGAAGAAACATGCATAGTTCATACCTTTTCTATTTCTACAGTATATATACTGATGATGCATATATGCATACAAATTACATATATGCACACAAAATGCTGCACACAGAGTGAATTTTTATCTGTGCCTGTTTACTTTCTTCAGCATCTCAGAGGCAGAATTATGGAAGACTGCACTGCCATTTTAAAGATTGGAGAAATTGGCATCCCTTTGTGTCTCTGTTTGAAGACTTTGAGCCAGCCTTTTGCCAATTATTTTACCATTTAAGGAATCTTGATTCTAAAACAGAAGTCTCTCTTAAATCAATTCCTCTAGTAGCTGTAACCTCAATGAAAACATCAAAGTAGCTAAAATGCGGCAAGAGTTCTGGATTTCCAGTGATGTGAAGGGAGAAAATAGCCTTTCCACCTTTAAGCATAACATGTGCTGTAACTTGAAGGAAAAAAGGTCCCAGAGGTATCCCAATACAGTGTCCTATAATTAAACTCAGATGTAGATTTGACCCTTACACTCATACTTCCCTCCAGATACTTGAAAGGAGAATGGATTAAAGACATTAAAAGTTTAACCTGTTTTGAAGGAGGAGGCTAGTTTTTAACACTGAGTTGCCTATAGCAGTCTTTGCAGGGGAAGTTGTTTTCTTGGGCATTTCTGGTCATCTATAGTAGTCTAAGAGTTGGAACTTTTTTTGTGTATTGTGCCAATGACTAAGGTGATATTAACAAAAAATTTTGCATGGGAATACATAAAGGAGGTTAACTTGAATTAACTGACCAATTTAGACCCAGCCTACATCTTTCAATAGCTGATTCTTTATGAATGCTTGGTTGCTTTGGTAGGGCTACATAATAAAATGCAAAGAAAGAATTAAAAGTGTATGTAACAAATGGATGCAGATGATTGTTTGGTAACATAAACCCGTGGATTGGTTCTATCCACTATCTACATTTCTGAATCCTCATTTATTCCTATGACTCAGCACCTGGGCATACAGGCATATATTATGTAATCACTTTTAACTTTTGAATCAAATGAAGCAGATGCTTTCTATGCAAAGTTCTAATTTTTACCTTACGGATCACTAGGATTGACACTAACAGGAGTGTTTAATTCTTTGCATCAGCATGAGAGAAAAGTTTGTCCAACAACAGTAAATTATCTTAACCTCTCTTGGGAAATACGAATGGTTTCACAGTGAGAGAGTGGTTGTGTGAGTCAAAAGCATAAAACTGCCAGCCATAAATAAAGGTGAAAAATCCTCATCCCCACTGGGATAAAATAACATTACATTCCTGAGATGCTGACTAGGGATAGACAATTTCTTTGGAGATTTGTTTGTTTCAAGAGTATAGAGAAAATAACTTTAAATAATTTATTATCACAATGCCCCCAAATCACAACCTTCAACATAAAAGGAAAAAAATTTACTTTCAAATCAATTTTGCATTGACAAGTGGGGGACTAGAATTTTGACAAGAGAAGATATCTTTGTCAAAGATTTATATCTCTGAAGATAAGTGCATGTTTTCTATGTGATATTTTATCATACTCGTATGTGTTTGTTCACAATTTTAGAACATAAAAAGGAAAATCAAAAAACTTTCCAAGAGATTGTTCATCAAAATGATCAGTACCATAAATTGAGTTATGGATTTTATTTGGTTAATCCAGGTACTGTTTTTATTCAGTGGTATTTAAGGAATTAAATTTCTTCATCATTGTTCAGTGATTTTACACATTTAAACTAAAAACAGAAATAATAATGTTCTCAACAATTATAATAGCAAGCTTAAAACTTCACTTTATAATGTGTCATGTATTTGAACTACACATCATTAACACAAGATTTGGACTAAATATGTTTGACTGTAGAAATTAAGAAGAATTGAAGAGGGAACAAATAAAATCAGGTCTATTGCTTGGTTGTTTTTACAGTAGGCAGATTACAGGTCTACCTCTGAAGGAAGCCCAGATTGCCACTGGCTGTGAAAAGACCACTTTGACATTACTGTTGTTTTCTTATCTGTCACATGCATTTAATCACACTCACCTTGTTCAATTGTAAATTGTTTGGCTTAAGAAATTAATGGTTCTAAAGTGCTTTGAAAATATAAATCTCTATATAAATAATAAAACATGATGATAGCCTTGGGATACATCTAAAAAAAGGAAGGTTAAAGAGTAATAACTTGTCCTTTAGGATTGTCAAGGTATCAAGAAGTAAAAGAGTTTTAAAGCTGTTTATTTCTTACTTTACATCTTAAAGAACAATTTAAAAGCAGTTACACTGAATAATTTAAAAGTACATAGCAATTATAATTATGCATGCTGTTAAAAGACTGCCCACTTTAACCTACTATATTATTACAATTCTGTCCTTCTTAACTACTTACATACTCATTTATGTATCATTTTGTATATGTGTACATTCTTCAATGAAGACAAATTTGAAAATGTGTGGAATAAAATAGCTAAAAATATGGTTTCTGGTCTTGATAAATTTTGGCCTTAACTGGTAACTAAACATACACAAATTTCCTGCATAAATCTTTCAATATGCTAAATGTTTGAGAAATAATTTGAAAAGATTTTCTTAGAATCGCAAAAGAAAAGTGAAGTAATTTCTGAGGCTAATGTGACAAGGGAAGATAGAGAGAGATGTAGGTGAGCTCAGAAACTGAATGCTTCTCTTAGTGATTTGGCACTAGTTCTAAGTCTTGAAATAGATGTCAAACACCAGGACAAATCTGGAGGTATTCATGAACACACATAGGTAAGCAGAAAACCACAACACATTTAGAGAAGCAAATGGCTTCAGAGTTTGGGAAGTACCAAACTAGGTGGTAGGAGATAATCTAAAGATAGGTTGGCGCCAGTGACATGTGACATGTTAAAATGTGTGAGCTTTATTTAGTGGAGAATTGTGAAGTACTTCTTGAAGTCAAATAAACATTTTGTAAGGGTTGTGTTAAATAGTAAGAATTTTTTTCAAGATTAGGTTATATACAATTAATTTGGCAATGTCCTTCCTTCCTATGGTTAGAAATATAAATGATTTGTCAATTTGACACTAGACTTTTGAAAATACATGACTACATTATGATGATTTTTTAAATGATACATTATCATGAAAGGGCAAACAAATATACTATGATCAAAATTTAACAGAAAATATTTTTAATGGAATAGCAACATTTTACTATTTGTAAGACTTTTTAGATTGATGCATGAGTCTGAACTGTTAATATCACAGGTGTCTCTATGAATCATATGTTTTAGAGCATTTTTTGGGAACATTTCTGATATTGAGAAATTTTAGCATTTATTCTCACTTGAGACTAGCATTTAAATATCAGAGATAACACATCTACTTCATTATTCTTCGGCCAGTCAGAGTAACAATTTCTTCTTTAGAAAATTCCTTTTGAGGCAATATTTAGTTGATTTGAAAGCATCTTACCAGTAATTTACCCTAGACATCATGTTTGCAGAGGAAAATAATTAAAAGTCCAGAGATAGCAAATGACCTATTTGAAGTCTACAGGAAAAAACAAAAATAAAAAACAAAAAACTGGCCATTCAACCCAGATTCCTCAATTTAATAATTCTTTATCCAAATATTCTATGTTCTAAGAATATTTTAAGCAGTATTTTGAAATATCAACTTTCTAATAGGCTCAACCAGAAAGATTATTTCTCCTTAATTTTTGATTGCCTTGAAAACTATATTAATGCCAGTGAGGTTGGTTACAATTATTAATATTTTGTACTTTGACTACTTGTGTTTTACACTCTCTTCTAAAATAAAGAAGTTATTGCTTATTCAATTTCTAACTATACATTCAAAAGTATACTTAAACTTATGAATTAATTTTTTTCTAATTTTATACCAAGTAAACTTTACTGATGTGCACATATAATTTATACACACACATATACATACATACATATATTGTTATGGCATGTTGAAAAACATTGACTACTTTATTTAAATATTTTGTTTAAATTATAATTGATCCCACTAAAGAAAGCTAACAGGAAATAACCTTTCATTATTATTAGAAAGATTTTTGCTCTGGCTTAGGATTTCAGAAATCAAAAATACTTTGAAATAATAGGATGGTTTTTGACCATAAAAGTTTTTAATGATAATGACATGGGTTCTGTAAATGAATTAGTTATCTTATAAAAATATCATCCGATTTAATTTTCAATATTCATTTTTATTTACCTGTTTCATTGCTATTATTGATTTTTCATGGATTTACATCCATGAAAATATTATAATTATTTTTTTATAATTATTTTATAATTATTTTTTAGGATGTCATCCTTAAATATATAATGCTACTTGCTACACATTTTCCAGATTATTATGGGGCATGTCTAGGATTGACTACATAGTTTTGAGGTCCTATTGCAAAATTAAAATGCAAGGCACCTTTGCCGGGCGTGGTGGCACACTCTTGTAATCCCCATGCTTGGGAGACGGAGACAAAAGGATCACGCAGGAGACCCTATTTCCAAATAAAATATATATTAAAAAATAGGTGTCTGGAAGTGTAGCCCAGAGGTAGAAGGGTTTCCAGGAACCCCAGTACCACCAAAAGAAAAAAAATGCAAGGCACCTTTAAAAATTATTTGTCTAAATCATGACGTGAGAGGATAAATAAGTGTGTGGCTTTTGTCAGCTTGGGCTCTGTATGACTGCACAGGTCACATGATTATCAAGTCAAAACTTGCTATACTTTGTAAAAGCAGATTTATATAAATTAGGAAGAAATATATTTTTATTCACCTTTTTCATCTGAATTATTGATAAATTTCTACATAAGAAAAATTTTTTTCTCAGACACATAACTGTAGGTTGCTTCATTTCTAAACTTATGTGCAGGGGCTTATGATCACAATAAAGTCTTTAGTTAGCACTTGTATTAATTTCCTATTGCTGCTGTAGTAAATTACTATAAATAGTAGCTTAAAGCAACAAAAATGTGTTCTCTTTCTATTCTAGGGGTCAGAAGTTTTAAATGGTTTTTACTGGCTAAAATAAAGATGTTAACATGTCTTTGTTTCTAATAGAAGCTCTAAGGAACAGTTTCCCTTTTCTACATTCCTTGGCTCATCACTCTTTAAAGCCAGCAAAATGCAAATTGAAATTTTCCTCACATTCTCTGATATTGTTGCTAGCGTTATCACATCCTATTCTCTCACTCTTTAAACAATTCTGTGATTACTTTGCCCCTGTCATAAAGCCGGCTTATCAGTCTCAAGGTCCTTAACTTCATCATATCTGCAGTGTTATTTTGCAATGCAAAATGCACAACTCCCAAAGATTAAGATTTGGACATCTTTGGAGAGATATTAATCTGCCCACCAGAGTATTTCTTATGCACATACGTTGTACCAATGTACTAGTCCTCATAGGCAGTGTTGTACATTTATCTCCTTTCCCTGACCTACAAAATATTAGGTAGAGCATCCGATTTCTTATTTTTTTGGGACTGACTAATCTCACTTAGCATAATGTTCTCCAGTTCCATTCATGTTTCTGTAAATGATGTAGAAGCTAAAGAGAAAATAAATCATAAGAGGAGCTCTCGATGAAGAAGGAGATACTATAGGTGAGCAAATAAGGCAACTTAACTGAGGGGATGGGAGGGAAGAAGAGGGAAATTCTTTAATGCACACAATGTACTTTATTGGGTTTTGTTTTTGTTTTTGTTTTTGTTTTGGTGGTACTGGGGATGGAACCCTTCTACCTCCGGGCTACACTCCCAGACCTATTTTATATTTTATTTGGAAACAGGGGCTCTTAAGCCAGAGAGGCTGGCTTCAAACCTGCACGATCCTCCTGTCTCTATCTCCCAAGTGTGGAGATTAATACAAGCGTGCACCACCACGTCTGGCCACAATGTACTTTAATAAACTTATCAGTATCAATCATTAAGGCAAACATGAGAAGGAAGGAGGAGGAGGAAATGAGGGGGAATTGGGTAAGGGCTAATTGGGTAATGTGTACATGTATGCCTCCACTATCTTGAACCCCGTTAAGATGTATAACTAAAACACACCAACACAAAGTTTTAAAAAATTATCTAAATATTAAAACTTGCCTGGATTTTACTCAGTCAGATGATAGGAGCTATCCTAAAAATTAGTTTAAAATAAAAAAAAAACATGTAATTATTTTCTTTAGGGATAAATACTGTTTTTAAAATGTATGAAATACCTTCTTATTTAATCTACATAAGAAAGTTATAAAAATTAATGTTTGTTGTCGGGAATCCAGCCCGACAGCTGGTGGGGCTTGGTGAGATGATGACAACTCGAACACAAACCCACGAGCTGGGAGTCAAGTCAAGCGAGATCTCATTTATTTCTCTCCAAGCAGTCCTATATATAGCACCAAGCCACGAGGGGAATTTCCATGAGAAATAGCCTAGCCTATCCGGGATAAAGATCACTAGCACGTAGTTTACAGCCAATCCCAGGCCAGTACATGAGCCATTCATGTGTGCGGAAAGCTCCTTTAAAGGTAGAAAGGGAAAAACCGCTCAGTCTCCACACCCATAATTAATGGGGAAACCATAATTAATGGGGAAACCACGCCTTCATAGCTTCCTCCAGGCGCCATCTTTGCCCCTTTTTGCTGAATCACTTTACTTAAAGTTTTGCCTTAGGCCGTAGGCTGCTCACACCGAATCTCCTTAGTCACTGTATGGACACACCCCATCAGTTTGTGATGCATATATGTTGTGTGTGTGTGTGTGTGTGTATGATTGGGGTGAATTAATCCGGAAAGCATTTTATATCTAAATTATACTCCCAGATCGATTTTATTTTTATTTGTAAACAGGGTTCTGGTAAGTTGCTGAAACTGGCCCCAAACCTGGTATCCTCCTATCTCAGCCTCCCAAGTACTGTGATTACAAGTATGCTCTCCCACACCCAGCCATGTTATTTCAGTATAATATGAGCAGTCCCATTTTTTTAGACACATGACCATATATAAATTTAAGTTCATATTTTGCTACATCCCCAAGCACTATATTTTTCCTAAGAACTTTATTTATTCATAATAGCTTGTTTTTTATATTCACATTTTCTAATCCTTTTGTGAATTTTAAAACCCACTGCTTTTCACAAAAAAAAGGTTAGTTAATACTCAAAAACTCAGTCTCGGCTATGTCTTTGGTGTTTATTGCATGCATAGCCTAATAATAAAATTATAGAAAATATAGGGTATATATTAAAAGTTTCTGAGGAATATAATGCAGATATCCAAGCAACAGACATAAATTCAATAAAAGATTATGTGTATCAATGCATGAGCAGGGTGGTCTGCATGTTTGGTATTCATCTGGGAAGTCTCCTTGGAAACCTGTGTTTGGTGGGAAGGATTATTAAAGTAAGAAGATTAGGCTGCATGTAGTAAGTGAATATTATGGACAAGGATTTTAAGGTATCACACAAAGGACCACTGGAGGAGAAGCAAAAACTCATTAGGAATGAAAAGGACAAGTATGGTTACTAAAAAAATATGCTTCTACCATCTTGTACTCCATTAAGATGTATGACTACAATGCACCTATAAAAATTGGTGTTTGAAATAGTTTCTTGTTAAGAGCAAATTCCAGGAAGATTCACATCTTGGGGATTAAATAATTTGGGTTAATTTTCAAGATAATACAACTATTTGATACATATTTGGAATTATTCCATATTCAAAGAATGAATCAGCTAAGGAGAATTGAAAAGAACAGTACATTTTGGAACTTGAGGTCCAATTTGAGTGAAAAGGTTCAAAACCAGCTGTGATGGGGGCAATCTGGAGATGGATGACTATAATGCTGCTAGCCTAACATAATCTGAGTTTAGATTTAATGGTGGAGGTAAGAGAAAGATAGGCAGATCCTATTAATATTATACAAAGAGAGGCGCTCCTGAAACTGCTGCACACATTAATGTTATGTAGAGCAATACATTGAATATAATCTAAATGCCTCAGCATATGATGATAGTAATAATGCTAAGTATTTATTGAATATGTGTTACATACCACACATTATCATGATGCTTTCAAGTACTCTAATCCCCGCAATGGCAATTTGATATTAATCCTAACTTAGATATAAGAAAGCTATAATAACATTTAAGTGATTTAACCAAAGTGACAAGTAAATAGTCTTTAGGATTATACTCTTGGTTTTTGAATTCCAAATCCTATACCCTCTCTGGTTTACTAATCTAAACAAACTAATTTCAGGCCTTTCATGTATTCCCTTTGTATGCTCAAATTTTATTTTTTTTAATCATTAGGTCTTAGCATAAAAATGCCATAAATCTCTTTTAACTCAAAATTATTCGTGTAGGAATTGCCACTGCAACTGCCATAGAAAATAATAATTTCATTTCTGCTTGAACACTTCGATAATGTGGATTGGATCATGATCTCTAACTTACATTTCTGTAGGGTTCAGTGGCTAGAAAATTCTTCCTTATTTTGAATTTAAATCCACTGCCCTATCCTTTACTCTATATCCCTGATTCTGACCTCTGCACTTAAACACACACACACACACACACACACACACACACACACACACACAATCATATTTCTCTTCCACAGACAGCACTTTACAGTGTTGGAAAATAGCATTTGTAAGTCCACTCCAAGACACCATCAGTTTCTAACTCATTTAACAACATACTCATTGCCATTCAAATCTTGCTGTATTCTTGATACTATTACTCAGCATGCAACTGATGGATTAGTGTTATTCCCATGTCTCCGACAATATATCGTCACTTTCCTTTACATTTCACCTGGCTCCAGAAGATGATCTATCAAATACTCCTCAACTTACCATCTTTCTCTACATTAGCACTAATCAACAGATCCGCCACATTTGTGCCAATGGTTTATTCTTTCCACAATTAAAGTGGATAACTGACTTCCGATTAGATGAGAGCTTAGTTTCAGCTGCACTGTGAACACCTGTGAGACTGAAACTGGAAATCTGAGAATCGTGCAGGCACTTAATCATCGTTTACACTTTAGTGCTCGGCTGTGAAGGCCCAGCCAGTGACCTGCTGAAGGCCATTCCAGTAAAACCCAGGATACACAAACCAGGTCACATCAAATATGCTTAAAGAGGGCCCTCTCCAGCTGTCAATGAGCCATATAATGCTGAAGATGCACAGTAGGAGGTTCTCCTATCACTGACTTTCGACTAGTTAAGACTGTTTAGTTAAACATTTGAAAAGTGATAGGTGATAGGGGTCTTTAGTTGAAGTTATGGGTCAAATTCCAAGCTTGCAGTAGCACATAGGAGACAAAGAAAAAATAAATTACTGCGATTAGAAGTATATATAGAAATAAAATACCTCATGGTGTGATTGAAGGCTAAGCTTTATTTTATAAGCAAACAGTAAAAGTATTGTGAAGGGAAAATTAAGCTTCTAAAATTTGTTGTAAGTAAAGAATGGAAAAATAAAAATAATAAAGAGATGGGTATCAAAGATAAAGCAAGTTACAAATTGAAGAGTAGAAGAAAATACTTTCCTTTATTACTTTATCCTAAGATCCTACATATGGTGACTTAACTCTCCCCTTATTATCATAATTATCACATGCATACAAATATTCAAAATGAAATAAAATGCTCAAGAGAAACCCTGTAAGAGGATTGCTTTTATTTGAAACTTTTAGGAAAAATTTCATTGAAGAAATATTGTTATAACATATTTCTTATAAATATATTTTACCTGCAAACAAATTGTCATATATATCCTACTTGTGTCAATTAATTTAAAATGAACATATACATGAAGGTATGCATGTATATATGTGCATGTATATATGTTATACATATATATATATATATATAATAAGGTGATATTTAATTCATATATTGACATACTTTAATACTGAAGCAGAGGAAAGTTTTTATTATTTTTATTATTATTATTTATTATTATATATTATTTTAACTTTCTAGAAAGTTAACAATGGTATTGAACTTTGCTTCATGAATCATTTATTTATTGTTTATAGAGATAAATTGATAACAAAGTTTTTTATTTTAATACAATATACAGATATAAAAAAATCTTACAAATATCTCATTTGGTCTTCTCAACATTTTTTTTCTAACATAGAGTTAGTAAAGAAAAATATCCCAGGATTTTTGGGGGCGGTATTTGCCTGCTGGGGGAGGGTATTTCTATGACTTGTGTGAAGTATTCTGAAATTATAACAGAGTCCATATGCTTGGATTTTTTAAGTCTTACTTAGTACTCCATTAGGGTTTCTTGATATGTACTTCTCAATCTGATTTCGATACTATGCAGTTTTCCTGGAGCTAGGGACCTGGTACACACGATGGATTAATTCCATAATAAATTATGGTGGCAGTAAAGCTTTCTAGTCCAGTTTGTCTCTTAAGTAACAATATTTTATGTTGCCTTATAAAACTGAACTTATGTTTTATTTGGAAGTCATTCTAGGCATAATAAACTGTTTGAGTTTGGGGCACTTAGTTTGGGGGTTTGAGTACATTCTTTCTTGGTGTGTTGTTTTATGATGGTTCTGGAGCTACTTATTATTCAAAGCACCTGAAAATTCCTGGAGAACACTAACTTCTAGTCAAAATAATATCACACCTAAAGGTGCATGAAAATATAGACTCCATATAATTCTGAACCCCAGCTGTTTCTCATCTGTTTTTATTTCTATTTATTTTATATCTAGAGAAAAACCCACCACTTGCCATCCAATGTTTAATGAGATCACTTTGCTTTAGTTTTTTATGAAGTTATATTGCATAAAAAATGCATGTGGTCCCTGTTAGGGTGGATGAGCTCACTCAGGCAAATAAACAAAAATGTGGATTATTTGATGATATCAAGATGAATGTTCCAATGTCAGAGAACACTAGTCTACTAATTCTTCCCCTTCTCAGAAAAACTTGTACTTAAATATACCCTTCCTGAATACCCCATATTATTATCTAAATCATCCAAGGAATTAACTTTTTTGGTTTTTAATTTATTTTGATAAAATTATCAGAATTTGCAATCTCTATTATAGAAATTTATATTATAGTAAATTTATCTCCTCCCCTTTTCGAAGGTGAGCAGATTCTTTGAAAGAAAGCTGAAGATACTGTCCTTGAATAGCTTTCTTAATTGTTCAAGCTAGTGGACCCTTTTATGTTATATCAACTTGGTGAGGAAAGGCTAATATGCCTTTGATATCTATGAACTTGTAGTAGAAATACATTATTTCTAATGAATCAATTCCACTTTTACTTGCAGATGCAGTGTAGAAAAATGAAAATAATGTCAAACTCTTCATAAGAAGAGTGTCAACTTTAATGACTTATTTTGAGTAGAGAAAGAATTTTTAAACTTGTTAATCATCTCTCTGTTTTCTAAATTGGTTGTTCAAGGTATATGGATGTTATGATGCTGGCAACATAGGACAGATTTACCAAAATTTGAGAGTGATATAAATGGTTCTAAATGAACATTTTGATCATTCTAATGACTAATCAGATTGGTCAACCTGTTTGAAGTGGAATTAAAAAGATTTATGATAAATACAGAAAAGTGAAAATAATAACAAAAAAAGTCTGAACCCCAGGCAGAGTTCAAAATTTATATCTCACACTTTTGATTTAGTTTCTCAAAATCTATTTTTTTATTGGGAAATGAAAATTCAATCAAAGCAAAGCATTTTCAATATTTTTAATGCCTTTCATTAAAACACATAAAATAATACTTTTGTACTCAAAAAATGCAGAATTACTTTCTTTATGAATTCTGTGTGGCAAATTTCACATAGTCTATTTGAAGATCAAAGGACAGTGTATATCAAAATGTGTGCTACACTACAGGTATGGGAAAATATATTATAGCAATATTAAATTCAAGTCATCTCAGTTAATTCTATTTATATCTTAATATTTACTAAATTTAATATATCAGAGTATTAAATATATGATGCCCATTAGCAGCAATGAGCTCATGCACCACACATATTACATCATCACCAAGAATAAGGAGGGCTAATGGACTGATCAAGAAAATAAAACTAACTAGGCATATAATCTATAGCTAGTAAACCTTCATAGGACAAACTTCATGGTTGTGAAAGCTTCACATTTAATTCTTCTTGGATTAGTATTCATAAACTATTAAAGTATGTACTTATTTTGCAGGGCTTTATAACAAATCACTTCACATTGGGTAGCTTGAAACCACAGAAATTTATCCTCTCCTAATTTTGGAGAATAGAGTTTTGAAATTATGGTGTAATTATGGCCTTATTTCCAAAAGGCTCTGAGGAGGAATCCTTTGTCTCTATTAGTATCTATTGGTTTTCAGCAATCCTTGATGTTTCTTGGCTTGTAGAATCACTTTGATCTTTGGATCTGATATCCCATGGCTATTTTACCTATTTATGTCTGTCCAACCTTTGTTCAATATTCTTTCTAGAACAGTCATTGGATTTAAGGCCCAGTCCAATCCAGTATGGTTTCATCTTAAAGTGATTATATTTGTAAAGATGCTATTTTCAAATGAGATAAAATTCACTAGTACTGGTAATTAAGACTCAAGTTTATCTTTTTGGGAGACATAATTTAACCCCCAAGGAAATCATAGATCCAAAATTTGAATGTATATTTATATAGAAACAGCAATTTAGGCAATTTGAAGACTCACATCTTATAATTTAGACATATCTTTAGGCACATATGTCTTTTACATAACTTTTCTTAGCTTATAAGGGTTCTACATTCAGAAATGCATTCATAATATAGTAAATGGAATTTATATGTTAATATATCTCTCTATATATATATTTGTGTAGAAATATTAAAAGATATATCCAATTGATAAAATCTGGAGTTTATGTAATACTGTGTCCTGATTTTTATATTACCATTTTTTTTTCCTATTCTCAAAAGTTGGGTAATTTGGTATTAACAAAAAGAGAAACCAAAACAGAATTGATCATTATTTTTATATATTATACTTCTCAGTAAGGTTAAATCATCCCATAAATATCATTCTTCCCTTTTATTGATCCTCTTTATTATATATTCTTCTGTTGTTTTTTTCTTAATACCCCTTTTAGAAAGTAGATAAAATTATACATTATAATAAAATATTGCTATCACTTATCATAGAAAACATTGCATTAGCATCATATTGTTAGAGCATGACAACATAAAGAATATTGCCTCAATTTTATTTTTGTTTGGTTTATTGTTAAAAAAGTTCTGATCAGCTGGGCAGGGTGACACATGATTGTAGCCTCAGTACGTGGGTACTTGGGAAAATGAGACAGAAGGATCTCAGGTTTGTGGCTAGCCTCAGCTACTTAATGAGGCCCCCTGCCACTTGATGAGATCCTGTTTAAAAAATAAAGAATAAAAAATAGGACTGGGGGTGTAGCTTGTGGGTAGAATGCCCCTGGGTTCAATCCCCAGTACCACACACAAAAAAAGTTCTGATCCAATGCAAAAGCAGAAAAACTAAAACATAATTTAACTATTTGCCCAATAGAACACTTCAGATTAAGAGGAATAATCGTTAAGTATAGAGTGGTAAGTATGGTAACCACTAGCCATTTGTTCCTTTTAAGCACTTGAAATGCATCTAGTAAAAAAAAAAATAAAATTTTGTATTTTATTTTATTTAACTTAACTTAAAATATTTATATATTTTTGTGGTTATTTAGTGGTCACCATACTAGACATCAGAGCTCTATCAGCTTTTCATAATGTTACAGGGATATGACTTTGCTTAAGAATATTTAACACCTTAGATCTCAATATAGGTCACTGTAGCAACATTCACAGATTTAAAATAAAATAGAAAAATAATTTATTCTTTGGTCACATTAGTGTTAAACTTCTTTTGTGAGCTAACAAAGAAAGCATTAAGTTGGGTAGGATAAGAGGAGAAATGATGACTTATTTTGCTATATCAAAATCATTAAAAAACAAAATTTGTTCTGGCATAATTCCTATATACATTATAGCTCATTTAACTAACTGCTTATTACCCCATGAAATATAAAAGCAATTTGGTGCCCAATTCCATCTGTCTGGAAAAGGTCACTGAAGACTACTCAGAGAGCCAAGTGAAACATAAATGCTTATGCTTAAAATTCCATTCACACATAAAGTATTAGTGGTCATCAGTTTTGGCAAATTCAGCAGAGTAACATTTAAAAGAAAGTGAATCTTTAAATGAGTCCATTTTTAACATAAGCACATTATTGTATCACTACTATTTTTGTTTGATAAATATTCAAAAATGTAAAAAAATGGATCTTTTTGTTTTTCTTCCTTTCAAACCATTCTTCCGTTAAAGATAGAGTGTGCACCATATACATCTTTTAGGAAATATGTATTCACAACTTAGTTGATATTTCACAATATGCATTTAAAGAAAATGTGGATAAATTAATTAAGCTTATGGCTATAGTATTTTAGGTTTTTTTATAATTACAACATAATAATAATTGTACAATTTCATTCAATTATGCAAAGAATTTTAAATCTTCACCCTGTCACAATTCAACATTTTGTACAACCTTCTTAATTTAAGAATTTACATATAGAACCTTATCTATAGTTGTTCCTGATCTATTTTGCATCTTGGAGTTTATTTTTTGAGCACATTTTCTATTTTTCTCATCTTTTTGGCATCAAAATATATTAAAAAATTGGCCAGATAGGCTATGATTTAAGGATTATGAATGCAAATACTTACTCATATTATCAAAATATAGAAACACAGTTGGAAGTCTTAAAAAGTATTGGAAATATAAGAGGAAAAATTTATGACAGATAAACTAGAATGTCATATAAAAATGGAATATAGAAAATATGGTAGTTATTATGGAGTTCACCAAGAGGATTTAATTGTAAAAATGCCATTTGCATTTTTGTTCTCATTCACCTGTATGTAAAACATTGACTTGTTATACACTTTTTTCTTCCAGCCAGATTCTGAATTTCCTTCCTCTAAGAAGGTGTCACTTACTTGTTTGTTATCTCTCAGCTCCAAGCCCATCTTTAATTGCTTGCTCTATGAAAACTGAGGTGATTTGTTTTAATAGTTTTATTTTGCCAAATGATACTATGTTATGCTTTGTTAGTATTTAGTGCTAGACAGACATAACAAGAGAGAGTTTTTCTTCTAGATTCTGGGGTACTTTGTTGGATAGTTTTCATGCAAATCTTACCCAGAATCCATCTTCTAAATTATAGGGAGCTTCTCCCATACCCATCTCCTGTAGAGCACGATACCTTAGCAGTACCCAGTGGTCAAGAGCTTCTTCATGCTAAAGAGGTTCCAGTGACACACCTTCTTATAAATGACTTTCTCTGACATTTTAGAAACCAGATTTCTAGCAAATTCTATTGCACATGGAATACAGAAACTCTTTTCCATATAGTAATCCAAGCTTTGCTTACTCCAATGAAGCCCAGATTTTAGCCATGGTGGAAGGATAGGTTTTTGCTTGTGTGTGCAATGAAAACTCTGGATATAATGGTTGTTCATTTATAGATAATATTCTAATATTTATTGGAGTTTACTTTTAATTTTTACTAATTAATCCATCAAGTACTTATATCTCCTATAAGACTGAATAATTTTGCATATTATTTAAATTATAGTGTGATTTTTGTCTCTTGATTGGACCCTGACTTATAAGTGGATTTAGTTTAATAAAGTTTAGACAGTGCTATTCTTTTGCTCTCTTCTTTGATAACTAACCAGAGAGGCATTAATTGCTGCCCATCCACTAACATGTAGTAAGTTGAATAGTAGCCTCAAAGGTCCATGTTCTAATTACTAGAACTTATAAATGTGATTTATTTGAGAGAAAGAATGTATTTTTATATGTGATCAATTTGATCTTAAAGTAAAATCATTGTGGAGTACCTGGGTATACCCTAGAATCAGTGCCACATATCCTAAAAGTGCAGCCAAAAGAGATTAGGCAGACAGAATAGAAGGATATTTAGGAGAGAAAACTATGTTAATAGAATAAATTGGAAGAGGTAAGAAAGTTTTCTACCATACAGATATTCAAAGAAGCATATTCCAGCTGACATTTTGATTTCAGATGTTTCACCTCTAAAATTGCAAGATAATAAATGTTGTCTTAAGCATCAAATTTGTAATCATTATGATAGCCCTAGGAAGCTAGTCAATGATATAACTAGGATGCAAATGAAGTTGAGTAGAACATTAATAATATAGCGTTCATTTTCTCAGTGGTTACAAGTATATGACAAAGTATTCTATTTCTTTCTTGAAAATGAATATGATGATCACTGCTATTTGTCAGAGAAATCTTCTGTTTAATAATAATTATTTCTTATAACAGCTAGATAATATAGTATCATAGATCTCATAATAAATATTAAAACAATGGATCATATAATTTTTAATTTTTATTGGTGCACTGTAGTAATACATCTTAATGGAGTACAAGATGATGGAGACATACATGCACACATCACCCAATTAGCACTTACACAATTCCTGCTCCATTTTATTCCCCTCCTCCTTCTCATGTTTAGCTTAATGATTGACTTTGATATGTTTTTAATGTACATTATGAACATTAGAGAATTTTTCTCTTCCCCCTTTAATCCCCTCATTAGGTCACCTTATTCGCTCATCTATAGTGTCTCCCTCTTTGTCTAGAGTTCCTCCTATGACCCATATTCTCCATAGCTTTTGAATATTATGGAGAGCATCTGATTTTGTGTGTGTGTGTGTGACTGACTAACCTCTCTGAACATGATGTTCTCCAGTTCCATCCATTTAGCTGTAAATGACATAATTGTGTTTTTCTTTATGGCTGAGTATAATTCCATGGTATATATACCCCATAGTTTTGTAATCTAATCATGTGTTGATGGAAGTCTTGGCTTGTTCCATAGTTTGGCAATGGTGAAATGTACAGATATGAACATAGATACAAATGCATTAATTTGATAGTTTGGTTTCCCTTCTTTTGGGTAGATCCTCAGAAGTGGCATTGCTGGATCACATGGTAAGTTCATTCCCATTCTTCTGAGGATACTCCATACTATTATCCAAAGTGGTTGCACAAACTTGCAGTCCCACCAACAATGTATTATAGTTTCTATTTGTCCACATCTTCACCAGCATTTGTTGTTGGTTTTGTTTTGAATGATTACCAAATTAGTTAGAGATGGGTGAAACCTCAGGGTAGTTTTGATTTGCATCTCTCTGATTGCTAATGATTCTAAACATCTTTTCATGCATTTATTGGCCATTTTAATTTCTTCTTTCGTGAAGTGTCTATTTAGTTCACTTTCACCTTTTTTGATTTGGGTTATTTGTTTTCTTAGTGCTGAGTTTCTTGAGTTCTCTATATAGTCTAAATATTAGTCCTTTATCAGAGGGGTAGGTGGCAAAAATCTCTCATTCTGTTGGCTATTGGTTGAAGTTCTCGATAGTTTCCTTTGTCGTACAGAAGCTCTTAAATTTAATGCAATCCCATGTATTGATCTGCCTTTTAGTTTCTTGTGCCTTTGCGGTCTTGAAAAAGTTTTTATCTGTGCCTATGTGTTGCAGTGTTGAACCTATGACCTCTTCAAGGAGCCTCATTTCCAAGTCTTTGATCCATCTTGAGTTGACTCTTGTGCAGTGAGAGTAGATTTTGTTTCCATTTTTCTGCATATGGTTATCTAATTTTGCCAACACCACTATATTTTTTTCTAGTGTATGTTTTTGGCCACTTTGTCAAAAATCAGTTGGTTCTAAGTGTGCATATTTGTTTCTTAGTCTTCTATTGCTCCACTATTGCTCCACTGATTTATATATCTGTTTTTTGTGTCAGTACCATGCTAGTTTTATTACTATGACTTTGTAGTATGAAGTCAGGAATTGTGATTTCTCCTGCATGAATTTTGTTGCTGAGAACTACTTTGGTTTTTTGTTGTTGTTGTTGCTCTTCCAAATGGATTTAAGGACTGATTTTTTTTATGTCTATGAGTAATGACCTTGGTAATTTAATGAATATCACACTGGATCACTTTTAGAAGAATGGCCATTTTGATGATATTTATTCTGCCTATCCATGAGCTGGAAAAAATTTCCATCTTCTAAGGTCTTCTTCAATTTTCTTTCAGTGCTTTACAATTTTCTTTGTATAGGTCTTTTACCTCCTTGGTTAAGTTTATTCCTAAGGTTTTTTTTTTTTTTTGTGAGATATCTTGAGTGGAAGATTTTTCTCAATTTTTTTCTCAGTGAATTTATGGTAACTATACATAAAAGCTTCTGATTTTTTTAAGACTATGAAAGCTAAGGTGAAAGGGGTCATAGGAGGAACTCCAGGTGAAAAAGGAGATCCTATAAAGGGGCAAATAAGGCAACCTACCTGTGGGGATGGGAGGGGAGAGAAGGAAACTCTTTAAAGCACACGATGTTCTTATTCATATCATAGTCAACCACTAAGCCAAGCATGAGAGGGAGGGATGGGGAGGGAGCGGAGTGGAGACTGGGTGGGGGTTGGCTGGGTGATGTGTGCATTTATGTCTACACAAGTTTTTGCTTCATTATGATGTATAAATACAATGCACCAATAATTTTTTTTAAAAATATAAGATTGATTTTGTATCCAAATACAAATTTGTTGATCAGTTCTATAAGTCTTTTGGTTGAGTTTGTTGGGTCAGTCTTCTTAGTATCATGTCATCTGCAAAGAGTGAAAGTTTGAGTTCTTCTTTTCCTATTTGTATTCCTTTAATTTTCTTTTCTTGCCTTATTGCTCTGGATAGAGTCTGAAGTACTATATTGAAAAGAAGTGGTGATAATAGGCATCCTTTTCATGTTCCTGTTTTTAGGGGGAATTCTCTCAGTTTTCCCCCATTTAATATGATGTTGGCTGTGGGCCTATTATAGATTGCCTTGATGATGTTAAGGTATGTTCCTTCTTTTCCAATTCTCTGAAGTGCTTTTGACATAAATAGATGTTGCATTTTGTCAAATGCTTTATTAGCATCTACTGAAATGATCATGTAATTTTTGTCTTTCGTTCTGTTATGTGATGGATTACATAGATTGATTTTCATATGTTGAGCCAGCTTTGCATATCTGGGATGATGAATTATATACTAATAATGCCTTTGATATTTATTTATGCTCTTAGTACCGATGCATTTTTAAACTTGCATGTGCCTTATCTAAACTTCCTTAGAGTTTATTTGAAAGACATAGAATGATAAAACACTGTTGATTGATAATAATACTAATACCACTGAGACCCCAAATAAAACCTAGGAATTCATTTGTATTTTACATTTGTCTACCAAGAAATAATAAGTAGAAAAAATTAAATTATATAAAAAATGCTTTTTAGTAATTGTACTTTCATACCTTTGAGAATTCATTTCACCATCTTATTCTTACGAACATTACAGTATTCTTAACATGTTTTTCATTTCAATATAAAATAGTTTATTTTTCTTGTACTTATGATACATTGTAATTATGCATTCTGATGAAGTTCAGAGTGATAGAGATATTTGTACATAGCACTTAGTGAGCCTACCCCCAACCCTTTACATTCTGCTTTCTCACCCTTCCCATGCATGTATATGCATGACATTGAGATTGGCATTGATACATTTTTGTATGTACATCATGTCCATGGAAGTGTTTACTTTACTGAGCCTCCTGCCTTTGGGCCCTCTTCATCACTTCATCTCTCCTTTGTCTGTTGTCCCTCCTGTATCCTAAACTCTCCATAAGCTTCCACATATGAGGTAAAATATTTTCTTATTAAGTTCCTAATTGAGGTCCATATGTTCCTGCATAAAACTATGATAACAGATATGGTAGAAGTTAAAATCACTGTAAGAATTAAGTCATAGAAAAGGAAATATATGTTACCCAGTTCCAAAAAGACATAACTATGCTTTGTGGTACTTTATTTCTATGTAAATAAAGAATATTAAAAAGTAATATATTCTTAATTTCTTTTTTCTATTAATACCTTCATTTCACTTTATAATAGGACTAAATATTCCATATATGCATATGTATATAGAATATTTATATATTAAGAATCAGCAGTCCAAATTATATCTTCAGATAAAACTCAGTGGGTCAGCTTTCAGAAATAGAAGATAAACTATCATTTAAAATTCTAAGGAAAGAAACTGTCTTATGCCAAGTCTAAGATATTTAATTTTTTTGAATTAATTTGTAGCTAACAAAATATGACTTCCTAGTTCTCAAAAAATAAATGAAATGGCTTAAAAAGCCTACTTGATTTTGTATGCTTCTTGAAACAACATCTTGATGAGTTAAGTGTAAATGAATCAGAAACATATGGATTAACTTTCCTTAAAGTATTTATAGCTATAAATAGAAGAGTAAACTAAATACTTGGCAAAATGTACTTTGGGTTTGCCACACAATGATCACTTCAAAAATTACTTGAGTTATACACTATCAATGAACAGGCTTGGTTTCCTTCCAGAAATTTTTTGGATGTGGTAAAAATATCTTGTGAAAATTAGTGTAACCCTTAAAAGGAAATTCTTTGTTCCCTCTGCCTATATAGCTAAAAATTTAAATGGTCACCAATATTTAATCATAAATAAATATAATATATGTTAGGCAAAATTATGTTATTTTCTCTTGATTATTTGGAACATTTGTGTTCATAATCATTGGATTTTATCCATAGTCATATTGCTGCATTCTCATTTGGAATACAGAAAAACATAGCAACAAGATGGAGGATAAGTGTCGATACTTAATGAAAAAGCATAAATAAATATATTTTATTTTATTTATTTATTTTGTGGTACTGGGGATGGAACCCAGGGATGTTTCTACCTCTGGGCTATACTCCCAGACATATTTTATACTTTATTTGTAAACAGGATCTCACTAAGTTGCTGAGAGTCTCACTAAGTAGCTGAGGCTGGCTTTGAACCTGTGTGATCCTCCTGTCTCAGCCTCCCAAGTGCTGGGATTATAAGCATGTACCACCATGCACAGTTGAATATATTTTAGAGGAGTGAAACAATGACTACTATTAAGTACTTTGAACAATTTTATTTAAATAATTTGCCTTTTATTAGTTTATGGTATACTTATATAATTATTACTTTTTATTTTTTAATCTACCAACATTTGAATATTAATCAAACCTAGCACAGTGTAGGTATACAGAAAGCTAGATATGAAAATTCTATCTTCCCACAGTTCCCACATTTTTGGTTTATATTTTAGAAAATACTTTCTATAAATTTAAGCTAATTCAATTTCAATAATTTATTTTCCAAAATTACTTGAACATATACAATCAGATACAAACTAAAAGGTGTCTTTTATAGTATGTATAGTTTGCTTTACAAGTCACGTAAATTAGTACTCTAGGAGAAATGCTTTACATCAAGCATTTTGAGTGTAGAAAATTCAGTACAGATTTTCTGCCTTGTTTAAATTTCCCATTATTTTCCTTGGTCTATATAGGATCCAAGCATCTAGACATTTTTTAGGATTTGCACTCCACTTTGAAGGAATAATAATAATAATAATAATAATAATAATAATCCATATCAATCTTCCAGTACCTGCTTTTGGCCAGGCACTGTGTTGTTAGGTCTTTTTGGTGATGTAATACCACCAAAAATTTCTAATTCCTTATTTCATTAAACAAGTCAAATATTTCATCACACTGTAAACATAGACTGACATGGTATCATAAAAAATGCTGGATGTAAAACTTTAATCAAATGTAAAGTGTATTGCAGTGGTGTCTATCTAGTGAACTGGCAGTCCTGCTCAAGCCCCCCCTATTCAAACAGCTGCAATGGAATCCAGGCACCTGAATCACAGAGATTCAGTGCAAATTATTTTTTCTGAAATATAAAATGTTAAAAACAGCAATAAGCAAATTATTGAATAAAAATGTGCAAATTCATAAACATCAAAGCCACAGCTGCTTTTCACTTTAAACTGTTCAGAATCATGTTTCAAAAAAGATATAGAGTTTCCAAACTATCCAGTTTTAGCTGTGAATTGCACATTATATAATAAAAAATGTATGATGTTGGTCAAAGATTACAGGAGATTTTTTTCAGGATAAATTCTGGAGATTTAATGTACAGCGTAGTGACTATGAATAACAAAGAATATTTAAAATTTGCTAATAAAGTAAATCTTAAATATTCTTGCAAACAAAATATGGTATGTCCATGAGGTGATAGTTTGATTGCAGAAATATTTCCACAATATGTATATCAAAACATCACATTGATACCTTAAACATAAACAATCTAATTTGTCAATAACACTCAATAAAGCTGAAAAAATGTATGGTACTTTATTCTTGTACATTGTAACCTCCATAAGCCATGAAAATAAAATTATTCTAAATACCTTGGAGTAGAGCGATTGATCACCATCTATTTGCCCGTTTTGCAGTTGTAACTCAAAGTCAGTGAAAATAATAATCTTCAGATCTTTTAAAAGTTTGAGCTTTTTAACTCTTACCTATTAAACTTATTACATTTTTACAGAATTTGTCTTCCTCATCATCGAATTTGGATATAGCATCATCTAGATCACTAGTCCATGAAGTTTCATACAAATATAAATGTCTAGGCCCACTCTTTCTGAATATCTCTCTGATATACTTGATAGTTTAACTTATATTTCAGAAATGTTGTATATTATGTTTCAATATATTTTCCTCTGTCAAAATTATTACCATCCATTTTTTATGTCAGATATAAAATTCAGTGATGTCTTTGCAACTGCACTTGATCATTGTCCTTGGATATGTTTTGCCTATTTTTTTAGGAGAGAGAATGGGTTTATCATCTTTGTTGTACATGCCATGAAATAAGCAAATGTACTTATTAGTTGCACAATTCCTGTTAAAATCCTTAATGCGATCTTTTATATTTTCATCTGCAGAAAAATTTAGTTTAACTCTAAAATATACTTGAAAAATAGATGCTACATTGTAGAAGTTGTAGCTCCCATAAATATTTGACAGTTTAATTAAGATTTTGTTTTCTTTGACCGGTCAGTCTCAGTGCCTTATGGAATAGGACTTTACTAAGCTCTTAAACTATATATAATTTAAAAAATTTACTTTTGGAAACAGGCTTCAATGCCATCTCTTGTGTTCAGGATTCTGAGTTTGCATCAGATAGATCATTAATAATTAGTTTGCCACCTTGGACTGAGTCAGGATTCTCAACGTCCTTTTATCTAGAAGTGTACTGCTTCCTAAAAGTAAAGTACTGAAACAAGTAGTATAAGAACAAGCATTAATTATACCATACACATTAACTCATGAACCAAATTTTATTATGATTATTTGTTAGAAATAATGTTGACATAGCCGGGCGTGGTGGTGCATGCTTGTAATCCCAGGGCTTGAGAGGCTCAGACAGGAGGATCGCACAGGTTCAAAGCCAGCCTCAGCTACTCAGTGAGGCTGGCAACAACTTAGTGAGACTTTGTTTCCAAATAAAATATAAAAAGGTCTGGGAGTATAGCCCAGAGGTAGAAAGCCTCTGGGTTCCACCCCCAGTACCACACACACACAAAAAGAAAGAATGTTGACTTTGTTTTAATGTTTTATTATCTGGTTGTATAGAGACCTTTCTCTTATTATATTTTTCTTTCTAATTCCTAAACTCTGCTTTTTTAACATGATGTAAAATGTCATAAATGGTATATTCTCATCGATTCCTCCAGGGTTCAACTCTTATTAAGTCTTTTTACTTTTCTTTGTCATTTGCATAAGTTAATAAAAATCTGTCCTCCTCATTATAGGATATTTTTTGAGCAAATTTGATTAGAATAATGCTCATTAAGAAAGATGATACTATCATTACCAGTTAAATTCCCAAGATCATCCCTCACAAACATAGAAAAATCAGGCCTTAAATTTATTTGGAACAACAAAAAACTCAGAGTAGCCAAAGTAGCTCTCAGTAAGAAATTCCATGCAGGAGGAATCACAAAACCTGACTTTAAACTATACTACAAAGTCATTGTAATGAAAACAGCATGGTACTGGCACAAAAACAGATACATAGAACAATGGAGCAGATCAGAAGATTCAGAAATGAAACCACACACTCACAGCCAACTGATATTTGACAAAGGGGCCAAAAACATACAATGGAATAAAGACAGTCTGAACATTTGTTGAAAAACAAATGGTGTTGGCAAAACTGGTTATCTATATGCAGAAAAATGGAATTAAATCCCACCTTCTCACCCTGCACAAGAGTCGATTCAAGATGGATCAAAGACTTGGATATTAGACCGGAGACCTTGAGGCTTCTTGAAGAGGGCATAGGTCCAACACTGCAACACATAGGCACAGATAATAACCTTGTCAACAAGACCCCAAAGGCACATGAAACTAAAAGGCGAATCAATACGTGGGGCTGCATGAAACTGAAGAGCTTCTGTTCAGCAAAGGAAACTGCCAAGATCCTCAAATGAGAGACAAAAGAATGGGAAAAGATTTGTGCCACCTATTTCTCAGACAGAGGACTAATATCTAGATTATACAGAGAGCTCAATAAAAACACCAAAACAAGTAAATACTCAAATGAAAAAATGGGCAAGTGAACTTAATAGACACTTCACAAAAGAAGAAATTCAAATGGCCAATAGATGCATGAAAAAATGTTCAACATCATTGGCAATCAGAGAGATGCAAATCAAAACTACTCTGAGATTCTACCTAACTCCAACTAGAATGGCAATCATTGAAAACACAAAGAACAACAAATGCTCGTGAGGATGTGGAGAAGTGGGAACTCTAAAACATTGTTGGTGGGATTGCAAATTAGTATAACCACTTTGGAAAACAGTATGAAGGATCCTCAGAAGAATGGGAACAAATCTACCATTTGACCCAGCAATACCACTTCTTGGTATCTGTCCAAAAGAAAGTAAATCAAACTATCAAACGAATCCATGCGTATCTATGTTCATAGCTGTGCAATTTACCTTTGGCAAACTATGGAACCAACCAAGATGTCCATCAACAGATGAATGGATTACAAAACTGTGGGATATGTACACAATGGAGTTTTACTCAGCCATAAAAAAAATTACAGCATTTTCAGGGAAATGGATGGAACTGGAGGACATTGTGCTAAGCGAGATTAGTCAGTTGCAAAAAGTAAGAAATCGGATGCTTTCACTAATATGTGAAAGCTAAAGTGAAATGGGTCATGGGAAGAACTCCAGGCGAAAGGAGAACCTATAGAGGAGCAAATAAGACAATCTGACTGAGGGGAAGGGAGGTAGGAAAAAAAGCTCCCTGAGGCACATGATGTATTTAGACAAACATATTGATATCAGTCACTAAGCCAAGCATGGGAGGGAGGGTTATGGAGGGAAAGGGGTGGGGATTGATGGGGCTGACTGGTGATGTGTGCATGTATGTTTACACAAGTTTTTTTTTTTATTATCCCACTATGATGTATGAATATAATGCACCAATGGAAAAAAAAAGAAGAGGAGACACCATATTCATCCCCCTGATAAAAAATATATAGACAACTATTCACACACCAATATATCCCAGAAAGGAGCTTAAGAGCTTTTGAATAATCTGTATCCACATGGTAGAGCAAGGAAAAAAATAAATATATCCACAAAAAAGGATTGCTGGTGAGTTTGACTTACTGGAAACACCAGGATATGGCTAAGAGCAAAGAACTGCCACATGGTAACAACCTCCTTGAACCCCAGCACTCTGCTCCATGCGGGACCCTAGAATCCCTTGCCATTGAGATAGCCAACAATCCTTTGTCGTTTTTTCAATAATGTGCACACATACTCTGTGAGTACCTACAGTTCATACTGTTCATATCAGTGCTCTATGCCTTATATACACCCAAGTCTCAGGTTCCAGAGACATCATTATGGAAAGATAGTTCACACCGAGGCTCTGGATCCAAGCTTGTGTTTGAAGGAATGAGCATCAAACATGATATTAGCAACTGTAAGGAGCTGCTCCAATTCTGAGTTTGGCTAGTACCACCTTCTTGGCTTACCCAAGCTGCTGCACAGGCAGGCAGAAGAAGTGCCTGTGTTCTGAGAACCATTGTCATTGACATTGTTTGTCCACACACGCCCATACTCAAGCCTAGCTCCTGGTCAGCTGCATAGTCACAAGTCATCAGTCACCAGTTTTACCATCAATGTAAACAAGCCCGCAAGCCAGACCCAGTGCCAAGAGGAATCACCTCTCTCACTACATTGTGGGTGAAGAAAAGAATATTAGGACTTTAACAGCCATCACCACCACCAAAGACACTGTCACCCTCTCTACCCACTATAGAGGGTGGCAAAAGACAACAGGAGGAATATGTTTGAGATATGCACTGTATGGCATAGTGACTATAGTTAACAACAATGCACTGTATGTTTAAAAATTGCCAAGAGACTAGATTTCAAGGGTTTTGCCACAAAAACAAAATAATTGAGATAATATGTGTGTGAAATAGCAATTCTCCAAATGTAGTATATACAAAAACATTATGTTATACACAATAAATGTGTAGTTTTCACTTGTAAAATAGCTTGTAAACACAAAATTTGGGTTTACTCCTAGAGCCAAGACCTACAAAGTCCTTCCACAAAAACTAGTCCTTTTCTAGATTGAATGGGTCAAGGTATATATCTAAATATGTGTCCCCTTGTGAAAAGAGGAATTTACTCAAGTGTTCCGTTTCCACAAGTGAAAATATTTACAGAACCTTTATGCGACTTCTTTTCATAGCTTTTGAATGACAATGAACAGAGTTTTTTTTCCAGAATCTAAACAGGAATTTTCATTATGAAACTGATATTAATTCTTGACTAATAATTGTTCGATACCATAAACCTTTAGATATGCAATGCAAATTTTTGGAGGACATTAGGTAAATTAATGTTTTTGCAACATCCATCAGGCCAATCATAATTATACAAGCTTTATCATGAAATTTCTGATCACCTCTGCCTTTCATTGCCTTTGAGCTATTTTATGGCTGCATACATTGTAAAATATTCATAATAGTACAAACTATTATTGTCAATAAAAATATAAATGCTATCTGGTAGAGATTTCAGTTACCTACTGTACTGTTACTAATCAGCTTTAAGAGTTTGACAACTAGTTAGCAAATGTACTTTTCCATTCCTGATGGTCTATATACCTGTGGTTCTTTGAATTCTTCCTTGAATCAGTGGTAACATCCTACTTGTCCCTTCATTAATTAAAGAGTTAGGTAATATCTCTGACATATTTTATCATATATTTCTAAAAGCATCCTGATTATACCTTTATAAACAATATTATCCTTTAATATCTAGTCCCTATAATGAACTAGCTACATGACTAGACATAGGAATCTAACCACCTAGATTCCTGTTATTTTTTCTTTTAAATTGGAGCTATATATTAGTACATGGCAGTCAGATTCATAGTTATACATTCATATATATACATAGCACTATTTGTTCTATTAGAGACCAGTTTCTAAGAAACAACTTTACAAGTTGAAAATTGAATTGGAATATACTAATATTAAAGTGCTCTAAAATGTAATGTTTGTTAAAAAAAGTTAGATTTGAGCTATGTACTAGAAACAGTTTTCAAAGTTTTCTTTCTCAAACTTTATGCAAGTCCTTTTCTTTAAAAACCCATAACTTGAAAGAATAGGCCAGATGGGGCCCGGGTCGCGGGACTCTGGGCCCCAGGCCGAAATGCGAGTAGCACGCCAGACCCCTGGAGAAACCAGGCCCAGTAAGATGCAGGGTTCTGGGCGGGGGTCGAGCACAGGGCACGCCAGCTGGGGCCCGGGTCGCGGGACTCTGGGTCCCGGCCGAACTGCGCGTAGCACGCCAGACCCCTGGAGAAACCGGACCCAGTAAGACGCTGGGTTCTGGGCTGGGGTCGCGGGCTGGGCACTCCAGATGGGGCCCGGGTCGCGGGACTCTGGGCCCCGGGCCGAACTGCGAGTAGCACGCCAGACCCCTGGAGAAACTGGGCCCAGAACAGAAAAAGATAAAGAAAAATATCGGAGAGGTGGTAAGAAAGCCCTTATGGATGCCAGGACACTGGAGATGCAGACAAAACTTATCTAAATGCACTGGAACTTATGGAAAAATTCGCCGTGAAAGAGGACTGCTATTTCTCTATATTGTTAAGAATCTCAGACATCACATATAAGGAGAGAGTTTAGCGGAGACCAAGGAGAAAGGCGGTGTTGAAAGAGTTCTCCGCGATGGTGGTGGAGACTTGTATTCAGGAGAAGCAGAAACCGGATCTTACCAACTTTATTTTTTTGGAGAAATTACACCAAATGTCGAATGCTACCATCACGCATGCTTAGGAACACTGGACAACATTCAGAGTGGAAAAAGAGCCTGGGAAGGATTTGAAATGGTGGAGGCAGTGGCAATGCCAGTGGCCAATATTCGGGGGAGGCAGAGATCTGATACATTACAACTGGAACCTTTGAAATAATAACCACAGAGACAGTGATCGGAAACTGCGGAGGGGTTAGGTGGGCGCTGGGGCCAGTGGCCGACATCGGAGCTTGCTGTGAGGCAAGGCCACTACTGAGGCCTCCGTGGCTGGGATTGGAACTTGCAGAGGGGTTAGACCGATGCTGGGGCCAGCGAGGCCGGCATTGGAGCCTGCCATGATGCAAGGCTTGTGCTAGGGCCTCCGAGGTCGGGTCCGGAACTTGCTGAGGGGTTAGGCCGGTGCTGGGGTCAGTGAGGCCGGCATCGGAGCCTGCCGTGAGGCAAGGCCAGTGTTGGGGCCCCCGAGGACGGGACCGGAGCCTGCTGAGGGGTTAGGCCGGTGCTGGGGCCAGCGAGGCTGGCATCAGAGCCTGCCTTGAGGCAAGGCCGGTACTGGGGCCTCTGAGGCCAGGATAAGAGCCTGTCGAGGGGTTAGGCCGGTGCTGGGGCCAGCGAGGCCAGCATCGGAGCCTGCTGTGAGGCATGACCAGTGCTGGGGCCTCCGAGGCCGGGATCAGAGCCTGCCGAGGGGTTAGGCTGGTGCTGGGGCCAGTGAGGCCGGCATCGGAGCCTGCCTTGAGGCAAGGCCGGTACTGGGGCCTCGAGGCCAGGATAAGAGCCTGCCGAGGGGTTAGGCCGGTGCTGGGGCCAGCGAGGCCGGCATCGGAGCCTGCCTTGAGGCATGACCAGTGCTGGGGCCTCCGAGGCCGGGATCGGAGCCTGCCGAGGGGTTAGGCCGGTGCTGGGGACAGTGAGGCCGGCATCGGAGCCTGCCTTGAGGCAAGGCCGGTACTGGGGCCTCCGAGGCCAGGATAAGAGCCTGCCGAGGGGTTAGGCCGGTGCTGGGGCCAGTGAGGCAGGCATCGGAGCCTGCCTTGAGGCAAGGCCAGTACTGTGGCCTTGAGGCCAGGATAAGAGCCTGCTGAGGGGTTAGGCCGGTGCTGGGGCCAGCGAGGCCAGCATCGGAGCCTGCCTTGAGGCAAGGCCGGTACTGGGGCCTCCGAGGCCAGGATAAGAGCCTGCCGAGGGGTTAGGCCGGTGCTGGGGCCAGCAAGGCCGGCATCGGAGCCTGCCCTGAGGCAAGGCCGGTACTGGGGTCTCCGAGGCCAGGATAAGAGCCTGCCGAGGGGTTAGGCCGGTGCTGGGGCCAGCGAGGCCGGCATCGGAGCCTGCCTTGAGGCAAGGCCGGTACTGGGGCCTCCGAGGCCAGGATAAGAGCCTGCCGAGGGGTTAGGCCGGTGCTGGGGCCAGTGAGGCAGGCATCGGAGCCTGCCTTGAGGCAAGGCCAGTACTGTGGCCTTGAGGCCAGGATAAGAGCCTGCTGAGGGGTTAGGCCGGTGCTGGGGCCAGCAAGGCCGGCATCGGAGCCTGCCCTGAGGCAAGGCCGGTACTGGGGTCTCCGAGGCCAGGATAAGAGCCTGCCGAGGGGTTAGGCCGGTGCTGGGGCCAGCGAGGCCGGCATCGGAGCCTGCCTTGAGGCATGACCAGTGCTGGGGCCTCTGAGGCCGGGATCGGAGCCTGCCGAGGGGTTAGGCCGCTGCTGGGGCCAGTGAGGCCGGCATCGGAGCCTGCCGTGAGGCAAGGCCGGTACTGGGGTCTCCGAGGCCAGGATAAGAGCCTGCCGGGGGTTAGGCCGGTGCTGGGGCCAGCAAGGCCGGCATCGGAGCCTGCCTTGAGGCATGACCAGTGCTGGGGCCTCTGAGGCCGGGATCGGAGCCTGCCGAGGGGTTAGGCCGGTGCTGGCGCCAGCAAGGCTGGCATCGGAGCCTGCCATGAGGCAAGGCCGGCACTGGGGCCTCTGAGGCCGGGATCGGAGCCTGCCGAGGGGTTAGGCCGCTGCTGGGGCCAGTGAGGCCGGCATCGGAGCCTGCCATGAGGCAAGGCCGGTACTGGGGCCTCGAGGCCAGGATAAGAGCCTGCCGAGGGGTTAGGCCGGTGCTGGGGCCAGTGAGGCCGGCATCGGAGCCTGCCTTGAGGTATGACCAGTGCTGGGGCCTCCAAATCCGGGATCGGAGCCTGCCAAGGGGTTAGGCCGGTGCTGGGGCCAGCGAGGCTGGCATCGGAGCCTGCCTTGAGGAAAGGCCGGTACTGGGGCCTCCGAGGCCAGGATAAAGCCTACCGAGGGGTTAGGCCGGTGCTGGGGCCAGCGAGGCCGGCATCGGAGCCTGCCTTGAGGCAAGGCCGTTACTGGGGCCTCGAGGCCAGGATAAGAGCCTGCCGAGGGGTTAGGCCGGTGCTGGGGCCAGCGAGGCCAGCATCAGTGCCTGCCTTGAGGCAAGGCCGGTACTGGGGCCTCGAGGCCAGGATAAGAGCATGCCGAGGGGTTAGGCCGGTGCTGGGGCCAGCGAGGCCGGCATCGGAGCCTGCCGTGAGGCATGACTAGTGTTGGGGCCTCCGAGGCCGGGATCGGAGCCTGCCGAGGGGTTAGGCTGGTGCTGGGGCCAGTGAGGCCGGCATCAGAGCCTGCCTTGAGGCAAGGCCGGTACTGGGGCCTCCAAATCCGTGATCGGAGCCTGCCAAGGGGTTAGGCCGGTGCTGGGGCCAGCGAGGCTGGCATCGGAGCCTGCCTTGAGGCAAGGCCGGTACTGGGGCCTCCAAATCCGTGATCGGAGCCTGCCAAGGGGTTAGGTCGGTGCTGGGGCCAGCGAGGCCGGCATCGGAGCCTGCCTTGAGGCAAGGCTGGTACTGGGGCCTCTGAGGCCAGGATAAGAGCCTGCCGAGGGGTTAGGCCGGTGCTGGGGCCAGCGAGGCCGGCATCGGAGCCTGCCTTGAGGCATGACCAGTGCTGGGGCCTCCGAGGCCGGGATCGGAGCCTGCCGAGGGGTTAGGCTTGTCCTGGGGCCAACGAGGCCGGCATTGGAGCCTGCCATGAGGCAAGGCCGGTGCTGGGGCCTCCGAGGCCGGGATTGGATTCCTGCCAAGGGGTTAGACCGGTGCAGGGGCCAATGGCCAGCATCGGAGCCTGGCGTGAGGCAAGTTCACTCCTGCGGCCTCCAAGTTCGGGACCAAAGCCAGCTTAGGGGTTAGACCGGTTCAGGGGCCAGTGAGACCAGAACTGGGGCCTCCCATGAGGCAAGGCCACTGCTTGAGCTGCGAGGTCTGGATCAGTCCACTGAGTAGCCAGGCCACTACTGGGACCATCAAGAGTGGGATTGGTACTTGCAACGCAGCATGCACAGAGAAATATCGCAGAAAATATAAATCAGACGCTTCTCTTAATCAGCAATAACTAGGAGGAAAAGGGCAACAGGAAGAGGTTGAGCTATAGAAAGGGCCCTATAGTGAAGCAACTAATGTGACCAATCAGAGGGTATGTAATACTGGAGGACGGAGCCTCTTTAAAACGCAGGAGGTACATAAACAAATGTATCAAAGTAAATCACCAAAGAAGCATGGGATGGAGGGAGGGGGAGGGAATGGGATGGGGGCCGGATGAGGGCTAATTGGATGATGTGTGCTTGTATATCCTCTCAAGTCTTGTACTCCAATGTGATTGATATATGACTACAATGCACCAATTTAAAAAATAAATTAATTAAAAAAAAAGAATAAAAAAACCCCATAACTTAAAAATTTAAATAAAAATCGGTTTTTTTAAAAAAAATCTAAAAAATCATAACTTTAAAAAATTGACATATTATCACATCAATAGTGTCAGTATCACAAAATGAATAAGGCATATGTTGCTATTCCATTTTATTCTTTTTATATGTTCCTTTCCCTAGAAGTTTCAACATTGGAAAGTAAAGCATTGGGTTGCTATGAAGAAAAACAATTGTCTTTTTTGTTTCTTAGTGGCTCCTAAATTTATGTATAAGAATGTTCATACAGCATTATTTAGAGGCTGGGAACAACCACAAAGTGGGAATGGTTAAATATATCCATATGGTGAATCTTTCAGACATTAACATATGTTCAAAGAATATTTAGTAACAAATTACAAACTATCTGTTGAGCATGATCCCAGTTGTGTAAATATATATGTGAACATAAAGCCATTCACTAACCACAAGTTTCAACTTGCTCAAACAATTTCTCCTGCTGCTAATAATTTCCCCTGTTTGTTGTAATCATTCGATGGGTCTGGTTTCTCCTATCCATCAGTTTCTTGATATATTCACTCTCCTCTCAAGCTTGGATTCATTGTATACAAATAACTAATCAAGATGAACAAAATCACAATTCCCAAAACTATGAATAAAAGTATTTTCTTTCTCCCTGCCATCAGAATACACATGGGCAAATCTGAATAGCCATCTTAATAACAATAATATAAACACATTATCATCAGCCTTTTCAGGATCCTCAAAGCTTATAGGATAACTTTAATATTTTAATATCCACTGTTTTATTCTTATTTATTTTGACTCGAGTTTCTTACATGGCTCATTTGTCTCTCTTAATCTAAACTAATAATCCTAAATCACTCAGAAAATATTGCTTCTTCTATCAAAGTTCATTTTCTCATATCACTTTTGATGTTGTCTGTTAGCCCTTTCTTGTCATAAATAATAACCTTCTACTTCTTCAAAGTTGGTTATATAGCATTAGATTCACTCTCTTCCTTTCACCTCCCACTCACTTCTCAACCCATTCAAACCATCTCCATCCTTAATCCCAAATTTTTGTGTAAAAGTGGCCTTGATGTGTGTACTAATAATGACTAGTGAAAATTCCTTTGTTAGCATACATTTAAAGATTGTTTCCAACACATTTGCCTACTTTCTCTGTTTTCAAACATTCTCTTATTTGTTCTCCTCAGTTATAAAGCTCTGCAGTTTTACATTCTCAGTTTCTTCTCATTCTCCTTGGCTTTCAGGAGTGTCTTTCCTCCTCGTTCACATCCTCTACTCTTTTCCTATATGACCTAACAGATTTCAATGGCTTTAAATGTCTTCAACATGCTAATAACTCCCAAATTGCTACTACCAACCCAGTCTTCTCTTCTGAATTTCAGATTATATGTGCAACTTCCAAAGGCACACCTCTGCTGGTAATATCTCATAATTAGTGTGTTCAAAACAAGTCATAATATACCCATACCAATTGGCTTCTATTAAAGAATTATATCCAGAAAAATGGTCTTCTATTATTCCTTTCTGTACCTTAATCCTAATGAAATCAACCACCAAGTGCTTCCTAAATACATAGAATATTATCATTCATAAAGGACATTAATGCTATTAATTTCCTGCAAGTATATCTTAAAGTAATGTAATTTGGTGAGCTGCGGTATTTTATCAGGTTACTGCCACATTCAAGGAAAAACAATAATGTCCCTTAGACATAGGCATTTAACAAATGGATTAAAATTTATCATACATGCAATTAATTACCTAGTAAAAGGGTACAATTTCTCTACTTGGAGTTCTTTCAAATCAGAACAGATTGCCAAATATCTGAGTTTGTTAATAAGTTCTTCTTTATGTCAGGAAGTCTTCCTTTTGAAGTTTATAATTCTTCATATTTCAAGAACCTTGTAATGGAGTCTCTGGGCATAGTTCAGTGGCAGAGTGCTTGTATAACATGTAGAAGGAAATCTTTAGCACTGAAATAAACCCAAACAACCGAAAGCTGTTTAATTGACATTAGTTGGTTTTTGTTGTTGTTCTTGTTGTTGTTCTTGTTCTTGTTTTTTGGGTTTATTTATTTATTTATTTATTTGCGGTACTGGGGAGGGAACCCAGGGGCACTCTACCTCTGAGCTACACCCTCAACCCTATTTTTATATGTATTTGGTGGTGGTACTGGGGTTCCTGGAAACCCTTCTACCTTTGGAAACAGGCTTCGAACCTATGCTATCCTCCTGTCTCCACCTCCCAAGCTCAGGGATTACAAGTATGTGCCACCACGCCCAGCTAGTCTTTTTAAATTTTTGAAACAGGGTCTCACTGAGTTGCAAAGGGCCTTGCTAAGTAGCTGAGGCTGTCCGATAACCACGATCCTCCAGTCTCTGCCTCCCAAATGCTGGGATTACAAGCATTCACCACCACGCCGGTGATACTACTTTTTTTAAGTGCTAACTTTCAGCAACCCAATCTCCAACACATATTTTCTATACTTTCTACTTTCTAGTATGAGATCCTGATAAGAATTGTCACATTATATTTTATTTGTTCTAATTCATCAAATCTAGTTCAAGATAATTTAGTCAATATTATTATTGTGTTCATAGTAGGCATTGAAATTAAATTCAGAAGTTAAGACATCAAAGAGAAAAGAACAGGTTGGGAATACTATACAAAACAGAATTAGTTCCAATTTAAAAAAAACATAATTTTTTTTTCATTATGCTTAAAATGTATTAGGTTTTTGGTTATATTTTATAAATAAGTATTTTTTTTCTGAGAAATTATATTTTAGATCTTGCTTACTTTTAAACCTATTAGTTTCAGGGCTATACATTCTGCCAAATGTAAGTCTAAAAATCTGCAAAAGTTTTGGGGTTATAATTCAGCAGTACAGCACATGCTTAGATTGCATCAGGGCCTGGTTCAATGCTCAACACCAAAAAAAAAAAAAAAAAGGAAAAGAAAAGAAAAAAGAAAAAAGAAAAAGGAAAAGGAAAAAGGAAACAAAAATAGAAATAACTTCATGATACAGTTCTAAAAGCACATTAATTTACTATGCTCGAAATAGGTAGTAGATACTGTACTAAAGCTCTTACAAACCTAAATTTATTCTCAATCTTATTTCACACAGAAGAATCTTGCAATCTTGATGTTAAGAACCTGAAACTAATAAATTTGATAGGATTTTACAACTAAGGAACACTAGAAGAGTACTTGAAACAAATCTATTTGACTTCTACATGTGAATAAAGTTATATATAAGTACCTAGATAGTAACTTTACCTTCTTGATTTTCTATATATTTTTCTCTTTATATTTTTTGTCTATATAACATCTGTTTTCTTTAAATATTAATTTGAAACTACCATGTGAAAGGGAGAGTGTAATATAATTTTTTCATCATAAAAATGTTGATTATTTCCCAAGAAATCAATTGCATTAAGGTTTGAAATTTAAAACTAAATTTGTTTTTTTTTAGTGTTCCCTAAATATTTAGTGACTATCAAGCAATAGAATAAACCACCTATAGTTTTATAAAGGCTTTTCTGTTTCAGTTTGGCCTTGGGCAAAATGTGTGTCATCATTACACTAGACATTAAGCTTTGTCTGTGATGACAATTGCTTGTGTAATTTCCTGAAATCTCAGACTAGAAGGGGATCCATGCCCATGATTAAAGACAGCATAATAGAAATAGATATCTTCATGAAATAGGGAACACACACACACACATACGCAACACACACACACACACACACACACACACACACGCTTATCTCAAAAGTGATAGGGCTTTTTGTTTAGAACAAAGAAATAAGAATTCTTAGAGAAGAAAAATTAATTTAATAATAGAATTAATATTTTCTTCTTCATACTTTTTCATGTTCTTAGCCTGCATGTAAAACTTGATATTCTGTTCATGAACTATCTTACATAAAATATTAAGCTTTTCACTGTGTTTCACTTCTGTGTCTTGATTAGATTTTCTTTTTGATCAAAGTCCTGAATTTTACATTTGAAATATTAAAGCACTTTCACACTTCTTTCTCATTTTCAATTCAAACAGGTGAAGAAAAAAAAAATCTTTACAAGCTTTTCCCAGAGTCTGGAGGGGCTAATTTGCAAGATTATGAATCTCTGGAAAATGCTTTGGTTTAACTATAAAAAGAAAATGAATCTTGGATATGTTCTGATAAGCTGCAGATCATCACCCCAAGCAACAACTTCTTTTCTGTATAAGACCAGGCACATCTGCATTCCATATACTGGAAGATAATTAACCTGAGATTCATTTAGCTGTTTTAAGCAGCAAATACAGAATCGTGGGCATCAAAGCTTCAGGATCCCTTGTGCAAATTACAGTGGCCATAAATGCAGTCACTTTAATAAGCAGGTTTTGTTGTTCTGTTCCAAATCCAAATGCTACCATCCAGGCTGTAAAATGATCTTAATCTATTATGTTTAAGTTATCTTTTTGAAGGCAGTCGGAATACAGAGCCCCATACGGAAACAATCTTTATTTTCCATTGGCTGCATATGTTGCATGTCTAATGAAATGTATTTCACATATTTATTTTAAGTATGTGATAGAATTACAACATTGACAACTTTCATGATTGTCAAGAAATGTGATGCATTTTTAAACATATGGTGATAACCAGCTATATCAGAGAAATGCTTAAATAAATTAAAAATTGTATAAAAACAAATACATGAAATTCAATACATATATAGTTATATGTGCATATCTGCATATTTTATAAATATAATATACATTTAACATTTAACAATTGAATTTAACATTTAAAAATTAAACAAATACAGCCTAAGTAATTTGGTATTTAAATTTTTTTCATTTTTTGGTGTTTTTATTGGTGCATTATATTCATACATCTTAATGGGATACAAGATGGTGGAAACATACATGCACACATTACCCAATTAGACCTTACCCAGTTCCCACCCATTCCCTTCCCCTTCATCCTTCTCATGTTTGGCTTGGTGATTGATATTGATATGTTTTTTAAAGTACTGCTAGGTGTGGTGGCGCACGCTTGTAATCCCCACGCTTGGGAGGCGGAGGCAGAAGGATCATGCGGGTTCTACACCAGCCACGCTGGCTTAAGAGACCCTGTTTCCAAATAAAAATATAAAAAATAGGTCTGGGAGTGTAGCCCAGAGGTAGAAGGCATTCCAGGAACCCCAGTACTACAAAATAAATAAATAAATAAATAAATAAATAAATAAATAAATAATAAATAAAATACATCATATTCATTAAAGAATTTTCCTCTTTCCTGCCCCCATCCCCTCAGTTAGGTCGTCTAACTGTGTGGCAGTGTTGGACCTATGCCCTCTTCAAGGAGCCTCAAGGCCTCTGGTCTAATTTCTAAGTCTTTGATTCATCTTGAATTGACTCTTGTGCAGAGTGAGAAAGTGTGATTTATTTCCATTTTTATGCATAGGTTAACCAGTTTTGCCAACATCATTTGTCGAACAGGCTTTCTTTTCTCCAGTGTATGTTTTTGGCCCCTCTGTCAAAAATCAATTAGCTATAAATGTGTGCATTTGTTTCATCTTCTCTTCAGCTCCTTTGGTCTATGTATCTGTTTTTGTGCCAGTACTATGCTGTTTTTACTGCTATGGCTTTGTAGTATAGTTTAAAGGCAGGCAAATTTTAATATTCTAAATAATGAAATGTCACTGAAATTCTATAGTTTGTGGTTATTGATTTGGATTTGTTTATGGCAGAAATATTGGCTGAGAAAGCTTTTCTCTAAGTTGGTAACTAATTGGCACCTATGCTTTTGACACACTTAATGATTTCTATATTTTTCTCCCAATGTAAGAAGCCTCCCTATATGTTCCCTCTATTCTCCAGATTAAATCTATATATTTTATTTTATAAAATGTTCATCTTTCTAGTACTTTTATGAAACATGTGGCATCTAAGAATTACATCAATGGAATTTTACTTAGCCATAAAGAACAAAATTATGCTATTTGCAGGGACATGGATGGAACTAGAGAACATTATGCTAAGTGAGATTAGTCAGCCACAAAAAGTAAAAATTTTCATGTTTTCTTTAATATTCAAAAGCTATGGAGAAAATAATGTCATAGGAGGAACTCCAGACAAACAAGGAGAAACCTTAGATGAGCAAATAAGGCCACCTAACTGTGGGGGATGGGAGGAAGAAAAAGGGAAATTCCCTTATGTGCATTAACAGACATATGAATTACTAAGCCAAACATGAGAAGGAGAGGGGGAGAGGGAATGGGGTGGAAATTGGGTAAGGGTTAAATGGGTGATGTAAGCATGTATGCCTCTACCATCTGGTATTCCATTTAGATATATGGCCATAATGGACCAATAAATAAATAAATAAAGTAAAAAATAATATCAATGATGTCACTATACCAAAAAATCAGAAATTGTTCCAATTGATGAGTAATAGATTACTGGTGCCAATTTAGAACAGAAACAGTCTAACCAGAAAAGCAAAATAGATTTTTTTCTTCCTTGATATTTATCTTTTTTAGGTTTTATAATGGTACCAAATACATGTATTTTTAAAATTCTCAATTCAGAAAATAGATTATTAATAGAGATGACCATAATCAATATATTTTATGTGTTTATGAATGGATTCAACTTTTCATATCAAATAATATACATGAATAATTTCTCTCTCATATAAAATTTAATGTACATTTTGTAAAATAAAGCCACATAATAAAAAAAATTTTCCAGGCGAGAGAATAAAACAGAAGTTACTGTTAATTCTTTCTAAAACTTTCTCCTTTGACATGATATCTCTAAAACTGTTGTGTTTTAGGTCAATCTTTGTCTTATGGTGCCTTTCATATTCCACATCATTTACTTTTTGAAGGAAATTTCAGGATTAAAATAAATGTGAAACATATCCATTTTTTACTACTTTGAGGAGAGAACTGCGTATTTAGACACATGTTCTTAATTTGGGCTCCATTGACACCTAGGAGTTCTAAGGCAGGGATTCAGGGGGTTCATGAACTTCCTGAAACTGTATGCAAGCTATCCTGTGTTTGTGCATATATAAATTTTTATAGGAAGAAAACCTGTGGCCCTCTTGCCTTTACAAAAGGTGAAGAGATTGGTCTCGGGTGCAAGAGCTTCAACATTTCTTCCTGGAGGTCCTCAAGTATTCTCTCCATGATACTCACCACTAAATGCCTATCTACTGAGTTACAGTGCTTGAAATAAATATAAACAGTTTTTGTCTGGCTTTAGCAAAGCAATAATTTATAGTAAATACATGATACAGCTCAGAAATATGTAAGACATAATGAGGAACCAAATTTAGAATTTAAAACCTAATCATGTCCATATTCTATAAAAAATCTTTCAAAGCCTTTGCATCATTTTTATAAGTCCAAGATGGTTATGTGGTCTACATCATTTTGCCTCACCTGACCTGTGCTTATTTTACATCTTCAACTCCAGTCATTTTCTCTCCTCCAGTGACAATATTGTCTTGTTTTTGAAACACTATGCACCTCTTAAGTAGAATTTTCACCTGTATTGTCTATACTATTTCTCTTCTCCAGAACTGATTTACCCTCTCCTTTCCTTAACTAAGGCCTACTTCTCTTACCTTACAGGTCTCTGTGTAAATGTCATCTCCAAGGAATTATTTTCTAAACCTTTGTATCAAGTTCTCCCATTTCTTACCTAGACTTACATTTGAATTTTTCATTATAGTCATATAATTTTATATTTTATAATTTAGTATTTTTCTGCGATAAGAATCCTGTTTCCTTTGTTTCACCACAAACTATTCCAGCACAAAGCCTAAAATGCAAATGTGAAATAAATAATCAATAAAATAAATTCTTTGGCTAGAGCTCCCAGCGGACATATATCCCATCTTTTTATTCCTCATTATACCTGTAGCATGTAACACAGAACCTGATACATAATAGTTGCAGGGGAGATACTAGCTGACAGGGCAACATAATACATCCTGAATTTACGATATGCCTGATATGTGTCAAAAGAACATCAGAAACGAAACGTTTTCATAATGCTCAAAATTGTGTATGTTTTAATTATCATCTTATATTACAGATTAAAAAAGAGTAACAATGTTTACTGGAATCTGTCAGATTATAAAACTGCAACATGCTACATCATGCTGACTCAAGAAATATTACCATTTCATGCAGTCTTTCCTACAACTTCTCAGTACTTCCTGCAATAATACCTAGTGTTCCTAAAATGCAAATTTTAGTTTTAAAATAATATGTACATAATGGGATTCAATATATTTTGAATTTAATTTTTGGAAGGTACTATACTGAATGTATCTGAATATTTTGCTTTGTAGATTTTTTTGTACACTTCTGGATGCTACTCATTACAATTTAAGAAATGTCATTAAAATTTTAAAAAGCTGTGGTCTTTGAGGTTGGCTTGGGGACAAATACCTAAGTCTTAGGGGTTCACTTCCAGTACTGTTTTCATTACTGATTAAATGTCTATGGACAAGGAGATTGGTCATTAGGATGAAATTCTCCGATCCTTCCTCAATTTATAGGGGCAGATAGTGATCATATGCTCTCTGGTTTTCCTTCGAAACTTGGCAATTTTCAGATAATGAAAGTGAAGATTTTATTCATTATTTATTTATTTTTAATACTTTATTATTGCATTATAGTCTCACATTACAATGTAGTTCTTAGTGCTAGTGACATGCATGTACACAGCATTTGGTGAGCTTTTTCCTGGCTCCCTCCCTCTTCCCCCCTTTCCTATACATGTTACTGAGATTGGCATTGGTATCCTCACTTATGTACATAATGTCAGTGGAGGTGTTTCCCTCATTAAGTCTCCCTCTCTCTCCCTTTCTGCCCATATCCATCTCCCTTGCTCCACAGGAATTTTTCTCCATTATTTAAAGTTCCTCTTATATGTCATTTACTCCCTACCTTCTGCCTATGAGAGAAAATATATGACCTTTCATATTCTGTGACTGGCTAGTCTCACTTAACATAATGTTCTCCAGGTTCATCTATTTTCCTGCCAATGAAAATATTTTGTTCTTCATTATTACTGAATAGAATTTCATTGTGTGTATATACTATAATTTTGTAATCTATTCATCTGTTGATGGAAACCTGGTTCCATAATTAGGCTACTGTAAATTGTGCTGCTATAAACATAGATATGAATGCATTTCTAAAATATTTTTATTTCAGTTCCTTGAAAAAATACACAGGAGTGGAATGCCTGGGTCATATAGTGGACACATTCCAAGTTATCTGAGGCATCTGCACACTGACCACCACTGGGGCTGCAGTTCCGCCTATAGTGCAGAAGAGTTTTTATATATCCTCCCCAGAATTTATTTTGTTGAAAAGCATTTTGGGAGAGGGGCATTGGGATTGAACCCAGGGCATTCTACTTCGAGCTACACCCCAGCCCTATTTTTATTCTTTATTTTTGAAACAAAACCATTTCCTGAATTGCAGAGAGCCTCACTAAGTAGTTGAAGCTGGCCACGAACCTGCAATCCTCCTATCTCAGCCTCCCAAATACTGAGATAACAAGTATGCACCACCATGCCCAACTGTTGAAAAGCTTTTTAAAAATGAATCCTTGCTATATGGTTCAGAAGGAATGGAATAATTTGCATAAAGAGGTGTTAGACTCCCAAATCTTATCTACTGTTGAGATTTACCAGACTTAGTCCACAGTTGCCTGTAGATTTTTTTCCAGAGCTTCTATTTTCTTAATTTTTATTTTATTTTATTGCAGTACTAGGGGTTGAGCCCAGGAGTATTCTACCTCTGAGCTACCCCACCATTCCTATTTTTTACTCTTTATTTTGAAACAGGGTCTTACTAAGCTGCGAAAGGCCTCACCAAGTCGCCGAGGCTGGTTGCAAACCGTGATCCTCTTGTCCCAGCCTCCCAAGGACACCCAGAATTCTAGAGCTTCTAAATTAGAGGCATGAAGTGATGTTAAGGGGAGCGATGGTGGATAAGATAATGGACTGAAAATAGAGAAATTGTGTATACATTGAATATATAACTCCCTTTTCAAGTCTGATAGAATGTTTGGGCTAGGCAAGTGCCTCCAGAATCGTTTGGTAGGATTTTCTCTGGAAACTAACTTAAAAAAAAAAAAAAAAAAAAAAAAAAAAAGCTGGGCATGGTGGCATATGCTTGTAATCCCAGCATTTGAGACAGTTTCGAAATAAAGAATAAAAAAAAAAAAATAGGGCTGGGAATGCAGCTCAGAGGTAGAATTCCCCTGGTTTTTATCCCCAGTACTGCCAAAAATAAAAAGAAAGAAAGGAAGGAAGGAAGGAAGGAAGGAAGGAAGGAAGGAAGGAAGGAAGAGCCCAGCATGGTGTCACACACTTGTAATCCCAGTACTTAAAAGGCTAAGACAGGAGGATAGTGCAGATTCGAAGCCAGCCTCACCTACTTAGTGAGGCTCTCAGCAATTTAGTGAGACTCTGTCTCCAAATAAAATAAAAAAGTAGTTCTGGGAGTGTAGCCCAGAGTTAGAAAGTCCCTGGGTTCTATCCCCAATACCACGCACAAACACACACACACACACACACACACACACACACACACACACACTGTAGTTACTGGTGAGTCTGCAATAAAACAGTAGAATATATCCTTCTATAATGAAGCCTACTGGCCAATGAACCCAGACAAACAACCAATTATATCATTTTTTACTGTACAGCTGGATGCTTATGGATTATAGGAAGTAAAGTATGTATCTCTATGGTAAAAATCAGAAACAACAAAAAATTTAAAGGGAATAAATTAAGAGAAAACCAAAAAACTCTAAAAAAATAAAATTTCAAGATTGTATTCAGAAAGATATAAATCATGAACAGTAAGCAGGGCATGGTGGAACATGCTTGTCATCCCATTATTGGAGAGGAGGGGACCAGAGCATCACAGTTTGTGGACAGCTTCAGCTACTTAGTGAGACCCTTCTCAACTCAGTGAGACCGTGTTTTAAAAGTAAAAAAAAAAAAAATAAATAAATAAATACTAATAATTAAAGCTAGGGGAGTAGCTCCGAAGTAGAATGCCCTGGGTTTCATTCCCCACTACTTAAAAAAAAAAAAAAAAAAAAAAAAAAAACCAAGATAGAATAACAGTAGAATAACTAAAAAATAAGAATGAACTGTTCAAAATTAAGAAACACAATAAGAAAGGGGAAAATAAGAAATTTTAACAAATATCTCAGAAAGTAGAAAAATAAGTAATAAAGGCAGGTGTTTCACTTTTCTATTGACCCAACATTTAGAAAAAAATAAAACAGTGACAGGGGAAACAGGAGGAAAAAATTCTAAGTATTGGAGACCCCAAGTTAAACTGACATAGGATTAAGATTTGTATACAGTTTGTTCTCAAAGGTCCATGTACTGAAAGCTTGCTCTCCAGTGTGGTGATACTATGAAGTGGGGACCTTGAAGGAGCAGGGCTTAATTGAAGGTGATTGGGTAGTGGCTGCTTTTGGAATAGTGCTCTTGGAATTAGTGTTGGTATCCTAAAGTGGGTCAGCTCTTCTAGGATTGGATTGATTTGGAGAGATGAGGTTGTAAATGGTCCTGTTACCTCTCCCGAATCCCTCTGCCCTGTTCTCATGTGCTCCTTTCATTATGATGTCACCTGCTAAGAGGCCCTCCCAATTATCTTGATCCTCCAGAACTGTGAGCCGTATAAACTTATTTTCTTTCTAAACTATTCAGAATCTGGTAGGTTTTTTTTGTTTTTTGTAGCAATAGAAAAATGAAGAAAGGCAGCATCTAACACAGTCAATTAAAATCAGTTCACTCTAAGACATCATAGACATTTCAAACTCAAATAATAATAAAAATGAAGAAAATTTAAAGGGAGGGCATAAGTGGTATGGAATATGATAAGAAAAGATTATAGTTCTAATTACCATGTCTAAATGTAAGAAAACATGGAAAAGTGCCTTCAAAATCCTTAAAAAAAAAAAGCCAGGCACGGTGATGCATGCTTATAATTCCAGTATTTACGAGGCTAAGACAAAATGATTGCAGGTTCAAGACCAGCCTCATCAAGTAGTAAGACTCTCATCAACCTGGCAAGATCCTCTTTCAAAATAAAATAGGGCTAGGGGTGTAGCTCAGAGCTAGAATGCATCTAGGTTCAATTCCTAATAACACACACACACACACACACACACACACACACACACACACCTTAAGGAAAGTAATTTTAACCTACAAAAATCACTTATTGAGTGTGAAAGTAGAACTAAAGCCATCAATTTGACCAGACTAAATTATCTGCTCAAATTACTAAATTCTAAACAAAAGCTTTATTATAACTCCACTAGTAAAATAAAATAATAAAAGTGTAGATCTCTGCCTTGGATAAATAATTAAGAATATGATGAGATACATATGTAAGTTGAAGTATGGGAACAAAATAAATTATCATAATTTTATACAAAATTAAAATTTTTGTGTACAGTATTTTTGAGACCACTGATCAATGTCTCTCAAATTAATAATCTATACTACTGAGTAAATAGAAATAGTGTTTATCTACTCACCAATCCACTTTCACTGACTTTGAGATGAGAATGGTTGAAGAGTAATTAATTATTTCCTTCCAGTTGACATGAACTATGAACAATGAACACTTAGACCAAGTGAATTCCTAAAAATATTTTTACAACTTCAAATACCAGTCCAAATTAACTTCTGAGGCCATATAGCCACATTGAAATGAGTTTATCCCCTAAACTGCTTTTGATCTTGTTTTAATGTCTATAAAATAGAAGCTGAGATAGAATTGTCAGTACTGCTCTGGTTTCTATTTGTACAACGTACAGAATGTAGGTAGGGGAAAATTTTCAATGTTTAATTTTTATTTTTAAAATGGGTCATAAAATAAGCTCTTGCATGAAGGAAACTAGTAGTTTTAACATACCAATTTACCTCGCCACTATGTGGGGTTAGCGCCTTTGTCAAAAATCAGCCGGCTATGGAAGCCTTTCTTTGAGGCTCGCTATTTTGTTCTGTTGGTTTACGTGGATATTTTTATGTCAATACCTATTGTGATTACTATAATTTTGTAGTATATTTTGAAGCCAGCCAGAGCAGTTATCTCTTATTCTGTTCTCTTTTTTTTAAGATTCTTTGGCTATTTGGTATTCTTTGAAGTTCCCTATATATTATAGGATTGTTTTTGAAAATCCTTTGAAAAATGATATTAGTATTTTGATGAGGATTGCATTGGAACTGAAGATCATTTGGGGGTAATATAGATATTTGAACAAACTGATTCCTTCAACCCATGAAAATGATACAGGTTTGCATCTTTTTTTTTTTTTTTTTGTCCTTCTCGATTTCTCTACTCAACCTTTCACAATGTACATTGTAGAGATTGTTCATATGTTTGAATAAATTTATTCCTAGAGGATTTAGGGGGTAGAGCTATTGTAAATGAAGTTGCTTTCTGGATTTCTATTTCAAGCAATTCACTATTGGCACATAACAATGTTACTGATTTTTGTATGTTCATTTTGTGTCTTGTAACTTTGCTAAATTTATTTATCTTTGAAGTTTTCTATATATAAAATTATGCCATCTGCAAACAGTGACAATTTGATTTTCTCTTTTCAAATTTATATGTTCTTTATTCCTTTCTCTTGACTGATGGTTCTGGCTAGGCCTTCTAGCACTAGTTGAATAAAAGTGGCAAGAGTGGCATCCTTATCTTATTCAAGAGCTCAAAGAGAAAGCTTTCAACTTTTCTTTATTCAGTATAATGTTAACTTTTGGCTTACTACACATGGCCCTTATTATGCTGGGGTGTGTTCATTTTGTACCAAATGTGTTCAGAATTTTTATCATGAAGTGATGCTGAAATTTATCAAATTACTTTTCTGTCTCATATAATCGTTTTTGTCCATTCTATTGATGTGGTATATCATGCTTATTGATTTGCATATGCTGAGCAATCCTTGGGCTAAAGCATATTTGGTCATGGTGAATAATCTTTTTAACGTGCTGTTGGATTTGGTTTGCTAGTATTTTGTTGAGGATTTTTGCATCTGCATTCATGAAAGACATTGGCCTATAGTTTTCTTTTTTTGTTGTGCCATTGCCTGGTTTTTGTATCAGGATAATGCTGGGCTTGTAAAATATTCTTGGAAGAATTTCTTCCTCTTCTGTTTTTAGGAACAATTTGAGGAGAATTGGTATTAGTTTTTTCTTTGAATGTTTCTTAGAACTCAGAAGTAAAGCCATCTGGTCCTAGATTTTACTTTTATGGGGAACTTTGTTTTATTACTGATTCAATCTCATTACTTGTTATTGGTCTGTTCAGGATTTCTATTTCCTCATGACTCAATCATAGAAGGTATACATGCCAAAAATTTTGTCCATTTTTTCTAGATTATCAAGTATGTTGGTATATACTTATTCATAATATATATATATATATATATATATATATATATATACACATATATGGTATAAAATATAATGCCTCTATTTTAACTTCTTATTTTATTTATTTTAGTCATTTTCTGTTGTGTAAAGTTATATTTCTGTGACCAAAATACCTAATAAGAACAATTAAGAAGAGGAAAAGTTTATTTTCTCTTATGGTTTCAAAAGTCCCAGTTCATAGTCAGCCGATTCCACTGTTCTAGGCCTGAGTTGAGGCAGAAGAACATGGCAGAAATGTGCAGCAGAGTAAAACCCCTCAGCTCATGGCAGCTGGGAGGAAGAGAGGCAAGAAGGAGCCAGAGGCAGATGTAGTCTCCATGTTACATCCCTAGTGACCTTCCTCCAGCCATGCCCCACCCTATAGTCACAACCCACTTGTCTATCAAAATTTTAATGCATCAAATGAATTAATCTAAGAGTAAGATTAGAAGTTTCATGAGTTAATCATTTCCTAAAAGCCCCATCTCCGAACTTTGCTGCATTGCGAAGCAGGCTTCCAGCCCCTGGGCTTTGGATGCATTCCAGGTCCAAATCATAGCAACTCATTTTGTCTTAGTCTGGATAAGGGTTCCTCTATTTTGTTTATCTTTTGGGGGAACCAACTCATAGTTTCATTAATTGGTATTGTTTTAATTTTCTATTTTGTTTGTTTATGCTCTGATATTTATAATTTCTTTACTTCTACTAATTTGGAGTCAGTTTGTTCTTGTTTATCTAGTTTCTTGTGATGCAATGAGACGTTTACTTTAAATCATTCTATTTTTTGATGCAGGTGTTGATTGCTATAAACTTCCTTCTAATACTGCTTTTGCTCTATCCCATAGGATATTTTTCTAAAATCTGTTCACATTTTAAAGACAATGATTAAACAAATGAGAAGTTGAAGGCTATAAATGTGTTTGTGTGTGTATGTGTGTGTGTGTGTGTGTGTGTGTGTGTGTGTGTAGTCTTTATATGAGTTTGTACATGATTTATAGAAACCAAGGACTCTTCATTTGTCTTAGTATCTTTAACTCAGAGAAGTACTTAGTTCATAACTGCTAAACAAGCATCTGTTGAATACACTTAAGAAATTGCTGTCGTTTTTAATCCCCAACACTCCTTTATTTTCCCTTAAATTTTCAACATATCTTGAAATTTAAAACATATTTTTAGAATTTTGTATAGAAATGACTTAGTAATTAACGTGCTTTCAGTAACAGCAAACATAGGACAGATATTTTGCAAGTTTTTAGTGTATGCTAAGATTTTTATCATTTTTCCAAACTTTTTAAAGATATAAAACATACACGTAATAAAATTATTCATAGTAATCTAAATTGATTCAAATCTCAGAGAAAGTATTTGGAATGAATTGCCAGAGATTCTGTACTCCTCTGTAGACCACTTTAAATTGAATGGATAATAAAAGCTGGCATTTCTAAATAAATTTTATATTATGATAGTACTGATCAATTTTTAAATTGAGTTTTCAATAACCACAGTTTTGGCTAAAAGACATATTAATGAATCCTGATGTTCTGTTTTAGTAAGAAAATATATTTGCATCATTTGTTCTTCATCTTTTTGTCTAGTATTTCAATATCTACATTCCCACTTTCATTGTTACATTCAGAATATGTAAATGGATGTTAATTTTCCCTTGTACAACACAGTACAAATAATATATAATAGATGATGTAATCCTTGTTAGAAAAACTCCTTGACTTTGGATCTTATGTTTTAGTAACAGAAATCTTATCTTTAAATTTGTTTGTGTAATGTTTAGTTTGAATTGAATTAACTGAGAACACATTAAATGATATGCAAAACAAATTGTAAATTCAACATTTGACAATATATCAACCACTACAGGAGCCAAAATTCCTCTTTCCAAGTTCAACCTGGTGAAGTTACCAAGTACGGATGCATGTTCAAATAACTAAGAGCACAAAATCCAAATATTTTCCTAAGAAAAATTCTATTATCTAAACTATAAAATTACTTAGAGTTTCACTCTGAAAGCTGTTTAAAACATTGTTAAATTATTTGAGAAGTAGACTTTTACTTCTTATCTAGTAACTAAACATAGGCTTAGTTCTGCTAATTATAAATAAGTTAATTCTGAAAATGTTCCCAACATTTTCTTTTACTTATTTTGCTCATGTTAAGGTGAACTATTATTTAAAATTTCTTTTTTTTATTAAAGTGCAACTTTTAATTAATAGATCTGGAAATAAAATTATATAGAATAAGTTACTCGGTTTTGGGTCAGGATTGTAGAAGATAGTTCACTTTATGATTAGTAAAATATGGCTAATATACTTCATTTTCATGGATTCATACAATAAACACTTATCAGATATCATTTATGATCTAGACTCTGTGGTATATACTGGATTATAACAGTAAACAAAATAACTACTTTCTATCCTCTTGGAGATTATGATCTAATAAAAAATATACAAATAATCAGGAAATTATAATATTACTTCACATGATATTATCATAATAACTATACCATACCTTGGAAACTTATGAGATGATTATTTAATTTAAAAGTGTAAACTTAGTGACTGATTAAGGAAGTCTTTCTAAAGAGAGAAACATGTAAGCTGGAACTAGAAAGGGAATGATTAAAATTAATATACATTATCTATGTGAGGGATGGACGCCTGAGAAGAAATTATGGCAATGGAGAAGTGCTCTGGTTAACAGAGATTTAATTTACAGACATAAACTGACATCCAATGTGTACAATAAGTGATAGCTATTTAATATGGTGGAAACTTAGAGTAGGAGGTGGAGTTATAGAATGATAAAGGAGACAAGACAGAAGAAATGAGGGACATCAGATCAAGAGTATTAAATATCTTTTATTAAGTAATTTGAATTTTATGTATTCTGTAACAGAATGCCAATGAAATATTTTTATGAAAAATTATATAATAAAGTTTAAAGGTGTAAAAAATATTGTTTAGCAGCTGGGCATGGTGGCGCACGCTTGTAATGCCAGCATTCGGGAGGCTGAGACCGGAGGATCGCGATTTGCAGACAGCCTCAGCTTCTTAGTGAGGCCTTCTGCAACTCAGTGAGACCCTGTTTCAAAAATAAAGAATAAAAAATAGGGCAGGGAGTGTAGCTCGGAAGTCAAATGCCACTGGGTTTCATCCCCATACCCGCAAAAAAAAAAAATATATATATATATATATATGTATGTATATATGTATATATGTATATACATATATATGTGTGTGTGTATGTATATATGTATATATGTATATATGTATATATGTATATATGTATATATGTATATATGTATATATGTATATATACACATATATATGTATATATATTGTTTGGCTATACAATCTGTTATGAGGATAGAAGAAAACTAGGAAATTTTGAGGGACATAGAAATCATCTATGTGAAAAACAATACATGAAACAGAATAGTGTTAATGGCCGTAGAGGTAATAAGTGGTGTTACAGGGTAGGGATATTTGTAGGAGTTATAATGCATGTATTTAGTGATAGGAAGAATAAAATCATTTAAATGAATGGAGAAAATTTGAGAAAGAGCATATGAGAAAAAAATGGTTATATGGGTTAAAACAATGGGCATGGGTAATTCACATATAGAGTACACCAAATTTTCAGATATGTTCGAATTAAGACATTCATTTGAATAAAGTTGGCAATTAAAAGCAGTGAGATTTCTCAATCAGTAAAGTAGGAAAGAAAAAAGGCATAGCCATAGAACTCACATGTACCAACATTCCTAAAATGGGTAGATGAAGAAGAAAAGTGGGTCATTGTACAAAAATTAGTAGTGTGCACTATAAAATAGATCAAATAAGATGTGACAGGCTATCAAAAAGCCAAGTAATGCTGTGTACCCTAATTAGTTAAATGTTTAAGTTTTTAAAGTATAACGGTATAGAATTGCAATCTTGCTGAGAACATTTAGCTAGTAAGGTGGAAGCAGAAAGAACTTTTGATAAAGAGTAAACAAGAGACAAGGAAATGGACACATAAATTTGAAGGGAGATTATGGTAAGAAGAATGAAACGACAATGCTAAAAAAAATACGCAGTCGGCTAAGTTTTTGTCGTTCACGGCATTTAGGTTTTTATCTTTTATAGTGAGTTTTATCAGCTTATTTGATTGATTAGTCAGAATAGAATATTTTTAGAATGGAAGTATTTGAGCAATGGGTTCACTAAGTAGACAGCCTCAGCTACTACTTAGTGAGGTCTTCTGCAACTTAGTGAGACCCTGTTTCAAAATAAAGAATAAAAAATAGGGCAGGGGGTGTAGCTCTTAGGTCGAATGCCCCTGGGTTCCATCTCCAGACCCGCAAAAAAAAAAAAGATACCCTGTAACCATAATGTGATGTGGAATTATTTGAGAACAGGAAGATTATAGTAGATTTAAAGGGATGATACGATATTATATATTTTAGAAGAAAAAAGTTTCATGAGCAAAATATCAACTCTTACACTTTTATCAAACTATAACAAAATCAAACTTTCTTCTAATCAAACAATTTCTAAATATGGGCTTAGTTTTTCTTTTACGGACAGCTTTATCACCAAAACAAATCTCGCTATTTGGCAGACAGATCTGGCATAGAGGAAAAAAAATTACAAATGCGTTTCCCATTTCCTTTAATGGAGCTATAACTGGTCATCTAGAGAACAAAGGTCTTGGCAATATTTATTCATGATTTGGTACAGACACAACTGTAAAAAAGCATTCCAAATTCCACTGGATCTTGGCAAAATATTCCACTTTTAAGACTTAAGGCTAAATGTTTATTGACAACTTAATTATGTTTTTATTTTTCTATTTTAGTTCCATTTTCATAAAAAATATATTTGACATAAAATTTTTAAATTTCAAGTACTTCACAATACTTTTATCTAACTAAATACATCCCTGGAAACTGTTAAAATAGAAGCAGTTAAATAAAACATAAAGACAAGCATACATACACAAGTAATAGATATATGTTTTTATTATAATTAGTATATTTGACTTTGGTAAATTATACATGGAAAATTTTAAATGTCTAATGGTGGTTTTAAGTCATATGCTTATTGGCAATGAAATTAATGGACTTGAACCTGTGAACAGTAACATAAAAGTATGTTTAGTTTAATAATGAGATGTAAGAAATCTATTTCTTTTTTTAGTTTTAAGGCCGATGGACATGGTTTATCTATGGAAATACGGCCCAACAAGTATGGCAAAGTCATCAATGTCAAGTGTGTGGTACTGTGATAGAAATTCACCATTTACAATAGCCATTGTAAAGTTTAATAACATTCATTCAGTGTACTTATTTATTTTTTGTATTTAGCATTCTTTGAACACTTTATGAATCAATACTATTTTATTTTTTGTGGTACTAGAGATGGAATCCAGGGGCATTCTACCTCCAATTGACACCTCCAGCCCTATTTTTTATTCTTTATTTTGAAACAGGGTCTCACTACATTGCTGAGAGCCTCACTAAGTAACTGAGGCTGTCTTTGAACCTGCATGTTCCTCCTGTCGCAGTCTCCTGATTACTGGGATTACAAGCGTGTGCCATCACACCTGGCTCAATACTACTAACATTTAAGCAAACTAATGTTATGAGAGCCCATGATCACATCACTAACATGTGGCAGAACCATGTATTAAGTATAGATTTTGTAGATATAACCATTATATAATTTTGTTGCTAAATATCAGTAACAAAATAGAAAATCTAAGGAGTATGCCTTTCAAAGGTGAACATCAGAGATACAAGAACATACTCTTAACCCTTTATTCTTATCTTCATTTTTAATGTTCCTCTTTTTCTTTCCTTTTTTATTTATTTATTTTATTTTTTTCTAGTAGTGAGGATTGACACAGGGCATTCCATCTTCGAGAAATGCCCCCAGTCTCTATTTTCCATTTTGAAACAAGGTCTCCCTAAGTTTCTCAGGGTCTCACCAAGTTGATAAGGCTGGCCTTACACCTTTGATCCTCCTGCCACAGCTTCTCAAATACTTGTATAACATGTATGTCTTACCATGCCAGCTTAACACTCATCTTAATATAACAATGTGCTTTCCTACAGATCTTTACATATTCTGTTATATAATCTCCTACATGTCTTGCATTACCTTTCTCCTTTTTAACTTTTATATTACTGTCTTGGTCAACATTCTCACTGCTGTAATACAAAATATCTTAAGACACAACTTAGAGAATGAATTATTTGCTTACAGCACTTTTTTAGATTTGGGGGATCAGTCCATCTGAGGCCAGAATCTAAAGATTAGGGCATGGTAGCAGGAAGTGAGAGAGAGAGCATGGGAGACAGGAGAGAGAGAGAGAGAGAGAGAGAGAGAGAGAGAGAGAGAGAGAGAGAGAGAGAGAGAGAGAGAGAGAGATAAAAGAGAGAGATATAAAAGAGAGAGCGGGCAAAAGCAAGCATGTAAAGCTTTGCTCTCACATCATGGAGACCAGAAGCAGACAAGCAGAGAGGGGCAAGCAAGAGGGCAAGAAACCATATGTAATCCCCAAGGCTATACTCCAAGGACCCATCTCCTCCAGCCATAACTCACCTACTTGAATTACAGGCTAGTAAATCCATTACAATGAATTCATCCACTGATGAGATTACAATCCTCATGCCCTAATTATTCTGAACATTAATACATGAAGTCGTCAGAGAACATTCTATACTTAACCATAACAATTACCAACTGTTCTTTGGAACACACTCCTATCTTTAATTCCTTATGTATTAACTCTAATTCAGATCTCACTCTTGAGTTTCCAACGTGTGAATCACAATTACACGAAGAAAAATGTTGATTAATGAAATATAGATATATAGCAAAGCAGTGTTAACTGTCAAATGCAATGGTTGCACTTCCAAAAACTCATGTTTAAATTGAATTTTTCAAATGTATTTTCAGATCTACCGTGCCTGCATATATATCTTAGTAAAAACAGTGACCATCCTCCTGCAGTACCCATAGTCAGTTAAGATACAGTTGTCAATTCTGACTTCAATATTCTAAATCCATCTTCTCCTATCATGTTTTTATTTGAACTTTTGCTCAGACTCAGTCCTTTTAAAGCACATTATATCTAAGGCTACTTTACTTGCCTTTTGGCTTCCAAACTTGGATTAGATAGATTAGATTCTATCTAATCCATCATTCACACTAGAATGACTTCTAAAATATACTTTTCTGATCATTTTTCTTCATCATTTAATGTCCTTTAAGAACTTTCAATCATTTTCTGGATTCTAATTGTATCATTAGAGTTCTATCAGAAAAGCAGAACTAACAAAAATATATAGAATCACAAATTTATTATAGGATCTGTTTTTGTTGGTTGCATGACACACCTTGAAAGGGTATGCATGGATCATGCTGGGTCTGAAATCAGAGGAGCATACATCTAGTAAAGAAACATGGACACAGAGTAGGGAAGACCAAGGACAAACTGAAACCCAGTAGGGTGAGCGGAGACTCCAGGGATGATTGGAACCTGTGTGGATGAGCTGGAACTTTCATTTGTTCCTCACTGCTTCCAGTCCTCCAATTCTTCAGGTGACCTGAAGGACACGCTGGCAGCCTTTGTAACTGATCTAAATGCTGCTGAAAAAAACCAAAGAGGGATATCTATTGTGAGCAGGACATCCAGTGCGCCTGATAGCTGCCTCAAACTGATAAGGCATGTTGGCAATTCTACCATAGCCTGTGTGAACCTGACCCCAACTGCACTAATCTGTCAACATAAACATGGCTGTTGCTTCACACTGAGGAGCTTTCCTTCTATATCACAGGTAAATTTTTTTTCTTAGAAGCAAATCCTTGTCCAAAAGCCATACAACAAAGGGAATTGTGAGCAATGACTTTCCAGCTTGACTAAGATGACACCACAAAGCATACATCCCATAACATAACGCATAAGCCTCATATACCTTAAATACTGGCCATGTTTAACAGGTAATATTTTCTGAAATAATACAATATACCTTGCCTATATCCTTAGACCACCTTAATTTCTTTGCTTGGACAACCTTTTGTTTTCTCACTTTTCCACTCTGCCTAAATTTATCTTTCAATATTTAGATCAAATACCACTACTTCTAAAACGCTTCCTCAGTTAGAGTATGCATCTCTTTTCTGTACTCATATTGTGTTATGATCATATGACTAGCATGGAACTTAGGACAATGTCTTTTTCACTAGAACACAGTATTTTGGAGGTCAAGAATTGCCTTTTAACCTTTGAGTCTGAAAATGTATTGCAGAACAAAGCTTGTGTGTAAATAAAATGTCACCCTTAGTTAAATGCTCAGAATTTCCTCAATTGCCAGATAGATAACCTCAAAAAGTCCTTTTAATAAACTTTAAATGGTAAGTGAGGTAAATCCATTTTTTGTTTCAGCTTTCAATATAAATGAGAAATTAATAAAATACAAGTTCTATAAGATATCTCTGTGTATATTTTAGTAGACATTTTTGTGTAATATTTATAACAAATGAATATGTTAAAAATAAATCACTTCTTATTAACAAATTTTTATGGGTACCACAAGAGAATGTTAGGTAATGTGCAGGTAATTTTTATTAAAATTGAGTAAAACTATCTTAAGAAAATATACAGAAAATATGTTTAATATCAGTACAGTTTATTGTTTGAATTTTAAGCATTTCTGCTATGACATGAAACTTGTCATTATTTCAAGGTAAATATTACCTAACATAGTATGAATCCCAAAATCAAAACTTCTATATTTTTCTCTTATTTATTGTTAAACATCATTAAGTAAACCATATTGATTATTTTTAAAGACTTTTTAAATCATCTACCTTTTATTTCTCACAATATTGTTGTTTGGTCAAGAGAAATTAGAACAACTTGGCAGAATTGTTATCAAGAAACTGGTTTTAGTGAAATTTTGGTGTGGGCTGTATACTGACCAGTTTGCTGAGTCTACAAACTGAAGTTCATAGGTCCAGAGGTTTTGCAGCTAATGTTTTCTGGGTTTCTAGATAAATTAGGAGACCAGTGAACATAGCCATGGTTAAAAAAAAAAAAAAAAGTATAGTAAAAAATAAAAATAAAAAACAAATTTCAATCCCAAAGCAATAGATTATTGTCAGGAATTTGAAAACATGCAGAAATTAAATTAGAGTTGGGATAAGCCAAGAAATGGCACAATCACAGAGAAATGGGGTAATTTATGACTAAATTGTTGCTAGTGCCAATTCTTTGACTTTTCCCTTACGATCAGGTGTATAGATGTAGCAAAGTGGTTGAGATGTCAGGTAGATGAAAATGCTTTAATCTGCAATCTGTTTGTCATTTATTTACCTTCATTGTATTGGGATAGCAACAAATCTTTGCCTTTTAGTAATGAGAAATCCCATCACTTTTATTCTTTTCCCTAACAGATTTTATACACAAAGACTGAATTGAATTTTAATCTTGGTTGATTATAACATGTCTCACTTCTTTAAATGATGGAGAGATTCAACATTTTCTTTGAACTTATTTCAATGAGCAACAACTATTTCCTCATATTACTTAGGATCCTTTGAGAACTTTCAAATTTTATAATTCTTATTAGATTGGAGGAGAGGCAGAAATAAAAGAAATGTTATATGAAAGTTTGCCCAAGAGACCTAATAAAATTCTCAGTTTCTAAGAATGTCTTATTTAACTCTAAGAAACCATGCAACACAGACAGGTGAGTTTGGTGACAGGCATTCACAGGGTACATTTTTCTTTTTGCTCCATGCTGGGTAATTGGTCCCGAATTAACTCAGAAAAGATCACCACCTACTGTTTCACCCATATCACTTCCTGTAGCACCTGGGTTTTTCTTGGAAAATTTCCATCCAAATGCAGATCATATCTGAACCTGATCTGTTTGTAAGGGCTGATAATACCATAGCCTGGGCACAATGGCAGTGGGCCACGAACCTATGAAAGCCTGTTATTTTTTTCTAATAGTTACATAAAGGGTGATTTAATCACTGAACTGGTCATGAACCTATGGCCAAATGGGATTTCTTAAAACGTAGAATTTTCTTAATAGTTTCCTGGTTGTAAATGAACTCACCAATTTCCCATTAGTGTTGATTTTCGTCACAAGTTTTAACAATATCCTCATAAATTTTTTTAAATATCCTGTGAGAGAGTGGAAAATTACAAATTGTCCAAATTCTGCGTACAGGAAGTACAAATAAAAGAAAAAAATATGGTCAGGACATAGGAAGTACATTACACAGAATTCTGCAAGATGAGCTATTCCTGTAATGTTGCTGATGTTTTTAGAGAAAGAAATGCGTATCTTGGAGAAAAATCAGTAAGTGTCTGGGAGGCACTTTTACCGTTCCTTGTGTGTTAGAAAATTTATCTGCTTGGCAATATTTTCATTGGGGTTTACAAGAATAAAATACTGAAGGTGCACTTTATGAAATATAGTATTGAGATTTGGCATACAATTTTCTTTCAAATGATCTACTTGTAAATTGATTAGATATTTCAACATCTCACTGATTGTGTAAAACATCTAAGTTGTATATTATTTTCAAATATTCATCATTCTCTTTTATGGAAGAGTAAAGTAAAATAACAAAAAATAAGTTTGCATATTTTTCCAGTTTTTTTTTCCCTGTTAAATAGGGATAGAGAATATATTCTCTGTTTTATTACATTATCCAATTCACAAAGGACAGGACAGTGTCAGTGTCCTTCAGTGTCAATGTCCTTTATGAAATACAACTAGGAACACTGTACAGTTATACACATTGGTTTTATTAATTACCCCTTGCCCTAGAAAGAACAAACACCTTGGTAAGAAGCCCACCTACATTATATAAAGTAATCTGCTTTACTCCAAGTTCACTGTACTAAATATTAATCATATCTTAAAAAGCCAGAAAAACCTTCAAAGTAATATTTAGACTGGTGTTTGACAAAACAACTAAGCATCTTGTCAAGCAGAAAACTAGTACCTCAATGGGTCATGATGGCATATCCTATTAGAAAAGTGTGAGAGAATTTATCATAGGACTTTGAAATCTTAGTGGAATACTTTAGGAAAGGTTTAAGGAAGCAGCAGTGGCAGGGAAGGTTTACTCCACATTGAATGCTGCAAAGAAGAGAAATGTTAGGGTTGGTGTTCCAGTAGATTTTATTTATAGGAAGAGAAGCGAATGAGGATAAAGCTGATTGTTAAAGATCTATAAGCATTCATTTTAGCTAAAAGAAGATGTTTGACATTTTGTGGTTGGCAGAGTGATCTTATGTTAAGACTGAGGTAGAATTATAAACAGGCATTGCTTTGTCTGACTTATCGCAGGCTCCTCTGAATAACCTTATGTGAGGCTGGCATTCTGTGAGATTATTTTTGTGAATAGCAGGGTTGGTTGTGAGTACCAGGCCACATGCTGATGCCAGAGACTACTATTTGTTTTCTTTTCCCTTCTTAATAGCAATTTAACTTCCTCTGCATTTTATAAAAGAGTGTGTGGGGTACCGCAAAAAACAAACATGCAAACAAACAAACAAAAAGGTTGTGGGGAAGATTATTGGGTTTGTTTTTTGTTTGTGTGATTCTCTCAAAATCAGCATTTAAGAGTAGGAACAGTTTATGTGTTTTATGTTTATATAAGGGAAATATTTTGGTTTGTATCTTTGCCCTCACATAGATTTTCTTAATGTATCACTGTTCTTCCCTAGATAATGTCCTATCATTACAGATTCCCACAAATATCGGGGCAGTTAAGCCTATATGTTCATGTTCTATGTGGATCATCTATTGCTAGCTCAGCTCACCCCTTGTAAGCTTTGCTTTGTACTCAGAAAAGAATTACTTATCTCTGTGGTTCCCACTTGAGGTTTAACAGATGATTACAGGTATGATTTGGAAGGCAGTATAGAATATGACTGGACAGTCATATTCTTGAGGTAGATAAACATTCATAGAAGGTTCTCAGCAAGTGTCTGTGAACCACTTACCTCAATCAGAAAGTCCCTGTGAACCACTTACCTCACTGGTGCATCATGAGAGTGTGGATGGATGGTTTTCAGGTATTCCTTAAAATGCAGTGATTTTTTAGTAAGACTTTAAGAACTATCCACTCTGGTGGCTTAAGCTGAGATCTTCAATATCTCATTCTCTGAGTTTCCAGCAGCAGTTTTTTAATCTTTATTTTCCACTACTTCTAGCATTTTTTAAGCCCTAAATCCTATAATATATCCTCTGTTCCCAAGATAATTAAGATGGGTTTATTTTCATAACTGAACTCAAAATAATATAAAGCTACTGGCATTTTTACTCATTTTCAAATAAATTGACACATCTGACCTAGTGTATACAGGTCCCTTATAGCTCACTGTGTCATACATTGCTGGTTTAATACATAAATCATTTGGTGGATATGTCTACAAATAACCCCTTACCAGAACCAAAATACTTCACTTGCATATTGGCATGTGTTGTGTCAGCATTATTATAGTTTTATATTCTTTAAAAATAAAACATAGGAGCTGGCATGGTGGCACACACTTGTAATCCCAGCATTCTGGATGCTGAGATAGGAAGGTCTGCGTTCGTGGCCAGCCTCAGCTACTTGGCGAGACCATCTGCAACTTAGTGAGACCCTGTTTCAAAATGAAGAATAAAACATAGGGCTGAGGGGTGTAGCTTAGAGGTGGGTCCCATTCTCAGTGATGCAAAAAAAAAAATAAGATAAATAAAATATGTAAGTTGACATAAAAGGTATAGACATAAATCTCAGAAATTAATATGCATATTAATTTCACTCTCAAAACCTTCACCAACATAAAAATAAAGATCTAAATCCATAAGAATAAAATGAACAGAATACTTAAGAAGCTGACATAAGAGACTCAAAAAAGATGAGCCTTATAGCAATAGTGGACAAGAAGGAATACTACTCAATTTATATTACAAAATCCCCCAAAGCTCAGGAATTGATGCACCCAGGAATTTCTGAAAATATATTGAATGTGGGGAGAGGTTGTTCGGAGAGAAAGGATTGGTTAAAATTCTGTTTAGAAGCACCTAACCCCAAATATTTGGCCTTACTTTAAATGGCTAGACAGTCATTTTATCTTGGCAGAAAAATGGAGGACTTTTCTCTAGTGAGAACAAGTCTCTGAATAGAAGTATACCAGGTATAGTTACTGTACTGGTATTGGAAAATTGCTCTGATATTAATTTCCAAAATATCAAAAGCAGACAGAGTCTGGGTGCTACACAGGCAGAGGCAGAGAAGAGCAGCCATTGTTATACTTCAGAGAGCACCTCTTTCTTTGCCCTTTGGTCTAATGTTTACCCAAAGTAAAGCCTTTAACCCTAAAAATACATACAGAAGGTTGAAAACCTGAAGATAACAGTGAATCTGCCTGGCACATTTCAGAGCCATCACGATAGAAAAAGACTTATGCCTTGCTCTTAGAGATTATACACTGCTACTCTGGCTGTAATTTGTGCCTGTTTTTCTCCTATTCTTTGGGACCTGTAAAGGTAAACTCTGTGTGTTGCTTCAAAGCTCTTACAGATGATGGGCAACCCATACAGCACAGTACCATAGAGTTTGTAAAAGCAAGGTAGATTATTGATCCCAGAACTTAGCCTGGAGACAAAAAGACATCACTTGCCTAAGAAATAAGTTTATAGACTGTTGACTTGGTAATGCTGATAAGAACATACCAATACAAATCTGTATTTAAGGGCCAGGGATGAAGAGGTGGACAGAGTTCCAATTTCACGCTCTCCAGTGTGCCTGCCTGGCACACTGCTTTTCTTCTCTTCCATTTCTATTTTCTACTGATTTTGAAATAAAGAATTAGTTAAATCTGCACCAAGCTGTTAGTTTTAATTTCCCACTCAACAAATTTTATTGGAATTGAAGAAAAGAGCTCTCAGTGCAGTTACAACCATTACAGTTATGTGTGGAATATCATATATATATTTAAATACTTCATAAATATAAATATATATTCATTATATATGAATATTTATATAAGACATGATCCCATATTCCCCCTCCAGGGCATTTTCTTCTTTGGCTCTCAGAATAGTGAGTTAAATCAGAAGACAGACAAATCCCTAATAATTGACCAAATCAAAAGCAACATACAAATATCCCAGTATAGAAAGTTTTTCAAAGAAAGTGGCCTAGCCAGATCACTATTCTGTGAGAACAACAGCTAACTATCCACACCCAATGAGTATCTTGAACCCTCTACTCTCCAATAAAAATAGACAACCACAGATTAAGATATATGTAAAGAAATTATGTAATATGAAATGCAGTAAGTGAAGTAAAAAGAAAGCAAAACACTTAAGGAATACAAATTATGCAGGAAAAATAAATTTCAAATAAATAAATCATTAATATCCTTAGAGAAATTTTTTCACCATTCACAGGGTGGCCAGCCTGTGCAGAAAAGGTTAAAAAGCAAATATGTACTGTCCAGGGAAGGCATCAGTGCTTGGTTCAAGGCCATCTCTTTGAATAGACAACACACACACCAGACTCAAGTGATACAGTGTTTATGTACTGCAAGGAAGACACAGTGCATAAGCTCTAGCTCTGTACAACGTGCTGACTCCATGGCCACTGGGTCTAAACCGCAGTTGATATGAGGGGTGTAGCTGATGTAGCACACTTTGTGCTATTATAGAAAGGCCTCCCCCATCACACAAACACACACACACACACACACACACACACACACACACACACACGCACGGTCTCAAATACAGAAAGCTAGTGGTGTGCCAATTTAACCGATACCTAAACAGGTAAAAGAAAGTGCACATGCAGTTTGAAAAGGGTAGTATTGCCACACAATGCAGCAAACCTAGCAAGGGCAGTGAATCCTTCTTAGCCTTCTTAAGGAGGTCTTTCAGGCCCTGACCCATTCTTATATGTCTAAGTAAGGGTTAGAAGACTATATGGATTCCACTTCCTTTCCCAACAAAAATGAAAAGACATGCATAAAAAAGCAGGGTATTATTAAAACGAACATTAAGATAAGAAAAGATAATAAAAGTAACATTCTTCAAAGTTCAACATCCAATTAGTAGATAAAATAGTAGATAACAAAAATAGTAGATAACAAATAGTAGATAAAAAAGATAACAAAAGGGGAAAAACATTAATTTTTAAAGAATTTCTAGTAAACACAAGGCATCTTTTCAAATTGAATTCTATCACATGTCAGCACAATAAATTAAAATTTGCTTCTACCAAGGTACATAATTATAAAGGGTTGGAACAATTGGGAACAATGAAATAATTCTACACATCTCCATTGAGGAAGAAATGACATGTATGTAAAGAATCAAGAATCAACATATCTTCTGACTTCTTGACAGCAACACTGGAAGCTAATAAGCAATGGAGTGATATTATATTATTCTAAGGAAAATTATATTTATATAATATAAAATATAATTAAATGCATTTATTACATATGTAAGATAAAATATATATGTATATATTTAATGAAATGTTCAATTAACTAAGAAAGTTTCCAAACTCCAAAATATGTTCATTTTCATTGCAGTTATTGTTAGATAAGATGGTGATGTATTGAACATATAAGCAGAATATAGAAAGTATAGAAAAAACTACTTTTCTATGGAAAAGTATTAAATATTCTATCTGTATTCTACAGACAACCATTATGGACTTAAAACTATAATTATTCCAAAAGTTCAATCACAGAAATAACGGACAGATGGTTAGAATTAGCAGCACTGAAGACAAAGGTAATTTTTTTCACAACTCTGTCTCAAACTATTTAACACTCTTATGTAGTTGAACAAATATTTCTCACTGATAATATTTTCATAGGCATTTGATGACAGTTCAGGGTACATCACAGTAACTCACATGTCCTAAGTTCTTTCATGTGTTGCTGAACAGAGGAGTCATCAGTCCATGGCGGTAGTTATTACTACTAGTAACATATAAACTGCTTCAAATTAATGTAAATGTGTAACTTTTTTGGAGAGAATGTGTAAGGAATAAACACTAACCTTAGTACTTTCTTAATGAACAATTTCCTTTTTTTCTAAAGATTTTTCCTTTTTTCCTAAAGATTTTCTAAATGTAAATTTGTTCTGGCATACTCAAAAGGGGGATTGTGTAGATTCTAAGTTATGATCAGATTCTGGATATTACAGCTATATATTTTTTAAATAACTTCCGTTGGAATTACAGTATTTTTTAGCACTTGAAGGACACTGCATTTTGTCTGTAGTTCATTTTTTCAAAAATTTTCTCAGCTTCTAAGAGTTACAGTTACAAAACCAAACATTCAATGAAAGCTGCAACAATAGACTAAATAAATAAATAAATAAATAAAATTACTCCAAATATCAAGAAAAAAAGTATACTTACCACTCTGTTATTTTTCTTTTGTTCAAACACAGACTATGAGAAAAATAATATTGAAAATTTTATTTATTTATTTTTTTAGAAGCAGATTTCTTTCTGGATTAATCTGATCTTTGAGAAGGGGTTGGGGCTATTTGCAGAAATTGTATGAGGGTTTTCTTCTCTGGTATTGTGCTGAGCTACTGCTCTCTTTTGTAAAAAATAAGTAAAATCCAATATCTGGATAATATGTAACACATACGAAACAAAGAAACATAGGGAAGGATAGAAATTATTTTATTCAGATAGAATGTAACATTTACTTAGTGAATCCCTATGTTGTGATTTTAATAAAAATTATTGTTTTCTGCCTTAAGAGTTTTATTTTATCATGTTGTATCTGACATTGAAAACAAAAATAAAACCTTCCTGCTTTAAATAGCAGCCAGGCATGGTGGCATTTGCCTGTAATTTCAGTACTTGTGAGGCAGAAACAGAAGACTCCCAGGTTGAAGTCAGCCTTATCAACAAAGTGAGACCCTGTTTGAAAATTTAAAAAATAGCTGGGCGTGGTGGTACACACTTGTAATCCCGGTGCTTGGGTGGTGGAGACAGGAGGCGCGCTGGTTTAAGAGACCCTGTTTCCAAATAAAAAGTATAAAATAGGTCTGGGAGTGTAGCCCGGAGGTAGAAGGGCTTCCAGGAACCCCAGTACCACCACCAAAAAAAAAAAAAGAAAATTTATAAATAAAATAAAATGGTCTGTAATGTTGCTCAGAGGTAAAATGGCCCTAGGTTCAATCTCCAGCACACTCTTTTCCACCCCCCCCCCAAAAAAAGCAATGAATTTCACCATCTAGTAGGAGGTATGAACAAGAACAATGTGTCGAGACATTAATAGTTTGGGTGGTATATGTGAAGAAGGGTACAAGAAAAAATGGAAGGAGAGCCCACTTCTCTTATAAGTAATCTAAATTTTAGGGGAACATATATTCTATCACAGTTGGTCCTGAAAAAAAATTATCAGATTTATTCTGTTTGCTTTCTCCTTGTATGACTTCTCTCCCATTATCCTCCTGATCTGTAATCCACTGTTGCTTTTATACCTCTCAGGAAATCCCTTCTTTTAGTTCCTGACTAATCTTGGTAATCTTGCAATAGCAACAATTAAAAAAAAATACTTTTTCTCCCTAAAATAAGTAATTGTACAGTTTCTACCCAAAATGACCTCTTATCCCTGTAAGATCTCTTAAGTTTCTTCTTTTTCTGTAAGTATGTCCAAGTTTGATCAGGTTTTACAATGGCTTTGTTTTTTTATTCTTTTAGAAATTTTTTAGTCCAAAGATCGATGGCCACACAAAGGAATATATCATATTTTGTGGTATGGTAATATCATCTTATAGACTTGCAGCTTCCTACTGTCAGAAATTACTCGGTATTCATTCTTACATTACCTTTCATTATCTCCAGTAGAGTTTTAGAAATAAACTCTTAAATAAGAACATGTGGAATTAATATAAATTTAAATTAATGAAACAAAATTCTCAACTTTTATGATTGTACCTTTTAAAGGTAACTGACCATCTTTTGACACCTATCATTGAGATCCAGCTTAGTACATTTCAAACTATTCTTTGGCTGTTTGTCAGCATAGATAAATGTGTTGACTGACCTGCTTGGTTGATTCCCTCATTCCCAGTACCCATCAGTGTTTGCAATGCTCAGCCCCAGCACACCCTTCAGCCTTGTTTCTCTCCTTGACCCTCTTCGAGCTGCTTTCTTATTTCTGAGGTGCAAGATTTGCCTTTTCTGTACTCACTCTTTGTGGTGTTCCACTTATTTCCTTCTGGGAAATTCTGGGTTCATTTGGCATCAGCAGAATAATGAACACAACAGGGCCAGCCACATGATAGATAGTACTGCAGTTAATGACATGTCTCACGTGAAGAGTTAGATGTTATATTATGTCGTTTGCCAGGGCAGGGTCTCAAGGGAAATTGCCACTCTACTTGAAGGGCGGTTAATAAATATGGATATGTTGTTGCCTTCTGCCATGAAATTAACATCCCTTCAGGCTATCTGCTAACAAATTCACTTTGGGAAGGTACCTAGAAAAGCTCAATGAAGGGAACTTTTGCTTGAGTGGTTTGTTCATGTTTTCCTTGGGAAAGAAGGAGTTCCAGGAAGTTTGATAAGATTGCCGTTTCCTATTGAACTGTCATGACGAACTTCGGGTGATACCATCCCGGATGCAGGTGTCCAGGTCAAAGGAAATAAAAGGGAAGTTCAAAAGCACTCCTCCCATGGTTGCTGATCTTAGATCTTTATTAGTATGTCATGGGAAGTTTCTATGTGAGCATATGCTGGAAATTAGGTAAAACCTAAAATGCATGCTAGGCAAATAAAAAGAAAATTACTTCTCAAAATACAAGAAAGCATTTCTCGTTCACAGAACAGCATTTTCACTTAAAAATCGCTAAGGGGGTAGATATAAGAAAATTTGTAGCAAATATTCTTAGCACATACAAAGAGGGAACTGGAGGAAAACTTGGAGAGTAATAAATATGTCTATTTCCTTTATTATAGTTTTTATGGATGTATGCCATGTCTAAAATCACCAAATATATGCAAGCTTTAAAATACCAGTTATACCTAAGTGAAGTTATTGTTTTTTTTAAAAAAATTAGAAATATAAATAAATAAACCATTTTCAAACTATTGATTTTATTTTGAAATAATTTCAAACCTATTGGTAAATAGCAGAAATTGTGCAGAGATTCCCTTCTACCTGTTCATCTCTGTGTCACATACAGAGAGTTTTAAATGTTCATCTCATTCATGTTCATTATAATAAAGATATTCAGTCTAGCATCCTATGTACAAACCTACTTGTCGTATGTTTCTAATCCCCTTTGTTTGGAAACCCTCTTCAATCTTTCTTCTTATTTTTCTTTGTATTTCTTGAGATTAGACGGCTGTCGTTCTGTAGACTATTTCTCAGCTGGGGTTTATCTAACATTTTCTCATAAGTGGACCCATGTTATACATTCTTGGCAGGAATATCAGGGAAATGAGACTGTGTTTTTTTATTGCATCCTATCAGGTGGCACACGATGTTTTTTGTCCCAATACAAAGTGCGTTAACTTTGTTCACATAATGAAGATGATGTCAGCCAGGTTTCTTCACGCTTTTTCCCTTGTGATTAATAAGCATTTTGTGTGGAGCCAACTTGAAGCTATGTAAGTATGCAATTCCTTATTCTACAGTCACTCTCTAGTTTAGCAATTATTGAAGTATCATATCTGAATTAACTATAGTTACAGTGCCATCAAACTGGCTTGTTTAAAAAATTCATTCTACATGTATTACTTTCTACTTATTCAATTGTTTATTTATATCAGTATAAACTCACTGTTTCCTCTTTTATCCAAAGGTGATAGTCCGTTAATATTATTATTTAATTAAATGGATGGACTGTTCTCCATTAGCCAGTGGAAATCCCCTCTACCTGGCTTCTGGATCCCTTCACTATAATCTCATTTTTCTCTTCTTACTCACCGATGTAATAAGAAGCTCCTATCTTACTTTTTCTGTTCCAGGCCTAAAATCAGATAATTCTGTCTCTGGTTCTTTTTATGGAGAGTACCATTTAAAACTTGAGAATTCAAATGAACCCTAGCATAGCTATTCCATTATTAATGGAATGTTCCATGCCAAAGCTCTTCTAATGCATCTACCTTCATTCTGTCTGTGAGAAACCTGGCTTCCAGCCTCTTTAATATATTTACATATTTGCTAAATCTCTGTGTGGCTCATCTCACTGGACTACCAGGCTGCCCTCACCTCTCTGTGACACACAGTGTTTTCATTGGATGCCATTACTGGCTTCGGGGCCACATTCACTGTCACACTGTTCTGAAGGCCTCTGTCTCCCACCATCACTGCCCTTCCTAAGGTCTTTTGTAAAGAAAGGAGAAGTATTCAGTCTAGGGGAAGAGAGAGCTGTGATGAAGAGTAGAAAAAAAAAAGTAGAGGGAGAGGGAAAACGTAATGTTTATATGTAACAATACTTATAATATCTTTCAGAATGGATTTACATACCTCAGACTGTACAATTTAGGTATCAAGAGCAGAGATATTAGATAATTATGATGCTCTATATTTTACTGACTGCAATATTGCCGTAATAATAATACGCAAAATCCATAAATAGTGTTTTCTAAAGTAAATTTGCTTAGTGGACACCTTTCAATATTCGTTTTAAAAAGGAAGTGGACTTATACCAGGTATGGTGGTGCATGTCTATAATCCTGGTATTTGGGAAGCTGGAGCAGGAGGGTTGGAGGATAGAGGACATCCTCAGCAACTTAGCAAGATACCAATTCAAAATAAAAAGAGCCGGGGAATATGGTTCAGAGGTAGAATGCCCCCATATTCAATTCCCCATCTTCCTCTTTAAATAAAAAATTGGAGTCATAAATGATATATCTTAGAGCTCAGATAAATTTCTTAAGTGTAGTATTTTATACTTTGTATTTAGAAATTCTTATATTACCTATGTTTCAAATACCTATAAAAATGTCTTCTACTCTTACTTGTCAAAGAAACACATATTACCAAAACTTCACCATTTCTCTGTAAATATAGCTTTCCATGATCCCATTATCTACCACTGGCAAGGGTTGAGAAATAATGACACATTCACTACTCTCTAATAGAGGCATGATGAGCACAAGCTGCAGTATGATCAGACGGTGAGCTAAATATAAAAGGAATGCTCCATAAAGTGCCATTTAGATTCCAGTGTAATAGAGATGTAATGCATATGTCAAGTTATTGAGTTGTCAACTTAAATAGAAGCCAGTATGTCATCCAGTAATTATTGCTATTTAGGCCTGAGGCATTAGTGCTAATATTAGCATGTGAGTGTTAAGTATGCAGAGTACAAAAGAAAAAAGAAGAGTATATCAGCAAACCCTAATGAACTCATTATGGGACTGAAGGCCACAGTATTTCCTTTAGATATGTGATAACATTTTAAAATTAAAAAAAATTGTGGAATGTACAACCTATCGCAGGGGTGGGGGAGTAAAACTAGGTACAATCATTCACCTGTTAATTTAGAAAAAGTTTTGTACACTCTATGTAAGTAAATTGTGTATATCTTTAGAAGTCTAAATTAAATTTGGTGGCTCAGTTTCTAGCTGCAATGATATTTCTTGACTGCAGGGCTTTCATTAAACAGCTCTGGAACAAATCTTTGTATTTAACCAGAATTTAAAGTCTAATCTTTTGCCCAGCGTGGTGGCACACGTTTGTAATCCCGCGCTTGGGAGGCGGAGAGAAGGAGGGTTGCGCAGGTTCTAAGCCAGCTGTGCTGGCTTAAGAGACCCTCTTTCCAAAAATAAAATAGGTCTGGGAGTGGAGCCCAAAGGTAGAAGTAGAAGGGCTTCCAGTACCACCAAAAAAAAAAAAAAAAAAAAAAAAATTCTAATCTTTTATTCTATAAACTGCCCTGCAATTTTTCACCTGTGAAACAGGTTCATGTTTTATGTGGCTGATAAATCCACATTTACCTAGTTCCCTAAATATATTGCTTTTATAACATCAAAATGCTCCTATCAAAACTGAGAAATTAAAAAAGAATTTCAAGATCTCATATGCAGACTTTTATAAAAATTACACATAAACATACATATTATGTCCTCCTTATAGGTACTATGCCTACAGTTTTTCTGGTCACTCTTTCAAAGAGATAGATTAAAACTTGTTTGTTGTTGTGTTCAGATGAACAACCCAAAGAAGAAAGGAAGGGGAAAAAAAGGTAACACACACACACACACACACACACACACACACACACACACACACCACTCCAGGCCTTCTGGCATCCTTTTCTGGTCCATTCCCGAAAAACATTAAGTAATAAAAGGATCCATCTGAAGATTAAGATAAAATCTAGCAGGACCAATGCTGTCTTTCCTAATTCACTATGCAGACAACAGAGTCAGCAAAAGAAAATTGGAGTACTTCCAAATCCTTTTAAAAGCATATCCTCTCTAAAGCAGAAGGCATCTTTATGTGGACAACCCACACACACACACACTGCACCACCACCCTGGCTTGAATTTTATATGAATGGAATAAAACCAGGCCATGCAGAACCACATTCTTTTAAAAGAAGGGATCTATGTTTGTAATGTGTAACACAAGGCAAAGAACAAAAAGGCAGGCCTAGCCGTCAGTCAGTCGGTCTTGTTGAAATGAGTTCTTTCCACAGGCCCGCATCTTCTGTTTTTTTCAAGATTCAACTCAAGATATTCTCCTAAAGAAAATCACCCCTTTCTGCACCTCTTAAGGTAGAACTGCATCCTTCCCTCCTCTTTCCATACCAATTTGAGTTTGCACTTCTGTGAAAATACCACTTTTATTTAAATGGATAGCTCATTCAATAGCCAGTAGATCACAATGTGCATATTTAAATTTCAATTCCACAGGAGACAGTATCTTATGTTTGAATTTCCAGCACCTATCATTTGGATAATGGTTTTTACTGAAGACCAAATTTAATATCCTACCTTTTCTCTAGGTTTTTACTACATGCCAAAACAAGTTTGGCTAGATTTTTCTTCTTAGAAAAGTAGGGAGGAATGAAAATAAATCTTCATTTTTATTGCCATTCTTCCTCTTCTTCTATACCCTAAACACTAAAAAACCACATGAAAGGGACTAAAGAAGTTGTAACTACAAGTTTGATCTTAATTGGGGAGTGTAATTTAGAGATTTTTTTTTTTTTAAAGAAGAAAATGAAAAGCTTTCTTCAGGTAATTTTCTACCTACTGGCTTCCTGGTATCAACACATCCCTGTAGCAATAAATACACTTGTTCATTCCACAACATTAAAAAGATGTTAGAATGAAAATGTTTTGGGGTAAACAACTTGAATTGGTTACTGTGCTTATGGTCAATATAAATTGATTGATAGGGTAGTCCTCATCTGTGAGTATCTACTGGGGATTGGTTCCAGGATGCTGGAGATACCAAAATCCACAGATGCTCAAGTCTAGTATATACAATGATATATCATTTGTATATAACCTATGAACATCCCTCATATACTTTAAATTATCTCTACTATACTTATAATACTTAATAAAATATAAATGCTATGCAAAAAGTCATTAAACTATGTTGTTTGGGGAGAAATGAGAAGAAAAAATATCTTTGCATGTTCATTACAGATTTAACTTTAAAAATTATTTTTGATTCATGGTTAGTTGAATACGCAGACATGGTGCCAACTATAGAGTGCAAACTATATGTAAGTTCTGGGCTTGTTAGGCAAGAGATGTTTGAAGGAGACTATGGGTATAAAGGAAAAAGGTTATTTCCACAAGTATTCAGTTAAGGTGATTCAGAGACACGTTTTCCAAGTTGTGTCTGACTTCAAGTAAGAAGGACAAATCAATGGTATGAATGTAGATACTTCTTATTTTTCAGTACCCTCACTCCTGAAGGCTACATGAATGATGTTTAAGATGGATCACGTCATTAAAACGACCTTCTTTTTCATCTTAAGTATTATTTCTAATTTTATATTATCCTATTCTTCTGAATTATTTCCTTTTCTGTAAACTCCAAAGTATAAATAACTTAGTGTCCATCACTAATGGATACCCTTTGTTTTAAATCTTATCTCAGACAGGATTCAATAATAATTCTTTTGTATCCTAACAAAACTTTTTGTTGGGAATCCAGCCCAACAGCTGGCGGGGCTTGGCGAGATGATGAGTACTGACGACTCAAACACAAACCCACGAGCCGGGAGTCAAGTCAAGCAAGATCTCATTTATTTCTCTCCAAGCAGTCCTATATATAGCACCAAGCCACGAGGGGAATTTCCATGAGAAATAGCCTAGCCTATCCGGGATAAGGATCACTAGCACGTAGTTTACAGCCAATCCCAGGCCAGTACATGAGCCATTCATGTGTGCAGAAAGCTCCTTTAAAGGTAGAAAGGGAAAAACCTGCTCAGTCTCCCCACCCATAATGAATGGGGAAACCACACCTTCCTAATTCCTCCATGCGCCAGCCATCTTTAGCCCATTTTCTGCTGAATCACTTTACTTAAAGTTTTGCCTTAGGCTGCAGGCTGCTCAGGCTGAGGGAGGCTGTATCTCCTTAGGCGCTGTATGGACACACCCCATCAACTTTTGTTGTTGAAAATGATTTTGTTACTTCACAGCTGTAAACTAACAAAAACCTCAAGATTTTGTTACATATTCATTTTTCTTACATATTCATTACTGAAAGTGGTCTAAAATTGCATTTGTAATATAGCATGTCATATTTTGATATTTAAAAATCATGTCTAAGCCCAGCATGATGGTGCACTATTACAATCCCAGCATTTGGGAGTCTGAGACAGGAGGATCATGGTTTGCAGACAGTCTCAGCTCCAACTTAGTGAGATCTTTTGCAACTCAGTGAGACCCTGTTTCAAAATAAAGAATAAAACATAGGTCTGGGGGGTGTAGCTCAGAGGTAGAATGCCCCTGAGTTCCATCCCCAGTACAAAACAAAACAAAACAAAACCCTCTTGTCTATGTTTATAAAATAAAATACAATTACCATCTGTTTATCAAGTCTGGGGAAATTTAAATAATACTGAAATTATCTATTTTTAAAAGTTAAACCTTAGTCTATAATACCTTTTTTAATGATAGCACTTTTATGTATTTTATTTTCTTCTTGAATAATGCTATATTGAAGGCCTAATTACTTTTAGGTCCATTTTGGCCATTTCTACTTTCTTAAAAGGTCGTATGTTTTCCTTGTGTTTTAGATTAGTTGCCATAGTAGCATGCATTAGTCTCTTAACTTTTTAAAATATTCCCTTTATCTGTGTTTAGGCATTTTTACTTTTGTATATGTTTTTTCTCTCTGTTGCCTTTATAAGTTCTTGAAGAAGATTATTTGCATCTGTTTTACAGGTATTTTTAAGGGGAAGCTTTTAGACCGTATTTTTTCTATTATATTTCCATTTTTATTTCTCTAGTTTTACACTTTAGCTCTTTCCATTTCTTCTTTTAGCTTTTAGCAGTGGAACTTGAAACAGAAAGAATTTTGTTTAAATATTTTAGAATCAAAACAAATATTATTTTCTGTTTTGTTTCCACAGAATATGATACTTAGTATCTAAGAATTTAGACCCTGAATCTATAAAATTTCAAATGATTTTCTATATAATTTACAAAATAAATAATGTGCATATCAACTACTCAGTATGTCATTATGCAATAAAAATTTCAAGTAAGCCAAAATGCATATATATTAGAAACTTTAAAAAATATTAACCATCAGTATGGCATCATAATATGTATTTTTAATCATACTGATACACATCTGCTCAAATAACAGTGTTATTTTAATTTGCTTATTTGTCTTAAATTCAAATTCCAATGCAAAGGTTAAGCTGCTGGGTCTCCCTTTTAAAAATATAAGGTGGCATCCCTTGGCCTTCATTCAAATCATTAAAAAAAATTTTTCCTCAAGCCTGTTTGCTATTAATTTGTTCGCCTATCCTCAACCTCAGGGCAATCTCTGATTCATTCTATAACATACTTATAAGTTATTTAAGTATTCTATTGATTTAATATACATTTTCTATTCATTTATATATACTTGATCATATATATTATATATAAATTATTTGATCATATTAGGAGGTTTTCTATGGTGTAGCACTTTTTTGGTATTGTATTCTTTTTTATTGTTGGATAATATTGCACTGTGTGGACATGACATATGTTGGTAGATATTTGTCATTTGCCAATTGATGGATATTTATTTCTAATTTTGGTCATTATAACTAATAATGCTATATTTACTTATAAATCTTTGTATGGATGAATCATTTTTTAAAACCTGGGATTGAACCAAGGGGCATTTTACCTCTGAGCTATATCCCCAGCCATATTTTATTTTATATGTATGTATATATGTATGTATGTATGTATTTATTTAGAGATATTGGAGATTCAACCCAGGGGAATTCTATCTCTGAGCTATACCCACAGCCCTATATTTTATTCTATTTATTTATTTATTTATTTATTTATTTACTTATTTATTTATTTTGGTGGTACTGGGGTTCCTTGAAATCCTTCTACCTCCATGCTACACTCCCAGACCTATTTTTTTTATATTTTTATTTGGAAACAGGGTCTCTTAAGCCAGCGCAGCTGGCTTCGAACCTGCGCGATCCTCCTGTCTCCGCCTCCCAAGCGCGGGTATTACAAGTGTGCGCCACCACGCCCAGCTATTCTTTATTTTTAAAACAGAGTTTCTCTAAGTTTCGAAAAGCCACACTAAATAGCTGAGGCTGACTGCAAACCTGGGATCCTCCTGTCTCAGTCCGCAAGCACTAGAATTACAAGCATGTGTAACCACGCCCAGCTTTTTTATTTTTATTTATTTTTTGTGGTACTAGGAATTGAACCAAAAGTCATTCCTCCTTCAAGTGACTCTCCCAGCCCTATTTTATTTTATTTTGAAAGGGGTCTTGGTAGCTTGATGAGGATCTTACAACCTCCTGAGGTTATCCTTGAACCTGACACACTCCTATCTCAGCCTCTCAAGTACTGGAATATACTTTTGTTTTTATGTTATATTCCTAGGTGTGAATTGTTGGATTATATGTATATTAATATTTATCTCATGAAGAAACTACTAAACCATATTTTTGAAATCATTTTCCTATATGGAAAAATTATTTTGAGTTCTATTATAGTTTATAGATTTAAAGCAAATTATTTTTCACCCTCAGTATAATAGGTAAGTTAATGATAATAAAAAAGTGATCTCAAATGTTTCTTCTTTTTCTGAAATTTGACAATGGCATTATTGTAGAAACTTAATGAGTGCATATTATTTGTATCTTAATAAATAATACATAAGCTTCTTTTTAGCTTTTCCCTCATTGCCTCTTAATGTTATTTATAAGCAGTGTTTTCTACTTCTAAAAAATAATTCATTATACTTAAAACTATATATTCATTTTTTAATTTACTTTTTGATTAACATATCATAGAAATATAAATATGTTTTCTTGATGATTGCCATCTAATTGGGGTTAGATAGACTCTCAATGTAGTTTTATTTTGTATCTGCCTGATTGCAAATGTTGTTGAGCATTTTTCCATGAATGGATTGAAGTGTCAATTTGGTTCAATTGCCCATTTGATTGGGTTATTAGTTTTTTATTGTTGTCTTTTAAATACTTTGTATATTATAGATATTAGTCCTCTATCAGAGATATAGCTGGCAAATATCTCTCATTCTGTAGGCTCTCTCTTTAGACTCATAATGGTTTTCTTTCATAAGCAGAAACTTTTTTAGTTTAATGCCATTCCATTTAATTCTTGATTTAATTTCCTGAACTTTGGTGGTCTTACTGAGGAAGTCTCTACCAGTGCCTATACATAGGAGTGCTGGTCTTAGGCCGTCCTCTATTAATTTCAAATTTTCTGCTCTTTCTGGTCTTTGATTCTGAGTTGACTCTTGTGCAAAGAGAGAGGTAGGGGTTTAATTCCACTTTTCTACAAATGGATAAATAAATTTCTTGACACCATTTGTTGAAAAGGCTCTTTTCTCCAATGTATGTTTTTGGCGCCTTTGTAAAAAACAAGTTAGCTATCAATATTTGGATTTGTTTCTTTATCTTCTATTCTGTTCCTTTGGTCTCTGTGTCTGTTTATGTGCCAAATACCACACGGTTGTTACTACTCTATCTCTGTAATATAATTTGAAGTCAGGAATTGTGATACCTCCCGCACGGCTTTTATTACTGAGAATTATTTTGGTTATAAATACTGATGAGGATATAGGGAAATAGGAAATACTCTGCATTGTTGGTGGGACTGCAAACTAATACAGCCACTAAGAAGATCAGCGTGGAGATTCCTCAGAAAACTGGGCGTGGATCCACCATGTAATTCATCTGTAACTACTTTTGGATATCTATCTAAAGGGACATAAATCAGAATATTAAAATAACACATGCATATCTATACTTATAGCAGCACAATTCATAATAGCTCGATTATGATACCAACCCAGTTGTCTATCAACAGATTCATGTATCATAAAATTATGGGATATATACACAATTGAATTCTACTCAGCAATAAAGAACAAAACTTTGTCATTTTCAGGAAAATGGATAGACCTGGAAAACTTTATGTTGTGAGATTAGCCAGTCACAGAAATTGATCATATGTTTTATCTCATATGAGAAAGATGGGGAGTAATTGAGGTATTAGAGTGACTTCAGATAACGTAAAAGAAACTCCAGTGGAGCAACGGAGGTGGTTTTGAGGAAGAATGGAGAAAAAGAGAATTAATGAAGGAATAATTTCCACTGACTATATACATATGTGAGAATACCAATGTCAATATCAATAATATGTATGGAGAAAAGAGGAAGTGGGGTGGAGCAGGGAAAGCCCACCGAGTGCTGTGTGCATTTAAACCACTATCACTATGAAATGCATTATGATGTGAGACTATAATGCACAAATAAAAGTATAAAAATAGCCGGGCATGGCAGCGCACGCTTGTAATCCCCGCTCTTGGGAGGCGGAGACAGGAGGATCGTGCTGGTTCGAAGCCAGCCGTGCTAGCTTAAAAGACCCTGTTTCCAAATAAAAATATAAAAATAGATCTGGGAATATAGCCCGGAGATAGAAGGGCTTCAATGAACCCCAGTACCACAAAACTAGTATAAAAATAAAAAAGAAATACAAATCTATAACATTATTACAATTATATATCACATTGACATCCTGGTCACAAACTATTAAAATTGCTAAACTATTCTTAAATATGTCAAATCATTTAAAATTTTAAAAGACTCTGATAAAGCTTCAGAGTTAAATAATAACTCTTTGTGCTTACATATATGGATACATTCATAAACAAGTGTATTTAAGAGCTTTACTAACACTTTTCTTACTTGATGAGTTGAAGAAAGTGAAGTAAAAATTACCGATTACTTAAAAACACCTAGCCTGTGAATTGTAAAGGCCACGGGGCATTACTAGGTAAAAGTGGACTGTACCTGGTGTGACAGATGCAATGAACCAAATAATTACAGTATCACTGTGTGTGGAAGCAAACTAGGGGAACTCTCAAGTATAGACTTAGGATAATCTCAGGGCTTGTAATATTTCTTATTTATTCCTTGAAAAAATAACGACAGGTGTCATTGGCAGCTTAAGACAGTGTTCATGCCTGTGGAACTGCATTCTAATCCCAGCTAACCAGTGACAAAGGCAGTCATTACCTGGAGCTTTTCATGGCTCTCTGTACCTTCTGGGGACAGAAGATAAATGAAGGAAAACTGACACCTTCAGATGTTGTCTAGATTAGTGTTGACATTTTTCCTCAGGGGTTGACAGCTGCTAATGAATTTTATTTAAACATAAAACAAAGGATCAGAAAATATCTTTGAAACAAAATTTTACTAAAAGGGATATCGGGACACACTGATTGTAAGTAAGAGCAGAAAGTAAATCTAATTTGCGAGATCCCAAATTACCACAAGAAGCCCGTTCATGTGATTTTACTCTGGAATTTTTAAGTTTAACTTACACTGGAATTTAGAGATTATAGAACATACACTGAATTAAATTGAAGCGGTTGCTATACAAATAAGTTATTCAAATGAATTTTCTATAAGAATCTAAAAGTACAGAGTGTGGCATGAGTTAATTTTTATGCAAGTTGTCTTTGTTCCTAATCATTTTTTAAAAGATGATACTTTAATGTACTTAAAAAAAAAAAAAGACATCATGCTTTATGGGCTAGCTCCTTGGATTTTTTTTTCCCATTTTTGTCTTTAATTATCTTGTCTTTTTAAAAATACAAGAATATTACATGCCTTTGTTTTCCAATAGAAATACCTGAACTTCTAGTTTCACTCATGCGATGAAAATGAGATACATATAAGCACTGGCATTAATTGAGGGTGAATGTTATTAGTAAGTAATAAGTACATGTGTGTATATTAAATTACAGTTTAAAAGGCATGCTGTTCAGCTAGGTAAGAACCCAACAGACAAGTTATAACATTCTCACAGAGGCGTAAGACAGGGTGGATGAAGCAAGAGCAGAGGAAACGAGATTGAAGAAGAAAGGTTTGAGACCGGACTAAAAAGGCTGCATGATATTTAGAAGTATTTTTCTAGTAAAGAGCTTCAAATTTGCAGTGAGCCAACAAGAGTTGGAAAGTAAGCTGACAAGAGAAGAGGCAGTAGAAGAGCTAGTTCCAGACTCCCCATAATCTGTGTTAAACTCTTATCTCTAAGAGCTTTGACACATATGAAGTTCAGGGCAAATGACTTATCAGAGTAGAGAAATGGTACATTATCATGGATCTCTCTTGCTTTCAATTGTCCAGAATGAATTTGGGTGATAAAGGAGAGATAATTAAAGATAATTCTGCAGCCATTTTAAACTATGCTTTGTTATCACCCTGTAAGTCTTTTGGTGTTAATATTTTTTGAAACATGGAAAGAAAAATAATAAGAATGGAAGAATAGACATATTTTTTAAAATATTTTATTTTTTTAGTGGTACTGGGGTTCCTGGAAGCCCTTCTACCTCCGGGCTACACTCCCAGACCTATTTTTACATTTTTTTATTTGGAAACAGGGTCTCCTAAGCCAGCGCGATCCTCCTGTCTCTGCCTCCCAAGCTCGGGGATTACAAGCGTTCGCCACCACACCTGGCGAATAGACACATTTAATATGAGTTAGCCAGTCAGCTTAGACACTAACAGAATGAGATATATTCTAGGAAGTTGTGGTTGCTGCAGGAAAAAAATACATAAAAAGTGTTCACTCAGTCCAGTTCAGGAAGAGATGCTTAATATTACAAAAGGGAATGAGTAATATTACAAAAGGGAATGAATAAGGTGGTATCTTATTCAGGAAAAGGAAAAGGCCATGGAAGAAAGCCATGCCATTTAGGAGAATGTAATATTGGGCTACCATGGTTTATTTGGCTTTTCAGATAAAAATACTGCAAAAAATATATTTCTTTGGCCTTTAAACACCCTGAATACCCTCCCCATTGCTTCCCTGGATAATAAGGATAGTATTTGGCATAGTGGAAGAACAGATTAGAAAATATAGTATTTGGAAGGTACCACAGAATTCCAGACTTTAGTTATTCTTACTGTACTTTTATGTTCATTATATTTTATATTATTCCCAGCACTGTCCTAACACTATGTAATTCAGTGCATTTAATCCTCACAACACTCTTGTTAGATGGGTAGTATTAAAAATTGAAACCTCATATTTTCTTAGAACATATAAGTAATAGATATGAAACTTCTAAGTTTAACCTTAGGCAGACTTAATCCAGAATTAATTTCATTAAGCACTGCACTGTTCTTGGTATTTTGCTGTAAACTGCAATGCTTTGGATGCTAGCATATTTTGTACTTTTAAATGGGATTCACACAAAATCACAAGAGATTGTTTATGTATTATTCAATTATTCTAACTTACTCAATATAAAATTCAGAGCCTTGACTGTGACTATCCAGGGGTACCATAGCATTCAAAAAGCTAAAGTGAGAGAAACACTTGATAGAACAACTTTTTTTTTTCCTGAGTGCTTTATCAATAAAAAACAATAGGGATTAATTAAAAGTAACTAAACTCATGCCCTTTATTAAGCTCATGAAATTTACTGGTTAGTGGATATTTTCATTTATGTTTGTTTCTGTTTGTATTATCAATCATTAATATGCAATTTTATCTAAAGGCTATTTTTTCTAATTCTAATGTCTCTGTAGTCACATTGCTAGAGTGAAAACTCTAGCAAAGCTCAATAAAAGCAACATCTTGCATTTCTATCTAGATCCTCCTCCCTTATACTCCAATAGTCTTATCCACTCATCTCATTCTGTGACTTATATTGATCCACGTGGTAGTTATTACAGCTACAAAGTAAATGTTTCCATCTCTGCCTTTCAGACAGGTGACAGATAGGGTTATACTTCTTGGTGCCCTGTGATTGAATAGAAGCATGTGACTGCTTCAGGCTGATAAAATACAAATAAAACATTTAAAAATGACATGATGTGTGCATCACTTCTAAATGAAGCCTTCAGAACCATCCTCTAATTTGCCACTCTCAATCTGCCACTGTTTCAAAAAGGAGCTTCTCATCCGAGGATGACAATGACACCAAGCTAAATATGCAGATAAACAAGGAGCCTGTGGGGTGAAAGATCACAGTGAAACAGAAATAAAGTTTGTTTTTTTGTTTTGTTTTGTTTTGTTTTGTTTTTCCCAGTACTGGGGATAGAACCCAAGGACATTCTACCTCCAAGCTACAAACCCCGCAGGAATTTTTATTTTTTATTTTGAAACAGAGTCTCACTAAGTTGCAGAGGGCCTCACTCAGTAGCTGTGACTGACCGCAACTGGTGATCCTCCTGTCTCAGCCTCCCAAATTCTGGGATTACAAGCATGTGCCACCATGCCCGGCAAGTTTGGTTGTTTTAAACTTTTAAAATTTAGGAGTTGTTTCCATAGAATAACTTAACATGTACTGACTGATAACATTTATTGATATATGCTAAGTTATATAAGATTTTAAAAATATTTATTGCAGGGAATCTCAATTTCTTCCTGCAGTATCCACTGTTTCCTTGTATTAAGTATTTCGTAGACTTTACTGATATCTCTATTATTATCCCTACAGATCTGAACTGTGAAAGACTAAGATTCACCCTTATATTTCAAACTGCCCCAAAATGACTACTATTTAGAAGTGTCTATTCTATATTTGTTGTAGTCCTGGGAAGGAGCTTGTAATAAACATCAAGTTCTACTCTTATTAAATGAAAATATTTTAATGTTTCTTTATGGCAGAAAACTCCACAATGAAGCCTAGGTATCCTATAAAATATTAATGCTATATTACACAAAAGAATTTCATGAACATGTGATATTGTGTAAGGTAAACAATGTTACCCATATTTTTAATCTATACGGATCTAAACGTGAAGATGTGATGTCAGTTATCAATCTCCAAAAGGTTAACATATAAAACTTCATTTCTCCCCCCTCTCCCCCCTCTCCCCTTCCCTCTCTCCCTCCTCCCCTTTCTTGTCCTTCTCTCTCCCTCCCCATCCCTCCCTCTTCTTCTCCCTTTCTTTCCCTTTCTTTCCCCTTGTAACTTTAATAAATACTTCTCTGTAATTCTTCATACAACACTCTATCAAATGTTCTCTCTGGCTGTAATGGCCAGAGGGTTTTTGTTAGTTTGTTGCTGTCACTTTGCTTGGTCATTTCATGCACACTTTGGCAGGCTCCATTTTAATTGCAAATGGGCCTCTCATTTCCCTCGGCATACTTTGTACTCTTGGCATACTTAATGTTTTTTTTTTTTTGCATGCTATAGCCATTAATATTATTTTGGTATATCTCCAATTCTGTTATTTTTTAACACTTTGAGTAGGAATTGAAAAACCCTTGATATTCAGATTCTTAAAACTGTACCTTAGGTCTTCAGTTCAAGTATTATATCAGTAAGTTGCCATAGTGTTGAATATGGCATAATTGTATTGATTAGGTTGATAACTATTACAACAGATTCCTAAGTTCAGTGGCTTTATTCAAAAGAAGGTGTGATCTCTTTCCAGAAACAATCCTATACTGGTCTTCCTGGTTGAGTAGAGGAGGGAGTGCTCTGTTTCATGCTAACAATTTTTTAACTGCCTTCCATATATGATTTCCAGGCTTTCTTGAATATACACATGTAACAGACAGAAAGGAAAAGAAGGTAAATGAATGTATAGGGAAGGTCTTTAGAACTAGACCTTAAACATACTGTACGTTTTGCCTCACCTCACCGTGAGCCAAAGTCAGGAACTTACTTAAACGACCATCACTAATTTCAATGAAGACAAGGGAAAGTAACCCAGAGAGAAGGTGAAGTTAGACAATCTCTGCCACATGTTTAAGTAGTTATAATTGCTTATTTTGTGTTTCATCAAATCTAGCATTTACTTTTTGTAAGCCATCTATGGGATCGAGATCCATTATAACCTTGATGATGTTTAAACTTTCATTCTAGTTTAATTGGAACCATCTTTTTTAATAGTACATCAAAGCATATAGATTTTTCAATATAAAACATCATATTTTTCAATAAAATGTAGTCATATCTCAGGAACTTTCCAAAAATAATTAAGTTTTGAAATAGTGATCACAAGTATTTTATAGATACTGCAGCACTATTTAATCTGACAACTTAAACATATTAAACAGTGGCACATGAAAACAGTGGTACATGCCTGTAACCTAGGACATGGGAGGCTGAGACAGAAAGATTGCAGCTTTGAGGACCTGTGTAACTTTGTGAAGCGCTGCTTCAAAAAAAAAAAAAAATAGGGGTGTGATGTAGCTCAGAGGTAAAACATCACTGGGTTGAATCCCTAGTACCACTACAAACAATACAACAACAAAATATTTAAGCATACTAAGTGATACTATATGGATTGTTTGCTTTTTTATTTCTCAGAGTTTATGACTATTAACAACAAGTGTTAAAATCAGTAAATTCACAGAAAAGATATATTAGTAAAATACTAAGAATTCTAAGGCATTATGTTTCTTATAAATCCATAAAAGTACTATACTTAAAGTATTTGATTAACTTATTTTCTTGAAAAATAGTTATATTATATCTATTAAAAGCAAACAAGTGGCATGATTGGAAAGAGGATAGTTAGCCAATATTTCATTAGGGGTCTTGTTATATAATGAAGGTATATTGAAAAGGTATAACACAACAGTGTTAGTCAAGTAGCCTGGAAGAATCCCAAACAGTCTGGTATCTAAGTTACTATATGTCCAAAACAATACCTTTTAGCCAATTTTTATTTTTAGCTCCTGGTTTTTGTCTTCATCATGATATAACAATTTTGAAAAATAATTCTATGGCCAAGCATGGTGGTGCACGCATGCAATCCCAGCATTTGGGAGGCTGAGACAGGAGAATTGAGGTCCAAGGACAGCCTCAGCTACTTAGTGAGGCCCTCTGCCACACAGTGAGACCCTGTTTCAAAATATAGAATAAAAAAATAGGGCTGGTGCTATAGCTCACTGGTAGAATGCTCCTGGGTTCAATCCCCAGTACCACCAAAAAATAAAACAAAAATAATAATTCTATGACATCTAAATATGATGGTAAAAATAGCTATTAACATTAAGTATTCCAAGTTATTATCATGAATAAAGGAATATACTTAATAAAAAAGAGAAAATAGTATTTTAGCTCAGTTTCTTAAAAACTTTTTCCTAACTTCTTGCATCATGACTATATTTGCTAAAATAATTCAAAGTTTTCATTTCTTGAAGTAGTGAAGAAAGAAAAATATTTACTTTTTTATCAATGTTTAGCAATGTTTTCTTCTCTGACATTCTTTATCATACATTCTTCTGTCCCAACTCACCATGTTTTATGTAAGCTATTCTGCTTTATGCATAAATGCTTAAAAAAGCAGTGTTATTTATCTGAGAGCTTTAGCACTAGAAAGAGTGCTAACTTTGAATATCATTAAAGTATTTATATTAACTTACTTTCTTTTTCCCCATGAGAAAGTCCATCAGAACTTTAACTTTGAATATCATTGAGACATTTACATTAGTATGTGCTTTTATTTTAAATATACTTTTATCGGTGTATTATAACCTCACATTATAATGAGGTTCAGAGTTATTGGGATATCCATGCACACAGCACTTGGTGAGCTTCCCCCCAGATCCCACCCCACTCCCTGTTTTTCCTTTTATATGATATTGAGATTAGCATTGATAATTTTTTACATGTATATAGCATCAATGGATGTGTTTTCTTGATCAATTTTCCAACCCTCCCAAATACACCATCCTCCTTTTTTCCTTTCATTGTTCTACTGGGATTTCTTCTTTATCTATAGTTCCTACTTCCCATAAATGATTATTAAAACATTAAGTTGAAATAAATAAGATAAATTAAAATTATAGAAATAATTATGTGTAAGCATTTTTCCTCCGTTAGGTGTAAACATTTGTATCTTTATTTTCAAAGCACCTTTTTCATAAAAAGTTACAGCAAAATATACTCATCTTGAATAAATGTATTCACAAAAGTGTAAACGGCTACAAAATTAGATGACAATTTAGTTTATGTGCTTAAAAATTGTCAGGTTTAATGTGAATAAAATTTAGATTTTTTTGAACATAGGATTCATCATGAATATGAATAATTGAATATAAATTAGTTTCTTTACATCATCATGGATAGTCCAGATTCCACAGCCAACTAATTTAAAGAAACTACTTCTGTATAAACCAGAGGCTAAATGCCAGTCCTCTGAGTTCTAACCTACAGCTAGGTACCCCTGCAAACCCCTAACTTAGCACTTGTTATTACTGATGGTTTTTGTTTCGTTGTCAGTCTCTCTCTCTCTCTAGACTCTGAATTCATTGAAAGCATTTCTGATGCTTGGCATAAAATAGTCACTCAAATGTTTCTTGAACTGAATATAAAGTAAGTGAGCAGAATTGTAATTAGAACACTGAATGAGCTGTTTGGGGACACGTCACATGCTTTTGTTTATGGATGACAACTTTTGTTTTAGAAACTGAGCAAAAATCTGGTGTGCTAGGTATGCTGTGTGTAGATTTATTTCACACAGCACATAATACTTCATGTCCCAGGAAACAGGAACATTTTATACTTTAAAATATCTCTCACTGAGCAGTTTCTGATCTTTTGCACTAGTATTTTAATACTGGAAGGCTCTAGGGTTGAGGTCAGATTTGGAGAATTGACATTCCAGTATTAAAAGATATTGAAAGTGTTACTGAGTTTATTTGCAGTCACACCAGGCAAAATTAAATCTCTGATCTGATTTTCAAACATAGTATGACATCATTAGAAATAGAATTAATTATTGACATGGCTCTTAAGGTAATAGACTTAAGATATATTACTTAACCAGGAGCGGTGGTGTACACTTGTAATCTCAATACTTGAAAGGCTGAGACAAGAGGATTGCAGGTTCATGACCATCCTCAGCTAATTAGGCCCTCCACAATTTAGAAAGACCCTGTTTCAAAATAAAGAATTAAAAATAGTGCTGGTTGTGTATTTCAAAAGTAGAATGCTCCTGGATTCAATCCTCAGTACTACAAAAATATATTACTTATAAAAGTAATAACAAATATTAAAATAAATATTAAAATTAAAATTAAAATTAAAATATTATAAACATTATTCAGGTGACATACTAATAGCCACTATGTTAACTGAAGTTCACCAACTCTAAACTTGATTTCTCAAAAAGTTATTTTTAGTGTCCTTCAAGACATACACTTTCACGTGTCTGAGATTTGAGTAGTTAATGAAGAAAGAAAATTATTTTGAGCCACCTCATTTCAAGGTGAAGATTAGAAGTAGGATATGAAATTGCTATACTGTATACAAAGATGTTTATAATTTTTCTGTCTTTAAGAAGTTTCCCTGGAATCTAATTTGCATCTGTAACACAAATGAACATGTATTTTCATATTATATAGATAACCTCAACAAATAATAGTATTACTAAATTAAACAGGATATATTAAGAAATAATCTCATTGGGTTTAGTGTGAAAAATTTTTTTGTAGAGAAGTACTCCTAAAATTTTTCTTGTGAAGGGAGAATATTTAACATATGTATCGTCAATGCATAGAGTACAAATTATCAGATGAAAGCTGAATAATAGAATACTTCTTTGTGACTTAAAAGTTTATAAATAGAATAATTCTTCAGAGTATAATTTTCACAGGGTTCAGGGGGCTTAAAGAACAAGTGTAATCCTGTAAGTGGGGTCTGCATCTTATTCAGCCACTCAGCTTGGATTCCCCGTGTGTGTTTTGGCACACTTTGCCGGAAGTCATGTCACAGATTTCAGTTCCAGCTCATCTCCACTTATTATCACTAGACTTGTCAACCGTATGAAATGACCCCCTCATGTGTACCATGTAGCAGAAGAGAAGAATGTATTAAAGAGACTCAAAAACTACCACCCTCAAGAGCTGGTTTCAATTTCCATCACTTCTTTTCCTGCTCCCTCCTTATTAAGCCTCTGAGGTTGTTGCCTTAACATTTGGTATACAGTCCATTTCTCCCTTTCATGGGTCATTTGGAAGGATGTGTTAGACTATGGAATATGCCCTTTGTTCTTTGCTTGACTAGCTGTCATCACTGAACTTTTTATTTTTATCTTCTGTCTTTTATGTAAATGGAAGCAAGCAGAGATTTTTAACTTGAGTTAAATATATAGAATAGATACAGTCTTATTCTTATATTTCTCTTATGCTCAATTATTTTGTTGTAAGAAATTACAGTTTTATATAATATCCTATGTATTATTACTAGCCTTTATTTTATCATGTGTTGAAGGAGAAGATATTTTTGTTTTGTTTTGTTACAGGATCCCTAAGATGAAGGAGAGAGAAAGCTCCAGACTTAGCAAAGCAGCAGGCCAAGCAGAGGGCAGAATACCTTAAAAAGTGCTCTATCAGACAGCTTACCAAATCTGCACTTTTCTTCTCCTAAATCTTGAGGGTTCTGATTTTTGTTTGAATAAAATGACTCTTGTTATAGCTGATTACTCCTTTGTCATTAAAGTACTCTTTTTTTTTCAAACCATATGTTTTCCTAATTTTTTTGCTCTAAATTAGCTACTTCCCAATTTCTGTTAAGGTTTGTTTTTACAGGATTTTTCTTATCTTCTTGACTTACTATGCTGAATGTACTGAGTTTAAATACTTAATCATCTTTTTTTTTTGTCTCCATTCACATCTTAGTGATATTATCTATTCTCATATTTCTAAACATATTTATAATGTTATGACCCCAAATTTGTAACCCTAGCTCAGGTTTCTCCCCACTCCCTGATTATTTGTCTACTGGCATTTCTTCATGTAGTAAGCATTTCAAATTCATCATAAGATATTACAGAATTCTCTCTTGGGCCCACAAAACTGTTACATCTAGAGTCTTTTCCAGTTCTCTGCATCTTCATTACTCAAACCAAAATCCTTACTGATGATTTTTTTTTTTTTTTTGGTGGTACTTGGGGTGGAAACCAGAGGCCTCCTACCTCTGGGATATACTCCCAGGCCTGTTTTCTGTTTTATTTGGAAACAGGGTCTAAGTTGCTGAGAGCCTCACTAAGTAGCTGAGTCTGGCTTTGAACCTGTGTGATCCTCCAGTCTCAGCCTCCCAAACACTGGGATTACAAGTGTGTGCCACCACACCTGGCCTTATTGATTTTGACTCATTTTTTAATGCCATAATTAAATCATTAGCAAATCCTAAGTGCCTTCATAAAACACCCACTAGATATGATCTAAATAAAGCGGTTGGTACATAATAAATCAATAAATATTTATAGATGGAATGAACACCTAAACATATGTAATCTAACTCTATTCACTTTCTCTACATGTATCCTTATGGTTAGTTAGATAATGCATTAGCCTCCTGTCTTGTCTCATTGCTATCGGCTATGCTAATTACTTTCCAAACTCCAGGCATGGTGATCCTTTGGGAGTAAATTGGATTTTGTCATTTTTCTGTCCAAGAGCCTCTAGTAACTCCTCATGTCAGAGTCAACTCCAACTCCTTACAATCAGCAATATGGCACACACAGCCAAATGTTTGCAACCTGTTTAACCTCTTCTATTCCAGCTCCTGGCTACTTTGATTTTGTGTTCTCAGCTCTGTGCCTTTGTTTTGGGTGTTAACTTCCTCCTGAAATGATTTTTTTTTTCTTTTCTCAAGAACAGTTTGCTGATCTTTAGCTCCTTCAGTTCTGTTTGTAAAGAAAAGCTTTTAGGTAGGTTTTCTATGGTAGATTGCAGATTAGAAATATTTACTCTCACATGCCACTTCCACATGGGCTTCCACCCCTTGACTTTGAGCCTTGACCATGTAAATTGCAATTCAGTATTGTACAGATACTAATACTAAGCCTTCTCCTTTCTAAATCTGGACCTTCAATAGTTAACCTTTCCTTTTGCCTCTATAACTCTATAATAAATAGGAAAGATATATCTGGGCTGGTCCACTGCCATTCTTATTCCTATAAGGAATAATAATAAGTAGATCCTCATCCTGCAGTAGACCAGAGACTAGTGGGCTAAATGCACTTCTAATGTTGTACATAAATGAGATTATTTTTCATTTTATTTTTACTTACATCCTTGTGGCAACAGTTAACTGACACATTTCCCATCATGAAATTTAATGTGCATAAGATATGAAAACAATAATGAACAGATGTTTTTGCATCATGCCATCTGTAAGATTCTCTTTAACTTATTGACCATTTTAAAATTTAGTATATTCCCTCTTCTGGCAAAAATGAACCCTCTTGTATGATTTTTTGAGAGAATTGAGAGCTTTTGCATGACTGCTCATGCCTCTGTGTCCAGTCAGAGCAACACTAAGAGCAGATGCTTTGGATATAGTTTCCCATTCATCTTAGTTTTTCCTCCACAACACTCGATTCTTACAGTTGCTGGAATGATTTCCAGAACAGAGCTGTTGTATAACCTTTGATTCAGGAGTTTTTGCATTTTACAATAAACATGCACATGGGTTTTTCCTACAGAACAGGCTTAGGGCCCAGAAATTAGAGAGTACTCTCACCATTCTCTTGCCATTTTTAGTTACTTCAGAGCTTAATAAAATAAGCTCTTTCCAGGCATACCATGCATATTTTTGTTCCTAGTTCACCAACCCTCGTCCACAGTTCTCTTGGGTATTCTCTTTAGAACTTAATATTTAAACATGGATATAAAAACAATTTGCAACATGAGATTTAGCTGTGTGTCTGATATTTTATTTATTTAGTTTTTTGCATATGGTTGTGAGAGTTTGTAGCTTTTTATTGATAGCCTGTTATGGCCCAAAGTGAATCATTCAGGAAGTGCAGATCTTAGATTTCACTCATGTGGGCCTCCAATTTTTACTCCTTGCATCCTGAGTAGTTTACATTAAAAGGCTATATATAGTTGTTCCAGTGTCCTACTATAATTTTCATTGATTTTTAAGAAGGCCTCACTTTAGGAAATATTCCACTACAAACTCAAGTATTTCATGAAAAAAGTTAGGAGTCAATAGTTCACTTTTTTTTTTTTTGAAGAACACTTCTTATTAGTACTTAAGCTTATCTAATAAATGCCAAATCTAAACATTTTACATTTCAATTGTTACTCATATTTTAAATACATTAAAACAAGTTTGCTTTAATTTATGTATACTAGTATATAGATAAGTTCTCACATCATTACATATTATAAATAATATTAAACAATTACACTGTATAGTTTAAGCAATAACTGATTAAATATATTTAATATGAAAATACAAAAGTAGATAAGTTTTAAAATAGTTCAAACAAAATAAATTACTGTAACTTTTTCTAAATTACTAACAAAGCAAATTAAAACATGCATTATTATTATTATTGTTATTATGTATTAGACAGCTTCAAAGAATAATTTTTGTTTTCTAATATAGGAAAACAAAGCATCTTTCTCAGATGTTGTCTTTGGTGCATGTTAGAAGTTTTTATGTGCTTGTTATTTTTTAAAACACTAATTATTCTACTTTTATGTTGTCCTTCCAGAGAAAATTATTTTGTTAATATGTGCTTCACTTACTTGTATGGCACACGTATGGTTTTCAGCTCTTGATGTGTATCTTTCCATGTAGGAGAACATCAGCAGATCAATGTGCTCTGTACTGAGTACTAACTTGAAAATGGATAATGATCCAGCAGTCCTATGATTCTATAGGTGTTATCTTTAGTAAAATACAGCAACGTGCTATTAATAAATCATCATATCAGCAGCTTCACTGCAGTAAACCCCAGTGGGGGACACTTCAAGAGCTGATATTTCTGCCCTTACCAGCTACAGAGCTTACTAACTAGACTTTGCTGTCAACTTCAATGTTTCAGCCATTTTTAGATTCACACAAAGAAGAAATAAATATATTGCTCTTTCTTTCCTGAATGGGTTAATCCATGAGGTATACATATATGTTTAAACATTACTTATTCAAATACAATTAATCATATCTTAAAATAATTCATGTGATATTACCATGTTTGATATCTTTGTTATTTTCATTGCTGACTAATAAAATATAGTTTAGACAAAAAGTATATCTATATAGTAGATAAGTGATTAGTTAATGTTTATGATGGGATATAAGTTAATGAGTTAATCAAATGTTTTTGATAATAAAAATAGTTAAGAAGCAACTACTCAATCACCTACTTTTTATATAAAAATGATTTTTTAACTTTTTTTGTGTGTGTGGTACTGGGGGTGGAACCCAGAGACTTTCTACCTCTGGGGTATACTCCCAGACCTATTTTGTATTTTTATTTGGAAAAAGGGTCTCACTAAGTTTCTGAGAGCCTCACTAAGTAGCTGAGGCTGGCTTTGAATCTGTGTGATCTTCCTGTCTCAGTCTCCCAAGCGCTGGGATTACAAGCATGCACTGCCATGCCCGGCCATTTTTTAACTTCATAATAACTCATTTTCCTCTGTAGAGAAAGCCTTATCAGTGGCTTATAGTGTTGTCAGATGATTAACTAGAATAATGCAAAATCTCTAAGTGCAATAAAAATATGTGTTGAATAGATATGAACTAAACTATATAATAATTTGCTTTTCCATAGGAAAAAGAACTAGGGGGTAAGATATCTCTCTCTCTCTCTCTCTCTCTCTCTCTCTCTCTCTATATATATATATATATATATATATATATATATATTTTTTTTTTTTTTTTTTTTTTTTTTTTTTTTTTTTGCGGGTCTGGAGATGGAACCTGGGGCATTCGACCTCTGAGCTACACATCCCCTGCCCTGTTTTTTATTCTTTATTTTGAAACAGGGTCTCACTAAGTTGTGGAGGGCCTTACTAAGTAGCTGAGGCTGGCTGCAAACTGTCATCCTTAGGTCTCAGCCTCCCGAATGCTAAAATTACAAGTGTGCGCCACTACGTCCAGCTTATTGAGAATCTTTCTAGAGTAAAATTTTATCTTATTCTACATCATAATAGCACATTCCATAAAATACTAGAATGTTAGGTATAATGGTGCTATTTTCCATTAATATAGATGTCACAATATTAGCATTTATGTATAAATGGTACAAATTAGTACTTTTATTATTTATGGAGTACCATTCTTCAAAAGAGTAATAGAAAAGAACCAAGGAATTTACATATAATATTTCTAGATTAAAAATAATGACAACTTAGCCTGTTTCGCTTTTTTCAAAATGGCGACTGAGGGACACAGTACTCCTCAGTAGCTGAAGCAAATAAAACTTCAGATACTTAGAAAGCTGTGTCTTAATCAACAAAAAAAAATACATACCAGGAACCAAAACAAATCCTGGTACCTCGGGGGAACTCTGAACTTGAAGAAGAAGAAGAACATAGACCCGGACACCGGACCAGCTGCAAACGCTGATCGGCGGCTGCGGGCTGCTTTCGCGGGCCCGCGGAGCTGCCTGCCCGATAGCCCCGATAGTCCCGCAGCAAGATAATCCGGGACTGAAAACAGAGAGCAGCTCCCACGTCAGAATTTTGTGTGCCCACCAGCGACTGGATCACAACAGCATAGAGACTCCCACGAATCCTGGACCAAGAAAGACAGGTACCTGCGGGCAACGGGAAGTGCGGACCCTAGCGTGCACTGCACTCCAACCCCCCAGCACGCCCAAGCCTCAGACCCGAGCACTCCCCTCTGCGCACCTTGTCGGCGCCCCAGTTCCCTGCTAGCAGTCATTGCCTGTCCAACTCTCTCCACTAAATTGGAGCCTACCTGGGTGTCTAGCTCCCCCCCCCCCCCGCCACCTTGCCAGAGACTGCCTTCAAGGCTGCGAAAGCCCTGTGTAAACTGGAAATCTCCTTGGGGCACCCCCAGTTTCTACGTCCCGCGGGAGGCAGAGGCCTTTACTGGGCACCACGCACTGGATCCTTGAGCACCTATCCTGCACTCCTGGCCCACCGCTGGGTGTTCCCACCCTCCTGCTAGCCAGAGGCTTAATTCTAAGCGAGAACGAGAACTCAGCTCAATACACCTTGGAAGAGCATACCAGCAGCAACAGACAGCTGCATCCACTCACTCCTGGTTCCAGTAAAAGCAGCACACCCAGCCTGCACCCTTGGAATAGGCAGAGCTCTGGCAGCAAGCGTGGGCACCCAGGAACCAGCACCCATTTGCCCAGGGTACATCTTGGGACCACACCGGCTAACCCAGCTGGAATTTCCAGAGACACAGGAAAATCCATCGGGCCACAATATCTGCACAGGACCTCAGGGGGAGGTTCTAATTATACCTTGGTCATGCTCCACCCGTGTCGTAGGGAAGCACAGGCTGGAGTCTAGGGTGGTGAGTGCAGAGGTACTGACCACAGGTTAGAATTTCGCAGAACCTGTGAATTGTATAGAATCAAATAACAGTGAAACCAGACATCCGGACACATAAACCTAAAGCAGCTAAAGGAGAGAAGGTGTCCAAACACCCAGAGTGACCTAAGAAGATAAAAAAATAGAGTACAAAGAAAACTAAGAGACATTGGATGGTATTCTGAAAGTTACTAAAGCAATCACATACGCACATATTATATAGGCCTGACCCCATATGCGTAAATAAGGAGGACTGTTTATTTTACTTTTAATGTGGATGTTTTGTTTTATATTGCTTTTACAGTGCTTTTGTTTTGGTATGGTTATTGCTGTGTTATTTTTTTTTTTCTTTCACCCCATACTTCTCTTACTTTCACATGTTGTTTTTTTATATATATATATATTGGATAGTTTGCCTTATTTTTTTATTTCACACAGCTGCTAGCTCCTTTTATTTTATTCTTGTTCTTTTGTCCTCTTTCTTCCTCTTTCCTTCCTTTATTTTCATTCTCCTCCTTTGATTGGTCTTCCTCCCTTTTTCTAGGATTACATAATAGTCTTGGTATCTTGTGTGGATTTTTTTTCTATTCTTTTTTTGTGTCTGTCTACTCCTTCCATCACCCCTATTTACAAACCTTCCCACACTAACCCTACATACTTTCCCCCCCCCAAATTTTTCCACATAATATACCTCCTGGTCTAATACTCTAAGTATCTCTTACATTCATAATTACTCCACGAACGACAAGAGTCCTAGTAGTTAACTCTCTCTCATTCCTAGCAAGATTTCACCTTACGATACTCAAAGTCTTTCTCAACCTAAACATATCCTCTACCTAATCTGACTCCTTTACTAATCACCCCAGCTCCTCCCACATCACCCACCCTCAACACTGGAAAGGCTCTGCTGACTAGCCGATACCCCAGCTCCTAATATTAAGATTTGACTAAGCATAATACTCACGAACGATGGGTAGAAACCAGAAAAACAGGACAGAGAACGCTACAAATATGAGAACCAGGAATTACGAAGAGACAGCAGAAATCACGAATACTGACCTACTAGAAATGCAAGAAGGGGAGTTCAGAATCTTGTTGTTCAATATGATGAAAGGATTCAAAACAAGTATAGAGGAGGTTAAAGGTGAATTAGAAACACTAAAAAAGAATCAGAAAGAGGTCTGGAATGAAATGAAAGAGGCAATAAGTGAAATGAAGACAGCAATTGAAAGAAACTCTGGAAGATTAGATGAAATGGAAAACAGAATATCAATATTAGAAGACAGTACATCCCAAACCGAAAACACAGTCAGCGATATACAGAAATCTTTACAGCAACAAAACCTAAACATCCAGCAATTATGGGATAATATGAAGCGCCCTAATCTACGGATAATAGGCATTGAGGAAGGGATAGAGGTACAGACCAAGGGCATCTGTAATATCTTCAAGGAAATAATCTCAGAGAATTTTCCAAATTTGGAAAGAGACTTCGATCTTCAAGTCCAGGAGGCATACAGAACTCCACTGAGACAGGACCAAAGAAAGACCACTCCACGCCACATAATAACCAAAATGACCAATATAGAGGCCAAGGAAGGAATCTTAAAAGCAGCGAGAACAAAAGGACGGGTGACATATAGAGGCAAAACAATAAGAATCACCCCAGACTATACAACCCAGGTCATGAATGCTAGGAGAGACTGGTATGATGTGATTCAGACCCTGGAAGAAAATAACTTCCAACCAAGGCTCATCTACCCAGCAAAACTACTATTCAAGATCAATGGTGAATCCAAAGTCTTTCACGATAAACAGAATCTCAAAAAATTCATGAATTCAAAGCCAACACTAGAGAAAATTCTTAAAGAAATAAACCATAAGGAAGAAAAAAGAAGCAGACTTCAGAATCAGAGAAGAGAGGAAGTTAATAAGTGGGCCACTTAAGTAAAGAAGAATGATCACACCACCCAAGAGTAGACAGAACACAAAATGGCAGAAAACAAAAATCATATATCAATAATATCTCTTAATGTCAAAGGACTTAACTCACCAATCAAAAGACATAGATTGGCAATGTGGATTAGGAAACATAATCCAAATATATGCTGTCTGCAAGAAACACACCTCACAGCCAAAGACATTCACAGTCTGAAGGTGAAAGGATGGAAAAAGATATACCATGCCACCAGTGACCAAAAAAGAGCAGGGGTAGCAACCCTAATATCCGACAAAACAGACTTTAAACTAAAACACATCAAAAGAGACAAATCAGGGCACCTCCTTTTACTAAAAGGAACACTATACCAAGAAGATATAATGATAGTAAATATTTATGCCCCAAATATGGGTGCAACCACATTTGTAAAACAAACCCTTCTGGACATAAGATCCCAAGTAGACCCAAATACAATAATTCTGGGAGACTTTAATACGCCTCTCACACCACTGGATCGATCTTCAAGGCAAAAGATGAGTAAAGACGTTTTAGAACTAAGGGAAACCATAAACCAAATGGACCTAATAGACATTTTCAGAGTATTTCAACCAGGAACTACAGAATACACTTTCTTCTCAGCAGCCCATGGAACCTTCTCCAAAATTGATCACATCCTGGGACACAAAGAAAATACCAGCAAATTCAAAAAATGTAATATAATTCCTTGCATCTTTTCAGACCACAACGGAATAAAAGTAGAAATCAACAACAGGAAACTCGAAAGAAAGTATTCAAATTCATGGAGAATGAATGATACACTATTGAATGACGAATGGGTAAGAGCAGAGATTAGGGAAGAAATAAAGAAATTTATGGAAACAAACGAAAACAGAGACACAACCTACCAAAACCTATGGGACACCATGAAGGCAGTACTAAGAGGAAAGTTTATTGCATTGAGTGCCCACATAAAAAGGACGGAGAACCACCAAGTAAAGATCCTAATGACACAGCTCAAGGATCTAGAAATTCTGCAACAGTCTATTCCCAAAGCCAGCAGAAGGCAAGAAATCATCAAAATTAGAGCAGAAATAAATGAAATAGAGAACAAAAAAACAATTCAGAGAATCAATAAAACAAAAAGTTGGTTCTTTGAAAAGATTAATAGAATTGATAAACCCCTGGCCAACCTAACCAAAAGAAAAAGAGAATCAACTCAAATTATCAAAATTAGAAATGAAAAAGGAGATATCACCACAGATAGTGAAGAAATTCAAAATATTATTAGAAACTACTTTAAAAATTTATACTCCAATAGACTTGAAAACCTGGAAGAAATTGATAGATTTCTAAGCACAGTTAACCTTCCTACACTTAGGCAAGAGGACATAGCAAGCCTAAACCAACCAATAACAACCAAAGAAATAGAAATGGCAATAAAAATTCTTCCACCAAAGAAAAGCCCAGGCCCAGATGGGTTCCCAGCTGAATTCTACAAAACCTTCAGTGAACAACTAATACCAATACTGCATAACATGTTCCGGGAAATTGAAAGAGATGGAACTCTTCCAAATTCCTTCTATGAGGCCAGTATCACATTAATCCCCAAACCAAATAAAGATACCTCAAGAAAGGAAAACTACAGACCAATATCCTTAATGAACATAGACGCAAAAATTCTAAACAAAATACTAGCTATACGCATTCAAAACTATATCAAGAAAATAATACATCATGACCAAGTCGGTTTCATCCCAGAAAAACAAGGCTGGTTCAACATACGCAAATCAATACATGTTATTCACCACATAAATAGAACCAAGAACAAAAACCACATCATCATAGCAATAGATGCTGAAAAAGCATTCGACAAAATCCAACACCCATTTATGTTAAAAACACTGCAAAAAATTGGGATAGAAGGAAAGTACTTCAACATCATTAAGGCAATATACTGCAAACCCAAAGCCAACATTATATTGAATGGGGAAAAACTGCAAGAATTTCCGCTACAGTCAGGAACAAGACAAGGATGCCCACTATCACCACTCCTTTTCAATATAGTCCTTGAGACTCTTGCTGCAGCAATCAGACAAGAGAAGGAAATCAAAGGAATTCACATAGGAAGAGAGGAATTAAAATTATCCTTATTCGCAGATGACATGATCCTTTATCTGGAAGACCCAAAGAACTCAACCAAAAGACTTCTGGAGCTGATTGACAAATTCAGCAAAGTCGCAGGTTACAAAATCAACCTAAAGAAATCAGTGGCTTTTCTTTATGCCAACAACGAATCCACAATGAAAGAAATAAAAACAACAATTCCATTCACTATAACCTCAAAACCAATAAAATACCTAGGAATAAACCTAACCCAAGATGTAAAAGACCTCTACAACAAAAACTATAAAACATTAAAGAAAGAAATTGAAGAAGACCTTGGAAGATGGAAAGATCTCCCGTGCTCATGGATAGGCAGAATAAATATCATCAAAATGGCCATTCTGCCAAAACTGATCTATAGGTTCAATGCAATTCCCATTAAAATACCAGTGACATTCTTCAGAGACCTAGAAAAATCAATCATGAATTTCATATGGAGAAAGAAAAGACCTAGAATAGCCAAAGCAATTCTCAATAACAAGAAACACGCAGGAGGCATTACAATCCCAGACTTCAAACTATACTATAGAGCAATAGTAGTAAAAACAGCATGGTACTGGCACAAAAACAGATATACTGACCAGTGGATTAGAATAGAAGATACAGAAACAAACCCACACATCTTTAGTCAATTAATCTTTGACAAAGGGGCCAAACACATACGCTGGAGAAAAGACAGCCTTTTCAACAAGTGGTGCTGGGAGAACTGGCTAACCATTTGTAAAAAGATGAATCTAAACCCCTATATCTCACCAAACACAGGAATCAACTCAAGATGGATCAAAGACTTAGAAATTAGACCTGAGACTGTGAAGCTAGTAGAGGAAAGCATAGGTTCAACACTACAACATATTGGCACAGGCAGTAACTTTCTCAACAAAACCTCCAAAGCTCAGGAAATTAAAGCAAGAATAAACAAGTGGGATAACATCAAACTAAAAAGTTTCTTCTCATCAAAGGAAACTATCAATAACCTAAAGAGGAAGCCTACAGAATGGGAAAGGATCTTTACCAGCCACCATTCTGATAGGGGGCTAATATCCAGAGTATACAAAGAGCTCAAAAGACTCTACACTAGCAAAACAAACAACCCAATCAAGAAATGGGCAAATGAACTAAATAGACACTTCACAAAAGAAGAGACACAAAGGGCTAATAGATACATGAAAAGATGTTCTTCATCACTGGCCATCAGGGAGATGCAAATCAAAACTACACTGAGATTCCATCTAACCCCAGTCAGAGTAGCAAGCATAAAGAAATCAAATAACAACAAATGCTGGCGAGGATGTGGGGAAAGAGGAACTCTTTTACACTGTTGGTGGGAATGCAAACTAGTTCAACCACTATGGAGATCTGTGTGGAGATTCCTAAGAAAGGTGGGAATAGATCCACCATATGACCCAGCTATACCACTCCTGGGTATCTTTCCAAAGGAGTTGAATTCAGAGAACTACAGCAACATATGCATACCTATGTTCATAGCAGCACAATTTGTAATAGCCAAAATATGGAACCAACCCAGATCACCATCAACAGATGAATGGATAGCAAAACTATGGGAAATACACACAATGGAATTCTATTCAGCCATAAAGAAGAACAAAATTATATCATTTGAAAGAAGATGGAAAGCCCTGGAGAACATTATGTTAAGTGAGATCAGCCAAGCACAGAAGAAGAAGATACATATGTTTCCTCTAATATGCCCAAACTAGGTAACACAAAGAATACCAGAGGGACTCCAGATATTGAAGGGGAAATACTAGCTAAGTTTGGATGGTAAGATAGGAGAGGAGGAAGGCCGGTCTCGATTAATAAGGGTCTACACTTGAACATGTGTAAAATTATGAATAAGACATGGTTAACCTGGACAACCATTGGTGTGTGTGGGGGGGGAAATGTGGGCGGGGGGGGGAGGGCACCAAATATAGTGTAAATGTATACTATTTATGTTCAATAAAAAAATTGTTATATAAAAAAAAAAAGAGACCCTGTTTCCAAATAAAAAAAGTATAAAAATAGGTCTGGGAGTGTAGCCCAGAGGTAGAAGGGCTTCCAGGAACCCCAGTACCACCAAAAAAAAAAATAAAATAAAATAAAAATAAAATATTAAAAAAAAAAATAATGACAACTTATAAATACTACAATAATATTTCTCAAAAGCGTACAGTGAGTTAACTGCACCACTTAATATGGGCTAGGTCATGTTGTAATAATAAATAACCCTATATACAATTGGTTCACTTCAAACTGATTACTCATGTTATATGCTTCTATCTATAGGAGAAGAGGGTCTAGATTCTTCATTGTAATCATCTAAATCATCCACAGTGATGAAAACTATATCTAGACACATTTCCATACTTGCTAAAGCAGCAAAGGGAAGATAGCAAATTCACTCACATGTTCTTAAAAGTTCTACATATAAGAAAAATATGTTGCTCATGCTCACATTTTATTAGGATATATTAATTTCAAAGCGGTGATTCAGAATGACCAGACTGAAGAATTTTGATCCATCCTAACAAAATTAATGATAGCTGATTCAGCAACCTGGCAAGTTCATTGATTAATAACAATTGGCCAGGCGTGGTGGCACACAGTTGTAATCCCTGCACTTGAGAGGTAGAGACAGGAGGATTGCGCAGGTTCAAAGCCAGCCTGGCTGGCTTAAGAGACCCTGTTTCCAAACAAAAATATAAAATAGATCTGGGAGTGTAGCCTGGAGGTAGATGGGTTCCATCCCCAGTACCACCAAACAAACAAACAAACAAACAAAAAAACAAAAAAACAGAAAAACAATCAATGAGGCTTACTGAAAAGCATAGTCTACATTAGTAGGCAATATTCATAAACTATCAAATAGTTACATTATTTCTTGGTGAACCTGGAACCAAAATATGATAGTAGATATTGCAAAATATATGATATAAAGATGCAATTGTAGGTGTTATAAGCTATTATATCCAGATGTACTTGTCAGTACTATAGAAGTATTTCTGTGATGCCACCTCTACAATTAAGTTCATAGGTCAAGGTAATTTCTCCATTTATCAGCTTTGGCATTTATAAATGCAAAATGGATAATGAGCTCATCACCTTCAAACAGTTAATTTTTTATTTAATATTAATTCAGCTCTAAATAAATTTATAATGGTCTGATGTGGTAACCATCTTCTAATAATTAATGTTTACACACAATTATTCTGCCATGGATACCTTGTGATTTTTTTTATACCTAAAGACAATATTTTTAAAGCTACTGTTATAACTGCTATTTACTAACGTCCTAATTTGGGTTAAGATATTTATTTATTAGGTATTATTAAATTTTTCCAACAACTCAGTCAGATAATAATTATTATTATCTTAGGAAAGAAATTAGGATTTAGAAGTATAAATTCATAAGAAATTAGGATTTCAAAATATAAATTCTCTTTTGCTCCTTAGTCACCTAATCAGAATTTGATAAAGCAGAAATTCGAAAAGAATCTATATGATACCCACAGTATTTATTCCAACATACTTCACTGACTCCATTCAATAGATTATTCTGAATTTCATCATAGAATGACCTAAAATTACATTGTTGTCATAACCACATGTTTCTCTTGCTTTCCACAGTGAACGACCCAAAAGAGAGCTAACAGGACAAAGTCATAGTCTATTTTAAGGAAGAGCTAAATTTGTAGAGTTAGGATTTGTAGAGTTTATTCTTATTTCTCTCTTTTTTTTTCCATTTGGAGTACGTTTTCTTCTATTAAGTACTGTCCTGGTTAAAAGCTTCCTTTTTGTCTAAGAATTCTGATCTTCTTGGGCACCATGTACATAGAGATCAAACTTTTATCCCTGATTGAAGTTTTTCTGTGGGAACCACTTCTAACTTCTAAAGGAGAAATCTAAATCCCTCTTAATCTTAGCTAAACCTATTCACTCTGAAGGAGATCTTATCTACTGAAAAGCTGAAGAAGGAAAAATATAAGGCCATCACCCCCATCCGGTACTTCCATCCTTTTTCAGAAAAGCCACAGCTCAATCAGGGGATAAGGAAAATGCATATGCAATAAATCATTAGCATTCTCGAGTGCATGGATGATGGCCAAATGCAAAAGAAAAAAAATTCTTTTCCTCAAAAACTCTAGAGTTCTTATTTTCTAAATAGAATTAGTGACTTTTCTATTTGATTATTCAGTTAGCAATTACTGACAGTCTCTGTGTTGTTAAACAGCATTTGAACCACTCTCTAAAACAGCCACCTCCTAATCATTCCAACTTCAGGCATGATGAGTAATTTAAGTGAATGGTAGTTTTACTCAATCCTTATTCAAATTAAAATCGGGAGTTTTTTTTTTTAATATGAACGCACATGCCTCGAGGGAAAACTAAAGGAAATTATTCTATATACACCATAGAACTACCTCAATCATCAAAGTACATATAGAAAAAACGAAAATAAGTGTGGTAAGTAATTGTTCTGGAGAAGATGTGTCTTGAAATATATGTGGTCTATATGCCCTAAGAAACACATATTCTGGGATACAGTTAATATTCACTTCCAAGAAAATGCAAACTTTCAAGATCGTTAAAAAGCCCAAGGCAAAATTAGAACTAATAGTGAATTTCCAAAAGAAAAAGATGGGTAATGGGAGCTGTAGTTTCTTTGCCCAGGTAAGTACTCTGTTTGAATGTCTGAACTATAACTGCAGCTAAAAGCAGAGATCATAAATCCCATCTAGGTCACCACTGTTTTATAAACATGAGCTTTCCACTGAAGTGGGCGTAAAATTGGATAAGTTCATTTATGAAAATATCGATCTCTCAAATGTCAAATCTTTTCATAACTGTACAATTAGTATGGGATACATTATTAAATAACATATTCTTCATAGTTATAAAAAAAACTAAAATTTGCTGTTACCAGATGTTTGATTCGGAACTCTATGAAATTCCTAAAAGTGTACCCATATTATATCTTTGGTAGTTATCATCTCTTAATATAAAGTTGTGATATACTTTTCAAGCCAAAATCACAATTCAGCTTACATTTTCTTGCACCACTTTTTATTGTGTGGCCTTGTTCCTGTTTAATGTTAATAACAGATGTGGCTTTCACTTCTCCCATCATAGCGGGATTTCCTTTCATGTGTCATGTTGTTGTCAAGTTTTCATCACCATTATCTCCTTCAGTATTCCCTGCAGATGGCTAGTACCTACTCTAGTCCCTGAAAAGCATCCCATCTGATTGTTTAGACTTGGATGATTTTTTAACATTTTAATTTCAAAGTGAATTATGTTTCCAGATTTGTAATATTTCTGCTGGGTGAGTTAGGGTGTGTGGCAAAACTTTTTGTGTCTGTGTTTCAGAATCTAGTGCTGTGAAATAGGCATTGCTATTGATTTGTTCTCTGGGAAATGTGGTGCATCTGTATAAAATATTATTGAATTGATTTGTTATGTGAAAAGATGCATCTCTGCATGAAAAACACTTCCTAGGGGAAATAGCAGCTTCCATGGTGAGGTATTTTCTTAGTGTTGCCTGGAACATGACTTTGAAATATGTGTATTCTCTTCTTTCTGTTACTTTTAGTGATTGTTTACTAGATATTCTGGTCATAGTGAGAGTGACATATTGCACATAGCACTGATGACTAGAATATTTAGCAAACTATGAACTACATTATGATGTGAGATTATAATATACCAATAAAATTATGAAAAGTATAAAGACCAGAAAAAATAAGTATTCTGGTCACTAAAATATTTATTATTCTGTTTACTAAGAGCAAACTAAGAATCAAAATAAAATAAAATATAGTTTTAATTCCAGAAATAGAGTCACATGCCTGGTAAGTCATAAATCAGGTACAGAGTTTCTCAGAACATAAAACCTAATAGGGCAGCCAGGCATGGTGGCACACACCTGAAACCCCAGTACCTGAGAGGCTGAGAATGGAGAATTACAGGTTCAAAGCCAGCTTTAGCAACTTAATGAGGCTCTAAGCAATTTAACAAGACCCATTTTCAAACAAAAAAATAAGATAAGATAGGATTGGGGGTGTACTTTGGAGGTAGAGTGTACTTGGGTTCAATCCCCAGCATAAGTAAATAAACAAATAGATAAATAAGTAAATAAATAAATGGCAGAACCAAATAGAAAATATGATTGGCATTAAAATAGATTTTTCTTATATAATACAAATATAAAGTAAATCTATGTTAAATATTTTGTTGAACTTACTATTTGGGGAACCAGTATGACATATCAGTTCAGAGGCAAAGGGCGTTTGAGATCTCTCTCCCTCTCCCTCTCTCTCTCTCTCTCTCTCTCTCTCTCTCTCTCTCTGTATGTGTATGTGTGTGTACGATTTGTGTTTGTGTGTGTGTGTGTCTGTATGCTTTTACATGTATATTATTTATATACATATATACACATTTATGTTAATTATAAATATAATTACATATATTCCTATAATCAATGCAAACAATAGATATTTTTATTATTAAATAAATATATTAAGTCCAGTGGATTAGAAAAAAAGCTGGATAATATTTTAAGGAGCAATAAGCTGTAATCTTTGATATTGCCTGTGCTGTCAGACAGAAATAATTGATATATGTTCTGGACATAAATCAGCATATTTTACTCAATGTGTAAGCTTTAATCAATTTTGAACAAAGATTCTAAGTAATGTATTGCCCTAGAAAATCCGTAGATGACTTCTACACTGCTTGCGTTGAATGAATACATGCTTCCTGATTTGGTCTTATTTTCAGCTTTGTAACTTTTTCCAGTAGTTTTTATTTTTTAATTTTTGAAATGTACCTTTATTGGCATAGTGTAGTCTCACATCAAAATGTAGTTCAAAGCGATAGTGACCCACATTCACACACCACTTGGTGAACTTTCCCCTCCCACCTGTGGCCCCTCCTCTTCTTCATACATGATAATGAGACTGGCACTGGTATTTTCACATATGTACATAACATCACTGGAAGTGCCTCTTTTTTTAATTGTCCCTCCTCTATCACCACCCTCCCCTGGATCACCTCCCTTGCACCACTGGGGTTTCTCCTCCATTAATTGAAATCTCTCTTGTATACTGATTACTCCCTAGCTTCTATATATGAAAGAAAACGTAGACTTTTCACTTTTTTTTTTTTTTTTTTGCAGTACTGGGGATGGAGCCTGGGGCATTTTATCTCCAAGCTACACCCTCAGCCCTAGTTTTTATTCTTTATTTTGAAATAGAGTCTCACTGAGTTGCAAAGTGCCTCACTAAGTAGCTGAGGCTGGCCTCGATCCGTGATCGTCCTGTCTCAGCCTCCCAAATGTTGGGATTACAAGCATGTACCAACATGCCGGGCTGACTTTTCACTTTTTGTAACTGGCTAATTTTACTTAATATAATTCTTCAAGTCCAACCATTTTCCTACAAATGACATAATTAGTTCTTTTTGATGAGCATTACGCTAAGGAAAATAACACTGTATGAAACAGAAAACACAAATCAAAATGACAATGAAACAAAAATCGTCTTTCAGTAGTAACATTGAGTATTACTATAATTTAGAACAAAACTCTAAATATCCCAATTGAAAAGTATAGACTGTCAATGAATATTAAAGACCACAATCTGTGTGCTGCTTGCAAGAAACTCGCCTTGCAGATAACTTCTCGTAACATTAGTTGTAACATAATGGCTGACACTCACTGAGTCCTAATTATGTGTCTAGTTCTCTAGCTATCAGTTCAATTACTCCTTAAAACTTGTTTAAAAAGTAGATCCTATTATTACTTACATCCTGATTTTTACTTATGTTAAAATCTCGGGCAGATATTAAAAACTTTCCAGATTATACCATAGTAAGTGTTAGAAAGGAATTCAAATGCAGGCAGTCTGGTTTTATAATTCATTCTTATTACCCCCATGATTCATTATCAAATACGCTTCAAATAATAGTTTTTTTTTTAACCTATGATACAGGAGGAAAGAGATACAGTGAGTGACAGTGAATAATCAATTTTTACATCTCTCTATGTGGACTTTCATATAACTCTTTGCCACAGGCAATACTTGGTGTAAAGCAGAGCCATACTACCAAAGTCTCCTTTAATGAAATCAGTCTTCAAGGAATCAAAATGATGTTGACTAAGCATTCAGAAGGCTTTGCTCAGAAGTTCTAATGCTCATGGTTTTCAGAGACCAGACAGGTTAGATAAAGATTCAAAGAGCTAAGAAGATAGGAGGAAACTTCTGAAAATCAAAGGACAGTCCTCTGCTCAATCTGGACACTGCCATGGAGAGATGTACTTATCAAGGTGTCAAGATACTAGTTTTTCAGAGAAGCCTTAAAGTGAAGTACCTTAATTTTATATACATGCTCATACACATAAGTGTACACACATATTAATACACACACAATCAAAACAGACCCTATCTTGATAAGTTATATCTATGGAAAAAAAAACTTAGGTTTATGAATCAACTCCATATTCTTAGGCAAACATTCACAAATGCTTTTTCTTTTTTCTTTCATGTTTTGTTTTATTTTATTTTATTTTAGTGGTATACCGTATAGCCTCACATTATAATATGGATCATATTAACAATGGCATACATTCACACAGTGCTTGATGCCCTTCCCCACCCTGCTTACCCCCTTAACAATGAGTGTCCAGGTTGACCATGCTACATTCACACTTATACACATATTTGAATGTAGCTCCTCTAGTAATCAACTTCAGCCTTCTTCCTTTCCTACTCCTTCTTTCTAGCTTTGCTGAGGTTTCCCCTCCATTATCTGGAGTCCCTCTGGTATCCCCAATACACCCTAGTTTGGGCATATTAGAGAAAACATATGTTCCTTCTCTTTCTGTGCTTGGCTGATATCACTTAACATAATGTTCTCCAGGTCTTTCCATCTTCTTGTGAATGACATGATTTTCTTCTTCTTTATTGCTGAGTAGAATTCCACTGTATTTCCCATAATTTTGCAATCCATTCATCTGTTGATGGAGACCTAGCATGGTTCCATACAATTGTGCTGCTATGAACATGGGTATGCATATGTTATTGTAGTTCTGTAATTTCAATCCCTTTGGAAAGATACCCAGGAGTGGTATAGCCGGATCATATGGTGGATCCATTCTTAGTTTTCTAAGGAATTTTCACACTGATCTCCATAGGGGTTGAACTATTTTGCACTCCCACCAACAGTGTAAAAGAGTTCCCATTTTGCCACATCCTCGCCAACATCTGTTGTTATTTGACTTCTTTATGTTTGCCACTCTGATTGGGGTTAGATGGAATCTCAGTGTAGTTTTGATTTGTATTTCCCTGGTGGCTAATGATATTGAACATGTTTTCTGGTATCTATTGGCCATTTGTATCTCTTCTTTTGTGAAGTATATAGATATAGCTGTAATATATAATATGTTTTAGGTAGGTTATATAGTTTTATATATATCTGTAATATATAACATACTTTAGACCATATATATATATATATATATATATAACTGTTGGTGGACATATTTTACATACGTCTTATATATATAACTGTAATATATAACATATTATGTATCTATAACTGTTGATTGACATATTTTAGGTGCAGCGATAGATTTAACACTTTAAAACTTACTTCCTTTAAGGACAGGATATATGACTATTAATAAGAAACCAAAAATTAGCAATAAAGGCTAAAGGCTACACATAATAATAAATGTCATGGCTCTACTCTAATGCAGTGGGAGTTCAGAAGAGGGAAGAATAAACCGGAGCAGAGCAAAAGAATGAGTCTTGGAATGAATGTTTGACATGGAGCATGAAAGTAAATTTTTGACTATGGAAAACAGGACAAATGTATCAGGTGGGGAAGGAAGCTAAACGGAAAGTAAAGAAGATGGTAAATGGATGAAAAGTAGATAATTTAACTGAACCATAGGATTCTTTTATTCATTGAGTCAGTCCAAAAATATTTATTGATTATCTACCATTCTATGCTTTATGTTAAGTGTTATGTGCACTTAGCAAATTGATAAACTCCCACTGTAGCAAAAAAAAAAGGACTCCCACTTTAGCAAAACAAAACAAAATACTCCCATTTAGCAAAAAAAAAAAAAAAAAAAAAAAAGCACCTAGGAGAAATATTGCTGCATATGCAATATTGGGGCTATAAAAGTTTGGCAAATTAACCTGGCTCTCTTTTATTTCTTTAGAACACACTGTTCCTTCTAGTTCATAAGCTAGTCTTATCTTCACTGGCTACTTTGCTATTACATTGCTACTCAGTTTTAAATTCTCCTTTTGCAAAATTTTCTTTGGCTTCCCAAATTCAGTAGACCATCCTGTTTTCATAATATCACATAACTATCTTTCTTAAGACATTTCACATTTACTTTTATGTTATTTTTAAGAAATATTTTTTCATACTAATGTGTGGGTTTCTTGTAAGGATTGTGTACATTTCTGTTTGTAATACCTAATAATGTTAATCTTTATATATATTTTTTAATCTCATACCTTTGGTGATTGATATTTAGAATGTATCATAGCCCCTTTTGTTGAAGGTATTCATTCAAGTTTTCTACACCCAAGCAAATACTATTTTAGGACAAAAGTAATTAGAGTTTTAGTAAATGTCTTCTGATATTTTTCAGAAATTATGACTAATGGAAAATAAGAAAAGTAAACACCTCACTTTTAAAACAAAAGAAATAAGCAAAGTTCAAAAATATTTAGTGGTTTTCTAAGCATGTGGTTAATTAAGTCTTAGGAATGTTTGGAATGCTATCAGCCAGGGTGAATTCACTAGGAACAATACATGTCAACTAAGTGTCATTACTTTTTTTTTTAATATTTCACTAAACTCTTAGATCAAATGATTGCTGAAGACACAGGCTGTAGTATTTGTCAAAAATCTCTCTTTATACCCACGGGGTGAGGAAGATAAATTTGTCTGAATGACAGAAGAAAAATTGAGTAACTTCTTGTCCTGAAGAATATATACAATTTGATTTCGAACTAGATGATTTTCTTTAGTGAAATGAATGTTTAGTACTTATAGATTAACATTTTTAGTAGTGAGAAAAAGAATAATAGAAGGCCATTTTAATTATATTTGTAAGTGGAAACAATGATAATGAGAGCTTATATAATGAATAACAGAAGAAAGATGAGCAAAATGGACATTCTGTAAAAGTAAATATCGTGATCCATTCTCAAGCTGAATTACTTGAAAAGACTTTTATGAAAAAATACAAAAGTCTTAATTTTATATAGTCTTGTGGTATATCTACAGGTAAATCAATATAAAATAAAAGCAGTAGAGAGTATGTTAAGATTCTAGGTCCCATAATAAACTGAATTAAGCCTCAGTTAGATTTTCTAATCCATGACAGAGTAATGAGGATCAGACTTAGCCTCCTAAGAAACAGCTAGAAAATGGAACACTGCTTTTAATCATATGAAACAGTGCTTTTAAAACTTTGGAAACTTTGGACAGAAAACAAATCTGATCTTTATGAGAAAGAAAAAAAAGCAGATGAGCTCTATAACTTTTTGGTTTTCCTCATATAATCAATTTCTAAATTGTAAGAGCAGAGGAAGAAAATTTAAACACAGCCCAACAGCTACACTGAGTAGAGGAGGTGAAAAAGAAGTTTGGAGAGTTGGATGTGCCGTAAATTGCAAGAAAAATGCAGCAAAAGAGATAACACAGACTGTGAATAATTGAATAATGATAAGAATGCAGCTTACTTTAGTGGAAAATCGTACAAGTCAATCCAATAATAGAACATCATTAAAACAGTAAAAGAAAATAATAAATAAACCCAGAATTTAATATTCAAAGAAAATATTATTTAAAAATAAAAGCAAGCCCGGTGTGGTGGTGCACACTTATAAACCCAGAAATTTGGAGGCTGGGACAGGAGGATTGTAGTTCGTGGACAGCCTCAGCTACTTACTGATGCCCTTTGCAACTCAGTGAGACCCTGTTTCAAAATAAGGAATAAAAAATTAGGGCTGGAGGTATAGCTTGGAGGTAGAATGACCCTGGGTTCCATTACCAGTACTGCAAAATAAATAAAATAAAATAAAAATAAAAGAAAGTAAAATCTTTTTCTGACAAATCTAGAGTAAATTTATTTCCAGAAGACCTTGAGTATGTGAAAACTTGGGGCAGAAAGAAAATAATAGAAAGTTGAACTTTCCAAATCTGAACTATGATGTCATAGTTCCTTAGTGCTTTGTAAAAAAAAAAAAAAATTTTACAAAGCACTAAGGAACTATGACATCATAGTTCAGATTTGGAACGTTCTCCTAAGCCTCATGTTGGAAGCATGTTCCCCAATCTAGCAAGGTTAGAGGAAAGGCTTTTGAAAAGTGACTAGATCATAAAGTCTTTGACCTCATCAGTGGATTAATTAATTAATGGATTAATGAACTACTGGGAGGTCTAACCTAGTCAGAGGAAGTAGGTTTCTGGGGGCATGCCGTGGAAGGGATTATCTTCTCCTGGCTCCTTCTATGTTTCCTGGCTGACAGAGTTAAGCAGCATTCCTTTCTCTTGTCCTGCCACCATGATGTTTCTGCAATGGAGCCTACTGACTATAGACTGAAACCATGAGCCAAAATAAAACTTTCCTCTTCTAAATTGTTCTTCTCAGATTTTTTTGTCACAGCAGTGCTAAGTTGGCCAACAGACACCATCCATAACAAATATATGGCTAAATGAAAGATAAATTTTTCAATTTTTAATGTATTAATGTTATTTAAAGCAGAAATTATGAACTATTATAAGTTTTCTAATTATTATAGATGTAAAATTTATGATAATAACATCATATCATAAGCAATGGGATTAAGAAAATGGAAATATATTTCACTTATAACCTAAGATTTATAAAAGGCTAAAAGACTTAGAATTCTTAGATTATAAAACACAAAGATACCGTATTGGAAGGTAAATGGCAATAAATTAAAGACATATACTAAAATTTAAAGCAACCTTTAAATAAATAAGCCAATTTGTTAGATATAACACTTAAAAATATTCAGTGTAAGCAACATCAGGAAAATGAAGATCTAACAAGTATGAAGTTGGTAGGTTTAGATTTTAATATATCAATAATAGATTATACATAAATGACCTGAAGTCTCCAAATAAAGGTGAAATATACACTCAAGACATATTTATGCTATGTATATAAGAAATTCTCTACAAATACACACATAGGTATAAAAAAGGGAAGGGGAGAGAGTAGGGAAGGGAGTTAGAGGGAAGCCCACCCAGTTCTGTGTGCATGTTTGTTCCAATCACTGTGAACTACATAATGCTGTGACATTAGAATGCACCAAAGCAAATATTTTAAAACAGAACAACAAAAAAGATAGATAGAAGGCATAATAAAATCTTTTTAAAAGCTTTTGAATGTTAAAACTAATACCTGGAAATGTACATTTTCAAACAAAAGTCTTCAATGACAAGAAATAAGAGGGATAATTCAGAATGCAAAAGAAGTATTCCTAAACATAGCAATACAATAACAAAGTTTTAAAGTTTTGTAAAAAGTGATAAAATAGACAGGAGAACCCCCCCCCACACAAGAGTCAAATTAAGGTGTACCAAAGACCTGAAATTAGACCAGAGACTTTGAAGTTACAACAGGAAGGCATAGGTCCATGGCTCTAACATAAAGACATAAGTAGAAACTTCCTCAATAAGATCTTCAAAGGTCAGAAAATTAAAATAAGAATTAATAAATGGGATGGCATTAAACTAAAAATGTTTCTACTCATCAAAGGAAACCATCAAGGGTCTAAAAGAGAGAGCCTAAAGAATGGTAGATCTCTGCCAGCTATTCCTTTGATAGAAGACTAATATATCTATAATATAAAAATATTTAAAGGACTTAATACTAAAAAAACTAATTATCCAATCAATAATGGGTAATTAAACTAAATAGACACATCACAAATGAAGAAATACAAATGACCCACAAATGCATGAAAAAAAATTTCAACATCATTAATAATTAGGGAGATGCAAATCAAAACTACACTGAGATTCTATCTAACCCCAATCAGAATGGCATCCAGTAAGAAGTCAAACAACAATAAATGTTGGCCAGGATGTGGGGAAGCAGAAACTATTCTACAGTGTTGGGGGAAATGCAAACTAGCTAAGCTGCTATGAAGATCAGTATAGATATTCCTTAGAAGGATATAAGTTCAAAATTATATTTGAGAATTTATACTCACCACTCCGATCAAATGATGAAAAATCAGACTGAAAAAAAAGCAGCAAAGATATAGAAGGCTTGAACAACACCGTCAACTAATATGAGAAAATATTTACAGAACCTGGCTCCTAAAAACAGAAATTGTGTTTACAAAGATTATCTCCTGAGACATAAAACAAAGTCAACATATTATCTGGCCACAAAAATTTGATAATAAAAATATACCTCAAAATATTTTATAATGTTTTTATTGGTGCATTTCATAGTGATAATGACATACATGCACAGAATACTTGGTGAGCTTTTTCTGGCTTCTTCCCCACAAAAGTATTTTTTAATAGTTCAAATAGTTTTAAAAATTAGCTAACCCATGGATCATAGAATTCTCAGATGAATTTAGAAAATATCTTGAATAAAAAGAATATGATTACATTCTGTGATGTTTTTATTAACTTTTAATCGAGCATAGTTATGTGATTCCATATGATATTTTGATACATGTATAAATTATGTGATATTTAAATAAAGTTAAACATATCGATTGCTTCCAAAATTATTTATTTATTTATTTGTTTATTTATTTACTTATTTATTTATTTATTTGGTGGTACTGGGGTTCCTGGAAACCCTTCTTCCTCCAGGCTACACTCCCAGACCTATTTTTATACTTTTATTTGGAAACAGGGTCTCTTAAGCCAGCGAGGCTGGCTTCGAACCTATGCGATCCTCCTGTCTCCGCCTCCCAAGTGCGGAGAATATTTATCTTTTCTTCATGGTGAAAACAGACAAATTTTTTTCAGTTTTAAAAAATACTTAGCATAATAATGTTTTGTGTCAATATGGCTAGGCCATAGTACCTGGATGTTTTGCCAAATACTATTCTAGCTGTTTCTTTAAAGATTTTTAAAATAACATTAACATTTTTATTGTCCTTTAGTTGTTTTAAGTTTTTAAAAATATACTTTATTTTGAGATCATTTTTAGATTCACAGCAGATATGAACATAAAGTCCCATATACTTTCTATCCCCCAAAATAAATAGCTACCCCACTGTCAGCACCACCATTGAAGTGACACGTTTTTTTCATCATCATCTAACCTATATTGACATATCACTATATCTAAAACCCATTGTTTACATTAAGGCTCACTATTGACATTGTATATACTATTTTTTCTGTTGGTACATTGTAACCATATAACATAATAAAGTTCAGAATGATATAGACATACATACACACAGCACTTGGCGAGCCCCCCGCCTCCCCGAACTCCTAGAACATCTCCTTCCCTGAACATGATGTTGAGATTGGCATTGATAATTTTGTGTATTTATATCATATCAATTGAAATATTTTCTTCATTAAAAAATATTCAGTATAACCGGGTGTGGTGACAGAAGCTTGTAATCCCAGCATTTGGTAGATGGAGACCTCAGGATCGTGGTTGGTGGACAGCCTCAGCTACTTAGGCCCTTCACAACTCAGACCCGGTTTCAAAATAAAGAATAAAAAACAGGGCTAGGAGTATAGCTCAGAGGTAGAATGCCCCTGGGTTCTATCTCAGTTCTACTATATATATATATATATATATATATATATATATATATATATATATATATAATGTGTGTGTATACATATATGTAGTATACATATACAGTACATATATATTGCATGTATACATATATATTACATGTATAGATATATAGTACATATATATTGCAATATATAGTAGATTATATATATTGTATATATATTGCAATATATAGTATATTATATATATATATGTATATATATATATATATCATTATTTTGTCAATATTATTAGGCCATAGTACCTGGATATTTTATCAAATATCCTAATTGTCTCTATAAAAATTTTGTATAAATAAGATTAACTTTGTGTGTGTGTGTGTGTGTGTGTGTGTGTGTGTGTGTGTGTGTGGTACTGGGGTTCCTGGAAACCCTTCTTTCTCTGGGGTACACTCCCAGACCTATTTTAAATATTTTCTTGGAAACAGGGTCTCTTAAGACAGCGAGGCTAGCTTCGAACCAGTGTGATGCTCCTGTCTCGGCCTCCCACGCCCGGCCTGAGATTGACTTTTAAATCAATAGACTATATAAAACAAATTATTTTTTTCTAATGTGGGTGGAATTTGTTTAACCACTTAAAGGTCTTAATAGAAAAAGAGTGACCTCCTTCACAAAAGAGGAAATTTTACCACAGACTCCTTTCAGACTTAAACTCTTCCCTAGGTCTCCAGCCTGCTAGCCTGTCACACAGATTTTTGGACTTGCCAGCCTCACAAAATTATATGAACCAAATCCGTAAAACAAGCATCTCTTCAGAAGGTAGATAACTAGATACAAAGTATATTAACCATATACATATAACATATAACATATAACAGGATACACATATAATATATCCTATTGGTTTATCTTAATGGTTCTCTTTGTCTGGAGATCTCTGACTAATGCATATACCATATTTAAATCAAGCCAAGTGTGGTGGCATGTGGCATTCACCTGTAATTACTGCACTTGGGACACCAAAGCAAGAAGACTGCAAGTTTGAAAACTGTGTGAAATAAGTTAGTGAGACGCTGGCTCAAAAAATAAAAACGTCTGGATGTGTAGCTCAGAGTTAGAATCCCCTAGTTTCAATTCCCCCCTACAAAAGAAGAAAGGAATGAAGGAAGGAAGCAAGGAAGGAAAAAATCATAATCTATAGCTAAAGCTATGCTAGAAGATTAAATGTTTACAAAACAACAAAACTGAACACATGCTTCCCTCTAGAAGAAATATATAAAGCACAGAACAATAAGCACATGAAAAGACATTCAGCACCATTTTTTTCTAGGGAAATGCCAATTAAAAAATTTAATCTATTATAAAGTTAAAACACAATTACTAGGACAATTTTAGTGATATCATAACAAAAGTATTTAGTGATAGAAAGATCCATGGTTATTTGACGCAAGAAATGGGAAAATAATAGAAAAATTGTACAAAATAATTTGATAGAATACTGGAATTGTTTTATGTCTTTATGTTGGTGGTTGCAGAGGCATATATATTTACCAGAAGGCAAAAATACACATTTTAGACGCATGTTTTATGTATGTAGATTAAACCTCAAAAAGATTTTGTGAAGTAAAAACAAAGACATATTTATAAAGCTTAAATCTAGACCTCTGAAATAATATGGATTAGGGCCTGAATTTGTTTGGCAATTAATTTCAGACACATTAATTGTTCTCTTTTCACCAGCTTTTTTTTTCACATACAAATCAGGAATAATCATGGGCCCCCACCCTGCACAGGTAGCACATGGCATAATTAATGATGTTCCATATGCTGTAGTTTAGACTTTGGAAGGAATAAGGTGATTCCCTAAGCTAACTTCAAATTCACAGTTGCATAAAATTTGACAATATTCTACAGTTTTATTTCTGTGCATTTTGGGGACATTTAATATTATTTAGGGCAAGTGTCTTAGGCATCCTAGAGAGCTCCTCTCAGCAGATTCATAGAGCTGCAAATTACTTTTGTGCACAAAGAAGATGGCTGTGGTGTGAAGGAGGAAGCTTTCCCAATGGTAGCAGAGTTAGCCAGAGGTTAATAACCATCTCTGCTGGGAAGCTGCAGTTCTAGGGTACAGGAACACTATGGCAACTGTAATAAAGATCCAGCCCAGAAAGATGAAGATGCCCAGATAAATGGGTGTGTTGTTTTGATTTCAATATCCAACAGTTGGAAAATAAATTTTTATTGGCTCTGATGGAATTAAATAAATAAGATGTATACTATAATATAACTAAAAATGCACACAGAGAAACCAGTTGAATGGAATTTTGGTACAACTAGGTCTAATTCTAATGTTTGTCTGCATGTTTACTTTTTCTGGATATTTAAAAACAATTATATGCAAAGAAAGAACTAGATTGGTGATTCTGTGGTGACCCTGCTATGAGTTCATGTTTAAGGTTGGGTAAACTTTTATTTACGTAACTGGTTTCAAATGTTCACTGGATTTTCTGGTTTTGTAACAAAGCAAGCTGTCTTCTCTATACTTTATTGCTATTTGGGGTCATTGATCATTGGTTTTAATTTTACCTTTACTTAAAGCAATGATCATATAAAAACCAAAGGTATATTTTTAAATGCAAATAGAAATTCATATAATATATCTTTATATATAAATCTATATATCCCCAGTATCATATGCTCCAATATCAACACCCAGTATATATAATGATACTGGGGATTGAACTCTGAGCCATTCTACCTCTGAGCTATACTCCCAGCCATATATATATATGTGTGTGTGTGTGTGTGTGTGTGTGTGTGTGTGTGTGTATAGATATATATACACATATACACATATATACATACATATGTGTGTGCATGTATATATGTATCTGTATATATGTATATATGTATGTATATGCGTGTGTGTATATATACATATATGTATATATATATGTATGTATCTGTATATATATGTATCTGTATATATGTGTATATGTATATGTATATGTATATGTATATATATCGATGGTACTGGGGTTCCTGGAAACCCTTTTACTTCTGGGCTACACTCCCAGACCTATTTTATACTTCTTTATTTGGAAACAGGGTCTCTTAAGCCAGCAAGCCTGGCTTCGAACCTGCACAATCCTCCTGTCTCTGCCTCCCAAGCACCGGATTACAAACATGTGCCACCACGCCCGGCATTACATATATATATATATATATATATATATATATATATATATATATATATATATATATATATATATATTGAATCAAGGTCTTACCAAGCTGCTGAAGGCTGGCCTCAAATGTGTAATCCTCCTGCTTTTACCTTCCAAGTACTAATATTATAGGTGTATGCTACCATGCCTAGTTTATATTTTTATTTGATCAATTTTACAGATAAATTTTTGAAAAAATAGAATAATGTTTTCTTGCTTATGTAAGAGAAATGGTTACTATATTTTTTCAGGGATTCTTTGTGTCGTACTTTAAATCAAGCAACTTGTAAACAGATATTTCTGTTATAAACAAATACTTCTGGTAAACTCTTACATAGAATGGTTGAATTCTACTTTTTCAATGAGTCTCGAAGCTTTAGCATTCCCCATTTAATATCTGATGGAAATACCAACATTTCACTAAAATACTTACTTATGGAGAGATTAATATATTGTGATTTTCATCATTTTGAACTCAAAATGATATTAGAGATTGATCAATAAATTGAAACCTAGTGCTGGTGAAAAACAATAATAAAATTGTGTCATGGTATAGTAAAAACAAAACAGGAAATAAAATTTCTAAATGTTTTTTCTATTTGCTTTCTTAATAATAACTTTAAAAAAATTTTATTGGTGCATTGTAGTCATACACCTTAATGGGATAAAAGATGGTGGAGACATATATGCACATATCACCCAATAAGTCCTTACCCAATGCCCACCCCATTCCCTACCCCTTAATAATAACTTTGACATTTATTATAGATCTAAGACTTCAACACATAGGCACAGATAAGATCTTCCTCAACAAGACTGCAAAGGTACATTAAAAGGAGGATCAGTATGTGGGATTGCTTTAAACTGAAGAGCTTCTGCAAAGCAAAGGAAACTATCAAGAACCTCAGCAGAGAGCCTATAGAATGGAAAAAGAAAAACTTTCCAACTACTCCTCCAATAGAGGACTAATATCCAGAATATAAAAAGAACTCAAGAAACTCACCTCTAAGAAACAATAACCTTAACCAAAAATGGGCAAGTAAAATTGACACTTCATGAAAAAAAATTCCAATGACCAACAAATGTATGAAAAAATGTTCAACATCATTAGAAATCAGAAAGATGCAAATCAAAACTACCCTGAGATTTCACCTAACTCCAAGTAGAATAGTAATTATTAAAACACAAACAACAAATGCTGGCGAGGACATGGAGAAGTAGGAACTCTAAAGCATTGTTGGTGGGATTGCAAATTAGTGTAACCACTTTGGAAAACAGTATGGAGGATCCTCAGAAGAATGGAAATTAACTTTTCCATTTTACCATAAGATCCAGCAATACCACTTCCTGGTATCTATCCAAAAGGAAGCCAAACTACCAAACGATGCATACCTATGTATGATATGATATGCTACCATATGTATGTTCATAGTCATACAATTTAGCATCGCCAAACTATGAAACCATCCAAGATGTCCATCAACAGATGAATGGATTTCAAAACTATGGGACATGTAAACAATGGAATTTTACTCAGCCATAAAGAACAAAATTAGAACAATGTTTAAAATTGTAGTGTTAGTAATAGAGTCTTATGTAAACACAAAATGAGAATAAGGTATTTTCACTTCTGTTGTAATTCTAAGACAAGTTACAGTATTTAATATATTAGTTACAAAGATAAATACCCTTCTAAAAATCAGAGTTATGTTTATGACAATACATTAGTGAGATATGAAAAGTTCTTAGAAAAAAATTGCCATAGTAAAAATAAGTGTCAAAGGTAAAGGAAACGGAACACTAAAGACATGCTAGAATGAATCTGTCCGATACCTGAGAAAAATTAGACTCTAGTTTATGGCTTTCTTTAGATTTAACATAGGATATTTGGTTCATTTGCTTTGTTTCCTGGGACTTTGACATCACATGTAATTTATTATTCAATTCTTTTGACCATTCTTTCTGCAAACTATAAATATCTATGTCTCTTCCATTGAATGCATAAATTTGCAATCCCTCCAAACAATGATTCTCTAGTGTTTTTTACTCTTAGAGTTTTCATGATGTCATTTTTCCTTATGCTCAAATCAAGGGTGAAGAATGTAAATTTTGCTTTACATTAGAGTCTGATATAAAAAACTTGATATTGTTTAACTTAAAGTTATTGATCATTTATTTACTCAGTATATACATAGGAAACAACAAATATATGACAAATACTATGCTAGGCACTGAGAATACTATTTTTATAAACCAAAGAATCATTTATCTGACAGGTACTATTTAGAATGGTTTTCAAGATTTTTTTTAACTATACTAGGGCAAGCTAAAGTAACTTTTCCTCTGAAAAATTTCTGCACTATAAATATCTATGAATCATAATTTTATAAATCTTTGACTTGCTCCAAATGAAGTTTCATATATATATACATATATATATATATATTACAATTATAATGAGAACTTAGTAAAAATTGAAATAACAGACTAAATACATAATACTTAGTGACATCAGAAAGAGTATAAATATTTTCAAATTTAAAAATGTATAAGTATTTTGTTATTATTCCATGAAGGCTTCATGTATTATAGCTGCATTTCTAGCTCCTAATATTAATAAAAATATCATTACAATCTAAAATACATAAAGCATTGGATTTCATTGAGATTATTTTCTGAAAAAAATTGGGGCTTCTTATAGAATGCTATTATTTTCCTCCCTATTATACTGATTTTTTTTTTTCCTTGAGAAGTCTTGGATGCTTTCATCACAATTCTTGGTCTTGCAACCCCTTTCAGACATATAAAATAAGAGAACACACTTGGGGAAAAAAGGAATTTCTCAAATCTCCCTAATGTCCCCTGTATTGGGTTACAGTATATATATATATATATATATATATATATATATATATATATATATATGCTGTTTAACTTCCTTTTCTGAGCAACAAGGTATGAAGTAAGCAGGATGATTTTACTATGAATTTGTTTGCCAAGAATCTAATCATCATGGTAAATTGTTGATGACTAATAGGTCTCTAACCTGCCTTATGTCTGTATAGCCACAGGATCCGGTTAAGTTCATTGAAAATTTCATGGTTTTAGCATTTAATATCACAGTTGGCAGTGAAATAGGAATATTTTAATGCTACTTTTGGATTGAAGAAAAGAGGCATCATAAAAAATTTCCTGTCTTTAATTTCTTATTCATTCCACATCACCAAAACATACTCATTTTTAATGTTTCTCAAAGAACTACTGTTGAAAGAATGAACATTAGGTTTAAAAATTAATGTAAAGATCTTTCCTAGTAAAACAGCGTGCTTGAGGGAAATCGCTTGAGCTTAGCTGGGTGATTCTGAGTCATGGCAATGGTTGATCTTGACAGGAATGTGATGACCTATCCTCCCCAAACATCTGTAATAAGAAAAATGTGTACTTGATATCTGGGGAGAGAATGGAGCAGGAGTTATAAATTCAAGCAAATCTTCTCACTCGTTCCTCCTTGGGACCAACTAAGACATCTTAACTCTCATAGTGTCTGAAGCCTCCTTTAGCTACAGATACAAGTGTATTCGAACAGGCAGGAGCTCTAAATACAGAACTGCAATTCTGTAGTGATTCTAATGATACATTTTCAGCATATGTTTTTATTCCTTGAAATATGTAAAATTCACCTTTTGGCATTTCTGTTTGTTATTTGGATTCAGAAGGTATGACTTGTGCAGAGAAGGATTTCAGGAGATTGAAGAGCTGCTTAGGGCAACCAGCTTCACTCGGTGAATAAAAAATTGGAAAGTGTGACTACTAATCCCATAGTGATTTAATTTATGAGTCTACCACTGCAGGAGAGAGTGCATGCGTTTATGTCAATTCTTAGAAAACATGCCAGTATCTCACAGAGTTTTCCATAAAGTAAATTACACTGTGAAATTTAAGAAATTTTGTAATTTTGTAATTTTTATTATGCTGGAGATTTTCAAGTAACTTTTTTTTTTTTTTTGCAGTACTGGGGACTGAACCCAGGGGCATTTTACCTCCTCCAATCTATACCCCCAGCCCTACTTTTCATTCTTTACTTTTGAAACAGTCTTATTAAGTTGGTGAGGGCCTTGATAAGTAGCTGAGGCTGATCACCAACCTGCAATTCTGTTGTCTCAGCCTCTCAAGTACTGGGATTTCAAGCATGTGCCACCACGCCTGGCCTCAAATAGCTTTTTGACCATTTAATTCATGTAAAGTTTTATATCTTTACGAATTTACATTTTATATAAATAACAAAGGATTCTTGTAAATATATCATTTATTTAATCTATTATGTTCTGTCTCAATACTGCTGCTATTTATTTAATTACTTAAATGTCATTGTTCAGACATATTGGTGAGCATCTACTTTTGCTTGCATACTGAATCCCATTTTAAGAAATCTATCTGAACACACACTGCTGCAGTAGGTTGAGCGAAATCCAGTTTGCAGATTGACTAAAAGGATTCTCTTACTTTGAATCAAGAGGAAATTTTTACAGATTTAAAATGTTTTCTGACTTCTTTTGGATTCATTAAAGCTTTTGTGAATCCAGTCAAATGTTTTTTACCCAAATACATAGTGGGTACTAACAGAATGCCAAAGCTACTGAATAAAGTAGTTGCCTTAGGAGAATTTTGAAGTAGCTTTTTACTCTTTCTGTTAAGACTCCCTCTGGGTTACCACTGAAAACCAGTAATAACCAATGCTCATTCTTTAAGACACACACCCACCTTGCATGGGAGCCAAATTATTATGTATCACTTACTGTTACATAAAAACATTTAGTAGATTATAAATTTTAAATGATAATTAAAGTTAGTCATGTTCCAACCCCTATTCATTAAAGTAAATGGATGAATTTGGGCTATCTACTAATTTATCAAGCAGATGAATAGATACTTTCTTAAAATAATCAAAATTACTCGACTGAAATATTTCTGGCAATTGTTATGAAAATATTAAAGCATGTTTGATTTCTCATTACATTTTTGAATAGCATATTATAAATCTCTAGAGACTGCATGCAATAATTATAGTGATTGTTCTAATTACTGTTTGTCTATACCAGAGCAATAAAACAGCAGTCACAAACACAATAATTGATATTGTTAATTATGGAACTAATCTCCCAAGAATAATTTTATAATAGAGGAAAATATATAATATTTAATTACTAGAAGACAAAAATTCTTGAAGGACTTTATTAGTTTTATACACCAAACATTCATAAGAAACAAGAAACTCATGCTTGTAAGTGATTTTGATACATATACATGTATGTGTGTATGTGTGTGTGTGTGTGTGTGTGTGTGTGTGTGTGTACGTTTAGTCTTCTATGCAATATACTTGAAACTTGTCTTATTAAAAACCTTGTTTGGGAAAAATATGTGTATATTAGTCTGGAAACTTAAAAAATAACTAAGAATAAGGTTCAGCACTGTTTCTGTGTGACACCAATGTTATTGACCCATGATCATGAGGACATGCTCTGAGTTGTTTTTCTAAGAGGAGTGATGAATCTCTTTGCAAAAGCAGCATATTTTCCTGGCTGGAATACAGCCTCCTTGGACCAGAAATAACTACCATGTTTTCAACAACTGAGCAAACTGAATAACAGAAATAAGACGTAATATTTTGGCAATTATTAGTATTTTTACTTAACTGTTGAAGCTTCGCTAGCACTGATGGGTGGAGCTGAGGGTCTTATTACAATCAAAATTAAATTTATGTGTCTTGCCAGAAATAATTTTTTTTTGTGCCTAGTGCTGAGATTTCCAGCCTTCTTATATAACACTTTAGGAAAGATTTGGACATTCTAACGGTAGCAGTCAAAAAAGTCAAATATATTCAGAAGGTAGTTGATGAAATAAATAAAATGAAAGATGACAAAAAATAAAGGACATAGTCTGATCAAAGACAAGGCTTGGCATAACTAAAAGAATCTGAATGGAGAAGCAGAGCTAGGAGTTGGTATTGAATTAGACAAAATAGAAATTTGCATTTTTTTTTTTTTTGGTCTTAGTAGCTCTGTTATGGGAGAAGTATAATACTTATAAGAAGTGTGTTGTGAGATCTCCAGAGATATTTAAATTTATTTTAGAAGTTTTTCTCTCTCTGTAGTAATCATGTCACATTATAATTAAAATCTTAAGGTTTCTTTCATTATCAAAAAATAGTTTAAGTATAAATTTTAATATAGGATTTAGGTTAGTAACATACAAACTCTGAAAGAATATTTGAATAGTCTTTTAAGAAACCCTTTAGTACCACCTCAAAATATCACAAACCAAATATATTCAGCTTACTGTAAGTATGACTATTTACTTGGTGATGAATTATTTTTCTAAATATTGTTATTTTAAAGATAAGATGCTAAATATTGATAAGGCTTGGTTGGTTCCACAGCTTCCATGCCAAGAAGCAAGAGAACACCATCAGTTAAGTAAGTGGGACTAAACCACGTGGTGACCTGTGCTTGTAATCCCAGCACTTGGGAGGCTGAGACAGGAGAATCTCAGGTTGGCGGCCAGCCTCCACGATTTAGTGAAAGTTATTTCAAAATAAATAATAAAAAAAAAATAGGGCTGGGGGTTTAGCTCAAAGGCAGAATGCCTCAGCGTTCAATCGCCAGCACTGCAAAAATAAATAAATAAATAAATAAATAAATAAATAAATAGTACTTTTTCCCCACAATGCTTTGAAGGAAGGAAAGTGTACATCATTAATTATTAGAGAAATACAAATTAAAAACACAGTAAAATAAATTACAGCTGTCAATCAACTCTAGGCTCCAACTAGTAATGAAAAGTGGAATGCATGTCCTGAATTACTTAAACTGATCTGAAAAGGCAAAGCAAAATTGATCATTCTCACCCCAAGCTTCCCAACTTTGTGGAAATACAAAATAGAGTGTCATACCATTTGGGGAAAAATTAGTTTTCACCACTATACTGACAATCATATTGAATTGAGAATACCTTGTAGAAAATACTGCAGTATATATACACTTTCCATTGTTGTTCTTGGTGATTCTGAGATCATTACAAACATACCAGAACAGACTGGTGAAAAAATATTTAAAACCTGCACAAATTTTCTTTAATAAATCTTGCCAGAATTTGTTTTGAATGGTAAAATCAAATCACAGTATCATTTCATAACCACTATATGTTGAAGATCAGAGAGAGAAACAGGACCCCTCATTTACTGATGGGAAGTAGAGCCACTTGTAAGACATTTGAAAGACTTTCAAAAATTAAACATAAATTTACCATTCAACTCCTATAGCCCACTATTAGGTATGTACCCCAAAGAAATGGCAGCATGTCATTTGTGTCATATGTGTCACACAAATGATTTACACATAAATGATTTTGGCAGCAATATTTTCATACTTTTAGTAATGCATTGTAATTTCACACCTAGCACAGTTCAAAGTGATACAAACACACATATATCCAGTATGTGGTATGTTTTCTCCAGATCCTGTCCCCATCTAAATGAGTGATATTGGCAGGGATACCTTTATATATGGGCATAGCTTTATTTAACTATTTCCTTCATCGGTTCTTTTCTCCTTACCCACCTTACTCCCAAATATTTTTAATAACCCAATTTGGAAACAACTTATCAACATGGAACATGAACAAGCTACAATCATAAGAGACCACAGATTGTACGACTCAAGTTCTATGAAATGAAAATTCAATTATGATAGGTGCATAATTTGACAAATTTGCTAAAGTTCATTGAATTGCATATTTAAAATTGTGATATGTAAAATATTCCTCTAAGTTAAAAAATAATGAAAAGGGGCTATTTTGTTAAACACCTAATTCTGATTTGGATCACATATGAAAATAAGACTGACAACTACCATAGAGTTTGTTAGACTTGATGTCATCAATAAAAATGTTGTTTGTCAATGTCTTAGCATCTCTGAACCTTAGTGGCTTCATCAGGTTTAACAAGTTAGAATCAGTGATTCATAAAATCACTAATTATTTGTAGAATTCCATGAGTCTACTTATTTCTGTTTTTTATGTATTTTTATTGATGCATTGTAATTATACGTCATAGTGAGGTTCAAAGTGAAACAAACACATTTTCACACAACACTTGGTGTGCTTCCCTCCAGATACCACCTGCTCCCACCCCCAGCCCCCTACGTGTTCGTGAGATGGGTAATGATACTTTCATATATGGACATAACATCATTTTAACTGTTTCCTTCATCGAGCCTCCTTTTTCTTGTATTTTTCTCCCTCCCACAATCCCTTTGCACCATTCTACTGGCCCCTCTCCTCATTTATCTGAGGTCATGTTTGGTTGCTATTTTCTCTCTAGCTTCCACACAAAAGACAGAACACGTAACCCTTGACTTTCTGAGCCTGTCTCATCTTAGCATAATATTTTCTAGACTCATCATTTTTCTGCAAATGATAATTTGGTCTTTGTGGTAGAGTATATACCATACTTTCTTTATCTATTCATCTATTATCTGGCATTTAAACTAGTTTCTTAATTTGGCCTTTGTGAATTGTGCTGCTATCAACATGGGTATGCATGTGTTGCTACAGTATTCTAACTTAATTATTTGGTAAGATACCAAGGAGTGGTATGGCTAGGTCATATGCTGATTCTATTCTTAGTGTGGTTTTTTTTTTTTGTTGTTGTTGTTGTTGTTTTTGTGGTACTGGAGATAGAACCCAGAGGCAATCTACTTTCAAGCTGTACCCCTAGTCCTATTTTCATTGCTTAATTTGAAACAGGGTCGCATTAAATTGCAGAGGGACTCACTAAGTAGATGAGGCTGGCCGCAAACCTGCAATGCCTATCTCAGCCTCCTAAGTACTGGAATTACAAGTGTGTGTGGCCACGCCCAGCCATTATTCTTAGTTCTTTGAGGAACTTTCATATTAATATTCATAGTGGTTGTACTACAAATTAATTTAGATACCCATAAAATTATAGAAATGAGTGTTAGACTCAGATGTAATATTACCACACTTTCAGCATTTTTCTCCTTAACAGACCTATGGTTTAAAGACATACTGTATTTGAAAATGTAATGTCTATTTTATTGAATTAATCCGATTTTATTTAGTTTCTTCTACATACTAATGAAGGTATTTTCTTTTATTTTTGCTGTACTGAAGATGGAACTCAGAGGCATTCTACCTCTGAGCGACACTTTCAGTCCTATTTTTTTTTTAATTCTTTCTATTTTTGAAACAGGGTCTCACTCAGTTATGAAGGGCCTCACTTAGTAGCTGAGGCTGTCAGGGAACCTCGATCCTCTGGTCTCAGCCTCCCAAATGCTTAGATTACAAGCATGCACCACGACGCCTGGCTAATAAAGATATTTTAGAAACAATAAAATTATGAATGCATAATCTGCTTTAAAAAAATCATTTTCAACCTGGCGTGGTGGCCCACACTTGTAATCCCTGCACTTGGGAGGCGGAGACAGGAGGCTCGCGCAGATTTGAAGTCAGACTCACTGGCTTAAGAGACTCAGTTTCTAAATGAAAATATAAAAATAAGCCTGGGAGTGTAGCCCGGAGGTAGAAGGTTTTCCACGAACCCCAATACCACCAAAAAAAAAAAAATCAAATCATTTTCAAAAGAGATAGAAGTCATAAATGCATGGATTAAGTACAGACAAATATAAAAGCAATGACTCATTTAAGAAGTATAAATATAACACTAGAGGATTTCAGGTCCAGAAGAGATTAATATGATTGAAGAATTAAAAATACCTTATGAAATAAATGTATATTTGTAGAATCTTGACTAACAGGTAAGATGTACATATGTGGAAATGTGAATAAATTACATCTAATGGGGAAGAATATATAAACCAAGAAAATCAATAGAAAATATCCCAATCTGGCTTTAGTGTAGGAATGAAAAAGTGGACTGAGAACATGTAAAATTATAAACCATGTTCCAGCCACATGGAGGGAGAATTTCAACGTCATTGGGTCTATCATTGATTGTAGATGAGGAATTCCCACTGATTTTTGAGCAGCAGAGTAACTTTATCAGAGGTTTGATTTAAGAAAATTAATTGCTGTAGAAAATAGAAAATTAGAGGTTGTAAGGCTAGTTAGAATGTAGCATAATAAATATATGAGATGACTAGTTGTAATAAAAACAGAGTTTAAAGTAGATTTACTTGAGGCTTCAGAGTTAAAAATAATAGGACTTGTTACTGGTATTATATAATCAAATGAGAGTAAGTAACAATGGGTTATATTCCAAATTATTTCCCAATCATTTATTAAATCCTCCAAAGTCCCCAATTAGATAAAGACTACTATTATTCATTTTATAGGTATAAAATAGCACAAAGGATAACTCAAGGTTCTAAGTACTAGTGGTAGAGTTGAATTGAACAGTCAGAGCATCTCACTCTTGATAAGTTGGGAATGTTGTGGTTCCATAGGCATAAAGAGAAGATGCCTTGGGAGGAAATAAGAAAAATTCAGTTTAGGTAATTTGTTTTGCCTTCCATTACTAGATGAAAGTGTATATGCAGATGTATATTTGGCAAGGATGTCTGTGTCTGCCTTAAAAGGTCAGAGTTTATACATTATATTACAAAAAACGAAAACAGTAAAGAATCTATGAAGTTTTAAAAGCAAATTCTTATGGAAATTCTCACACTGTAACCTTACCAAGTCACTTAATTCATGATTATGATCTTTACAATTGAGTTTTATAACAAGCAATCTCATCTTCCTGTACAGGGGTTGTATATCTTCTGGTAGAACAGATCAAACACTTTGATGGAGTTTGGATTCTTACCATGAGAACTTAGAATGGTGACAAGGATTTCATTTTTTCATTTGGGCATAAATGATATCAAGGTATTCTTTTCAGTGAGAATTAAGCATTTATTGTTTTTCAAAGGACATATTTACTTAGAATGATCACTTTGAATAATTACTAGAAATTATAATAACAATAGTATAATGGTAACAAACACTGAAGTTTATTGAGTACCTAGTATGATGTGAAATCTAATCTGAAAATTTAACTATATAATTTCATTTAATTTTTGCTCCCGGTTATTATCAAGTAGTCCTCTTTATTTCCATATTTCATAAAGAAATAGAAATTCAAATAAGGGATGTAATTTGCTGAAGAGCCTGTGATGAGGTTTCGGTGAACATACAATCATTCTCACTTCAAAAACACACCAAAGAGTTTCTATGCTCATATTATACTAAGTTTCCATTTTCTTTAACCAAAGCATATTCTTCGAGCTAATATAAAGTGATGTCAATTTTTTTCTGTATATAATTTAAAAGGAGTTTGGTAACAGAATCCTAACTTTTACTTATTCCTTTTGCATTTGGACCAGCAAGGAATAATTACTGTGCCAAGTCTAGCTGAGGCTCATAACCCAGAAAGAATACTTTTGGTTATTTATTTTAATAATATGTGCCAAATAATAGTGTTTATGGTCCGAAGATGCACAAGAAACTATAAGAAATATGTGAATTCTACATATGTAAAGTAAAATCACCTTGTAAAACATTAATAAAATTAATCGTGAACTCCAACTTTTTATTTCTGAAATTTAGTTGTACATCCTATTGTCGCTTCATCTTTTTATAGCCCTTCTTATCAGTAAAGGGAATTAAACCTGAACTGGAAATAAATTATCTTAATTTCTTCAGCAGACATGCATTCCATAAAAATTGGACAATAATGCAATAATAAGGAAGACTATATACAGACTTACTTGGGGATAGTTATGCGATTATCTTTCTAATCAGAGTCTGATTTGCATTAGTTCCACGTTGATTTGTTATTAGACACTGGACATACTATGACTGACTTTCTTAAGCTTCAGAAAAAACTGAGAGATCTAGTGCAATCAATAATAAGGCAATTAAATTTCTTAAATGTACCATGCAACTACAGGAGACATATATCATTATAGCTGCTATGATAAAGAATCAAATAAAATCATGAAACTTGCTGAATTATTTTTGTACAGATTTAGTGCTTTCTTTTCTACCTAAATGCAAATACTAAAGAAGTTGCTTTTTATAAATGCTGTTTTTGAAGAATTTCATGATCAGCAGTCTAGCATTCCACATCTGTGTAGAAAAGCCTATATAGGGAGTTACTTTGGCATTAGACACATGATTAGGCACTGATAGATGCATGGCATTTAGTAATGCCTTAAAATATTCTCTACTACACAATGGCAACAGATGTCTTATGTTCTAACAACTAATCAAAAAGTAAATCAAGCAACATAAAAAACACATCTGGAATCCTAGAAATGGAAGAATTTAGATATATATCATTCAGTATTACATCAAATTTGCTTAATTTGTGAAATGCTGTGCTAGGTGGTTTTATGTAAATGAGGCCAAATAGACATTTTGCTCTGTGATCTTCAAAACGATTTACTATAGAAAGCACTTTGTCAGGTTCCAAAGTGCTTCTGCCCAGGCCTGAGATAACTCAAGCTCTCTGAAATAATTCTCCTTATTAAAGCAATATGTTCGAAGTGAGCAGAGCAAGTCCACAGGGAACACTGCTGAGCAAGTAATGGTCTGATGGTGAGTTGATGGACTGCATTAATGGTCCCAGCCAATCCGGAAGGAGGACTGACAGCAGCTCAATTTGTAATGCATTTCATATGTAGAACGGATTTGGAAAAGAGTTCTAAATACTAGTGCTGTACATTGGCTAATTAGACTCTATGCAAATCATGGCATTGCAACCATGAATTAAACCTCCGTCTTTTCTCTCTAATCATTGGAAACATTCCTATCTACATATCAACAATAATCATCAAGTAAGATAGATTTACATAGAATGTATTTTTATTTTAGTTTGTTTTTACTTACAGTATTAACTGGGGGCTCCAGATAATCAGTTTCTGGGAAGAAACTTGTAGTATATTTTTTAAGTAAAAGAGTTTAAAAAGAGTTTAAAAGTCCTTCAAGTCATCCTAAATATTCTACTGGTTTTTTTTTATAATGTTCAGCAATATAATAGTAAAATTAATATTAAAATACTATATTTCAATAAAAACCATATCTGAATCATAGAAACAAATGCAACTATTACTAAGTGTTCAATTTGTTCCACCATAAGCAATATATTTTGTGCCTAACTTATTTTGGTATACCCAAAAGGGGGCAGATGATTATGTTCTATAGATGTATGACCTCTAGAAGTTATATAGAATTAATCTAGAATTGCAGTGAAAACACATGCATTTGTTTCTATGTAGTTGTAGTAAGACAATATAGATTTTAGGAAATATTGCAGTCCTAATAAATCCTACTTTTTAAACTGACTTATTTCTTTATCTTTTGGTTAAGTCTACCTGAAAATGTTGTTCAAGTACATTTATTTATTTATTATAAGTAAAATATGAAGATAAGTGTTATTTTTCTTTGTAGTATTCTTTTGTAAATAGTGAGTTTCCTCTGGTGATATAATTCATGAATTTAGCAATTATAACAAGAAAACTTTAGTTATTAACACATAATTTACAAGTTCCTTTTCATCTTGGATGATCTTAAGGTAGGTTTTAAACTGTGAATTCAAATTTAACGCTTAATTGCTGATATGATTTTATCTTTATAAAGAGAAAACTTGTAAACTTTCTTTAACAAAACATCCCAATAAGATGTTTTGCCCTTCATGTTATTCAAATTTTTTAACAGTTCATATATTATATTCTTACTTAGGAAAGGTATAGTACTACCTTTTTTCTTAGCATCATATATGTGGTTGTTCTACCTTATTTCTTCTCTCTCCAATAGAGCATTTAACCATAGAGTCTTTGAGAAATATCAAGAAAGCCTCTGTAGGGGCCAGGAGTGGTGGCATATGCTTGTAATCCCAGCATTCGGGAGGCAGAGACTGGAGGATCTCGGTTCTGGGACAGTCTCAGCTACTTAGTAAGGACCTTTACAACTCACTGAGACCCTGTTTCAAAAATAACAAAAAGACTAAAAAATAGGGTTGGGGGTGTGTCTCAGAGGTATAATGCCTCTGGGTTCCATCTCCAGTAACACACACACACACACACACACACACACACACACACACAAAGGCTCTGTAGCTTCAAGTTTTAAATGTGTTGGGACATAGTATTAAAAAACCTGGCATTGTCTGGCACATAAAAATTAAGTCAGAAAGCAAAGAATTTTTGTAAAATTATTCTACTGGATAAAATAAAATATTGGATAAAAAATTAACTTTCCCTAAGAAATAATTATCTCCAAAGACAGATAGTTTATATCAGAGGAAACATATGCATTTTCATTGAGAATATATACAACCAGTATTCAGAATAGTTATTTCTTTTGACATCTTTGTTTTTTTTTTTTTTTTGTTGTTGTTGTTGTTGTTTTCTTTAGGCAAAAGAAAAAGAAGAAAAACTAGGATATTCCCAAACTGTTAGGCATGGGGACTTTGTAGAATCATGGAAGCCTTCATGATCCCTTGAAACTTTTAATCCCTCTTATAATTTTCATAAAATTGTTAAGTCTGGCAGTTTACCTCTCTTCCAGATATGACCTTGAACCTGAATGATACTGTGATTGTTATTTCATGGTACTAATGAAAAGCTCTGTCACAAGGGTGCTTAATAAAAATAAATGTGAATTTTTACTAGAGATAGGAAACTTTCCAGATCAAAGCATCTCCATTTATGAATGTTATAAACTCTCGATAAATGACTTGTCATGTGATGGCATGTTTATTCAGGAATAGGGATGAAAAGATAATATTTTTAATTAAAAACAATAAAAACTTTCTCCCAGCAGGTGGGCAGTGGTAGGGGCAATGCTAACAGCTGGATATTGTTAAATATATATTAACTTGAGCACCTCATTGGTGATTCTTTAATAAAGTTATCTGGTTTTTTATTGCTAGTGCAGAAGGGTCACATGTTTGCACTTATATGGACAAAAAGATGTAGTTTTTCGTTTAGTTTTCTTTATTGTTCTAATCTTTGTCACAAACCTCCCACATTTTAGTTACTGGAAATCCATAAACTTGTCGTGAGAGTAACATAGTCATCCTCTGGTCAGCTTGCAGTCAGTGTAGAGTTCCGGTCTCTAAGGAACGGTTTCTTCACTCCATTCCTCCCTCCAAGGTGTGTGGGTATGTGAGGAAGAGTTTTAGTCCTCAGGGGGCTGGGAGGGTAAAGCTCATCTGTGGCTGCTTCCCTGCTTGTCTCTTCTCCATTGTCTGACTCAAAATGTCAAAGCCAACTGTGACCTTTCTTATTCCTTTCCACACCTGCTGTTATACCAATAATGTTCTTCAAGGCAAATTTTGCTGCTTAACTGAGATTTTCACCATCACGTTTGATCTTCTGAGCTTTGTGTGATTGCTTCCAAGTATGCCTTTCATTTTTGCTTCCTAACTATGCTACATTAATAATGTCCATCATATTCATTAGTATAATTTGGTTTCGGGAAGATGAAATTCAAAATGGATTAAACACAAACAAAAGATGAAAGAATAAATTTGTCAAGTCAAATGAGTAAACTTTGAGAAGGATAGAGGTCTCACTGATAATTGTTCCTAAAAGTTTTGAAAACTTAAGGAGCTTCTGCATCTCTTTGTGCTGTTCTCAGTGTCTTCAATTCACTGTTTTGAAGAGCTTCTATACCAGGTAGGCAATTATTCCCTTGTTTAGTGTTGAAGATTGACATACTGAATGGACTTGTGGAAAGATGTAATTCGAAAAATATCAGGGAAGCATTTCAGTTTTTCCACCTTGAGCTTTTCACCTGCTTTTCAGCAGATAAGCCATTTCCAATGCAGATCATCCCAAAATAAAGACTTTTAAAATATCATTTCATAAAAGAACAGCTAGGAAACAGTATTACAATAGAAAGGAAAATACATGTCCCAAATTTGAGCAATTAATGATTTTATTGTCAGTATGTTTAAGAGAATGTATCCACTTTTCTGAATTGATTAGACAATCTTTAAGTTTTAACTTATTTACACTTAAGTATAAGTATTCTTTTGTTCATTCCAATGCAATGTCACAAGATCACATCTCCAAACTTACACATAGTTGGTCTGCTTACTCTTTCAAACTTATATTTATAACTATTTAAATCCTTACTCATCTTTCTGAAAGTGGGCTAAATCCTTTCTTGTTCAGCATCTTTGTCCACACTTCTTCTTCACAGCATTATTTGCTCTCTGCTTATCTCATTCTCCTCTTCTGTTAAGCTAAAATTGTACCCTAAAGATAACAACTACTAACATTCTAATAACAGTTTTTATCTGTTATTATTTTTCCCATTGTTTGTCTTTTTCATAGGATAAAAAAATTTACAAATACAAAGACCAGGCCTCTGAACTCTCATCTTGTCCCGAGAGTGCCATCAAGCCAGGCTGTACATGGTAAATTCTACAAAACAATTTGCCAACTTCCTCAATTGATGGTTAAATGTAGTTGACACTTTATAATCTTTACCTTAATGAATGTTAGCACTTCCTCTCCATTATTCTAACTTTCTTTGGCCTCTGTATTAATACTCACTGGCATTCTATTGTTATTCTGGCTCCTAGAAGTTTCATCCTAGTGTCTAATCCATTCCACCATCTGCCAATTATGCCTGCACTCACACATTCAGTGACCAGAATTCATTATGGTTTACTAATTTTGCCTTTTCCATAACTAAGTTTTATCCTATCTTTTTAAATGGTTTCTAGCTTCTCTCATTTTCCTATAATACGTATTTATTGCACATGATGATTATTATCACATCTCACCCCTTTGTTAGGTTTTTTTTGTCACTGTGACCAAAATACTGAACAAGAACAACTTAAAGGAGAAAAGTTTTATTTTGGCTAAAGGTTTCAAAGATTCATTCCATAGTCATCTTGCTCCAAGGCAGAAACATCATGGCAGGCAGGTATTGTGGAGGAAAGCTGCTCAGCTCATGGAAGTCAGGAAACAGAGAGAGAAAAAGGGACCAGGGACAGATAAAGATTACAAGGCCACACTTCCAGTGACCTACTTTATCCAGCCAGGACCCACTTTTCTACAGATATAATCCAGTATTACATTCAAATTATTAATCTATAAAATTAATTAATCTACTGATGAAGTGATAGCCCTCAGAGTTTAGTTCCATTCCCTCTGAATCTTACTGCATTGGGAATCATGCTTTCAACCCATGAGACTTTGGGGAACATTCCAGATCCAAAACAAGATTCCACTAAAATGAATTTTCTAAAAAATTTTATGGGACTTCAATATTTCAGTTATTTCCAATCGCCTTCAAAATCTTTGTTATTTAAATTATATAAATCTATTCTAATCTACTTTCTAGATATTCACAAACATTCCCAATATAAAATCTATACCAAATATTTTTCAGTCTCTTAAACATTTTTATAACTCCATGCTTTTTATACATTCTTCACCTATCAACTTCCTAATCTAAACATATCAATCCAGACTAAATTATGGCTTACCTTACCCATACCAGCATTTATTGATGATCACATTTCAAAATGATGTGGTGGTATCTCTTTTTTTATTGTTATGGTATTTAAATCATATACTATTATGGGATGCATCATATCATATCACAATCCTTGATTCAAATTCCTCATGAGTCTTCTGCACTTGTCATCTGGTTGGTATCAGAGCTAACACTTGTTACAATTCCAAGTGTCTGCTCAAGTTCTTCAACAAAGTGGGCTTGTCTTGTTTAAAAGAACGTGATTCGTGGAATTTATCCAAATAATTCAAACAAAAGGGAAGTTTACTATTACTGAACCCCAGATATAAAATTGGCAATCCTTCTTCTTCAGATTCAGAAAAAGATACATAAAGCTCCTGACTTCTAAGGCTTAAAGAAGACCAAGATGTCTTCCACAGTTTCTAAGAAATTTTGGGGTTAGGAAAGTAGAGAAAGAAGACAGATAAAATTCTTAGGGCTCCAGCTGATCCTAATTCCTTGAAGGAAGTAATGATACAGATAGAAACTTGAAATCCCATCTTTTCTTTATTTCCTTCCCCAAACACAGGCAGAAACAGAAAT